>NC_133424.1:57577500-58200000 GCF_049350105.2 Macaca mulatta
CGCCTCGGCCTCCCAAAGTACTGGGATTACAGGCGTGAGCCCCGCGCCCGGCCAATAAAATTTTCTTTATATTTTGAAGCTTCTTTATTTTATTTTTCTGATTTATTTATTTATTTATTTATTTTTTTTTTTTTTGAGACGGAATCTTGCTCTGTCACCCAGGCTAGAGTGCAGTGGCGCGAACTCGGCTCATTGCAAGCTCCGCCTCCTGGGTTTATGCCATTCTCCTGCCTCAGCCTCCCAAGTAGCTGGGACTACAGGCGCCCGCCACCTCGCCCGGCTAGTTTTTTGTATTTTTTAGTAGAGATGGGGTTTCACCGTGTTAGCCAGGATGGTCTCGATCTCCTGACCTCGTGATCCGCCCGTCTCGGCCTCCCAAAGTGCTGGGATTACAGGCTTGAGCCACCGTGCCCAGCCCTATTTTTCTGATTTAAATACAACGCAGTCTTATGGTAAAAAATGATCAAATATGGCAAAACAGTGTGACTGAGAAATCAAGTCACTTTAATCTCAATTTCCAGAAGTGGCCAGTGGGAAATAACGGGCACTCAGTAGCACCGCTGGGCACACGTGCTTGTCTCCTGGGTAAAAGAGTGATTGGAGCAGGGATTTTGAGAGGGACCAAGCTCAGTGTGATCCCAGTCCCCCTCATCCAAGCTCTATAGCTCTCTGAAGCCCAGTTCCCTCTTTGGAATGGGGGTGGGAATGGGATCTTCCTCATGGGGCTGTGAGTCGAGATTAGATAAGGTGTGAATGGCTTCTGGGGAAATAAAAGGTGTAGGTTAGTGCTCCATACATGGGAGTGTTGGATATCAGGTACCTTCTTTTTATTTTTAAAATTTTATGTATTAAAAAACTTTTTTTTTTTTTTCCTTAAAAAAAATTGAGATAGGGTCTGACCAGGCTGGTTTTGAACTCCTGGTCTCAAGCAGTCCTCCCACCTGGGCTTCCCAAAGTGCTGGGATTACAGGCGTGAGCCACCACACCTGGCCACTTTTTTTATTTTACTAAAATGGAATTGCACCACACTCAGTGTTTTAGAACTCGCTTTTTCCTCCCAGATATCCATGTTTCTTTTGAGTAAAACTTTTCTGTGGTTTGTGCAGAGATCTGCTTATCTTTTTTTTGGGGGGGGGGGCGGCCAGAGTCTCGCTGTGTTGCCCAGGCTGGTGGGCAGTAGTGTGATCTGGACTCACTGCAACCTCTGCCTCCCAGGTTCAAGCAGTTATCGTGCCCTCAGCCTCCTGAGTAGCTGGAATTACAGGTGCGTGCCACCATGCCCAGCTAATTTTTTTGTGTTTTTTGTAGAGACGGGGTTTCACCTTGTTGGCCAGGCTGGTCTCAAACTCCTGGTCTCAAGTGATCCCCCTGCCTGGGCCTCCGAGAGTGCTGGGATTACAGGTGTGAGCCACCACGCCCGGCCTGCTCATCCATTTTTCATAGCCACATAAAATCAGAGCAGTTGTCTGTCATTGTCCTTCCTGGTTATTTAGCAAAGGCTGCATGGTTGTGAGTCAAGTCCTTGTCCAGAGCTGGGTCTTCAGTGCCCTCCAGGCTCCGTCCACTCGCCTGGCTTCCCGGGTCGCTCTGGCCCGCGCTGGCGCTGCTGTTGCTCTGCTGTGTGTGCTGTTCCCGGAGAGGCTCCGGGAACCTGGGCTAGTGAGCCTCCTCCTCCCTACCCGTAGGTCACCCTCAGAGTCCAGCTCGGAGTCCCGCTCCCGCTCCCGCTCCCCAACCCCGGGCCGCGAGGAGAAGATCACGTTCATCACCAGTTTTGGAGGCAGCGATGAGGAGGCAGCCGCAGCTGCTGCTGCCGCAGCCGCATCAGGGGTCGCCACAGGGAAGCCCCCCGCACCTCCCCAGCCTGGCGGCCCCGCCCCAGGACGTAATGCCAGCGCCCGGTCGGTAACGCTCACGCCGCCCGCCCTACGCCCCGGTCACCATGGGGGGGACCCGGGGCAGAGGGGGGCCGCGGCTCAGGCCTGCGCTGACCGGCCCTCCGTGCCCCGCCTGCAGCCGCCGCTCCTCCTCCTCCTCCTCCTCCTCTTCCGCCTCGAGGACCTCCAGCTCCCGCTCCAGCTCTCGCTCCAGCTCCCGCTCACGCCGTGGCGGGGGCTACTACCGTTCTGGCCGCCATGCGCGCTCCCGGTCTCGCTCCTGGTCCCGCTCCCGTTCCCGCTCCCGGCGCTACTCCCGGTCCCGTAGCCGTGGCCGCCGGCACTCAGGTGGGGGCTCCCGAGACGGACACCGCTACTCCCGCTCGCCCGCCCGGCGTGGTGGTTACGGGCCCCGGCGCAGAAGCAGGTATGTGCGCCTGGGCGTGGGCGGGAGAGGCTGGGGGGCGCGGGCTTCGAACTTGGGGAGAAGGTGCTCAGAGGGAGGAAACCTGGCCACCTGGCTCAGAGAACACCCCATCTGAGGTGACAGGCACAGGCCACTGCTCTTCGGCAGGAAGCCCTTGGTTGGAAAGGGCAAGGCATGGGTGTTTGCGTACGCATCGTGGTGGCAGTGGAGGTGGAGCCCAGCCCGTTTTCCACAGCAGGGTATGGAGAGGAGACTGCATATCTCTCTCTCCTCAGGAGACTGTCTTTGCTGTCAGGGGTTCCAGGTCGAGGGGAATAGAAGCGCATGGACGCTCCAGGGTATTCTGTAGCTTGAAGGGACGGGTCCGGGTCTTGGGGGCTGGGAAACCCCTTGGTGGAGGTGCGTTCCTGTGTGGCCAGGAGCTGATGGGGAAGCGGGTGGAAAAAATCAAGACAGCTCATTGGCCTGGCGCGGTGGCTCACACCTGTAATCCCAGCACTTCGGGAGGCTGAGGCAGACAGATCTCCTGAGCTCAGGAGTTCGAGACCACCCTGGGCAACATGGCGAAAACCCGTCTCTACTAAAATACAAAAAATTAGGCCAGGCGCGGTGTTTCACGCCTGTAATCCCAGAACTTTGAACCCAGGAAGCAGAGTTTGCAATGAGCTGAGATCATGCTACTGCACTTCAGCCTGGTGACAGAGTGAGACTCCGTCTCAAAAAAAAAAAAAAATAGCTGGGCATGGTGGCGTGTGCCTGTAGTCCCAGCTATGTAGGAGGCTGAGGCACAAGAATTGCTTGAACCCTGCAAGCGGAGGTTGCAGTGAACTAAGATTGTGCCACTGCACCCCAACTTGGGCTACAGAATGAGACTGCGTCTCAAGGCAAAAAAAAAGACATTTCATTTTGGAGAACACACGATGAGAGGCCAGCTCTAGGGATGGTTTAGAAAATAAAAGTCACCTGGAGACTGGTCCACCCCCTTCCAGTCTCCTTGCCTGTTGGGGTCAGGACTGCTCTTGGAAGGGCAGCGACGCTGGGTCGGTGGGAGCATAGCCTGCAGGGCACCTGCCCAAGTGTAGAGTCCCTGGGCCTCTGCTTCTGTAAAATTGCAATAATAGCATCCGCTTCTCTGGGCTGTTAGAGGTGTAACAGGTAAACCCATGTAAGGTGTTTAGGACAGGGCTGGTGCTGTCTAAGTGCCGTTAATATTGTCAGCATCATTACTTGCATTATTGTAGCACTGATCACCATGTCAGCTGCCTGTAGGGTCTGACAGGTAAAGTAGAGGGGCCAGGTAGAGATCCTGCTGACCTGGCAAGCACGTGTTCCCTCCAGTGGGGGCGTTGATCGCTCAGCAGCAGGTCTAGTGTCACCTAGTCTTTCTAGTTCTCAGGAGAAGTTGAGGGTCTGGATTTTTAGAGGATAGCTCTTGTTTTCTTTCCTTTGTTTTGAGACAGAGTCTCGCTGTGTCACCCAGGCTGGAGTGCAGTGGCGCGATCTCGGCTCACTGCAACCTCCACCTCTTGGGTTCAAGTGATTCTCCTGCCGCAGCCTCCCAAGTAGCTGGAATTACAGGCGCACACCACCACGCCCGGCTAATTTTTGTATTTCTAGTAGAGACTGGGTTTCACTATGTTGGCCGGGCTGGTCTTGAACTCCTGACCTTGTGATCCACCCACCTTGGCCTCCCAAAGTGCTGGGATTACAGGCGTGAGCCACCGCGCCTGGCCCTTGTTTTCTTAATAATGACAACAAATTTTAATTTTATAAAAATTTCATTCAAAAATTAGCCGGGCATGGTGGTGCACGTCTGTAATCTCAGCTGCTCGGGAGGCTGAGGCAGGAGAATTGCTTGAACCCAGGAGGCGGAAGTTGCGGTGAGCCGAGCTGTTGCACCACTGCACTCTAGCCTGGGTGACAGACTCCATCTCAAAAAAAAAAAAAAGCCCAAGCAGAGTTAGTGTGTGGCCATGAATTGGCTTCCGGGTCATATATTCCTTGTAGCTTACCCAGAGCAATGACAGGAGAAAGACTTGGAGGGCAGGTGGGACCTGGGCACATCTTGCATGCCAGCCTGAGAGTGTCCGGAGCAGGGAGAGGATGGGGTTCCACATCCCCAGATTGGAACTTGTGGGTCTGTGCTGAGAATGGTGGAGGACAAGGGATGGTCCCCACTGCTGTCAAGACCCTGGACACAAGCAAGATGAGGAGGTTGGTGAGGGTGTAGATGAGGTCACCGTGGAACACCATTGTGCCTGAGCTGGACATGGCTCATAAAGGGGGAGCCAGCCATCCCTCCCAGAGCTCCCCTCCCGAGAAGTTGGCAAGTGGGTATCTAGTGAGGGAGAGGTGACACGGGCCAGGCAGGGCTCATGATGGCAGGACTGCCCTTAGGCTGAGTGTATCTAGAACGCCATCTCTGTAGCCAGAGGGAGGCCAGAGTGCCGCTTCAGGACATTTCTGAGAGAGAGTAGCAGGAGAGGAGAGTCAAGCTCCTCACCCCAGGCCTTGCAGGAAGGAGGACTGTGGATCTGAAGCCAGGGTGGGGTGCGGTTGGGGTCCCTGGAGCCTCACAGTCCTCCTCCCGCCCTGCTGCATCCCCAGGAGCCGCTCCCACTCAGGGGACCGCTACAGGCGGGGTGGCCGGGGCCTCAGGCACCACAGCAGTAGCCGCAGCCGCAGCAGCTGGTCCCTCAGTCCGTCCCGCAGTCGCAGCCTGACTCACAGCCGCAGCCGCAGCCACAGCCCCAGCCCCAGCCAGAGCCGTAGCCGCAGCCGCAGCCGCAGCCGCAGCCAGAGCCCCTCGCCATCACCCGCAAGAGAGAAGCTGACCAGGCCGGCCGCGTCCCCTGCTGTGGGCGAGAAGCTGAAAAAGTGAGCAGGGCGGGTCTGGAGGAAGAGGGCTGCCAACCTCAGGTGGGGAGGGCGAACGTCACTGTTTTCTTTTTGGGGAAACAGCCCTACCCCAGGAGGTCCGGGGGCCGGGGTATGGCCCTGGCCTGGGAGGGTGGATTTCAGGGGGACACAGCCCTGGCCTGGGGGGTCTGAGGAGGACACACCAAATCCTAGAGGATCTGCACAGTCAGAACCTTGTCCTTGATGAGGGTCAGAAGGGAACAGGGCCCGGTCTTACAGGTTCTGTGGGGTCTGAGAGGGACATGGTTGCACCCTGGGGCCTCAGAAGGCCCATGCCTTGGCCACCTGATCTGAGGGCAGTGCTGAGGCTGGGGTCAGAGGTGGCAGCTGTCCTTTCCCCCTCCCAACCATGTCCTCTGGCCCTGCCCCCACCCAGGACCGAACCTGCCGCTGGTAAAGAGACAGGAGCTGCCAAAGTCAGTAAGAATTTGGAACTCGCCCGTCTAATTCCCGTCAGCAGCAGTGCCCAAGAGCTGGGCCTGGTGGGCCTGCAGGGGGGCCCGGGTGGGCTGGGAGATCCAGCCCCAGGGACTGGGAGGGGAGCGGGGGAAGGGTCTGCCCCCATGAGAACCATATCCCTCTTCCCTCCTCACTGTACACTGGGGCTCCATCTGTCACTGAGCCTCTGGGAGCTTCAGGGCTGTCCACAGCCTGCCCCTCCTCCCCATGTCGTTCCCCCCCCCCGCCCCAAAAGCCCCAGGCTCTTGGCTGAGGTGGGTTGTGGGAGCTCTGGGACACCCACCCCCTCTCCCACCTCTTCTCCCCCCTCCCCAGCCCAAGCTGACGCCTCAGGAGAAGCTGAAACTGAGGATGCAGAAGGCGCTGAACAGGCAGTGTATGTTCTGCCCCGTCCCTCCAGGGTTTCACAGCTCTTCCCCTTGGCAGTGGGAGCACGAGACCCAGCACCACCTCGGGAGGCCTGGCCCTTCCCTGGAGAGTCTGTGCAGGCGTGGAGGTGCTCTGGGGAGGAGTGGGTTTGCATCAGTTCCGCTGCCGCCATGCTGAGGCCTTTGCAGTCAGGTTGACCTGTCTGAGCTCAGCTTCCTCGTTTTAGAGAGTGGGGCTCTTGCCGGGCGCGGTGGGCTCACGCCTGTAATCCCAGCACTTTGGGAGGCCAAGGTGGGTGGATCACGAAGTCAGGAGATCAAGACCATCCTGGCTAACACGGTGAAACCCCGTCTCTACTAAAAATACAAAAAATTAGCCAGGCATGGTGGCGGGCTCCTGTAATCCCAGCTACTGGGGAGGATGAGGCAGGAAAATGGTGTGAACCCGGGAGGCGGATCTTGCAGTGAGCTGAGATCGCAGCCTGGGCGACAGAGGGAGACTCCATCTCAAAAAAAAAAAAGAGAGCGGGGCTCTTAAGGGCACCCCTCAGCCACCGTGTATCTTCCTCCCTACAGTCAAGGCGGATAAGAAGGCGGCACAGGAGAAGATGATCCAGCAGGAGCATGAGCGGCAGGTGAAGTGGGGAAGGGAGGGCTGGGGTGGTGGGTGGGTGCTGGCCTGGCCACGTCCTCATAGCCCTGTCTGCTGCAGGAGCGGGAAGACGAGCTTCGAGCCATGGCCCGCAAGATCCGGATGAAGTAAGACCTTGCCCCTCCCTGTCCCATAGCCACACCTCCTGCTCCTGGGCTTCCTGGCCTTCCCACCACGGGCTCTTGGCTCCAGCCCTGCCCAGCTCCCTGTGGGTGGATGAAAGGCAGAGCCCTGCCTGGCCCTCAGGGCTGTGCCCCACCGCGTCTCTCCTCCTGAATTTCCTCCCTCCATTTCGGCCTGCCTCCCGCCACCGCAACCTCGTCCCAGCTCTTCCAGCCTCCAAGTGCCAGTCACCTTTGCTGTTCTGTTGGCCTGGCAAGCTGTTCCTGATACCCCTTACCCACCCACCCACTGCCATGGGTCTTTCTCCTGTCCCAGCCTGTTTGTTCATCTCCTAAGTGGAGACTGAGTCATTGTCCCACCTCACAGGCTGTTGGGGGGATTTGACAAGATCAAGGCCAGGCACGGAGAAGGCACCCAGTAGATGTAGCCATTGGGTTGCCAAGCCTGGCCACTGT
Organism: Macaca mulatta; assembly: GCF_049350105.2. Taxonomy (NCBI): domain Eukaryota; kingdom Metazoa; phylum Chordata; class Mammalia; order Primates; family Cercopithecidae; genus Macaca; species Macaca mulatta. The sequence continues at coordinate 57,584,781 of NC_133424.1, forward strand.
GACGGAGACCATTTCAACACTCAGTGTGTGCAGGTGGCCCAGTGCGGCAGGAAACGATGGGACTATCCTGCCTCCCTCTGTTCACAAGGCTTTCCTAGGAAGGGGGCTGGGATTCCAGTCAGCTCCGCCAGCTGGGGTCCCTCTGAACCTCGGGCCCCCTTTCCAAGCAGGGATTGGTGGCAGTACCGGCCCCCTTGGTTTATTGTCTTTCTCAGAGTAGGGTGTCGGAAGCACCTGCCCTCCCTGAGTTCAGTGTGTCCAGTGTTCTCGGCCAGATGCTAACGCCATGCCTTTGCAGGGAGCGGGAACGCCGAGAGAAGGAGAGAGAAGAGTGGGAGCGCCAGTACAGCCGGCAGAGTCGCTCACCCTCCCCCCGATACAGTGAGTGTCCCCACCTGGCTGGAGGGCTCTGGGGCTTTAAAGAAAAGTGTCAAGCAGGGTTACAAAAAAAAATAGTTCCACATTAGCCTTCCAGAAATGAAAGCTCTTAAGACACACACGTGTACACATACATTGCTTTAGTCACAAGGTGATTGCAGAAATTAGAAGTGCTCATTCCGGCATGGGCTGGTGAGGGGCACAAATCGCAGCCACTGGACTCTCTGGAAATGTCCCCTCATTTGGAGACAACCCCTGAAGTTCAGTTTTGAGGACCTCACCCCAGGTCAAGGAAGAGGCCCTGACCCTGGATGTTTGCTCGCTCTTCATCTGCTCTTTTCTTTCCAGGTCGAGAATACAGCTCTTCTCGAAGGTAAGGAAGCCCATGACCCTCCACTTTCTGGGAAGTGACACTTGTCCTTTGATGGGAGGTCCTGGCTCTCATTCCTCCAGCCTCACCCTGTACCCACCTCTAGTTGGAGGGGCTGGTCTCATCCCTTGGGGAACATCCCTTCCTCTACAGACAAGTGCCCCGGTCACTGAAGCCTCCATGGCCCCAGCTGTGTTGATGTGTGTACACCCCATTCTCACGGCCCCTCCCTTTCTCTTTCCAGGCGCTCAAGGTCCCGATCCCGAAGCCCCCATTACCGACATTAGGCAGAAGAGGGAGGGGTGGGGAGGACAAGGGGGTGGGGTAAGGGGCTTAAGCTGTGATGCTGCTGGTTTTATCTCTAGTGAAATAAAGTCAAGTTATTTAATTCCCGTCACCGCCTCAGTGTCATCTGTGTGGTTGGTGCAGGGCTCTCCCACCCCAGGGCCCACTGGCCAGCAGAGCCAGCTGGGAGGGCGCTTGGGTTTACCGGCCAGGTGCCATTGCTTCCTGTGTGGCACATCTTGCCCACATCTGATGGCTAAGTGGCAGGCCCCTGTTCATCAGAACCTGCCATGGCTCAGTGAGGCCTGCTTAGGCCAGGGCACAGTCCCAAGGGAGAGGGCCCAGACCTGCCCGCAGGTGTGGACACAGGGTGTCGGCCCAGCATGTCCCACATGGGCCCCTTTGCCTGGGGCCTCTGGCAACAGGTCCAGGCCTCTCCCCGCCCTCGCCTTGGCCCCTGCCCTGGCCTCGCCCGCACCAGGAACTGGGAGCGCGGCTTTCTGTGCCAATCCTGCGGCGCCGCAGGCACTGGGGGCTGGCCGTTCCCTCACCCCCTCACTCCAAACCGGTCTGTCCAGCCGTCCACCCCAAGGAGGGGAAGCCTCCTGCCCCACCTCAGCACCCCAAGAAAGCCAGAGTCCAAACGGGTGTAAATAAAAGGGGAAATTTACTTGGAAAAGGGGGCAAAAACGAGGAGGTCAACAGGTGTTGGTGGCGGTGCCAGGCACAGTGGCGGCCTTTCCTGGGCTCAGGCCTCCCCGGCCGCCTCAGGGTGCTTCTGCCGGAGGTGTTTGTCCAGGGTGGCTCGCAGGCCGAAGGGCACATGGCAGTGAGGGCACTCGAAGCGGGTGCTGCCAGGCGTCATGCCGTGCATGCGGCGGTGGCGGTTGAGCTTGCTGCTCTGGGCGCAGGCGTAGTTGCAGAGCTCACAGGTGTAGGGGCGCTCCCCGGTGTGCGAGCGCCGATGCACCGTCAGGTTGCTGCTGTTGGTAAAATGCTTCCCACAGAACTCGCAGCTGCCCCCGGGCCCACGGCTCTTGCCCCCTGACTTGGGCATCTTTTTGGGTGATGCCTTCTGGCTGTTTGCAGGGTCAGTTCTCTGTTCTGCGGTGATGGCTCCCCAAGTGTCTCCACCAGGGCCGGCTTGAGCCCCACTGCCAGGAGCCCCGGGTTCTTGGACACCTGCTGTGGCGGCGGCTCCAGCCCCCTCACCACCGCTGCATGGGAGGGTGCTGGCGGGGGCAGCGGCATGGGCAGCCGGCTCCGGAGGGGCCGCAGAGGCCTGCTCCTGGCTGGTGTCGGCCATGATGGGACTCTGGGGCGGCACCTGCCGGTGGGTCTTCTTGTGGCGGTTGAGCTTGCTGCTTTGGGCGCAGGCATAGGGACACTGGTCGCATGCATAGGGCCGCTCGCCTGTGTGCGAGCGCATGTGCACCTTGAGGTTGCTGAAGGAGCTGAGGGTCTTCTTGCACACGGGACAGGTGGGGCTCCGCCGGGTGAGGCCGCTGCCACTTGCACGGGGGCTCTTGGCCTCAGCTGCTGGCCCCACCACTGCCGACACGGCTGCAGCCACCTCGGCCAGGCCCAGGAGCGGGGCCTCTGGGGCCTCTGATTCTGTCTGGTAGATGGACAGTCCATGGTCCCACTGGGCGTGACGCAGCAGCTTCCAGGCCACTGTGAACTGTTTGCCACAGCGCAGGCAGCTCAAGGCCTTTAGCTCCTCTCGTTCTGGTAAGAAAAAGAGGCAGAGTGTTAGTGCGGAGAGGAAGGAGTCATGGGGGTTGCAGCTCACAGCTGCCAGCTGGACACCTTCTGTGGGACAGGCACTCCTGCAGGGGCCAAGGACTTGGCAGTAACAAGACACACACACTCCGGAAGGACCAGGAAGCTGATGCTCAGAGGAGTGGACACGAAAAATCTGTGGAGTGGGTGCTGAGTACCTGAGGCTTTGTGTTTGAAAACCATTTTTTTTTTTTTGGAGACAGTCTCGCTCTGTCACCCGGGCTGGAGTGCAATGGCTCAATGCAAGCTCTGCCTCCTGGGTTCACGCTATTCTCCCGCCTCGGCCTTCTGAGTAGCTGGGATTACAGGCGCCCGCCATCATGCCCGGCTAATTTTTGTATTTTTATTAGAGACAGGGTTTCAACGTGTTAGCCAGGATGGGAAAACCATTTTTTTTTAAGACAGCCTCACTCTGTCACCCAGACTAGGGTGCAGTAGTGCAATCTCGGCTCACTGCAACCTCCACCTCCCGGACTCAAACTATTCTCATGCCTCAGCCTCCCGAGTAGTTGGGATTACAGGTGCCCGCCACCACGCCTGGCTAATTTTTGTATTTTTAGTAGAGATGGGGTTTCACCATATTGGCCAGGCTGGTCTCAAACTCTCCGCCTCAAGTGATCCTCCCACCTTGGCCTCCCAAAGTGCTGGGATTACAGGTGTGAGCCACTGCACTAGGCCATGTGTTTGAAAACCTTTTGAAAAGTTAGGTTGGCCGGGCGCGGTGGTTCAAGCCTGTAATCCCAATACTTTGGGAGGCCGAGGCAAGCGGATCACGAGGTCAGGAGATCAAGACCATCCTGGCTAACATGGTGAAACCCCGTCTCTACTAAAAGTACAAAAAATTAGCCAGGCCTGTAGTCCCAGCTACTTGGGAGGCTGAGGCAGGAGAATGGTGTGAACCCAGGAGGCGGAGCTTGCAGTGAGCTGAGATCGCGCCACTGCACTCCAGCCCAGGCGACAGAGTGACACTCCGTCTCAAAAAAAAAGTTATGTTAATTCAGTGAGCGCTTCCTACATGCTAGGGGCTGAGCCATGGCTCATAGCCCAGCTTTCCCTCAGGACAGGAAAATAAGATCACCATTTTCCAGACAGGAAAACTGAGGCACAGAGAGGCATTTTCCCAGGGCGGCACAGCTTGGAAGGGGTAAAGCTGGGATTTCAATCCAGACTGCTGGGGGAGGGGGAGAGGGCAGAACAGAGGCTTGCTTTTATTTGCTTTAAATTTTTAATTTAGCATTTTTTAAAGAGACGGGGCTCTGCCACGTTGCCCAGGCTATTCTTGAACTTACGGCCTGAAGTAATCCTTTCACCCCAGCCCCTCAAAGTGCTGGGATTACAGGCATGAGCCACCATGTCCGGCTGGGAACAGAGGTTTTTTAATAAGATTTTTTGTTTAGGCCGGGCGCAGTGGCTCACATCTGTAATCCCAGCACTTTGGGAGGCTGAGAGGTCAGGGGTTTGAAATCAGCCTGGCCAACACGATGAAACCCTGTCTCTACTAAAAATACAAAATAGCCAGGCGTGGTGACGGGCACCTGTAATCCCAGCCACTTGGGAGGTTAAGGCGGGAGAATCGCTTGAACCCAAGAGGCAGAGGTTGCAGTGAGCCAAGATCCTACCACTGCACTCCAGCCTGGGTGACAAAAGCGAGATTCTGTCTCAAAAAAAAAAAAAAAAAGGAATTTTGGTTTAATAAAAATAATTTTTAAAGTAATTGAGATAGCTGGGCGTGGTGGCTTATGCCTGTAATTCCAGCACTTCAGGAGGCCGAGACAGGCGGATCACCTGAGGTCAGGATTTTGACACACTAAGCCTGGTCAACATGGTGAAACCCTGTCTCTACCAAAAATACAAAAACTCGCCAGCCATGGTGGTGCACGCCTGTAGTCCCAGCTACCTGGAGGGCTGAGGCCGAATCACTTGAACCTGGGAGGCGGAGGTTGCAGTGAGCTGAGATTGTGCCACAGCCTCCAGCATGGGTGACAGAGTAAGACTCCGCCTCAAAATAATAATAATAATAATGGGGATAGCTACAGAGAAAGCTTAGCGGCCACATAGTAAACAGGTGGTAGTGACCTGGGTTCCCCACCCTCTACATAGATCTCAAATTGAGAGCCCCCAAACCTGAACTTGGATTTTTATCTGGACCTTCGGGGTACTCTCAGAGGACACTTCCTAACTGAACTACCCTTTCCATTTTTCAAATTCTAGAGTCTTGGATGAGACAACCTTTGTGATACAACCAGTCCCGGGTCAAGAACACAGGCCTGGCCTGCACTCAAATTCAGACTTCTCTGCTCCCTAGTTGTGTGACCTTGGGGCAAGACATAGTCCTCTATGTGCCTCAGTTGCTAGAATTCAGGGACCCTAGAGATCCCCTCCCTTTCAAGAGTGGTTGTGACCTCGCTTGGGGAATGGTTGAGAGCTTAGGTCCACATAAGCGCTCAAACTGCAGAGCCTGTGAAACCAAGGTGCCCACGATTCTCCAAGCCCTGCAGTGTTTTGTTCCAGCAATTCTATCACAGACCCTCGCTCCCTCGCTCGCTCACTCGCCAGGCCACTCTCCATGCTCCAACTCTAAAGCCGATTCAATCAGTCACAAGCCCCTCCTCTTTCCCACCACCAGACCCTCCCTGGCCCAACCCTAAATAATTCCTTCTCAAAAGTCTCAGGAGGGCAAGGGGTGGGGGCTGGAAATTAGGTTTGGATTAAGCCCTGCAGCCAACACTGACCAAAAGCTCACCGAGGGTCAAGTGCCACGTGAAGGATTTTAATTCCCTCCCAAGAGGAGGAACCCTGGTGTCCAGCACCGGGGAGCTCGCTCAAACCAGGGGATTCCCACCGTGCAGTGCTGGGAGATTCCATCACCGAGGGAAGCCAGAAGCCCCTTGCCTGGCTCGGAACAGTTAGCTGTACTAGCACCTCAATCAGAATTGACAGACAGGAGGAGGTGGCAACCTCCCCATTCCAGCTGGCCTCCACTCCCCCTCCCCCCGGCCACTGCCCTCCCCAGAGGTCCCCCCCTACTGCCACCCTGGTCCAGCCACCTGGCCAGTTATTTCTGGCCAAGGGGAAGGAGAAGTGAAACCAGGTTGGGGTGTGTGTGTGGGGGGCAAAATCCCGGGCTAGTCTTCTGGGGCTGGCCACACCCTGTAGGCGGCCCTCTTTCCCTGCCCAACCCCCCTTGACCCCCCTTGCCACCACCACCACTAGTCCCTGCCCCAGGACGGGCAGGCCCTGGCCACGCCTAGGCTGCACCCGATGGGAAGCGAGAAAGGGGAAGTAGTGCTCAGTGCCCTGCCGTCCAGCCCAGTCCCTCTCCAGCAGGAAGCCCAGCCCTTGAACTTGAGAGGGGGACTGCACCCGGCTTTACTCACCTGAGCCCTGGCCGCGGCTGGGGCCTCTGAAGAGCTGACAGCCCAGCTTCTTGTGGTCCATGAAGGCAGTGATGGCCTCCAACGGGAACGTCTGCAGGCAGCGGCCGCAGGTCAACAGATCTGGGTGTTTGTCGGTCCAGGGCTGGCGGTCTGCAGGGAGGAAGCGGGTGGTGAGCGTGGGGTGGGGCCAGGATGGGGGCTGAGGGTGCCGAAGGAGAGGGGAAACCGAAGGTCAGAAGGGAGCCTGGGGGGCAGGACGGGGCGAAAAAGATAAGGCAGGGCGAGGGGCCCATGCCCAAAGGGAGGGGTCCCACCCGAGGGTCAAAGGTAAGGGAGGCTGGGCCCAGGGCCCGGGGCGCTCACCGGGAAGGTTCGGGGTCAGCTGTGTCCACAGAGTCCACGGGTTCCGCGCGCCGAGGGCGAGAAGGGCGGCCCCGGCTGGCATGGGGCCAGAGGAGTGGTGGGGTTCGCCGCCGAACCGCCCCTCCGAGGACACCTCCTTCGGGGAGAAGGATCCCAGTCTTGGGGCCTGTTGGGACCGCGCGTCTGGCTCGGGCTTGAGTTCGATGACGAGGTCCTGCATTTCCATCTCGTCGTCTGGGTTGGCTGCGGGCGCGGGCTCTACTCGGCGGGGCGCGCTGCCGGCCTTGCGGCGGGACATGAGTCGCGGGCCGGGCGAGCGGGCGAGCGGGCTGGCGGGCGGGCGGAGGACGCACGAGCGGAGGACGCGCGGACCGTGCGCGCTCAGGTGAGTGACTGCGGCGACCCGCTGCGAACTCTTACACGTGCTGGCCGGGCCCGTGGCTCCGCCTACCAGGGCGGGGCCTGATGGGAGGGGACCGAGCCGCGCAGCTGGGGCCCTGCCGGCGGCCTAACTCAATCTAGGCAGTGCCCCCTGCGCTTGGCTTAGTGACCAAATTTAATCACACCGAATTCCCACAAGGCATTGAAACAGCTATCCCTGATCCCATTTTAGGGCGGGTGAAACTGAGACACGGGATGCCCACACACACCCCCAAGGGAGAAAATAGTCGGTCACGTTTGTTATTAGGTGCTTAATAGTAATCTGGGCTATTTCATTTAATGCATTACAATAAAAATTCATTTTGCAAGCATTCACTGAGTGCCTCCTGTGCGCCAGACTCTGTTTGAAGCACTGGGAATACAGAAGGGAACAAACAGACGTTTGCCTGCACGGAGTTTAGACGGTGGGGGAAGACACTATAAACATAATTATGTAAAATATAGACGGCCTTTGATGATGACCAGTGCCATGGAGCAAAAGAAAGCTGGAAAGGCGGAGAGGGTTACTGGGGTTGAGGGATTCAATTTTCTCCCCTGTGCTGGGAAAGGGCACGGTGGATCTGAGGTTGGAGGGAAGGAAGCCAGCCAGTGGACCTGGGCATTGAGGAATTACAAGGAAAGGGAGAGGCAATACGGGTTGGGAATTGAGTTCAGTGAAAAAATGGGGGCAGATCCAAGCAATCTTTTGATCGCTTTAAGGTCTTTTGGTTTTCCTGAGACTGGAGCCTTGGGAGGGTTTTGAGCAGAGGAGGACTGTAATCATACACATCAACTCTGTTCCTAGACCAGAAGTCGCCATTAAAACCAAATAGCCAAGCAGTTCACCTGCCTCCACTCCGCCTCCTTGAACTTCCCTCCCCTAAGCAGTTCTCTCTGCTCACTGTTTGAAGTGGCATCAACACCCTGCCCCACCCTCAATCCCTGATGAGTATTCCTTCCTTCCTGGCACCGACCGCATGGCAGTATAGAACTGCTTGTGGACTGTCCTCTCCCCCACCCAATGCAAGCCCCCTGAGGTCAGGGCCAGAATCTGTTCTCCCCCAGCTGTCCCCAGCCCAGATGCTGATTTCAGATGCTGATCTCTTGGAATTCTGCATTGTTATTCAGGTCGGGGCTCCATTGTCCTCCTGAGAGCAGAGGGCCCTGACCAACAGTATCTAAAGTAGCCCCACCCTGCTGAAGGCCTTGCAAATTACACTCCATGACCTCCATCTGTCCCCAGTCCCCTCTTGGATCTCACTTCTCCATCTGTCAAAGGAGGTAGGGCAGGTTGCAACTAGAGGGTTATCTGAGGTGGTTTCTTCAATCCTGCCTCCTCTGATCACCCTTTTTTAAAAAAAGTAATTTTTAAATTTTCAAAAAAATTTTGTTTTTAATAGAGACAGGGACTTGCTTTGTTGCCCTGGTTGGTCTGAAACTCATGGCTTGAAGCGATCCTCCTGCTTCAGCGTCCCAAAGTGCTGAGATTACAGATGTGAGACACTGCACTCAGCCTCAGACCACCCAATTTTAAGTTCCATGGAACCCAGCCACCCACTATCCCATTGCCCTTATTTTACTTTTTTTTTTTTTGAGATGGAGTTTTACTCTTGTTGCCCAGGCTGGAGTGCAATGGCACGATCTCAGCTCACTGCAACCTCCACCTCCGGGTTCAAGCGATTCTCCTGCCTGAGCCTCCGGAGTAGCTGGGATTACAGGCGCCCGGCTAATTTTTGTATTTTTAGTAGAGACAGGGTTTCACCATGTTGGCCAGGCTGGTCTCCAACTCCTGACCTCAGGTGATCCACCCGCCTCAGCCTCCCAAAGTGCTGGGATTACAGGCGTGAACCACCGTGCCCGGCCTATTTTATTCTTCATACATCACTTTGATCAAACCCTGAAGGATGTTGTTTACATATTTGCTCGTTTTACCCTATTCTGTCCCTTCTACCCCCACTAGAACATGGGTTCTAGAAGGCAGGATGGGAGTCTGTTTTGTTCATAAATACAGCCCCTACTCGTTCATAGTTAAGTCAACAAATATTTATTGAGTACCTACTATGTGCCTGATATTCTTTCAACAGATATTTGCAAAGCATTAAATTGTGTACCTGGCACTAGGCCTTGGTGATCTAGTGGAAAGCAAACGCCCACAGGATCCCTGCGTAAATAGGACCCTGCATGGAGAAAGTGAATTCTGACTGGGCCTGGAATAGGGAGATTCATATTCCCACTCAAGGCCTCAGTTTCCCCCTTTGTAAAATGATACTGCAGGGAGAGCTGGAGGACAAAATGACCGCCTCTGATCCAGCCCAGCTACTTTCTTCGTATGCGGCATCTGAAACCATGATCTCCAGATTTCCTGTAGAGGAGCGGGGGTTCCCACTGGAAGCGAGGGGTAGGAGTGCCTGCGTGTAGGGGGATGGGGATGCAAAGACCGAGCTCTGCCCTTAACCCAACAGGGAGGAAGTCTTCCCCTCTCTGAGCCTCAGTTTCTTCCTGCCGCAAATGGGCATCCCAGACGCCCCCAACTCGCAGGCAGGAAGATCGGACCAAAGTGCTCCGCAAAGCCGCGAGCCAGCCCGCGACCACGTGGGGCAGTAGCGGCGGCGCGGGCGGAACCCAGGCTCCGCGGCTCGCGGCCTGCCCGGGCCTCTGCAGCTGGGACGCCAGCGGAAGCGGGGGCGCCAGTAGCCGCGGACCTCGGTGAGTACAGAGTGGTGGGGGGTCGCCGGCAGGTTCCCTCTCCCCGGCCCCAGCTCTGGACGCCTACCCCAGTGCAACGCCCGGAGTAACGGAAAGAGGCAGGACCGCGCCTGCAGCGCCGGCTGGAGGGACGTTCTGGTCCCCAGACGCTAGTATCAGGGACTGTTTGGCGATCGCCGGCTGCGGGAATGCCCCACGCGGGTGGGGTGAGGAGAAGGGAGAAGGCGGAAAACTCCTCCTCCGGAAAATAATAAATGGCCACGATAACAGCAGCATCGGTGGCAGTCATCCCGCTTTACCTGGAGCGGAATCGCTCGGTCTGAGCCAGGAGGTGGGAAGAACGTCCAGTCCGAACGCCCAGGGCGGTGTGGGGAGTGGACGCCTGGGGGCCGGGAGGACCTGCTTAGTATAAGAAAAGGAGAGCAATGGGTGGTCAGGGCGGAATTCAAAGGAAACTGACCGACCCCAGGGGAGAAGGGGAGGGGAGAGATTCTGTGCTTGGGGTTCTGACCTTCTCGGGTGGCCCCATTTAACTAATTTGCATCAAGATTCAGCAGCCGATGGTGTGTGTATGTGTGTGTGTCTGTGGACACGTCAGCACCTTGGTTAATTAATTAGGTCTGGTGGCTTCTCAGTTGACAACTCAGCTGGTTCCTCACCCTGGCAATTGTGAAGAGTTGGCCAAATGTTTGTCCACTGAGCTGATCTCTTCTCTGGACCACCAAGGCTACCAGGAGAGAGGTCTATGAAACCCTTGCCCCTGCCATTGACCTAAGTTTTGGGCTCTTGAATGTAAAAGACTAGTTTTGCAAGTCGTGGGGGATGGGCTTGGGCATTTTTCCCTGAAACCTTCGGAAATCCTTGCCTTGGAGACTGAAAGGATAAAGGCCTCTGGGGCCAGGTCACCAGGGAGAATGGATAATGCCTGCCTCTGCCCTCCTGGGCACACCCTGTGTGACCTTTCTTTAACCAGTTTCTTATCAGGTTACACCTTGGCTCCACAGTCTGTCTTTCTGCATGGGGCACAGGGGAGGGCCTGAGTTTGTTCCCTCTTCCTCCACCCTCTAGCTCGCACCAAGGAAATGATTTTTTTTTTTTTTTGAAACAGAGTCTCTGTTGCCCAGGCTGGAGTGCAGAGGGGCGGTCTCCGCTCACTACAACCTCCATCTCCCTGGTTCAAGTGATTCTCCTGCCTCAGCCTCCCGCGTAGCTTGGATTACAGGCATGTGCCACCACACCCAGCTATTTTTTTTGTATTTTTAGTAGAGACAGGGTTTTGCCATGTTGGTCAGGCTGGTCTCAAACTCCTAACCTCAGGTGATCCGCCCCCCACCCCCAGCCTCCCAAAGTGCTGGGATTACAGGTGTGAACCACTGCACCCAGCCCAAGGAAAGATAAGACCTGCCAGCTTCACTGGCCACTTTACGAAAATGGGGATTGCATCAATATGACCAAATCTCCCTTGTTTTTTTTCTTAATGGAGAATACAAGGCCCCATACTGACCCTCCCTTAATTTCATTTTATCCAGGGATTTAACAGAATTCTTTGGCCACTGTAATCCTCATCTAATTCATTTAGTAAGTACTCACTCTGGAGACTAGGGTGTTTCTCTTGAAACTCAAGTGTTAACCTAGGCTCAGGAAAGACCCTAGGGGCTAGTGAGGCCTGACTAAATTGGAGTGACAGTGGTCAGAGAAATTAAAAAATGCAAGCAGGGCGTGGTGGCGTGGGACTGTAATCCCAGCTTCTTGGAAGGCTGAGGTGGGAGGATATCTTGAGTCCAGGAGTTGGAGATTAGTGTGGGCAATGTAGTGAGACCTCACCTCAAAGTAAATAAATAAGTAAATGTGCTTTTTAAAAAATTAGAAAATGCAAGGCCGGGCACGGTGGCTCATGCCTGTAATCCCAGTACTTTGGGTGGCTGAAGCAGGTGGATCAGGAGTTCGAGACTAGCCTGGCCAACATGGCCAAACCCTGTCTCTACTAAAAATACAAAATTAGCCGGGTGTGCTGGTGCGTGCCTATAGTCCTAGTTACTCGGGAGGCTGAGGCAGGAGAATTACTTGAACCCGGGAGGCGGAGGTTGCAGTGAGCCGAGATCATGCCACTGCACTCCAGCCTGGGTACCAAGAGCGAGACTCTTAAAAAAAAAAAAAAAAAATTAGGCCGGGCGCAGTGGCTCAAGCCTGTAATCCCAGCACTTTGGGAGGCCGAGACGGGTGAATCACGAAGTCAGGAGATCGAGACCATCCTGGCTAACACGGTGAAACCCCGTCTCTACTAAAAAATACAAAAAACTAGCCGGGTGAGGTGGCAGGTGCCTGTAGTCCCAGTTACTTGGGAGGCTGAGGCAGGAGAATGGCGTAAACCTGGGAGGTGGAGCTTGCAGTGAGCTGAGATCCGGCCACTGCGCTCCAGCCTGGGCGACAGAGTGAGACTCCGTCTCAAAAAAAAAAAAAAAAAAAAGAAAAATTAGAAAATGCAAATATCCCTTAATTCTATTCATGTGGTCTTACCTGTCAGGGAAAAAACAAAACAAAACAAAAAATCCTTGGAGTCTCCTTTGGCTGCTCTTTCCTCAAATTATATATCCCTCATCCTGTCCATCAGCGAGGGCTCTTGACCTTTTTTTTGTTTTTGTTTTTTTGGAGACAGAGTCTCACTCTGACACCCAGGCTGGAGTACAGTGGCACGATCTCCGCTCACTTCAACCTCCACCCCCTGGTTCACGCGATTCTTCTGCCTCAGCCTCCCGAGTAGCTGGGATTACAGGAATGCGCCACCATGCCCGGCTAACTTGCATTTTTAGTAGAGGCAGGTTTCACCATGTTGACCAGGCTGGTCTCATCCTGACCTCAGGTGATCCACCCACCTCAGCCTCCAAAAGTGCTGGGATTACAGGCGTGACCCACTGTGCCCAGCCTCGACCTTTCAAACATAGCCCAATCTGACCACTTCTCCCCATTCCCACTGTCCCCAGCCCATCCTAGACACCACCTTCTTCCACCTGGACCCCTACAGTGACCTCCTCATTGCACTCCTAGTGTCTCCCTTCAGTCTCCTTGTTTATTGTCCATGCAGCAGGCAGAGGATCCTGAGGACCCTAAGCCAGATCCTGTCCGTCCTTCACTCAGAACTGTCCAGTAGCTTCAGTCTCAGAGTAGAGACCCGAATTGAAATCACAGCCCACAAGGCGCTCTCTCTGTTCCTGTCGCCACCTCCTCCACAATGGCCTCCTTGCTACGCCCCAAAGCCACCCTTTCCATGATCTTTGCATTTTGCTTTTCGCTCTGATTGGAATCTCCACATGGCTCTATTCCTAATTTCATTCAGGTCTATGCTCAAATGTAATCTCATCCTAGGGATCTTTCTTGGGCTCCCTTGAAACTACCCCATGTCCCCCAGGCTGGTCAGATGTCTCCTCTGGACTCCTTTATTCCAGCCCTGCTCACTCTGGGTCATCACTGCCTGAGGACAGGTCTGTGTCCCCTATTGGACTATGAGCCCACAAGGGCGGAACTGTGCTCTGTCAGTCCTAGATGTGTTTCCAAGACTGCCCAACGTGGGTCATGCACACAGCAGGCACTCACATGATGTGCTCATAATGCTGGATAATGTGGATGAGTGAAATTTTTTTTTTTTTTTTTTTGAGACAGGGTCTCATACTCTGTCAGTCAAGCTGGAGTGCAGTGGCACAGTTACGGCTCACTACAGCCTCCACCTACTGGCCTCAAGCGATCCCCTCACCTCTGTCTCCTTAGTAGCTGGGACTCCAGTCGCACACCACCCATGCCCAGCTAATTTTTTTTTTTTTTTTGTAGAGATGGGGTTTTGCTCCATTGCCCAGGCTGGTCTTGAACTTCTGTGCTAAAGCAGTTTTCCAGCCTCAGCCTCCCAAAGTGCTGGGATTATAGTTGTAAGCCACCGCACCTGGCTAGAAAACTTTCCTTTGGTGCATAAAAATGATAGAAAATTCAAATTTCAGTCCCAGTAAGTAAGGTTTTGTTGGAGAACAGCCATGTTCATTTGTTTCCATATTCTCTATGAGTGCTATTGTGCTACTTGGCAGAGCTGAGCAGTGACAGTAAAATACAGAGAAGGTTCACAGACCTCTGCTATATATTTTGCCAAGAAGAAAAATAAAATAAAGTTAAAATAAAAACAATTTTGCTGGCCGGGCGCGGCAGCTTACACTTCTAATCCCAGCACTTTGGGAGGCCGAGCGGGGTGGGCAGGGCGGGCCACCTGAGACCAGGAGATGGAGACCAGCCTGGCCAACGTGGTGAAGCCCCATCTCTACTAAAATACAAAAATTAGCCAGGCGTGGTGGCGTGTGCCTGTAACCCCAGCTACTCAGAAGGCTGAGGCAGGAGAATCGCTTGAACCCGGGAGGTAGAGGTTGCAGTGAGCCAAGATCGCCCCACTGCACTCCAGTCTCGGTGATAGAGTGAGACTCTGTCTCAAAAAGAATTTTGCCAAGGAAGATTCTATTTGGGCCACCTGTGGGCATGTGAGATCAGTAAGATATGGCAGCTAATTATGCAGAGTGGGTGATGAGGTTTAGATACCTCACAGGGAGCGCTCTTTTTAACATTTTCTTTCCTTTCTTTTTTTTTTTTTTTTTTGTGAGACAGGGTCTCACTCTTCTCAGGCTGGAGTACAGTGGTGCAATCATATCTCACTGCAGCCTCAACCTCCTTGGGCGCACTAGATCCTCCCATCTCAGCCTCCTGAGTAGCTAGGACTACAGGAGCGTACCCTTTGCCCGGCTAATTTTTCTATTTTTTCTAGAGATGGGATTTTGCTATGTTGCCCAGGCTGGTCTCAAACTCCTGGGCTGAAGTGATCCACCTGCCTTAGCCTCCCAAAGTGCTGGAATTACAGGCATGAGCCACCTCGTGCCCAGCTGCCTCTTCCTTTCTAAAATTAAAATTTAGTGGCCGGGCGTGGTGGCTCAGGGCCTGTAATCCCAGCACTTTGGGAGGCCGAGGCAAGAGGATCGCTTGAGCCCAGACTGGAGACCAGCCTTGGCAATATAGTGAGACTTCATCTCTATAAAATAAAGTTAATTAAAATTTTTATTTATTTGTTTATTTATTTATTTGAGACAGAGTCTTGCTCTGCTGTCCAGGCTGGAGTGCAGTGGCATGACCTTGACTGCAGCCTCTGGCTCGCAGGTTCAAGTGATTCTTATGCCTCAGCCTCCTGAGTAACTGGGATTACAGGCATGTGCCACCATGCCTGGCTATTTTTGGGGCATTTGTTTGTTTTTGAGATGGGGTCACGGTTGTTGCCCAGACTGGAGTGCAGTGGCGCAATATCTCAGCTCACTGCAACCTCTGCCTCCCGGGTTCAAGCGAGTCTCCTGCCTCAGCCTCCTGAGTAGGCGGGATTACAGGAGCCCACCACCATGCCCGGCCCAGCTAATTTTATTTATTTATTTATTTTTCGAGACAGCATTTCACTCTTGTTGCCTAGGCTGGAGTGCAATGGCGCAATCTCAGCTCACCGCAACCTCTGCTTCCCAAGTTCAAGTGATTCTCCTGCTTCAGCCTCCCAAGCAGCTGGGATTACAGGCATGCACCACCAGGCTAATTTTATATTTTTAGTAGAGTTGGGGTTTCTCCATGTTGGTCAGGCTAGTCTTGACCTCAGGTGATCTACCCACCTTGGCCTCCCAAAGTGCTGAGCTTACGGGCGGGAACCACTGCGCCCAGCCTATGTTCATGTCTTCTATAGCCATCTTTATTCCTTCCTCCCTCTTTGTGACCTGTTTGTCTGCATCAGTGTTTCATCTGGGGCTATCAGGAGACGTCTGACAATTCATGGAGACGTTTTTTAAAAAACATTGTATTGAGATGCAATTCACATTCACCAGTTCACTGTTCACCAGTGGTGACATTTTTGGCTGTCATAACTTAAAGAGGGGATGCTACTGGTATCTATTAATAGGGGGCAGAGGCCAGGATGCTGCTTAAACCCTACACCTATGCATTGGACAGGCCCCACAACACAGCAGATAATTATCTAGCCCCAAATGTCAATAGTGTCCAGATTGAGTAGCCCTGGTTCACATCCTTGGCCTATCTGCAGGGTCCTGTCTTGCAAGGAGCTCATAGTTCATGTGCAGAGACAGGAAGAGCCTAATAAGAAAAAGGACAATTTAGGCCAGGCACAGTGACTCACACCTGTAATCCCACCACTTTGGGAGGCTGAGGTGGGCGGATCACTTGAGGTCAGGAGTTGGAGACCAGCCTGACCAACATGGTGAAACCCTGTCTCTACTAAAAATACAAAAAGTAGCTAGACATGGTAGTGTGTGTCTGTAGTCCCAGCTTCTCGGGAGACTGAGGCACAAGAATCTCTTGAACCCGGGAGACAGAGGTTGCAGTTAGCCAAGGTGGCGCCACTGCACTCCAGCCTGGGCGACAGAGTGAGACTGTCTCCAAAAAAGAAAGAAAAAGGACAATTTCAGTCACCTCCCTTCTGTGCCTGGCCCCAGGGTCCTGGGTACCCAACGCTTGTCACTCAGCTCAGTTAGTCCTCACTAGGCTTTAGAGAGGAGAGGACCACCACAGGGAGTGGGGAGGAGAGCCACAGGGAGTGGTACAGCTGCTAAAACGTAGGTCCTCCTCTCTCAGGTCTGTACCCACAAGGCTGGCATTTCCCTATATGTGTTTGACATCATAGCATAGTGCTTCATATGTCGCAGACATGTGCCAGACATCATAGTTTAGTTAGGTCATTGAGTCCCCATGCCAGCCCTGTGAGTTAGAGCTCTGTTTTACAGATGGGGAAACAGAGCACAGATTAGTCAAGCTGTTTAACCCCAGGTCACACAGCAATACTAACAATAAGAGCAGTTCACTATTATGGAGAACCTAGTATGTGCCAGGCCCTGTCTGGCAGGAGCCTGTTGAATCCTAGTAACAGCATAGGCAGCAATTGGGGCTATTTTTCCATACAATGGAAGAGAAAGCTGTCTCTTACTGAGGTCTCATAGCCAAACCAGCCTGGGATCTCCACTCTTCATTTATTTGTTGTTTGTTTGTTTGTTTTGAGAGGAGTCTTGCTCTGTCACCCAGGTTGGAATGCAGTGGTGAGATCTCGGCTCACTGCAACCCCTGCCTCCCGGGTTCAAGCAATTCTCCTGCCTCAGCCTCCTGAGTAGGTGGGATTACAGGCATGTGCCACCATGCCTAGCTAAGTTTCGTATTCTTAGTAGAGATGGGATTTCACCATGTTGACCAGGCTGGTCTCGAACTCTTGACCTTGTGATCCACCTGCTTTAGACTCTCAAAGTGCTGGGATTACAGGCGTGAGCCATCGCGCCTGGCCAATGTTTGTTTGTTTTTGAGACAGAGTATTGCTCTGTTGCCCAGGCTGGAGTACAGCGGCACGACCTCTGATCACTGCAACCTCTGCCTCCCAGGTTCAAGTGATTCTCCTGCCTCAGGCTCCCCAAGTAGCTGGGATTACAGGCATGCGCCACCACATCCGGCTAATTTTTGTATTTTAGTAGAGACAGGGTTTTACTATGTTGGCCAGGCTGCTCTCGAACTCCTGACCTCTAGTGATCCTCTAGCCTCAGCCCCTAAAGTGCTGGGATTACAGGCGTGAACCACCGGCCCATTCATGAATTCTCATTGGTCTCTATGGCAGGCAGTTTTCTGGGGGCTGGAGATCCAGCAGTGGGAAAAGCAAGGTGGCCACCTTGAAGCTTACGGAGGGAAAGGCGATGCAGGCAGATACAGGGAACCGAAAGTGCAAGGGCCCAAGAAGGGACTGCCAGGCATCGTGCCTGAGAATCAGCGAGGAGGCCTGTGTGGCTGGGGTGGGGAGAGCAAGCGTGGTACACCACGAGGGTGCCGGCAGGATCCAGAGCTCACAGGGTCAGCAGGGCTGTGGTGAGGACTTTGACTTTGTCTCTGAGCAAGACAGAAGCCACAAGAGGGCTCTGAGCAGAGAAGACATGTGATCTGACTCGGGCATTGACAAACAGGGTGTGGGTTGTAGACTGGGGGTGGTGAAGGTGGAAGCCAGGGTCCCAGAGGGGAGTTCACTACAGTACTCTAGGCAGGAAGCGTCTGTGACGGCAGCAGAATGCTGGCACTGGAAGAAGTGAGAAGTGTTAGGTTGTGAATAAATAAATGTGTGTGTGTGTGTATATTTTTTTTTCTTTCTTTCTTTCTTTTTTTTTTTTTTTTTTTGAGACAAAGTCTTGCTCTGTCACCCAGGCTGGAGTACAATGGTGCCATCTGGGCTCACTGCAACATCCGCCTCCCAGGTTCAAGCGATTCTCCTGCCTCAGCCTCCTGAATAGCTGGGATTACAGGTGCCTGCCACCATGCTTGACTAATTTTTGTAGTTTTAGTAGAGATGGGGTTTTGCCATGTTGGCCAGGCTGGTCTTGAACTCTTGACTTCAAGTGATCTGCCCACCTCTGCCTCCCAAAGTGCTGGGATTACAGGTGTGAGACACTCCTTCCAGCCTTATACATTTTTTTTCTCAGCCTTTGTCTTTTATGACTTTAATATATATATATATTTTTTTTTGAGACAGAGTCTTGCTTTGTTGCCCAGGCTGGAGTGCTGTGGTACAATTTCGGCTCACTGCAAGCTCCACCTCCCGGGTTCACGCCATTCTCCTGCCTTAGCCTCCTGAGTAGCTGGGATTACAGGCCCCGCCACCACACCCGTCTAATTTTTTGTATTTTTGGTAGAGACGGGGTTTCACCTTGTTAGCCAAGATGGTCTCGATCTCCTGACCTCGTGATCCAGCCGCCTTGGCCTCCCAAAGTGCTGGGATTACAGGCGTGAGCCACCGTGCCTGGCCATGACTTTAATATTTTTGAAAAGCCCAGGTTAGTTGGGCTGTTTTTATTTTTTCTAAGACAAAGTCTCACTCTTGCCCAGGCTGGAGTGCAGTGGCGCGATCATAGCTCACTGCAGCTTCAACCTTCCAGGGCTCCAGTGATTCTCTTACCTCAGTCTTCTGAGTAGCTGGGACTTACATGAGTACATTGTCATGCCTGGCTAATAGTTTTTATTTTTAGTAGAGACAAGGTCTTACCACCTTGCCCAGGCTGGTCTTGAACTCCTGAACGCAAGCAATCCTCTCACCTCGGCCTCCCGAAGTGCTGGGATTATAGGTGTGAGCCACCATGCCTGTCCCCGTTGTCCTTGTTTGGCCCAGAGGCTGGAAGATCACTTGAGGCCAGGAGTTGGAGAACAGCCTCGGCAACATAGTGAGACCCTGTCTCTTTAAGAAGAAAAAAAGGAATAACACAGAAGTGGTGCCCTGTCCTTCTTAGTGTCCCATTCCTGGAGATGTTGGCTTTGATCACTAAGTTAAGGGGGTGCGTACCAGGTTCCTCCACTATAAATTTGTGTTTGCCCCTTACAGTGAATGAATATCTTATGAGTCTGTTAATACTATGTAGCTACCTTATACTTCATCTAACTCCCATCCGTGTTTTTTTTTTTTTTGACACAGAGTCTCACTCTGTCACCCAGGCTGGAGTGCTGTGGTGCGATCTCCGCCCACTGCAGCCTCTGCCTTTTGGGTTCAAATGATTCTCCTGCCTTAACCTCCCAAGTAGCTGGGACTACAGGCACACGCCACCACACCCAGCTAATTTTTGTATTTTTGGTAGAGGCGGCGTTTCGCCTCTACCAGCATGTTGGCCAGGCTGGTCTGGAATTCCTGACCTCAAGTGATTCGCCCACCTTGGCCTCCCAAAGTTCTGGGATTACAGGTGTGAGCCACTGCACCCGGCCCTATCCACACATTTTTACATCTATTCCTTTTATATTTATTTACTTGCCAGTCTACAGTAAGGATTATATTTTTCTTCTCTTCCTTATTCATTTATTTATTATCAGGATGGATTATGGATTTCTGTTTTACCCAGTGGGTTATAATCTGTCACTATCATTATTGTATTCAAATAATTCCAGATTTGGCCACTTGGAAACCTTTCAAGCTAGCTCCTGTGTGAGTGGGAGTCTATCTAGAATATAGAATTTCCTGATGGATTGGATGGGTTGTGTGTGAGAGAAAGGTGGGGTTTGTTCTTTTTTTTAAGAGACAGCGTCTCACTCTGTCACCCAAGCTGGAGTGCAGTTGCACGATTACGGCTCACTGCAGTCTCCATCTCCTGGGCTCAACTAATCCTTCTCCCTCAGCCTCCTGAGTAGCCCAACTAATGTAAAATAATTTTTTTTTTTTTTGTAGAAATGTGATTTCACTATATTGCCCAGCCTGGTCTCAAACTCCCAGCTCCAAAGTGATCCTCCTGCCTTGGCCTCCCAAAGTGCTGGGATTACAGGCATGAGCCACCATGCCTGGCCGGGTTCATCTTTTGGCAAATATTTATTGCCTGGAAGTTGAGATAAAGCTGTTTTAAAAGCAGACAAAGGGCCGGGCGCGGTGGCTCAAGCCTGTAATCCCAGCACTTTGGGAGGCCGAGGCGGGTGGATCACGAGGTCAGGAGATCGAGACCATCCTGGCTAACATGGTGAAACCCTGTCTCTACTAAAAATACAAAAAACTAGCCGGGCGCGGTGGCGGGCGCCTGTAGTCCCAGCTACTCGGAGGCTGAGGCGGGAGAATGGCGTGAACCCGGGAGGCGGAGCTTGCAGTGAGCCGAGATCGCGCCACTGCACTCCAGCCTGGGTGACAGAGCGAGACTCCGTCTCAAAAAAAAAAAAAAAAAGCAGACAAAGGTCTTTACCTTCATGGGGCTCATGTTTTTGTGCATGTGACACTTTGTTTCTGATCCAAGCCACTGGGGATTGATAGCACAGATTTTAGCGAGGTGGATCGGTTTGGGACAGGTGAAGTGGAGCTGCCTAGGTAGACCAGCCTCTGCTTCCACTCCTCCCTCCTCCATTAGCCCCTTGCTTACCATGTAATGACTTCCTGCCCTTTTTCTTCACTCAACAGCCAAGACAATGCAAACTCCAGTGACCATTCCTGTACCTGTGCTCCGGCTGCCCCGGGGCCCTGATGGCTTCAGCCGTGGCTTTGCCCCTGATGGACGCAGAGCCCCCCTGAGGCCAGAGGTTCCTGAAATCCAGGAGTGTCCCATAGCTCAAGAATCCCTGGAATTCCAGGAGCAGCGGGCCCGAGCCGCCCTTCGGGAGCGTTACCTCCGCAGCCTGCTGGCCATGGTGGGTCGTCAGGTGAGCTTCACGTTGCACGAGGGTGTGCGTGTGGCCGCCCACTTCGGAGCCACCGACCTGGATGTGGCCAACTTCTACGTGTCACAGCTGCAGACTCCCATAGGTGTGCAAGCAGAGGCGCTGCTCCGATGTAGTGACATTATTTCATACACCTTCAAGCCATAGAGACATTGTGTTCACTTTTCTGCTTGAGGCTGAGCCACTGTATCCCAGGCCTCCCAATGTTCCCAAGCCAGGAACTCTGGGCCCCACGGAGTTATGAGCTCCCTTGGAATTTTCAGCGAAGCTTTAAGCAAGTCTGGACTCCTGAGACCTCCTGGGTCTAGTCAGTAAAATTCTGCAACTCTAGGAATTCTAAGATCCCACTGGAAGGAATGCTCTACTTCACAGAACTCTGAACCCTACAGAAAGATGGGCCTGCTGCCATTTCTTGAAGACCAGGGCATCGGGGTGGGGTGATAAAGGAGACAACCTGCACAGGGGGGCGTTATTAAAGAGGCTGCAAAGTTCAGCCACCCTGAAGATATTCCCCAGTGCTCCTCTCCTGCTAAAGAACCAGTTACCCCAGGCAAATTCGACTCCTGTTTTTCTTTCTTTAATTAAGTATATCCACGGGGATGGAATAATCTTTAGGAGCTGGTAGGGTGGTTATCCCAGGGCTGAATCCAGTGGAGCTGGGCCAAGTAGGACAGGAGCCCAGATAAAGGTGTAGGGGCTGCAGGGCCGCCAGTCTCCTGGAAATGCTGGAGTGACCGGAATGCCGGGATTGGGAGATTAGGATTTGATTTCATTTTGGGGCGGGCGGTGGCTCGTGTTGGGTCACGTGGTCGTGCCCAAGCGCTCCTCCTGTTGCCCCACCTGTGGTTGCTGTGGACTGCACACGACAGCAGATTCGCTGTCCCCTCGTTGGAGGCGAATGGTCGGATCCCGAGTGGCGGCGCCCCTGACAAAAGGCCGAGGAATCGCGATCAGGGTGCAACTTCATCCCCCTCCTCTTTTCTCTCCAGCCTTGTAGCTTGGCCGTTCACATCACGCGCTTCACTAAGCCCCCTGTCACTAGTAACCTTTCAGGGCATTGTTTAAAAAGAAAGCAGTTTCTGTCCCCTTCTGTAGTTCCCTTAAATTCAGGATGTAAGCGAAGCCTTCCACTAAGTAAAGGTGAGCGTCGTTTTGTCTCAGTCGCGAAAGTGCGGCGGCCGATGATGAACCGCGCCAGGAGCAACCTCAGCTGCCTTCAGTCGGTTCGCTACGCCTAGCTCTCGAGTTGCCTTGGCGACGACGCGGCTCGCTCCGCGCAGTCCCCTTTTATGGTTTCAGCCCCGCCTCCTTCAGTTTGCCGGGTGCGCTTGGGAAAGCGTGGCGAAAGTGCGGCGGCGAATGTCAAGCGTTGGGTCTGAGCCTAGGGGTGTGGCTTGAGCTCGCGCTGGTTTGTTCTTGCCTCGGTGACCCAGCAGCCTTGTCACCCAGGATTTGGGTTGGCAGATTCGTCTCTCGCCTTTGGAATTTCTATCTTCTCCTAGGTTTTGTTTTTTAAAATCAGGCCTATGATACCGTTCATGTGCTCGTATTTATTTTAGCATTGCTCATGGGCTCATATTTATTTTAGTATTGTGATTTAAGTTGTATTTTATGCAACTACCCCTATACAGAGAGCTGTTGATGTAACTGCAGCGAGCAAATGGAAGACTGGAAACTACCGAAGAGGCCGAGGCTTCGTCTCCAGAGGAACCCTCTCTGTCAGCATCCATCAGCTGTACTTATATATTGAATGCAGCTCCTATCCGCCTTTCTTTTCGACTTCTTTATGCCGTTACCACTCTTCATCAGTTAGTCTAACCTCAGTGTTTTCATTCTTTCCTTTTTTTTTTTTTTTTTTTTTTTTTTTTTTTTTTTTTTGAGACAGCGTCTTGCTCTGTCGCCCAGACCGGAGTGCAGTGGCACAATCTCGGCTCACTGCAAGCTCCGTCGTCTCCCGGGTTCACGCCATTCTCCTGCCTCAGCCTCCCGAGTAGCTGGGACTACAGGCGACCGCCACCACGCCTGGCTAATTTTTTGTAATTTTAGTGGAGACGGGGTTTCACCGTGTTAGCCAGGATGGTCTCGATCTTCTGACCTCGTGTTCCGCCCGCCTTGGCCTCCCGAAGTGCTGGGATTGCAGGCGTGAGCCCCCGCGCCCGGCCCATTTCTTTCCTTTCGTTGAGACAGGGTCTCGCTATGTCTACCAGGTCGTAGTGCAGGGGCGCGATCAGTGCAGCGTCAACCTGCCGGGCTCAAGTGATCTTCCCACCTCCCAAGTAGCTGGAACTACAGTCTCCCTTAACCAGACCCTGCTAATTTTTAAATTTTTTTTAGAGACGGGGCCTTGCTATGTTGCCCAGGCTAGTCTCGAACTCCGGACTCACGCGATCTTCCTGCCTCAGCCTCCCAAAGTGCTGGGATTATAGGCGTGAGCCGCCGCGCCCCGCCAGGTGTTTTCATTTCTAAGCACTCCATTTCCCTGGGCTCTAGACGAATGTGCGGGAGCTGAATATTTGTTATCTGGACTCAGGCGGGGAGGCGTGGGCTCAGCTTCGCGCTTGCGCGCTGCTCTTGGAGACGGCGTCTACCTCGCCCCGCCCCTCATAGTCTGCAGTTCCGGCTCTGCAGATTCGCTGCTCACGTTTCTTTTTTCCGTGGCCCTTCCTGCGCTTTGTTTCTCTCTTCATGTCACCCGCGGGACAGCTCTACCTGCAAGTCGCTGAAATCGATTTTCTGCTTCTTATAGTAAGCGGCGGGCTCGCCAGCCTAGAGCGAAAGTGTGACTGCGAACGGGCAGGCGCGCGCGGGGCTCGGCGGAGGCGCGCTTGGGCTCCCGGCGGCGACGATTACGACGACTAGGAGAGCGGACGGAGGCGGCGCCTGAAGCAGTGGCGGAGCCCATGCCCCGGGACGGCGGGCGGGCCCGGAGAGACAAATCCGGGGCCCGGGGCATGTCCCCGGGGCCCCCGTGAGGAGGCGGCGGCGGCTATGGAGATCCCGCCGCAGGAGGCGCCGCCCGTGCCGGGCGCGGACGGCGACGTTGAAGAGGCCCCCGCCGAGGCCGGGTCTCCCAGCCCCGCATCGCCCCCCGCCGATGGGCGCCTCAAGGCTGCAGCCAAGCGCGTCACGTTCCCGTCCGACGAGGATATCGTGTCTGGAGCAGTGGAGCCCAAAGACCCCTGGAGACATGGTAGCTACCGCGGGTGAAGCGGGGGCGGGCTCGAGGGGGACCCGGGAGTCGGGAGGGATCGGTGCAGGGCCCGGCTCAGAGGTGGCGTTCAATAGATTGCACCTAATGGTGAATAAGGGGACAGTCGTCAGTTTAGAACCGGAGTCTGTTAGAGAGGAGGTGACTATGGAGTTGGGAAGGTGAAAAGTATGTGCTTTCTGCCGCACCCCACCCACCCGAGACAAAGATGGTGATCGTTTTAGGGTTTAAAACGATGAGCAATTAAAGAAAGTTTGGTGATTTGTCAGATGTAGAGTGTGGCAACCTTTGCGTTCGTAGTTCCACCAGAGAAGGAGAGAAAGAGCAGTCGGGAGGAGGAGCGGGTCAACGCTGGCCCCTAAAGGGCAGTTGAAAGAGTTTGATGGGTCTGTGGGGGTAAAAAAAAGTTCAGTTGCTGGTCTGCAAGTCTCGGGTCAAGGAGTGGTCGTGTTGGCCACTTTCTTGGCTGGAAAGAGGGAGAAATATAAACTTGGACTGTGGCTATAGAAGATTTGGTGAAAAGGGAGTCAAGGTAAGGTCTCAGAAGAGGAGCACAGGTGGTCCATTTGTGGTTGGTTGAGTCAGAGGCAGTGTGGTTTTTATGTTTTCATTTTTATTGAGAGGAGGTCTTACTACATTGCCCAGGCTGGTCTCGAACTTCTGGGTTCAGCTATCCTCCCTCCTTGGCCTCCCAGAGTGTTGGGATTACAGGCGTGAGCCACCGCCCCCGGCTGCAATGTGGTATTAAGAAGAAAAGCCAACGCCTACCGCCGCCTCCTCCTCCAACAAAAAGAGAAGCAGAAGGAAGGTTCTCAGTCATTCAGGAGCAGAGGATGTTTGGGGCATGGCTACGGAAGGGTCCTCTTGTTCCTTCCTGAGAAAGAATTGGGGGATGGCCGGGTGCATTGGCTCACGCGTGTAATCCCAGCACTTTGGGAGGCCAAGATGGGTGGATCACCTAAGGTCAGGAGTTTAAAACCAGCCTGGCCAACATGGGGAAACCCCATCTCTACCAAAAATACAAAAACCGGCCGGGCATGGTGGTGCTCGCCTGTCATCCCATCTACTCAGGAGACTGAGGCAGGGAGAATCGCTTGAACTCAGGAGGTGGAGATTGCAGTGAGCTAAGATCATGACCTTGTACAGCCTGGGTGACAAGAGCAAAACTCCATCTCAAAGAAAGAAAAAAAAAGAATTGGGGGATGTTATCAAGTCAGGAATTGGAGTTGCTGGCCAGTAGCAGGTGAGAGAACTGAGGAAATTTGGCGGCTTGAAGTGTTGGGAGAGGGGGCCGGCCCACTGGAGAGGGTCAGGTGAGTGTTGGAGCTGAAAGGAGTGTGTTGGAGTCATAGGGCTGGGAAGGTGGAAAGTCGCTTGGGACATGCAGGGCAGTGTTGAGTCTATTTCATGCTGGAGAAGTCTATCAGTCCTCCTGGGGTGGAGCCCATGAAGTGAGGGATCAGACTGGTCATGGTTCTGTAGAAGCTGATCTGCCAGCCCTGCCTAAGGGGAGAAACTGTTGCCAGTCTGTGGACAGTGGAGGAATTGGTGGCTTTGATGTGAGGGTGGGAAACATGGTAACTGGAAACCGAACACACAGTGAGTCCATCATGAATGACAGTTTGGCTACTTATTACTACTTATTATTATTATTTTTTAGACGGAGTCTCCCTCTGTTGCTTAGGCTGATTCTCCTGCCTCAGCGTCCTGAGTATCTGGGATTACAGGCACCTGTCATCACACCTGGCTAAAAATGTCTGTATTTTTAGTAGAGATGGGGTTTCACCAAGTTAGCCAGGCTGGTCTCGAACTCTTGATCTCAGGTGATCTGCCCACTTCAGCCTTCCAAAGTGCTGGGATTACAGGCATGAGCCACCGTGTCCAGCTGGCTAGTTACTCTTAAAGAGACAGTGGTTAAAGTAAGACTTTTGGGCCGGGCGCCATGGTTCATGCCTGTAACCCCAGCCCTTTGTCAGGCCAAGGTAGGCGGATCACCTGAGCCCAGGAGTTCAAGACCAGCTTGGGCAACAAGGTGAAACCGTGTCTCTACAAAATATACAAAAATTAGCCAGGTGTGGTGGTACATGCCTG
The DNA here is from genome assembly GCF_049350105.2 of Macaca mulatta. Classification (NCBI taxonomy): domain Eukaryota; kingdom Metazoa; phylum Chordata; class Mammalia; order Primates; family Cercopithecidae; genus Macaca; species Macaca mulatta. The sequence continues at coordinate 57,610,966 of NC_133424.1, forward strand.
TAGTCCCAGATACTCAGGAGGCTGAAGTGGGAGGATCACTTGAGCCTGGGAGGTCAACAGTGCAGTAAACTGTGATTGCATCACTGAACTGCAGCCTGGGTGACAAAGACCCTGTCTTAAAAAAAAAAAAAAAAAAACTTTTGTCACTGGGAGCCAGCCAACTCCTTGGGCTCTGGGCCCCAGGCATAGGTGGTTAGTTTGGGACCGGGCCACAGTCAGAATGGCCCCTGGCTATAGCGTGGTATCCAGTCAGAGCAGGAACCGGGAAGACCTGGAGAGGCAGAGCAGGGTGTTTCAAAAGCAGAGGCTCCAGGTCATGTCCTTTGAGACCTCGGACTGGTTACCTGACTTCTGAGCCTCAGTCTTCCCATCTGTGAAGTAGGTGGCAATACTCTTGCCACGGAATTTAGGCAAGGACTGGATGAGGTCACATATGGAAAGGAATCAGATAGGGTGAGCGTTCTTGATGGCAGTCATTGTTATTAAGACAGTGTTGGTCATCTTAGGCTGGTGTAGAGGAGTTCATGCATAGGGTGGGGCCTGGATGTGGCTGCTTCAGAGGCTTCCAGGAGAGAAGAGAGCCGGCAGTCAGTGCATGGGCCTGGAGTGAGGGGTGAGGAGGAAGATGGTCAGTTTGTGGGCTGAAGGGTCAGGGGTGAGGGCAGCAAGAGAGTCTGGCACAGATTGGGCATTGGGGGGTAAAGTTCCTGGTCCGCAGTTTCCCAGAAAAGGTTTGGCTTTCATTCAGTAAACCACTTTTCCTCTCCAAGGCTCTGTTTCTTTCTTTGCAAATGGAGGTGCTACTTTTTACCATGGGGTAGTTGTGAGGATGAGGTAAGATAGTCCTCATAAATTTCTGCCACATAAATAGCAGCTATCATCCAGGCAGATTTGTTTTTTGCTTGTGTGTTTGTCTGTTTTCACGTGCAGTCTCGAAGAGACAGTGAAAGAATTGGAGAGTCAGAAGGCTGTCTGTCAAGAAAAGAGGGGCAGTTGGAGCCTGGCTGAGAGGAGTTTAGAGGAGGGGTGCCGGTTGGTCTATCCTGGGTAAGGGGTAGAGCAGGTAACACTCTCCAGGCGGGGGGAGTCTCCCATTCCAGCGGTTGAGAGAGGGGCAGTAAGGCCTGGTCGGGACTCACACTCCGGAGGAGTCCGTGCGTCTGAGCTGCAGAAGTGATGACGTGAACTGGACTGGAAGAATTGGTCCATCCTGGTTGGGAGGGGCTTGAGGAGTTGCCCTGGCAGTAAGGAGTTGGGTGATCTTGGGCCTGGGCAGAGGAGGGGTCACTGGTGAAGTTGGTGAGTTTGGACAATGGGATTTGCAGAACAGAAAACCCAAGGGCCTGGGAACAGCAAGGAACACGGGATAGGCTCCGTGCTGGGGAGGACAGTGGAGTGGTTCACTGGCCATGAGGCTGTGGGAGGTGGAGGGTCACCAGGGTGTAGAAGAGGAATTGTGGTACAGAAAGTGGGTGTAAGGAGAGACCCAGGTGAGAGGCCAGAGCGTCTGGGGCTGGGGGACTGCAGGGAGGAGTTACTTGGTCTTGGAACAAAGGTGGGAGATTCGTTGGCATCAATCTGGTAAACTGGGGAGTGATGGGGGGTGTCATTTGAGCTGTGAACCTAGTGCAAGGGTGGCGTAACCCCAAGGCCAAGGGGTGACAGAAGAGCTGACGGGTCTGAATTGGGGAGACTCAGTCATCCGGAAGCTGTTGTGCCGTGCTAGCGATGGAGTGCTGCCCAGGCCAGGGGTGCAGGAGCGCCCCTGGGTGAGGAGAAGGCAGCACTGGGGGCGCCCCCGTGCAGGGGTCTCCTCCAGCAGAGCCTCACCCCTGGGGCTAGAGTGGTGACCCACCCGGGTGGGAGTTGTTGGGGGTGTCTACCTGAGGGTGAGAGCTCCCTCAGGCCCTTCAGGGGCCCAGGGTTTGGGCATTCCTGGAGATAGGTGATCTGGAGGAGGCGGATTGTGAGGGAGGGTCTCGAGCCTGCGCAGGCTCAGCCTTTCCGGATTCCCATCTCCCGCAGTGGGGTTCCACCTGCTGGGGCTGCTGTTTCCTCGTTACGTGAACACATCTGATGTTCTGTTGCGTGCTTGTTTTCTTTTTTTTTTTTTTTTTTTTTTTTTTTTTTGAGACGGAGTCTCGCTCTGTCACCCAGGCTGGAGTGCAGTGGCCGGATCTCAGCTCACTGCAAGCTCCGTCCCCCGGGTTCACGCCATTCTCCTGCCTCAGCCTCCCGAGTAGCTGGGACTATAGGCGCCCGCCACCTCGCCCGGCTAGTTTTTTGTATTTTTTAGTAGAGACGGGGTTTCACCGTGTTAGCCAGGATGGTCTCGATCTCCTGACCTCGTGATCCGCCCGTCTTGGCCTCCCAAAGTGCTGGGATTACAGGCGTGAGCCACCGCGCCCAGCCGCGCGTGCTTGTTTTCTTGGTGGTGGTCTCTCTTCCACGCTGGAATGGGAGAGCAGAGGCCGAGTCCATCCCCTTCTCCGCTTTCCTCAAGGACACTCAGTTGTTGAATGAGCGCCTGTGGGCCTGTGAGGCCTGGTGGTATCTGGGAGCCACCTAGCAGAGTGACATGTAGCCGTATGTCAGGGGCCCGAGCAGCCTGGCATGGTGACACCAGCGGGGCAGCAACGTGCTCTGTGGCCTCTGGCAAGCATGGGTTCTTGCAGAGCATTGCGTTTCCTCACCTGTAAAACAGGGCCAGTGATCCTGCCCTGCAGACCAGCAGGACGTCAGAGGATAGGGTGAACCTGCACCCTCAGCAAGCCATAGTCAGGTGTGTGGAGATGGGCAGGGAAGCTCCGGGACAAGGCAGGCTGGGAATCGTGAGTCAAAGAGGCTGCTTCAGCACTGTCAGGCTGGGCGCTTGGGTGCTGGTGGGGAGCGGGGCTAGCTAGCTGCACGCAATCCCGTCATGTTGTGGCAGACCCTTCAGCAATTCTGAAGGCCAAGGCCAGACTTACACAAGGAACCCATTAGGCCAAACTGCAGGAATGACCTGAGGCTCGGCTGGTCTCCCCAGCCCCAGCCGAACTCTGTGGGGTTGGAAAGATAGGCATGTGAGAGGGACTTGTGATGAGAGCACATGACACCAGCCACAGTCCGGGAGACTCATCTCCCCTCCTCCAGTCCTGCCGGTGACTCACTCCCTGCTCCCTGACCATCAGTCCTCCAGTGTGTGTGCGTTGGGGGTTTGTCCACCAGGAAGCTCATCGCATGAAGTCAAGGTGTCTGCAGGGCAGGGTGAGGGGGTCCAGGCATGCTACCATGTCTGGCCACCTGAGCTTTGGAGGGCAGAGGTAGCGGTGGGGGCAGGGTGTTCTTAAATGCGGATCCTAGGGCATTGAAATGCCATACTGTTTGCTATTGAAACCCGTGCTGCAGATTTAGCCCTAGAAACAGGCTGGACAGGTAGACACGCATCTGTCAGTGGTGGAAAGAGGCCCTGGGTTAGGGAACCGGCTCGCTTTAGCATTCGTGGTGGAGCTGCTAGGGAGCAGGGAATGGGGTCGAGGGGGGTTGATGCATCTGCTCAGATTTCCATCTGGGCCCAGCTCCACCTCCTGCTGCTGGAGTTGGCAAGTAGACCCTGCCACTGAACAGCCACGTGACTTTGGCGATTGTTCTCTCTGCCTCGATTTTTCTGTGTCTAAAATGCAGCTGACAGAAGTATGTCCTCATAGGGTGATTGGGAGGATTAAGTGAGAGAACACAGTGCCTGATCCATAGTAAATGCTCAGCAAATGCCTCCCTTGTTATTCCCGTCATCACCGCTCCTCTGCCCGCACCTATAGCCCTAACCTTTCGTTTCTGTTTCCTGCCTGTGTTGTGTGTTTGTACTCCTCTTTACCCTACAGTCTCCCGCCTCAGCATCCCTGCTTTCTCTCAGGGGCCCTCTCCTCCAGGCTGGGTGCCTCAGCAGTCCCTGACCTCCAGGCCTGACTCTGTGTCTGCCAAGCTGTGTGACCATGGACAAGTTGCCCAACCTCTCTGAGCTAAAACTAAATCAGCATGTTTCAGCTCACTAGCAGGAGAGGCAGCAGGGGTACCAAGATTCCACACTGGCCATTTTAGTCCCAGCCTCTGCCTACATTGGCTGATGACTTTGGACAAGTTGCAGCTCCTCCCTAAGCCTGAGTCTCCTCTGGAGTGGGGGCTCCACCACCCCAGCCCCCGCCCTGTTGGAACACGATCGGGTTAGTGGTACTGTTGTGCTGGTGCCTGTCCTCTGCTCTCCCAGGCCCTTTGCACACTGTGACTCGCCACTTGTTGTGCCTGCACATGCAGGTGGGCTGCCTGATTCCTTGTGCCTATGCTCGCATCTGTTTCCCCCTTCGAGGGCAAAGACTGTGTGTGAGTCACCTCTGTGACCCTAGTCTAGCACACAGGAGGCTCGGGCACGGGACACATGTCCGAAGGAATGGGGTGCTCTCCTCTGATCACACACCCTATGGTGGGATTTACAGGAAACTTTTTTGTGGTAGTTAATCCAGTTGGTGCCAGGACGAGGGCTCTTCCTCAGGGACTTACAGACAGGCTTTAGCGCCCATTCTGACTCCTGGAAGAGTACGCGAAGCTGGCCCCCAGCTGGCACTCAGTAACCAGCATTGAGTGCGTCAGCGGGAGTGCCTGTGCATGTGTTTCTGGGAGCGAGTACTGGGGCTCTGCGAACCTTCATAGGCATCCGGCTCCAAGAGGATTAAGAACCGTGGGGCCAAATGCCCTGTGTTGGACGGGCTGCAGCTGGAGCAGTCACTGGGCATGAAGGCCAGAAACCTGTTTTTACAAAAAGCTCCCCGGGTGGTTCTGACAACCTCGCTTGGCTGTCTGTGTGCTTTGCTCCGCCATCCATCACTCAGTCCCAAGCCTGCCTTCAGACCTCAGTTCAGGGGTGGCTGGCATTGACCTCAAAGACCTGTTTTGGAGCAAATTAATAGGTGAGCATTGAAATGCTTGCCTTAAGGTAACTGCAGAAATTCAAGCTGGGCAGGCGGCCTGCTGCAGTGGGGCATGGGGGCAGGGCAGGTTAAATCCCTGCCCTCTGGCTGACCTTAGTCGTCATCAGTCCTTGCCTTCCATGTTCCTGTACCAGGCACTGGTCTAAGTGCCTTTCCTGTATTATCGCATTTAGATATCACAGCCACCCCAGGAGGCAGGTGCTATGTGCCCCAATTTATAGATGATGAAATGGGGCCCATAGAGGTAAAGTAATTTTCCTGAGGTCACACAGCCGGTAAGTGGTGGAGCTGGGATTCAAACCCAGGCAGCCAGCCTGGCGCCGAAGCCTGCGCAGTAACCCCTGTGTGGCGGCTGAGTGCTTGGAGGCAAGTGGCCGCGTTCAGTGCAGGGTGCATAGTCTCTTCATCTGTAACCCAGAATTGTTTATAAGATAGAGGTGACAGTGCTGGCTTTGTGGTGTTGTGGCAGGGATGAGAAATAGAAACAGGTGGGGTAAGGGCCCAGCCTGGTGGGCATGCAGGAGGGGGTCCCTGTGGTTCGTGGACAGCTTGAGTCCCTGGAGATTTGTGCTGCTCCTCTGTCCTCGGCATTGCCTGCTGTTCTGACCCTTGGCCTCTGGGACATGTTCTTCCTGTGCTACACAGTGTCTGGTACGTAGTAGGCGCTCAATATATTCTTGCTGCATGAGTGACTTGGTGACCCTGTAACCAGTCATGCATTCAGCATGGTGTGGCCGTGACACGTGTTATGAGTCAGGGCAGAAGACAGGCCCCGTCCGTGCTTCTGTGGGGTTCACGGTCAAGTGAGGGAGACACAGAGTAAAGAATTCTCAGCAAACCAGGCTGCCGAGGACTCAGATTAGGGAGGGTTCACAGGGTGTGCAGGAGGGCAGGGCAGAGGCAGCTCCCTAGAAGGGACATCAACAAGGCAATCCAACAGTTAGCCAGGTGAGGAGCAGCGGGAGGTGTGCACCAGGGGTGGAAGGCAGAGAGAACCAGCCTGGTACGTCTGAAGAACAGAAAAAAGCCAGACTTAGTTGAGGTGGAGGCAGGCGGGTCAGAGGTGAGGTTGGAGGAGGCAGGAGAGACTGCTGTGTGGGGCCTTATGGGCTGTGCTAGCAGGGAGCCCCAGAGGGCTTAAGAAGGGGCCTGGGCTGGGTGTGGGGGGCTCACGCCTGTCATCCTAGCCCTTTGGGAGGCCCAGGCGGGATGATTGCTGAAGCCCAGGAGTTTAAGACCAGCCTGGGCAATATGGCGAGACCTTGTCTCTATAAAAAAGACAAAAATTAGCCGGGCATGGTGGTGTGTGCCTATAGTCCCAGCTACTCAGGAGGCTGAGGTGGGAGGATCACTTGAGCCCAGGAGGTTGAGGCTTTAGTGAGCTGTGGTCACACCACTCCCCTCCAGCCTATGTGACAGAGCAAGACCCTGTCTCAAAAGAAAAAAGGAGGGGCATAGTGAGTGTTTTTAACAGAACTCTGGGTGGGGGTGACATGAATGGGGTGAGACTGAGACAGGGAGACCAGGGAGGGGCCGTGAGCCAGGAGCCCAGAGGCTGTAGGCTTAGCCTAGCCTCATGTTGGCTAATAGCTGACACTTGACTTCACTGATTCTTCTTCAGATTGCTCTGAGCCCTCCCTCCACCAACAGGTTTGCCGTTGCCACTGTTTCCTATAGCACCTCTGAGATGACTGTTTTTCCCCTTCCCTTCTCTCCTTGGATCTCTGAGTCCCTTCCCTCGTGCTCCCCAAGCCAGTTTGTCCTTGGCCTGCTTGGGGCATCCTGCCCCTGCATGAGCTCTGGGAGGCGTGTGGGCTGTGAAGTCCAGTGACCTCCTCCAGTGACTTCACTTTCACAGTCCCTTCAGGTCTCACAGTACCCAGATCCAGAAAGCTCTACAGACCATCCCAGACCCCTCTGGTGGCTTAGTGCAATATCAGTGTCCTTCGGTCTTACAAAATCCAGAAAGTTCTGATTCTAAATCACATCTGGCCTAAGGGTTCCAGGAGGAGACTGGAGCCCGCAGCGGGCCTCGTTCCGTGTCTGAAATGGCAGTGACCCAGGAGGCAGCGCGGGAGCCCCCTGGGTGCCAGTCCCAGCTCTGCCCTTGGGCGAATCACCCAGCTTCCTTGCCTCAGTGTCCCCATTTGTATGGGGATTGATGATTAAATTAGCCTCTACTTGGAAAGCAGCTGGAACAGTAGCTGGCTGTTGCAGGCGTTCGTGAGGACATGGGGAAGTTGAATGAGGTGGCCGCTGCCCTGAACTTGACTGGTTCCTGCCTCCCCGGGCTGTAAGGGTTAGGCAGGTGGGGCCAACCTGCCTCATCTGGGTAGGATTGTCTGCCTGAGTATGATTTCGGCTCCTCCACGCTTGGGCTGTGTGGCCTTGGGCAAGTCCCTTGACCTCCCTGGACCACTTTCCCCATTTGTGAAGCCATTTTTCCAGATGAGGACTCTCTTTCAAAGGTTTTAGACTCTCTGGGAAGACCAGAGAGCCAGGCCTGGGGCCCACGCCAGCAGGAGCACACCGTACATCCAGTGTCTAGCTGATGCCACTCCTGTTACATCAGCTCCTCTGGGGCTGCGCCCACGTTAGACTCCTGGACTGGAGCCACACAGGAGGCTGGGGTCTGCTGTTTCAGCTTAGAGGAGGTGGGAGATGTGGAGGGGGTTCCCTAATTGCAGGAAGGGGGTTCAGAGGCTGGGTGCCAAAAGGAATGCGAGGGATCCATCATGCTTGGCTGTTTCCTACATTGAGTAGGAAGGTCTGTGAAGACAGGACCCATCTTTGTCTTGGCTCACCTGTGTCTCCAGCACCCTCTATGGTGCCTGGCCCTCCGCAGGCTCTCATACTGGATGAATTGGTGGTGGATGGAGGTACACAGTAGGCACTCGAAAGTTGTTCTCACCCTTTCCCTTCCTCTAGGCAGCTGGCACTGAGCGGTTGCCTCAAGGTGGGGGTGGAGGTTTGGAAGTGTCTGCTGACAGCCGCAGCCTGTCTTGCCGCATGTGACTTGCCGAGCCCCCATCTCCCTTCGCAGCGGAAGCCTGGGTCGGGAGCCCTGCAGTCAGATGCTCCCCTCAGGGCTGGTTGGGTTCCAGCTGGGAATGTGTTCCCTGGTTAGGTGGGCGGGCTCCTCTAGCAAGCTGGCGCTTGAGACCCACCGGGGTCGGACTCGTGTGCCACCTTCACACCCACCCCTCCCTCTCTCCATGGTCTCCGAGGCTTTCACCAGCTGCCGTCAGTGATGTAGTGAACTGCTCGCGTCCTGTGCAGCCTTCCCTTTTGCAAAGCAAAGGACTGTCAAAGCTGAACTCGCTTGGTTCCCCAGGACAACAGAGAGGGAGGGTGGGAGAGTGGGGCTGCCAAAAGGTGAAAGTGACTCTGCAGGGGTCATGCCTCCTGGTGGTGGTGATGGAGGTGTTGGTACTCACAGCTCCCATTTATGGAGCACTTACCAGGGCTAAGCTCTTTAAACGCATCGTTAATCTTGGAGGAGGAAACAAGCTCACAGAGGTGCCAAGGCCACACAGGTAGTAGAGGAGGAGCTGGGTTCTAGCCTGGCAGCTTGAATGGTTCTGATCCTCTGTCCTATTTCAAAAAGCCCCCAGGGCTCCACCGTAACTACAGGACAAAGTCCACACCCCTGGGCCTGGTGTGGGAGGCCTTTCCCAAAGAATATCCAGCCTCCTAGCTCAGGCGCCAGGCCCCTCGCTAGTCCCCTGCCCTTCCTGACCAACTCCTGTTACCCTCCCACGCCTAGACGCAGGCTCCTCTGCCTAGCATGCCCCTCACTAGTCCCCTGCCCTTCCTGACCAACTCCCATTACCCCTCCCACGCCTAGATGCGGGCTCCTCTGCCTAGCATGCCCCTCGCTAGTCCCCTGCCCTTCCCGACCAACTCCCGTTACCCGTTCCACGCTGCCTCCTGGGCAAGCCCTTCTCTAATCCCCTGACAAAGCTCTGCTCTGCTCTCTGGGTTCCCATGGTGCCTCCTCGCTCTGTTGTTACTTGTTCGGGCCCATCTCCCCTCCCTGGACCAGCGCTGCAGAGGGCTGCATCCTGTCCGTCTGGCTCCCGGGAGGACTGGAACCACTGAACGCCTCCAGGAACCTTAGGGACTCTGGGCAAAGTGGGGCTGCTGTTGGGCACCCAGGCCGGACGCCGCAAAGCCCTTGTAACCCAGGCACGGGGCTCAGGACAGTCGGGGAGCATAGGGTGTGGGGAAGGAAGATTTTGTTCACTGAGTCACTTTTTCCTGCATTCATTTCTTCATTCCTTGCCAACCAGCATCTATTTTGCCTCCACTTTGCTGTCCCCGCCATGCCAGGTGGAGGGGTCTCCCGACGGCTCTCCTGCTGCCTCTCCAGCCCGCTTCCCACCTAGCAGCCACAGCATTCTTGAAAAAGCAGACTTTGCTATTCCTGTTTCACATCACACTTTGTGACCTCCCTGCTGCCTTTCTCTCTGATCCAACGTCCCTGCAGCAGGTTAGGAAGCTCAGGTATAACCTGGCTCCTGCCACCATCGCCAGCCATGACCAAGATCACCTTGCCATGCACTCACTGGGTTCAAGCCATTGTGGATTCCTTTCAGTCCTAGAACATGGAGGCAGCTCCCCACATCCTCTCCTGGAAGGCTGGCCCCACCCACACAGCTGGCTCTGGCTAATCTTTCAGGTGCCAGCAAACCCTTCCTTCCTGGCCCTCCTAATGGGCTCTCCATCAGGTGGCCAGCGATCTGCTTATCTGTGGGCCTGCCGAAACTCTCGGCCCCGGACTGGAAGCATCACCAGGCAGTGGTGGCTTGGGTTTGGTGCCAGTGTATTCCCCAGTGCCCAGACCACGTGGCACTGGGCTTGGCTCTGGGCAGCCACACGGGCAGGTGGAGAAGGAAGTGGCATACAATGCTGGGTCTTAGTCCTTGCCATGAGCAGCTCGGAGAGTCCCTGGTCGAGAAAAGGAGGTGGGCAGAGAGGAGGAGGAGCTTTATGGAGGGGAGTACCAAGCCTGCCTTTGGTGTCCCCCCTGCCAGCCTGGTGGGAATGGCAGCGCAGGACTGGCAAACAGGCCTGTCTTTTCTGTTGACTTGCTGGGGGTCATAGGCCAGGACACTTGCCTTCGTAGGACGCCGCACCATTTAGGAAGTGATTGGACCCCAGGACCTCCTCCCGGTCATGGGATGGCAGGCAAGGTTCTGGTAACTGATCTGCCTTCTACCTTTGTGGCAGGTGACCTACTTCGCCATTCCCTGTGACCCGCGTGTCCCAGGTGTCAGGGGCAACTGGCCACCCAGCCAAGCCTCCATGACTCCGTTCTCACTCCCCTTCTGTCTCAGGCTTGGGATCCTTGCTTCCTGGCCTGGTTCTGTCTGCTGTGATCACAATGAACAGCCAGTGCTCCATTTCCCTGGAGGGCCACCTTCCTTGCTGTGCCTGGACCTGTGTTCCCCACTGGACTACAAGTCCCAGGGGGTCAGGGCCGGGGCTGTCTTGGTCCCTGCTGTGTCCCTTGCACAGCTCCAGGCACAGAGCAGTTCAGTGAATGTTGTTCCATTAAAATGGAGTTGGGGCTGGTGCTGGCAGAGCCGAGGGATGACGCCCTCATGGAGCCCAGCTTAGAGTGCCCAAGTCTGACAGTGGCCTGATCCTGTCTAGTCCTGAGGTGGAGCAGGCACCGGCAGGCGGGGCCCTCTGACTGAATGTCCTACCACCAGCTCTTAGGTCCAGGTGCTTGTGCTTACAGCCTTCTGGCGCAGTCAAAAGAATCCAGGGCTGGCACCGGCCCTTTCCTCATCTCAGGGGTGGAGGGGTAACCAGAGAGGGGTGGCACTTACCCAAGGATGCCTTGACACTGGGATCCAGGCTCCTGCTGCTCTCCTCGGCCACCTCTCCAGCTGTTTTTTTGTTTTGTTTTGTTTTTGGTTTTTTGTGGTTTTTTTTTTGAGATGGAGTTTCGCTCTTGTTGCCCAGACTGGAATACAGTGGCAGGATCTTGGCTTACTGAAACCTCTGCCTCGCAAGTTCAAGCAATTCTCATGCCTCAGCCTCCCAAATAGCTGGGATTACAGGCATGCGCTGCCACGCCCAGCTAAATTTTTGTATCTTTAGTAGAGACAGGGTTTCACCATGTTGGCCAGGCTGGTCTTGAACTCCTGACCTCAAATGATCCACCCACCTCGGCTTCCCAAAGCGTTGGGATTACAGGCGTGAGCACCCAGCCTGTTTGTTTTGAGATGAGGTCTTGCTCTGTCGCCCTGGCTGGAGTGCAGTAATGTAATCCTAGCTCACTGCAGCCTCCACCTCCCAGGCTCAAGTGATCCTCTTGCCTCAGCCTCCAAATTAGCTAGAACCACAGGCACAAGCCACTACACCTGGCTGATTTTCTTACTTTTAATTGTTTTGTAGAGATGGGGTTGCACTATGTTGCTGAGGCTTCATTGTGCTTTTGATTTGCATTTCCTTATGGCTGACGATGTTGAGCATCTTTTTATATGCCTACTGAACACTTGTGTATCTTCTTTGGAGAAATGTCTTTTTAGTTCTTTTGCCCATTTTTAAATTGAGCCAGCCAGGCACAGTGATTCATGCCTGTAATTCCAGCACTTTGGGAGGCCGAAGAGTTCGAGACCAGCCTGGGCAACATAGCAAGACCTGGTCTCTATTAAAAAAGGGGGGGCCAGGCACAGTGGCTCACAATTGTAATCCCAGCACTTTGGGAGGTCAAGGTGTACAGATCATTTGAGCCCAGGAGTTCAAGACCAGCCTGGACAACATGGTGAGACCCCATCTCTATAAAAAAAAATTATAAAATTAGCCAGGCCTGGTGGCTCATGCCTGTAGTCCCAGCTACCTTGGAGTCTAATGTGGGAGGATTGCTTGAGCCCTGGAGGTTGAGGCTGCAGTGAGCTGTTATCTTGCCACTGGACTCCAGCCTAGGTGACAGAGGGAGACCCTGTCTCAAAAATAAATAAATAAATAAATAAATAAATAGTTTGTCCCTTTATTATTGAGTTGTGAGAGTTCTACATATATGTATCCCGGATGCAGGACTTCTTAGCTGAGCGATTTGCACCACCTGGGATGTTTTCAGTGTGTAATGCCAGTGCATTTCCTTCCCGTCTCTTCTCTCTGGCTACATTCACAGCCACAGCTAGATAAAAATAAAGCTGTGAGGATACTGTAGATACAGTTGAATATCCTGCTTTTGCACTTCATTTTTCTGTTTTTTTAGAAAGCATGATTTAAAGTACATCATTGGGCTGTTGTAATTCATTCTAGCCATTTCTGCATTGCTGAGCATTTAGGTCTTTTCCAGTTTTCAGTTGCATCAATAATGCAATGATGTTCGTCCTTGTCCATAAATCTTCATGTTCATCACATGGGTAGCCTTCTCAGAAAAAATTCTTAGAAGGTGATTTTACCAGGTCAAAGGGAAGGAACATTGGAAGTCTCAGATACCGACTGTGCCCACGTTGGATAGTGAGTGTTGAGGGCTAGGGTTCTGTCGTTATAGTCACCACTGTAGCTTTAGATTTTTTTATGAGACAGGGTCTCTCTCTTTTTTTCTGCTTCTTGGTTTAAACCATGGCCAGAGACAGGGTCTCAATCTGTCACTCAGGCTGGAGTGCAGTGGCGCGATCTTGGCTCACTGCATCCCCCACTTCCCAGGCTCAAGCCATTCTCCTGCCTCAGCCTCCCAAGTAGCTGGGATTATAGGCGCGCACCACCACACCCGGCTAATTGTTGTAGTTTTAGTAGAGACAGGGTTTCACTGTTGGCCAGGTTGGACTCAAACCCCTGACCTCAGGTGATCTACCTGCCTCAGCCTCCCAAAGTGCTGGGATTATAGGCGTGAGTCACTGCGCCTGGCCAGATTTGTTTTTTAAATGATTGAATGAATACTATTTGCATGTGGGTGCCTTGATGTTAAGATGGTGTCTTGTTTTAGTGAGCGTTCTTTTGACTATCAGTTAACTTCGGTTTTGTTTTGTTTTGTTTTGTTTTGTTTTTAGTGGAGTTTCACTCCTGTGGCCCAGGCTGGAGTGCAGTGTCACGATCTCCGCTCATCACAACCTCAGCCTCCCGGGTTCAAGCAATTCTCCTGCCTCAGCCTCCTGAGTAGCTAGGATTACAGGCATGCACCACCACACCCATCTAATTTTGCATTTTTTGTAGAGACAGGGTTTCTCCATGTTGGTCAGGCTGGTCTCAAACTCCTGACCTCAGGTGATCCACCCGCCTTGGCCTCCCAAAGTCTGGGATGACAGGTGTGTGCCACCGCTCCCAGCCTTTTTGTGTTTTTTGTAGAGATGAGGTCTCGCTATGTTGCCCAGGATGGTCTCGAACTCCTGGCCTCAAGTGATCCTCCTGTCTCGGCCTCCCAAAGTGCTGGGATTGCAGGCATGAGCCACTGTGCCTGACCTAACCTGTTTATTGTTAACATGTTACATGGTTTTGGGAATTGGTTCTTCATGACCTTTGCCTATTTTTGTTTTCGGACCTTTTATGAGGACTCCTTCTCTATTGAAGATAGATATAATTGTATTGTGCACATATATTTGTCCTCATTTATCATTTGTCTTGCAGGAAACGTGGGGGTAGGGGGGCAGGACACTAAAAAGAAGCACTTTCTCTTCTCTGCTATTTCACTGAGTCTTCATAGGAAAGCCCTATCTCAGTGTGAACAGCTTGGGATGGAGGAACACAGGGCTGGGGGCTTCAGAGAGGGCAGAGGAGACAGTGGCAGCATAGGCCTTGGAAGCCCTGCAGTGTAGGAGAGAGGGTGCTTTAGTGGAGGCCCAGCCTGGGAAAAGGGTTAGCAGGTTAGTGGGTCCACTGTAACCACAACTCCAGCCCCGTTTGCTGAGCACCAGACTGAGCAACCCGGTGAACCTGTTGGTGCCCCACATTTTTGTAGATAAGAAAACTGCTACTTGGGGTCATTGGTCACTTGCTGAGGTCATACTCCTTTGCAGAAGATGGCAGAAGCCAGAGCAGTCCTGCCTGGGTCCCTGGACACATCCAGCCCACCATAGCTATGGAGGCTCAGCACGTCCCAGGAGTCTCAAGTTTCAGCAGGAGCCCAGACTCCCTCATCTCCCACGGCCATGGCCACCACATCGTCAGTACCCTCTGTATGAGGGTCCCATGTGTCATGTACTGTTTCCTTCCAGTAGCTTCCTGACCCTTCAGTAATACCATTCTTTGCCCTGAGGATCTGTCGCCCACTTGCAGCCTCAGCTCTGCTGCCCCTCTGCCCCATTGGAGGGTCCTCAGAGCTGACTCTTCCCTCTGTCTGGAAGGGTGGCCTGGACTTTTGTGTGGCTCCTGTTGGCTTATGACCTCGTGTCCCCCTCCAGTGTAAGCTTCTTGAGATGAGATGTCTGGCTATTTTGTTCACTTATGTAGCCTGGCACCTAGAATAGAGCCTGGCATAGAATAGACACTAGATAAATATTTGAAGGAATTAATGTCCTTTTTTTTTTTTTTTTTTTTTTGTTGGGGACAGTCTTGTCTCCCAGGTTGCAATGCAGTGGCGCAGTCATGGCTCACTGCAGCCTAGATCTCCTGGGCCCAAGTGATACTCCTGCCTCAGCCTTCTTAGTAGCTGGGACCACAGGCACATACCACCACACCTGGCTAATTTTTGGATTTTTTGTAGAGACAGGGTTTCCCTGTGTTGCCTAGGCTGGTCTCAAATTCCTGGGCTCAAGTGATCTTCCTGCCTTGGCTTCCCAGAGTGCTGGAATTACAGCCGTGAGCCATCCCATCTGGCCACATTTCTTACTTTTACTCAGCTTTTAGGTCTCAGTTGAAATGTTCCTTTCTCTTATGGGTCTTTTCTAACTATTCCTCCAAATCTGAATTTGTATCCCCTCTGTTTTTCCCTGTAATATACGCTTTCTTCTTATAACTGGTAAATTTTTGTGTGATTTGTTTGCCTTCCTCACAGTCAGTCCTTGAGGGCAGGGACCAGCCCTGTTCTGTTCACGGCTGTCTGCGTAGCCCAGGTTGTTGCGTAAAGAATGAATGAATGTGTTCATTAGTTCCCAAACAGACCTCTGAGAGTTGGTGGCATTACCCTCTTGTTATGGATGAAGAAGGTGAGGATGAGCAGTAAGAAATCCCAAGCACCTGATTTCCATCACTGGAGGCTTTGCTGGACCAGTAAACAGCTTACAGTTTATAAAATTCCAAACTAAAGCACTCCCAAAGCCTCTGAATTCAGATGGCCATCTGGTACCCATGACCAGAAGCCTGAGGCAGGTGGCCTGAAATAGCCTGCTTGGTTCTGGCAGGACTGAATGTCTCCCGATGAGCACTGGGCTTTCCTCAGAGGCCCCCTTTCCCCAGCCTGGCCCTGTCACCTACTGAGGACTTGGGTGGGTGGCAGTGCTAGGAAGCGTTGATCCACTAAATGACTCAGCAAACCCTTGTCAAGCACCTTGATGCCCCCAGCTCTGCTGAGTCCTCTGCCAGATTGTCTTGCCTGCTTCATTTGACCCTGACAGTGATCTTCAGTTCCCCAAGGCTCCGAGGGCTCTTTCTCCTCTGAACCTTTGCATATGCTGTTCTCTCTGTTGCAACACTCTTCTCCCTCCCTTCTGCTTTTTAATTATTATTATTAGTTTTTTTTTTTTTTTTTTTTTTAATTTAGACAGAGTCTCACTCTGTCGTCCAGACTGGAGTACAGTAGTGCAATCTCGGCTCACCACAACTTCTGCCTCCCAGGTTCAAGTGATTCTCCTGCCACAGCCTCCTGAGTAGCTGGGATTAGAAGTGCGCACCACCATGCCCGGCTGACTTTTGTATTTTTTTTAGTAGAGATGGGGTTTTGCCTTGTTGGCCAGGCTGGTCTCGAACTGCTAACCTCATGTGATCCGCCTGCCTCAGTCTCCCAAAGTACTGGGATTACAGGCATGGGCCACCTTGCCCGGCCCATTTATCTTCTTGGCATATGGAATGTGTATGTAATGTACATGTAAGTTGTTGAAGTGTAATATGTTGAAGACCTGTGAGCCTTCTTCCCAATTTCAGAGTGAGAACATTGCCATTAACTCACCACTGCCTCTGGGTGGGTAGAGGGAGCCCACTGTCCTGACTGTCGTCATTGTCATTCTGTGTGTTTTATTTTTTGAGGGGAGGGGAACAGGTGTATCAGGTTTAGTATAAAGGGAAAGGGTCATCAGGTGGCCTTTTTAAGAGTTTTATCAACCATGTCTGCATGCTGAAAAGCATGGTGTTTAGCTCTGCCTGTTTTTGAGTTTCATAAACATGGTATTGTGTTGTGAGTAAATTCCTGGGTCTTGCTTTTTCTTTTTTTTTTTTTCTTTTGAGACAGTCTCGCTCTGTCACCCAGGCTACAGTGCCGTGGCACAATCTCTGCTCACTGCACCTCTGCATCCCGAATTCAGGCTATACTCCTGCCTCAGCCTCCCGAGTAGCTGGGATTACAGGCTCCTGCCACGAGGCCTGGCTAATTTTTTTGTATTTTTAGTAGAGACGGGTTTCACCATGTCGGTCAGGCTGGTTGCGAACTCCTAATCTTAAGTGATCCACCCGCCTCGGCCTCCCAGAGTGCTGGGATTACAGGCATCGATTCCATCTGATACATTTTACCTGGGGTGCTGGGATTACAGGCCTGGCATTACCTTCTGATACATTTCACCTGGGGCGTGAGCAAGACTTTCGCTAGAGTCTGGAGCTAGAAGCAGAATTGCCGGTCATAATTGATGAGTATGTTTGGCTTTTCAAGGTAATGCCAGTCTTTCTGAAATGGCTCTCACCTCCTTTTGCCTGACTGATTCCTGCTCACTCTCCAAGAGTCTCCTTCCTGGCTGTCTGTCTTTCAGCACCTGCTTAGGGGAGTGCCTGCTGTGTGCCTGGTGTAGTTATGTTCTAGGGGACAATGCGAACGAGACTCACAGTCCCTGCCCTCCAGTGGCCAGTGATGTTAGATGGTCCCTCTTTCAGGAAGCCCCAACCCCTAGTCTGGGTTAGGGTTTCCTTTGCCCCAGCTCTGCCTACTCTGGCTTGTCACTGTCTGGGGATGAGTCTGCCTTCCCGACTGGACTAGGACCCCTGTGTGGACAGAGGCCAGGGTTAGGGTGATCTTGGACGCTGTTTCCAGCGTGACCCTGCCCGGGGCACAGAGCAGGTGCTGGGTGAAGCAGGTACTGTTGAGCTTGAGGCAGTTGGGATCAAGAGGAAGAAATGGATTCCAGTATCCAGGATCTGAACCCCAAGGCCATGTGAGCCCAAAGCCTCATACTTTCCCTAATGCCTGAGTGTCCAAGATTCCTTTACCTGTGCTGGGCTCTGTGGCAGAGGGAGGGGTCACGGCTCCTGCCCTCGACAGCTTAGAGAAGAGTCAGTGCCTAACTACACACCCCTTCCATAGTGTGCAGGGCTGATGTGAGGCCCACCCGGCCCTCTGGGAGCTCGAGTGTTGGCGTGTTTTTTCTGAAGCGGGTAAGGGCAGGAAGATGTGCATTACCCTTACAAAAAAGTAGAAAAGGCCAGCCTTCTCCTGCAGTCCCAGAGCACTTAGGGCTGTATAGGGGCCACCGTGGGCCCGTAGATCCATAACAGGAATCATAATAGCTAGCGTTGGTGGAACGCCCACTGGGTGCCACGCATGGCGTTGAGCCCTCCGTGCATCAGCTAGTTTTATCCCATCCATATCCCACGAGGTAGATGGAATTGCTGCCCCATTTTACCAATGAAGGAGAGATCCAGCTCCCCACAGCTAGTCAGTGGCAAATCTGAACTTCCCTCCTAGGCAGCCAGAGCCCAGCCCCTGCCCTGCACAATGGTACAGAGCCTGTCTGCAGGCACCGTGCATCCAGAGAGCTTTGCCTCCTGTCCTCTTGACTCTTCATGGCAAGGCTGGAAATGGGTAGATGGAGGAACAGAGTTACTTGGCCCCAGTGCCGCCTCTGATTTGAGGAGGCAGGGTCAGCCCTGGGCCGTCGCTCCCTTTGTCCCTGAGTCTGCATTCCCCTCCACCCTGCGAGCTCCCTCAGAGAGTTCTCTCTGCCCCCTCACCACTCTTGGTGCTTATTTATCCCCAGGTCTTCACTTCGGCACCCTCAGGTGCCCAGCCCTGGGTAAATATTTGTCTCAGGGCAGACAGGAGTGGGTGTGGCCACTGTTTCTGAGCCCGGGGGCAGGTGGAGGTAGCAGGTGGGGTGGTGATTGGCGGGCCCCTGGCTGCAACTGGCTCTGCTTGCTCTTTGCTCATCCAGCACCTGCTCTCCCGGGCGCTGCTGAGGCGTTGGGCCCTGCAATAACAGGGACTTCCGTTTGCCACGCGCCAGCCTCTTGTAAAGCACTAGACGCTTTACACAAGAGAGCTCAGTGGCTGCTTTTAGAGAAGGCTTTGTGTGTCAGTCTCAGTCTCATTGGCTCCATTTTGCAGATGAGGAGACTCAGCCATGAAGAGTTGAGAGCCATTGCTCGTGACAGTTGGAGTCTGTTCAGTTATCAGGGCCAGAATCTACTTGGGGCCACAGGAGGTGAATGAGGGTGTTCATTGGATGGAGGCCAGGCCTCTGCGTGTTCCCAGGGATCCTGAAAGCCGGCAGGAACCAGGTCTGCCACCTGCTCTCTGGACCACATGCACTCCTTGTTCCTCTTTCTCTCTTCAGAACTTCTTCCACTGGGCTGGCCATGGGCCACACAAGCCCAGCCCTCCTGGTGTCTGGAACAGGATCCCCCAGTCCAGCCCCCTGACCCGGGCAGCTCATGCAAGCTTAGCTAGGACCCCCACATCCTCCCTGTCAAATGGGCGGTAGAGGGCCAGCCCACACTTGTTGGGGTGGAGGGCATTTTTTAGAGAAGGAGGCTCTGCAGACACCCCCAAATAGGCACCCCCAAGTACAAGGTCTGACTGCAAAGGCCATGCCCTCACTAGGTTGCTGTTTCATGTATTTAGAAGGTGCATTCACAGGCTGGGCATAGTGGCTCACACCTGTAATTCTAGCACTTTGGGAGTCGAGGCAGGAGGATCGCTTGAGGCCAGGAGTTCAAGACCACCCTGGGCAACAAGTGAGACCTTTCATCTCCACAAAAAGTAAAAAATTAAATTTTCAAAAGGTGCATTCACACTGCAAGGCAGAAAGTCACCAGTGTCCTCAGATGTATACATCCCTTTGGGAAGCTCCTTCCAAGTTGGGGGCTTGTGGAGGCCACAGAGGACCCCCCCTAATTCCCCCTGCACATCCCAGCAGAAAGTCCTGGGCTAGGGGACACTCTTGGGCACTTGTGTTCTGGGGGTGTTATTAGTCTCCACCACAGGATTGGTTGTGTTTTCTTACTGGTTCAGGCATGCATTCAGCCAGTATTGAGCTCAGTGCCCAGTCCTGTACTGGGGACACAGCAGTGGCAAGACAAACCTAGCCCTGCCTTCCAGGCTTACTGTCCAGAGAGAGGGAGGTGTGGGAGACAAGTTGGCCAACCAGCAAACAGTGCCACTGCAGATCGAGAGAAGGGTCTGGAAGGAAATAAACCAAGGCTGGAACAGAGGAGACAGTGGTGAGGCTGGTGGGTAGGTACCTGGCTTGAGTCAGGATATTGGATGCCTTAAACTATTGGGTGAGGCACGGGGTCCATCAGCCAGATGAGGTGGACTTTGAAGTCGGGCCTGCCTGTGATATGTGTCCTTGGCATGTGCTCCATCTCCCTGCGCCTCAGTTTCCTCCTTTGGAAAGGGTGGGGGAGGGATAGCTGTACCCCAAACCATGGCGTGAACGGAAAGATCAAGGGTTTGGCTAAGAGTAAGGATTGTGGAGCCATAGACTGCTCAGGCTCAAATCCCAGCTCTGACTTTTACTGGTTCTGTGGCCTTAGGTAGGTTCTTCAGTTTCCTCATTTGGAATGGGGATAATAAACCCTACCTGTCTTAGGGTTGTTGAAGAGAGTAAATGAGGTAGTATATGTAAGTGCTTGCCATTGCTCGTAATAATTATTTATTATTAAAAGTTGCGGCTACGCGCGGTGGCTCACGCCTGTAATCCCAGCACTTCGGGAGGCTGAGGCGGGTGGATCACTTGAGGTCAGGAGTTCGAGACCAGCCCGGCCAACATGGTGAAACCCCACTAAAAGTACAAAATTAGCCTGGCGTGGTGGTGGGCACCTATAATCCCAGCTACTCGGGAGGCTGAGGGAGGAGAATCGCATGAACCCAGGAAGCGGAAGTTGCAGTGAGCTGAGATTGTGCCACCTCACTCCAGCCTGGGTGACAAGAGTGAGACTCCGTCTCAAAAAAAAAGTTGCGTGTCGCACGGGGAGACTCGAGTGCTTAGCACACTGACTGGGGACCCAGGGATTAAGGCCTTGACTTTCCCTTTCATCCAAGCCTGCCATTGGCCTTACCATGCACCTGCTGTATGTGAGGCACTGTGGCATGAGGGAAGTTGCGCCCGATCTGCCTTGTTCCTTCCATCCCAAGAGACTTGGAAAGCTGTGGGTGTGTTCTGACCACATCTGTTTCTGTAACAGGATCTTCAGCTGGGGCAGGCAGCTGGGAAGGTCAGGATGAGGGGAAGGGAAGACAGGCCTGTGGCACCTGCCATCTGCACCCTTCACTGGAGTGGGCAGGCCCTGCCCACATCCCTGCCTGAGGCCTGGGGTCTAGAGGCCTGGCTCCTTGTTGGTTATGTAAGCCCAGCCCGCCCCCTGCAGCTGGCCGTCCTGCAGCACGTGGCCATGGCACCTGCCGGCTGGATGGTAGTGTCTCCCTGCCAGGAAGGGCAGAGAACAACTCCTCTCACCCAGGAAACTGCAGGACTCATGGCCCCTCAGCAGGCCTGAGGAGGGCATGGGGGTCTGAGAGGAAAGGACCAGCCATCCCAGCCTCTCCTGAGCAGGCTGACTTTCCAGGACGCATTGCGGGCTCCCTTCCTTCCAGCCCGTGGTTCTCTGGGGAGAAGGGAAGGGTGGACGTTGTCTTTGTTTCCCAGAGTGAGTCAGTGCATTCGTTCATTCACAGACTCACAGCGACAGACACCACAGTGATGTCCCTAGACTCAGGGAGCCCTTGGTCTAGGACAGAAAACCAGCAAGTAGATCCGTAGAGATTGGGATGTGTCCAGTGAGGAGGCAGAGCGTTGCCTGGGTGTGTGTGGGGGAGGGGGGTGGGGGTGCTGCTACAGAAAGGGGTCAGGAGAGGCTGCTCAGAGGTGACTTTTTTTTTTTTTTTTTTTTTTTT
Organism: Macaca mulatta; assembly: GCF_049350105.2. Lineage (NCBI taxonomy): Eukaryota > Metazoa > Chordata > Mammalia > Primates > Cercopithecidae > Macaca > Macaca mulatta. The sequence goes on from NC_133424.1 coordinate 57,632,143, forward strand.
TTGAGGCGGAGTTTTGCTCTTTTTGCCCAGACGGGAGTGCAGTGGCGTGATCTCGGCTCACTGCAACCTCCATCTCCCAGCTCAAGCAATTCTCCTGTCTCAGCCTCCTGAGTACCTGGGATTACAGGCACGTGGCACCACATCCGGCTAATTTTTGTATTTTTAATAGAGATGGGGTTTCCCCATGTTGGTCAGGCTGTTTCTCGAACTCCTGACCTCAAGTGATGCACCCGCCTCAGCCTCTCAAAGTGCTGGGATTATAGGCGTGAGCCATCACGCCGGGCCAGGAGGTGACTTTTGAGTTGAGACCTGAATGGCAAGTCAGCTGCGGGTTAAGCTGCAGGAGGGAGGGAAGCGCTCAGAGGGAGGGAAGAACAGTTGCAGACAGGAGGCAGGAACAGGTCACAGAGCCTGCAGAGGGGCTGAGGAGGTGTGCACGAGCCGAGGGTGAGCCCAGGCGGAGGGCTGGCGTCAGGGGGCCTTGTCCAGGGCTGAGGAGTTGAGGTTTTACTCTCAGTGCAGGGACAGGCGGTGCCGAGTGAAAACCTGTGGCAGCCATTGGCCTGCTCCTTGGCACGGTCTCCTAAGCTGATTGTGCGCCTGCTTTGGGTCTGAATGGCAGGGAAGGCACAGGATGTGGGTTTTCCTTCCATGGTGGGAGGTGATCTCAGGGAGTCTCCCTGCAGGTCTCCACCAGGTCTCCTGTGTGCCTGCCATGGGCATGCAGTTCTGAAGGACTGACTGGTGGTGGGAAACCCAGCCTGGAGATTGTCCCAGCCATCCCGCCCGAGGCAGGGACAGGCCAGTGGGGCCACCTGAGCAAAGGCTTAGGGCAGCTGGTAGACCGGGCTGCAAGAGTGAGGCCGTGGAGTTAGTCCTAGAGCAGCACCTGGCAGGAGCCTGGCTTCGTAAGCCAGTGCTCGTCCTTGGCATTGTTGACTCAGTGGCTCAGCTGATGAGCCCGAGGCTGCTGGGGAAGGTGCCCTCCACAGCCTTACAGCTCCAGCCCCCGCGTGATCCGCGTTTCACAGGCCTCTGGGTTACTGAGAGGCTGGTGGGGGTGGAGGTGCCTGACGGTTGTTCACTGGGAAGAAGAACTCACCACCAGTGTCCCTTCGTTTTTCTCAAGGAGTCGCAGGCAGAGGTTTTTCCGAACAGGCTCAGCAGTCAGAAGTCCCTGCCTGGGCTTCCCACTGCCTACACAGGCAGCTGCAGCCCTCCCCTCAGGCTGGCCGGTGTCACTGCCCCATTCTATGTCCAGGCCTCCCGGCACCCAGCCGCTGTCCCCACGAGTGCCCGGAGGAACTCCCAGTTTAGCAGGGGAGAGGGTTCCCCAGTGCAGAGTGGGCGAGGAGCCCGGGACCTGTGACCTGTGTCACAGGGCATCTGAGGACGTTGCTCCTGGAAGGTAGGTGCGTGGCCACAGAGGTGACTTTGGGGTCTTATTTAGGAGGCTGACTCGGAAGGTCCTAGTGGCTCGGCAGTGCAAGAGGAGGATCCCCACGGTGTGTGGCCTGTGTGGTCACCCAGGGCTGTGGCCTCTCTGACTCTCCTCTTCTTTGTCTTGGGTTGGGGGTCCCGGCCGTGTCCCCTTCCCAGGGATGCACTAAGGTTTCGGTGAGCTCAGGCATGTCAAGGGGTTGCCTGAGGTAACTGCGTAGTAAATGACAGCTGTTGGTGGGCTCCCTGGTGAACGTTGGGACACCACAGTTACGGACTTGTGCCAGGAGCCCCAGCTTCCTGCCACCCCTCACCATGTGCCTCAGAGTTCTCCTTTGACAAGCCTCCATCTGGCTGTCCTGTCCCTCAGGGGTGGGCATGAGGCCCAAGTTCCTTCCTTCCTTTAGCCCACGTTCACTGAGCACCTGCTGGCCGGGCCCCAGGGAGCCACCCAGGTGGCTGCCCCACAGCCGGACTGGGCTTTATAACTGATGCTGTCATGAGAGACTGGCCTTGGTGCCAGATCTCCCTCCCGGCCCAGCTGCCGCCTCTGGGCTTCTTGTGGGCCACCACCTCTGAGCAGCTGCTGCCTTTTTTTTTTTTTTCTCATTTAACTTTTTGTTTTGTTTTTTGGGTTTTTGAGATGGAGTCTCATTCTGTCACCCAGGCTGGAGTGGTGTGATCTCACTCACGGCAGCCTCCACCTCCTGGGTTCAAGTGATTGTCCCGTCCTAGCCTCCCGAGAAGCTGGGATTACAGGCACATGCCAGAATGCCTGTCTAATTTTTTTTTCTTTTTTTTTTTTTGAGACAGTCTTGCTCTCTGTCACCCAGGCTGGAGTGCAGTGGCGTGATCTCGGCTCACTGCAGCCTCTGCTTCCCAGGTTCAAGCGATTCTCCTGCCTCAGCCTCCTGAGTGGCTGGGATTACAGGCATGTGTCACCACACCTGGCTAATTTTTGTGTTTTGTAGAGATGGGGTTTTGCCCTGCTGGCCAGGCTGGTCTCCAACTCCTGACCTCAAGTGATCCGCCCACCTTGGCCTCCCAAAGTGCTGGGATCACAGGCATGAGCCACTGTGCCTGGCCCATTTAACTGTTTTTTGATGGACATTTTCAGACACAACAAAGTAGGAGTATAATGAGCCTGATGGACGACCCACTTTCCGGCTTCAGAATTGATGACTATGTGGTCAGTCTGTTCCCATCTATCCCCATGCCACTCTCACCCGCATTATTTTGCAGCAGCTCTAACATAGCTATCATTTTACCTATACATTGCTTCTGAAACAGTGGGAACACTCCACCCCAAGCCAGCACTCTCTGTCCTCCACTGTCATCTGCCCAGGCCCAGGATCAGACCACTGGAAAAGTGGCCAGCTAGGGCTGGGCTCTCTGGCTCTGCACACATGAGAGGTAGCTGGGTGTGGTGCTCAGAGAAGAGCCAGCTCCACCCACCAGCCCCCGGCACAGCCTTTCTGTTTGAGGGAGGCTGCCGCCCCAGGAGGGGCTTTAGGGACTGCCAGTAAGCCCAGAGAAGGGACTGGGGTCCTCTTTGTTCCTGCTTCCCGGCTGCTTCACTGGCTGCTCCATCTCTGTGTTCATTAGCTTTTAAATGATGTGCACAGATTTTTTATTCCCCCCCATTTCTTTTTTTTTTTTTTTTTTTTTTTTTGAGACGGAGTCTCGCTCTGTCGCCCAGGCTGGAGTGCAGTGGCGCTATCTCAGCTCACTGCAAGCTCTGCCTCCCGGGTTTACGCCGTTCTCCTGCCTCAGCCTCCCGAGTAGCTGGGACTACAGGCGCCCGCCACCTCGCCCGGCTAATTTTTTTTTTGTATTTTTAGTAGAGACGGGGTTTCATTGTGTTAGCCAGGATGGTCTCGATCTCCTGACCTCGTGATCCGCCCGTCTCGGCCTCCCAAAGTGCTGGGATTACAGGCTTGAGCCACCGCGCCCGGCCTACCCCCCCATTTCTTGTGTAAAGGGTAGCATTCATGAGCGTACCGTTCTGCGCCTTCCTTTTTTGTTTGTGTCTTGAAAACTATTCCCTGTTGGCTGAGAGAGCGCACACTCATTCTCGGTGGTGGCAGGGCTCCACTGCCTGGATGAACTCTGGGGAACTGGCCGGCTCCTGATGGTGGATGTTGTGGTTGGTTTCAGTTCTGCATTCTCAAGCTGCTGCAGTGACTGTCCTTACATGTATGATTTTCCATCTTTGCAAGTATGTCTGTAGGATTAATCTCCAGGTGTGGAATTGCTAATCAAAAGGTATATGCATGGCATCTGTACTTTTTTTTTTTTTGAGCTGGAGTCTTGCTCTGTTGCCCAGGCTGGACCTATCTCATTGCAACATCCTCCTCCCAGGTTCAAGCGATTCTCCTCCCAAGTAGCTGGGATTATAGGCAGGGATTACCTGGCTAATTTTTGTATTCTTAGTAGAGACAAGGTTTCACCATGTTCGCCAGGCTGGTCTCCAACTCCTGACCTCAGGTGATCTGCCTGCCTCAGCCTTGGCCTCTCAAAGTGTTGGGATTACAGGCATGACCCACCGCGCCCCACCCATTTGTACTTTTGACTGGTCTTGCCAAATTGCCTTTGAGAGGGAACCATGTCCTTGGTCAGGTCCTTTCTCCTCTCTGAGCCTCCTCTGGAAAGTTGGGGAGATAATTTCTATTTCTCAGGGCTGTTAGGAAGTGGAAACGAGATCAAGTTTGTCAGTCGCTTAGTTTTGGGAGTAGGCGCAAAGTTACGGCTGCAGTGGTAAAGCGCAGTAGAAGGGCCCTACGCGGTGTTTGTTCTCTTCCCGCATCCCTCTCTGCTGAGTGCCACCAGGGGTTATGGGGGTGGTGGAAGAGGGTAGAGATGATTACTGTTGGGAAATGCGGGACAGTGGCTGGAAGGAGGGGGTCAGAAGCACAGACCTGCATTCACACTCACACTCTGGGATGAGGGACCTTCCTTCTTACAGCGTCTGTCTCCCTGCCATGGGAGGCAGTGCGTGTGTCAGCCGCGGCTCTCAGCTGTAAGCCCAGAAACAGACCCTTGCAGGATTCATAGCAAGGGAATGTGTGGGGAGGATGTCACCAGGCAGGAGGACACCTGGGCCCTTGGATGGGCGGGAGTGAGGCCACTGGATTCCCTAGGTAGGGAGCTCACCAAATACAGGAAGAGCTTTCTCCACCCAGGAAATCTGACCAGTGCCACACAGTGAATATACAGCGTCCTCACGCAAGGACCCGAGAGGTGTGTAGGCAGCTGTGTGCAGTCTATACAGGGAGTCCAGAGGCTGGTGTGAGCCCTGCTCTTGAGGGGCCTCTGGATGCCTGCAATGGGGTGCCGGGGCCTCCACGGGCGTCATTCTGTGGTTGCTCCAGGATTGGACTTAGAGATCTGGGTTTGAGCACATCAGCCTGCCCTGGGGCCCCCTTCAGTAAAGATACTCCCCTGAGAAATGCCTGCCCTTGGGAAGCCCGCTGCATTGGACTTACATGACTGATCAGACTGATTCTGGGTGGAGCAGCCTGGGGAAGGGCTTGGAGGCGGGAGTGAGGATGGTCTCCACGTGGGCAGCGTAGACGTGTGGTTTTGCAGGGACAGAGACTGTGCAGCAGCGTATCCGCAGAGGTAGCGAGGCCTTGAGGGCGTGGGGCTCCCACAGAAAGCTCTGTGGGTGCTTTTCTGCCTCCTCCTCCCTATTTCAGGCCCCAGGAGGCCTTGTGTGGTTCTGTCCCTCCCCTGCTCCCCAACTGAGGCTGTGGCATTGTGGGAGCGCAGGAAGCAACTGGACACCCAGTGAAGGTGTGTAGAAGGCATTTGCCCCAGGCTGGCTCTGGGCTGAGCACATCGGTTGATGACCTCGTCACATGCATCCCTTCACTTCCTGAGTGCGGGATACCCAACATCCTGCCATAGACAAGAAGGGACCTTCCCTGAGTTCACCCAGCTGGCCCTGTCTGAGTTGGGGACTCACACCTGCGCTGACTCCAGAGACCCACCCCAGCCCCACCTTCGTGTTGCTTCAGTCAACATATATTTATTGAGCACTTACTGTGTGCCCAGTGAAGACCTTTCTGGGGATATTTCAGTGAACAAAAGGGGTAAGAGTTCTCCCCTCATTATAGCATAAATGCACAGATTACTACGCTTCCTGCTAGGTCATAAGAAGTGCCACCTAGAGAAGGAAGCAGGGATTCACAGTGATAAAGGGGCTGACTTTTTGGAGGGTGACCAGGGAAGGCCTTTGAGGAGGTGACTTGAGAGTGTAGACCTGCAGGCAAGGAGGGAAGGAGCCATTGGGATGTGAGGAAGAGGGGTGGTCAGGGGCAGGGGGTAACAGGTGCAAAGGCCCTGGGGCACTGTGTTCAGATGGTTCTGCCACTGGCAAGGATCAGGACCTCAATGACTACAGCAGCCCCTCCCCAGCGCCCCCAAGTGAGGTCTGGCCATGCAGCTCTTCCATGTGTACGCTTTGCCTCCCGTGCTCCATAAGCAGGACCCCGACCCCTCCAGTCTCCTTGCTGACCCCTCTCGTCTCACACTCCAGGTCCTGATCTGTGCAACTCACTGCCAGATGCATCAGGCAGCCTCCTGCACCTGCACTTTCTTCACAAAGTTCTCTTTGCCAGGGACGCCTTTTGCATCTTTGCCATCTCTGAGACTTTTCCAGATGGAGGCAGCTGATCCCAGCCTGGCCATCCTCCCTGCTTCCGTGTCCCCTCCCTCCCTCCCTGCCTCCATCATAGCCTTGATGCTGTTCTGCCACTGCCCCTGGATTTGTCTCGCTGATTGTGCAGAAGGCTCTGGGACAGAGCTGGCTTGTGGGGGATTGGGCCACTGCCTATTGGAGGCATTTGGGGGGCTGTCCCAGGGGTGGGTGCACCCCAGGCTGGGCCAGGTGTCCATACCTCTCCCACCCAGCACTGGCACCTGTGAAGGGCCTCTGGCGGCTGGGTCTTCCTATAGGCACCAGGAAGAAACCTATGAGGGCATCTCTACTGAGGGTAGGACCTGCTCTCCACATCCTGGAAACCCAACAGAGAAAGACAGTCTCTGGCAGCCTCCTTGTCTTGAAGTTCTTGAGAAGGCTGCATTTCTAGTTCCCCACAACCTGTCTGTCCGGTTTGAAGCCAGGGGCCTGAGAGCTTCAGGGAGCTGATGCAGGACAGAGACAGCTCTGGTTCAAGCCTCCCTCTGTCCGCTCCCAGAGGTGTGACCTGAGAAGACCATCGCGTCTGTAGCGTGGTAGAGGCTGGAAATTCTACTCTTCAGGATTATGATGCGGATTAAATGCAGTAATCGGGTGTTTGGCAGAGTGCCTGGTAGGGAAGGGGTTCAATAAAGAGCTGCTCGCTCCATTCTGTGCAGGGGTTGCTTTAGGGCATGTTTTAGAATTTTAGAGTGTATTTCACTACATGAGTAGCTTCTTGCAGCTTCGAGGCCCTGGCATCCCTCTCCCCTGCCTGCAGGCTTCCTTGTTCACTGGGCCAAGTCCCTGCAGTAATCTTCCTAAGCATGGAGCAGACCGGGCCCTTCCTGGCCAGAACATCCCCATCTACCTTCAGGGTCTGCTGCAGCGGCCAGATGTGAGCTTTTCCCCTGTCTGCTCACTCACCTTCTCTGTGCCTGGCCCCATGTGGGGCAATGTTGGGGAAACAGTGTGGACCACAGACTACCCCATACTGTCTTCCTAGGGCTCATAGTCCAGTGGGGGAGACACACAGGTCTCCAGATGGTGACAACTCAGAGGGGATGGGGCTGAGGTGGGGAGGCCAGAGAGTGGGGCCTGTCCTACCGTGGGGGTCAGGGAGGGCTTCCTGGAGAAGGCACCCCTAAGCTGAGAATTGAAGTAGTAAGCAATGAGAGCATGTACCATGTAATATGTAAAGGGGAGGGAGAATGTGAGGTGCTGGGAAGCACTAGGCCCTCTGGGGAAGGGAAGAATTTGGGATGTGGCCAGAGCACAATGCCCCGTGAGTGGAGAGGTCCAGATTTTTCTATTTTTCTTTTCTTTTTTTTCCCCCAGTGATCCTAGAAATCCTCCCAAGAGAGGTCCAGATTTTTGACAAGGCTGAAAGGTGGCCCCTGAGACCTGACTCTACCTGTCTGCCTGGCCTTTGCTCAGTCTAGTGCGTGCACAGCCCCCTCCTCGCTCTCACGCATCATCTGTGTGCTCCTTCCCCGCCAGACAAGAACCCCTGGAGGGCAGGGACCAGTTCAGAGCCATCCCTGTCTCCCCAGTGCCAGCACAGAGCTTGGCCTGAGTAGGTTTTGGGTGCTGGGCTTGGTGACTCACACCTGTAATCCCAACATTTTGGGAGGCTGGGGCAGGAGGATCACCTGAGCCCAGGAGTTCAAGACCAACCTGTACAACATAGTGAGACCCGGTCTCTACATAAAAAAAGGAAAACTAGCCAAGCATGGTAGGGTGTGCCTGTAGTCCCAGCTACTTTGGAGGTTGAAGTGGGAGGACCACTTGAGCCCAGGAGTGCAAGGCTGCAGTGAGCTATGATTGCGCCGCTGAACTCCCACCTGGGCGACAGATGGGGACCCCCAAAAATATAGGTTTTGGGAAATGTTTACCAGATGAGAGGCAAGACGGAATTCTCCTAAATTGGAAGCCTGGAATTCTCCTAAATTCGAAGCCTGACACAGAATGGTTGAAGCAAAAAGCAAAGATCTGTTGACTTATGGATCTGAAGGGTCCTGAATAGCGTGGCATCAGGCACAATATCTCTTTATCAGACGATATCTCTTTAATCTCTGAGCTTGGCCAGGCACAGTGGCTCACGCCTGTAATCCCAGCACTTTGGGAGGCCGAGGTGGGTGGATGATGAGGTCAAGAGATGGAGACCATCCTGGCTAACATGGTGAAACCCCATCTCTACTAAAAATATAAAAATTAGCTGGGCGTGGTAGCACGCGCCTATAGTCCCAGCTACTCAGGAGGCTAAGGCAGGAGAATTGCTTGAACCCAGGAGGCAGAGGTTGCAGTGAGCCAAGATCGCACCACTGCACTCCAGCCTGGCAACAGAGTAAGACTCCATCTAAAAAAAATATCTGAGCTTGGCTTTCCTCTGAGCTGGCTTCATTCTCGGGAGGCTGTTCCCTCCTGACGGGTGCAGGAATGGCTGCCAGTAGCTCTAGAAATGGGATGCAGTCTTAACCACCCTAGCGGGAAGAGAGCTCCTCTCTCCTGAGAGTTCTATCTCAGGCCTTAGGACCGGCTGTGGCTGGCTCTGTAACTTTCCTGTCCCTGACCAATCACTGTAACAGAGGTTGGGGACAGGGCACCTATCCACTTGTATCCACTCGTAGGACCTTTGGGGAGGACAGCGGGAAGTCAAGGTAATGTGAAGAGGCCTGCCCAGAGTCCTGGGGTGAGAGAGATTGGGTGACCAAAGCTGGCCCACCCAGGGGAAGATAGGAAGAGAAGTGGGCCATTCTGGCCTCAGACCACTTCGTCCTTTCCCAGACCCCACGCCAAGGCAGAGCTCCCTGTAGGATGAGTTTCTCACTTGACCTGAAATCTCTCCCTGTGGGGCTGCCGCAAGTGTGCAGGCTTCAGGGCAGGTGGCCCACAACCCCCGCGCCCCAGCCTCCTGCCCGCGGGTGTGCAGCCCAACCACCCGGATAGGGGAGGATGGTGCTCAAGTCATGGGGGCTCAGACAAGCATGGAGAGTCCTGCAGAGAGGCCCAGCACCAGGTTCCCAGGCTGCTCCTGGAGATGCTGTCCCACATGGGCCGGTCACCCACCTGCCATGAGACTCCCAGCTGGGACCTTCCCTGCAGAGCCTGTGAGGTGGAACGATGGTGATGGTGCCCCCTTGTGGGGTAGGTGCATGTGGCAGGCACAGAGTGGTGGCAGCAACTGTAACACACGGTTCTGGGGGGGTCGGGGACAGGGGCCCTTCCTGTGCGCCCTGTGGTGCTGAGTGCCAGACTGGGTGAGCTCACCAAGCCCTCCTTGGGAAGGTGCTGTTGATGCAGCGGGGAGGCCCAGGGCGGTCACCGCTCTGTGCTGTTGGCGACGGAGCAGGGATCGGAACCCAGGCACCTGGCTTCAAGTCCCCCGCGCTGTGGCGGAATGGGGCTCTGCCATGTTGGTGGTTATTTATTGTTGTGAACAAGAGCTCAGACCTGGTTTCCAGGTGTGACTTTACTGCACCCTTGCCCTACCTCCGTGGCTTGAGAATTCTGGAAAATACCACAATAAGTGTTTCTTCTCTCTTGAAATTTTGTAAATAACATTTGCCTGCGTGCTGTCAGAAGAAAACAACATCTCTGTCTATTTCCACGTGTTGCGGTATTTCCTGGCTTGGGACCCCACCAGCTTCCCAGTTACCCAGGCTTGAAGCCAGGTTCTTCCTAGCTTCTCTCCCCACCCTGCCCATCCCTGTGCATGTAGCGGTGACCAAGTCCTATTGAGTATCTGATTATCTGCTGGAAGCCTCAGGAATGGCAGCCTTCTGAGTTAGCACGGGCACTAGGAGCACAGCCTGTGGCCAGGCTGCGCAGGGGCTGGTGATGTTGGTTTCTCTCACCTTAACGTGTGAGTTGTGTAGTAATACGGTCCTATATCACTTAATGATGACACATTCCGAGAACTGCGTCATTAGGTGATTGCATGGTTGTGTGAACATCCTAGTGGACTTACACAAATCTAGGTGGCATAGGCCAGGCCCGGTGGCTCACGCCTGTAATCCCAGCACTTTGGGAGGCCGAGGCGGGCGGAATCACCTGAGGTCGGGAGTTCAAGACCAGCCTGACCAACATGATGAAACCCCATCTCTACTAAAAATACAAAGTTAGCCAGGTGTGGTGGTGGGCATCTGTAATCTCAGCTACTCGGGAGGCTGAGGCAGAAGGAGAATCATTTGAAACGGGGAGGCGGAGGGTTGCATTGAGCCAAAATCATGCTATTATACTCCAGCCTGGGCAAGAAGAGCGAAACTACGTCTCAAAAAACAAACAAAAAAACTTAGGTGGCATAGCCTACTGCACACCTGGGCTACCTGGAATAGCCTAGTGCTCCTGGGCTCCACACCTGCATAGCACGTGGCTGTGCTGAGTACCCTCGGCAACTGTAACACAGTGTAGGTATTTGTGTATATGAACATAGACAACGGACGGTAAACATATAGTGGGAAATCTTATGGGACCACCGCCTGCATACGCAGTCCATCATTGACTGAAATGGCTTTATGCGGCTTATGACTAGACGTGTATGTGCCTCAGTATTCAAAAGATGTGAAAAGGTGGACAGAGATTCAACGTAAAGAAATGATAGGCCGGGCGCGGTGGCTCAAGCCTGTAATCCCAGCACTTTGGGAGGCCGAGGCGGGTGGATCACGAGGTCAGGAGATCGAGACTATCCTGGCTAACATGGTAAACCCCGTCTCTACTAAAAATACAAAAAAAAAAAACTAGCCGGGCGTGGTGGCGGGCGCCTGTAGTCTCAGCTACTTGGGAGGCTGAGGCGGGAGAATGGCGTGAACCCGGGAGGCGGAGCTTGCAGTGAGCCGAGATCACGCCACTGCACTCCAGCCTGGGAGACACAGTGAGACTCCGTCTCAAAAAAAGAAAAAAAAAAAAAAAAAAAGAAATGATAAATGTTTGGGCTGGGTGTGGTGGCTAACGCCTGTAATCCCAGCACTGTGGGAGGCCGAGGCGAACGGGTCACGAGGTCAGGAGATTGAGACCATCCTGGCTAACATGGCGAAACCCTGTCTCTATTAAAAGTACAAAAATTAGCCGGGTGTGGTGGTGCGCGCCTGTAGTCCCAGCTACTAGGGAGGCTGAGGCAGGAGAATCCCTTGAACCCGGGAGGCGGAGGTTGCAGTGAGCCAAGATCGTGCCACTACCCTCCAGTCTGGGCAACAGAGCAAGACTCCATCTCAAAAAAAAAAAAAAAAAAAAGATAAATGTTTGAGGTGATATGGTAATTACCCTGACTCAATCCTTGTATGCATTTATCGAAATACCACATATACCCCATAAATATGTATAATAATTATGTATCAATAAAATTAAACATTTTTAAAAAGGTATATAGAGAGAAGTAAGTTTCTCTCCCTGTCCTCCTTCAGCTTTGCCTTCCTAAAAGCATCCACCTAGTTTATTGTATGTCCTTCCAGAAGGATCTCTGATGGAGCTTAGCTAACAGTCCACAGCAGCCACAGCCTAGGCCAGCGGACAGAGTTTGTAAATAAAGTTTTATTTGCACATGTCCAGGCTCATTTGTTTATATACTGTCTGTTACTCTTTTCATGCTACAAGGCAGAGTTGATAGTTGCTGCAGAGCCTAGTCTGATCATTTAAGCAAGATAGTGTGATGCCTGCAGCTGTGTTTAAAGTCAAGGCAAGGTGGTAGAGGCAGCGGCAGCAGAAGGCCCAGAGGCAGCAAGAAGACAGGGTTGAGTCAGTGTGTTTGCGAGAGTTGGAATTGAAGCCTCTTAAAATGGCAGATGATTTGGACTTCGAGACAAGAGAGGCAGGGGCCTCGGCCTCCTTCCCAATGCGGTGCTCAGCATTATGTAACAATGGCTTCGTGGTGCTCAAAGGCTGGCCTTACTTGTAAGATGGTCGAGATGTCTACTTGTAAGACTGGCAAGCACAGCCATGCCAAGGTCCAGCTGGTTGTCACTGACATCTTTACTAGGAAGAAATATAAAGATAATTGCCTATCAACTTATAATGTGGATGTCCCCAACATCAAAAGGAATGACTTCCAGCTGATTGGCATCCAGGGTGGGTACCCCTCACTGCTCCAGGACATCAGGGAGGTGCAAGAGGACCTTCTTCTGCCTGAGGAGACCTTGGCAAGGAGATCGAGCAAAAGTACAACTGTGGAGAAGGGCCCCTGATCACCGTGCTGTCTGCCATGACATAGGAGGCAGCTGTTGCAGTCAAGGCCATGGCAAAAGAACTGGCTCCCAGGGTGACTGGCGGCGGTGGCAGCAGTGATCCTCCGAGCCTGCAGAGGCCCCTCCCCTGGCCTTCCCTAGGCTGGACTCCTCCTACACAATATGTTTGATGTTTTAGTTTGGTTTTTCCCACCCCCTCAATCTGTCGGGGAGCCCCTGCCCTTCGTCTAGCTCCTTTGGCCAGGTGCTAGCAAAGCCATGGCCTTGGTGAAGCTGCCATCCTTTTCCCTGCTTGCACTACAGCCCTGGTCAGGGGAGAAGGTGGGTGATGCTTGTGGTCTATTTATTTATTTTGAGACAGAGTCTCACTCTGTTGCCTAAGCTAGAGTGCAGTGACACCATCTCAGCTTACTGCAACCTCCACCTCCCGGGTTCAAGCGATTCTCCTGCCTCAGCCTCCGGAGTAGCTAGGATTACAGGCACGCGCCAACATGCCAGGCTAATTTTTGTATTTTTAGTAGAGACAGGGTTTCACCATGTTGACCAGGCTGGTCTTGAACTCCTAACCTCAGGTGATCCGCCCGCCTCGGCCTCCCAAAGTACTGAGATTACAGGTGTGAGCCACTGCACCCAGCCTTACTTATTTTTTTAAATTCAACCTGGAATCAGAAAGTGGTGGATTCTGGCACATGGTCCTTGTGCCCTCCCCACTCATCCCTGGTCTGGTCCCCTATTCGCCATGGCCCTTTACCCTAAGCACCATCCCCACAGACTGGAGCCAGCCCCCTGCCCTACCTAAGATGGGGAGGGAAAAGGAAGAGAGGGGAGGGGTCCTGCCCCCATGGGCTTTACCCTTCCCTGCAGTCTCTCTCCCCAACACATTTGTTAAAATCAAACCTGAATAAAACTACAAGTTTAATATGGAGAAAAACAATAATAAAGTTGAGGCAGACCTGGGCCTTTTAGTCTGTACTCCTGCCTCTGTGAGCCTTGACTCTGAAAAGGGGATAGTAAAAGGATGTCTCTTGGGGTCGCTCGGGGGCTTCTGTGGGGTCCGGGCAGCACAGGACCTAACCAGCAGGGTGTCAGTGCCTGGGCTGCGGGCATTGACTCGCGTGTGTCCCACAACCCCTCTTGGAACTGGAGCACTAGCAGGGGCTCAGCTGCCAAAATCCAGGGACAGGTGAGGCTGTCACCATCCAAGATGGAAGAGCACTTACAGGAAATCTGGTGTGTCATTCCTGGTTGCCCACGTGCACGACCAGGCCCCTCCCCGTGAGTACTGCAGGGTACCCTACTCCTGCAGAAAACAAGCCTCCCATGAGCCCGAATCCATCCTGTCGCTGCTCTGACCCCTGCCCCCAGTGGCTCCGGTCTCCCGCAGAATGAGTGAAGTCCTCACCAGGGTCTACTGGGTCGCCATCCCGTGTCATCCCCAGTGCTCCCCTCCCAGTGTGCATTGGTGCCGGGCCTGCTCCCACTGCCACACTTAAGCCTGCCCCAGTGGTTGCTGCCTGCTGCGGGGTTTGCACAGGGACTCCTGAATGAAGACCCAGACCTGAGCCCGGTTGAGCCTCTGGGAACACTCCTTTCAAGGCCAGCTCACCCTTGGCTCCTTTCTGTTCATTCCAAAATAGCAAAGTAACACCTGCATTGCAAAGCATGGTTATTCTGAGGCTGGTTGCCATCACAGTCATATGGGGGCCTGTTAAAATCTGGGCCCCTGGGCCCTAGCTAGGACCTCCTGACTCTGGTGCTCTGTGAACCCAGCTCACAGACATCCCAATTTCATGTGGTGGACACCGGGACATGGGAAGGTTGTCTCCAGCCAGAGGTCAGCATGGTCGTTAGGGAGCAGCCCTAAATACTCCTCCTTCAGGCTTGTCTGGACGTCCTCCCTCCCCATCCCTCCTCTGAGAGCTGACGCCCTCCCACCGTGTCCCCGGCCCCGCACAGCGTTGCTTCCTGGTGTTTTGACTCCCACTTGGATGACTGTGTCTGTTTCCCCCGCCCTGCTCCAGGCTGGCACGGATGGTGTGAGTCATCACCGCCCCCTGATGCCCAACCTGTCCTTGCATCTCGTGGGTACCATTGTACCTGTGTGCAAATGCCAGACATCTCTCTGCCTGTCACCTGATGCCTGGCATCAGGTTTCTCCCTGTCCCTTTGTGAGGGCCACAGCCGGCGGAGAGGGAGATAAGCTCTGTTTGACCTTCACCCTCTCCCTGGGGAGCTGGCTACCACCTGCTGGGCGAGCAGCAGAGCCCCATCCCTGCGGCAGCAAGGCCCTGCCCACCAGCTGCTGCACACCAGTGTCTCTCCTTGGAGCTCATGCCTTTCACCATCCCACCCAGGGCTCCCCACACCCCGCCTCCACTCCGGCCCTTCCTCCTCCTCAGGCCAGACAAGGGAGCCGAGAGTTAAGCTGTGCTCTGGTTTCAGAGCAAGACAGTCCTGGGGTGTGTTCCAGTCCTGCCACTTCCAGGCTCCATGACTTGGGCAGGTGTCTTTTCTTCTCCCAGATTGCTTCCCTGATAAGATGGAGGTCTAGTTATGCCAGCATCATAGGGGTGCTGCTCTGGCCAAGTGAAATTGTGCGTGGGAAGTACTTGGGAGCTAGGTGAGGCAGCTCAGGCCTGTAATTCCAGCACTTTGGGAGGCTGAGGTAGAAGGATTGCTGGAGGCTGGGAGTTCAAGACCAGCCTGGGCAATATAGCAAGACCTTGACTGTTTAAAAAGAAAAAGAGGCCAGGCACGGTGGCTCATACCTGTAATCCCAGCACTATGGGAGGCTGAGACCATCCAGGCTAACACGGTGGTCAGGAGATCAAGACCATCCTGGCTAACACGGTGAAACCCTGTCTCTACTAAAAGTACAAAAAGATTAGCCGGGCGTGGTGGCGGGCGCCTGTAGTCCCAGCTACTTGGGAGGCTGAGGCAGGAGAATGGCGTGAACCCATCGTTGTCACTGCACTCCAGCCTGGGCAACAGAGTGAGACTCCGTCTCAAAAAAAAAAAAAAAAAAAAAAGAAAGAAAGTGCTTAGCACTATGCATTACACAGAGTAAGTTTCTGATACCGGGAAGTGGCTGCCACCATCACCACCACCATCATCTTTTTCCCCATTTGTGTCTCCTGCTGACTAAGCCAGCACTGTGACACTGGTGCCACTACTTCATGATGCGCTCACGGGCTCACGGCCCTTGTTGCCTGCGACCCCACAGGTATCCCTTTCAGGGAGGGAAAGAAAGAGGTTTTTGTGATCGTTTATCATAGCCTTGGCAGGCCAGGGATGGAACTCAGGTCTTCTTATTCCAAGCCATTACCTCTGCAGATCCATCCCCAACACACGCTTGCTTTGTAGAAAATACACACACATGACCGGGCGCGGTGGCTCACACCTGTCATCCCAGCACTTTGGGAGGCCGAGGTGGGCAGATCACGAGGTCAGGAGATCAAGAACATCTTGGCTAACACAGTGAAACCCCGTCTCTACTAAAAATACAAAAAAAAATTAGCCGGGTGTGGCGGCGGGCGCCTGCAGTCCCAGCTACTTGGGAGGCTGAGGCAGGAGAATGGCGTAAACCCGGGAGGCGAAGCTTGCAGTGAGCCGAGATCACGCCACTGCACTCCAGCCTGGGCGACAGAGCAAGACTCTGTCTCAGAAAAAAAAAAAAGAGAATACACACACACCCAAACACATGTGTTCTGAACATACCTCTCCTCCTCTCTGACATCCACTTGAATTCTGGTCCCTGCTTAACAGGCCTTCAGAGCCTCGCACTTGAGCAAATGCATCTGAGCCCTGACCTTGAGACCCACACTCATATACATGCCCACCCCACATACACGTGTGCACATGGTGGATTTACTGCATGCTGGAGAAACAACAGGAATGTAAAAGCTAAAGAGCACTTACATGTTTTTTCTTTTTTTTTTCTTTTTTTTTTTTTAAGAGACAGAGTCTCCCTGTATTGCCCAGGCTGGAGTACAATGACACAATCGCAACTCACTGCAGCCTCAAACTCCCAGGCTCAAGCTATCCTCCCACCTCAGCCTCCCAAGTCACTGCGACCACAGGCACTTGCTAATTTTTGTATTTTTTGTTTGTTTTGTAGAGACAGAGTCTCACTTTGTTGCTCAGGCTGGTCTCAAACTCCTGGTTTCAAGTGATCCTCTCGCCTCAGCCTCCCGAGTAGCTGGGGTTATAGGCATGCGCCACAACACCCAGCTAATTTTTGTATTTTTAGTAGAGACGGGGTTTCACCATGTTGGCCAGGCTCGTCTTGACCTCCTGGCCTCAGATGATCTGCCCTCCTCGGCCTCCCAGAGTGCTGGGATTACAGGCGTGAGCCACCGCGCCCGGCCCAGAACTCATGTTCTTAACCATATTGCAAGACACTATCTCAGGTGGGACCTATGAGATGCTGTGAAGCCTGCCTAAGGTCACTGAGTGTGTGAGAGAGACAGCAAAGATCCCAGCCCCATCCCTGAGGGCCACAGCTGTGCCCTAACCATTGCGCAGCCCTTCCCTTTGGAACCTGGCTCTGAGTTCCAGCCCCGGCCTTTGCAAGAACTGCAGTCCTGCCATGGCTGTTTGGCCCTGCCCGTGGAATGGGGGTCCTGTGGCTGTGCTCCCCTGGATCCTGGGGACGCACCCCTTTATGAGACTTCAGTCACTTTGCCTGGAGACCGTGACTGACAAAGATCACCTGCTTCCTGCCGCCTTAATTGAGACAGTGGGCATCGCATGACCTTTTCCATGCCCATCATGGGGTCATGTGGGCTGTGACATGGCGTAGTCTGGTGGGTCCAAGCTGGCCCTGTGGTCAGACCTGGTGGGCCTATCACCTCCCCGCTTGAGTCCACATTGAGTGCAGATACTGACGAACTGGGTGTGAAATGCCCCGGATAGCAAGTCTCATGTGGTTAGTGCTCAGTACGCCAGAGTCAGTTATTTTGACCCACACCTGCTCATGAAGTGTCACGCTGCCGCTTTCTTTTCAGCCACCTCCTCACACCATTTTAAATGGACAGGTGTGTGTAGGGCTCGTCCTGGGCCAGCCAGCCGCTCTCCATGCAGCCTTGGACAAGTCATCACACTCTGCCCATGCCGCAGTTTTCTCCTCTCTCGTTTTTTTTTTTTTCCTGAAATTATTTGGTAGAGACTGGCTTTGTTGGCAAGGCCGGCCGGTCTCAAACTCTTGGCCTCAAGCAATCCTCCTCTCTGGGCCTCACATGGTGCTGGGATTGCAGGCGTGAGCCACATGCCCTGTCTCCTCTCTAAAGTGGGAGGGCACTAATACTCCCGTCATGGCGCTGATCAGGGAATTGAAGCTGTGTTTATTGGCATTGGAAGTGCTGGGGATGGGCCTGGCGGGTGTGAGTACTGTGTCGGTGTGACATTCTGATCTGCCCATGCTGCTCTTTCTTTTTTCTTATTAATAGATTGGTTTCTTTTTTATTTGGATATATTTAGCCTTATTTCTAAGCAATGGTATTTGTAAAATCTTAGTTTTGGTGTGTTCATTCCTTTTTTTTTTTTAGACAGAGTCACTCTGTCGCCCAGGCTGGAGTACAGCGGCACGATCTTGGCTCACCGCATCCTTCACCTCCCAGGCTCAAGCAGTTCTACTTGACAGTGCCTCAGCCTCCTGAGTAGGTGGAACTACAGGAGCTCGCCACCACGTCCGGCTAATTTTTGTATTTTTAGTAGAAGTGCATTTCTACTGCACTTCTGTAAGCACTTGGGCGGATGTGACCTCCTCAGGCTCTGGCTCTGGTGGTGACTCCTGCAAGGCCGGGCCTGGTTCCAGACCCTGTAGGTGCCCAGCTGAAGGTGTGGTCTGATTGCTGTGTGGGGAGTGAAGGTTGCCAGCCTAGAAACTGGGCCTCAGGCTCACCCAGAGGCTCTTGGTACAAAGAACAGGCGCCATCTTGGCCAGCTGCAGTGGCTCACACCTGTAATCCCAGCACTTTGGGAGACTGAAGCGGGTGGATCACGAGGTCAGGAGTTCAAGACCAGCCTGACCAACATGAGGAAACCCCATCTCTACTAAAATTACAAAAATTAGCCGGGTGTGGTGGCACGTGCCTGTAATCCCAGCTACTCGGGAGGCTAAGGCAGGAGAATCGCTTGAACTAGGGAGGCAGAGGTTGCAGTGGCTTGAGATCGTGCCACCGCACTCCAGCCTGGGTGACAGCAAAACAGTCTCAAAAAAAAATGAAGAGGTGCCACCTCAAGCACTTTATGTGCATGAGACCGGCTGCCATTGTGTCAGGGGTTATGGTGGTATCTAGCCTGATGCCACAGCCAGCTCTGGGCCAGCCTCCTCGCCCCAGCAGTGCCCACCCCCAGCCTGATCCTGGACGCTGGCAATGCTGTGACATGAGCCGCTACTAAGCATTTGCAGTGCTAGGCTGGTCCGGACTTTCTCCACAAATGATTTAGTTCTGTTAGTCCACCCCCGCTGTAAAACAGCTACTCTTCCCTTCCCCATTTAAAGCTTGAGGAAGCTGAAATGTGGAGAGTTGAGAGAGTGTATCCAGAGCTCCCGAGCCAGGGGCTAGGACTTTAACCCTGGCTTCAGCCGCCACACAGGACAGCTTAGGGTGGGCCTGGCATGACTCCTGGCTTCACAGAGTCAATGCGCTCGCTCCTGGATGAAGCGCCTGGCAGAGTCCGTGGGCAGCAGTGCTGTGTATGTCATGCGAATTCTTCTTATGCTTCTGATGGTTCCTCCAATTTGCATTTCCTTTTTCTTTTTTTTTTTTTTTTTTGAGACGGAGTTTGGCTCTTGTCACCCAGGCTAGAGTGCAATGGCGTGATCTTGGCTCACAGCAACCTCCGTCTCCCAGGTTCAAGCGATTCTTCTGCCTCAGCCACCCGAGTAACTGAGACTACAGGAGCGTGCTACCACACCCAGCTAATGTTTGTATTTTTAGTAGAGGCCAGGTTTCGCCGTGTTTCCCAGCTGGTCTTGAAATCCTGACCTTAAGTGATCCGTCCACCTCAGCCTTCCAAAGTGCTGGGATTACAGACGTGAGCCACCATGCCCGGCCCAGGATGATGATTTTTAAGGCGGAACATTAAATAGGATTGCAAAGGATGCCAGGCTGAATGCTTTTCCTCGCTGACACGTGAAGTGAGAGGATGTAGCAGCAGCTGTCATAAGGCTTTCAGTCTCAGAGTAGTGATGGGCATTCAGAATCTACTGTAACTTGATGCAATGGGAAAGGATCTGTTGTTTCTTTTCATGGCAGCCTCAAGGTCTGCTAAACACTTTCTTTTCTCTGTCTCTTTTTTGGCCTCTGTTAATAAGAAGGAAATGCTAAATTTCAGTTCCGTTCATGAAAATAAAGAGATAATAAGTTTCTCCCCTCAAGTTCATGACCCCGACTGGTTAAGACCGGGGCATGCATGGGCTTGTCCATGACTTGGGGTAGCTGCTGGAGTCCTGGGGGCTGCCTTCCCAGGCAGGGCCAGCTCCGGTCCCCACTAGAGCTCCAGGGTCAGCAAGCACATGGGCCTTTGTCAGACAGCTCCTTCTCTGTCTGTAGGAGGGACACCTGCCGTCTGCTGACCACCTGCAGCTGCTCCCAGGCCTCCACCCGCAAGGAGGAGGAAGTGCCCAGGCAGGAACCGGGCCTGACCTCTGGGGAGGCCGGGACTGACCTCTGTCGGCTTCTTTCCTCTAGCACCGCAGTTCAGCAACCCATCGCCACCCAGCATAGTGGCCAGAGAGGAGTCCCGGGGTCTGATGTTAGACTCTGCCCGGGAACAGCCACCTGGTCCCAGGGTGACACCATACTTTACCTGGACCTCAGTTTCTTCCCCTAGAAAATGGGGCAGTGCTTGATAAGACCAGGGGTGCAGAGCCCCTGGCCTAGCAGGGTGGCAGGAGGAGGAGTCCACACGGAGATATTACTGGACTGGAAGCTCTTGGGGACTCCCACTGCCTCCAGCAGCAGGGGAATGGCAGCAGGGCGGGGGGGGGCCCCAAGAAGCTGCCAGCAAGCCCTCTTCCTGGCCCCCTTCCCTTCCCGTCCTGTCGTCTCCATTCCCAGGATCTGCTGGCCCAAAGAAGGGCTTTCTAATGGTTCAGGCCTGACCTCTCCCTCTTCTGCTCCTAGCCTTTCCTTCCTGCTCCCCTGGTCACCCTGGGGTAAAATCCAAGCTCTAATAGCCAAAAACTGGAAACAGTACAAATTCTTGTCAGCTGGTGAATGGGCAAATAAAACGCAGCACATCCTATAATTACTCTTCAGCAGTATAAAGGGACTGAAACTGGGGCTCATTATGCTCAGTAAGGGAAGCCAACCGCAGAAGGCCACACAGCTTCAATTCCATTTTAATCAAATGTCCAGAAAAGGCAAGTCTGTGCAGATGGAAAGCCCAGTCCTCGCTTCCGCGTGGTGGCGGCTGTGGGCCTCTCAGGGACGGGGGCTACAGCTGTTGGGTTTGGGCTACGTCCCTTCATTCATGCTGGGAGCCACTGCCTGTTAGCCTGGGAACACCCGGGACCAGGCCTGTCCCTTCCACCTGCTTCTGTGTCCTGGGTCAGGGAGCCGGGCCCTGAATAGCTGTACGGGTCTGTGTAGCTATTGAGAGTATTTTGGGAGTGGGGATTCTGAGAGGCACATGGCATTGTAGTTGAGAGCTGAGTTCAAAGCCCGGCTCCCATGTATACCAGCTGTGTGATCTTGGGCAAGGCTGTTTCTCTGAGCTTGGTTTCCTTATAGGGTTAAAGTGAGGATTCGTTCTTTCACCCAAATAAAGCACAAAAACCCCAAAAACCAAGGACCAAGTACAGTGGCTCATACCTGTAATCCCAGCACTCTGGGAGGCTGAGGCAGAAGGATTGCTGGAGCCCAGGAGTTTGAGACCAGCCTGGGCAACATAGTGAGACCCCATCCCCACCAGAAATAAAAATGACCTGGGCGTGACAGTGCACGCCTTTGGTCTCTGCTAGTCAGGAGGATGCTTGAGCCTGGGAGGTCAAGGTTGCAGTGAGCCGTGTTTTCACCGCTTTACTCCAGCCTGAGCGACAGTGCGAGACCCCATCTCAAAAACAAACAAAACACCGAGACAGTGTTGGAGACGTGGTGGTGACCAAGACGGCCCCGGTCGTGTCCTCCTGGGCTCCCAGTCTAGTAGGGGAGGTGGCTGATGTGTAGAAAGATTGTGTGCTCTTCCTTGTGTATTTCTGTGAAGGTGCTTAGAGCCAAGGTGAGGCGTGGAGGGCGGTGCTGACTTGGGGTGGGGGTGCCCAAGGGCACCTTACCTCGGGCAGTGGCCAGCCGGGGGCCTGAAAGGGAGTACAGAGCTCAGGCAGCCTGTTGTTGGGGGAGGGCTGAAGAGGGCAGTAGGGGCAGAGGCCTTGGGGCAGGAGTGGGTGGAGCCCCATGAGGGACTCGGGGTGCGGACAGTCACAGGCCTGGGTCCCCTGTCCCTGCAGCCCAGA
This sequence comes from Macaca mulatta, assembly GCF_049350105.2. NCBI lineage: Eukaryota > Metazoa > Chordata > Mammalia > Primates > Cercopithecidae > Macaca > Macaca mulatta. The sequence continues at coordinate 57,653,906 of NC_133424.1, forward strand.
ACGTGACCGTGGATGAGGTCATCGGCGCCTACAAGCAGGCCTGCCAGAAGCTGAGCTGCAGGCAGATCCCCAAGCTCCTCAGGCAGCTGCAGGTACAGGAGGGGCGGGGTGGGTGCATCCAGTGTGGGTGTCGGGGGGCCCTAGGGTGGAGCCACCCCAGCAGGAGAGGGCCTCCCACTCCCCAGCCCCAGGCGATCATGAATACATCTTTGAAAGCCTGCTGCTCAGCTAGAGAACTAATCAGTTTCTTCATAAATATGAAGAGCACAGAATTCTATAAAGTAAGACATTCAGGTATCCGTCAGCCCCAAAAGAAACGCTGTTCCCTGGGGAAGAGACATATATATGATTCTTGTAAGTCTGAATTACAAAATTTCTTTCTTTCTTTCTTTCTTTTTGAGACAGAGTCTTGCTTTTGTTGTCCAGGCTGGATGCAGTGGCACGATCTCGGCTCACTGCAACCTCTGCCTCCTGGGCTCAAGCGATTCTCCTGCCTCAGCCTCCCAAGTAGCTGGGATTACAGGTGCACGCCACCACGCCCAGCTAATTTTTTTTGTATTTTTAGTACAGGTGGGGTTTCGCCATGTTGGCTAGGCTGGTCTCGAACTCCTGACCTCAGGTGATCTGCCCACCTCGGCCTCCTAAAATGCTGGGGTTACAGGCATGAGCCACCACGCCCAGCATATTCATAAAAGTCAGAATTACAGAAATAACATATATCCTCAGGTTAAAAAAAAAAATTAAAATACTACAGATCTGAAAAACCAAATCCACCTCTTATCTCCTGCCCCAAGGCCCCCTCCTCGGGAACCCCCGTTGTTGGCCACTCGGCATTTCCTGGCCTTTTCTGTGCGTTGGTAAGGTGGCTATTGAGAGCTACCTGCTGGTTTTCCATTTCCACAGAGGTGGCTCTCCCACCGTGCCACTCCCCCAGCCCCCTCCCTCGGCGCCTCTCCTGTGGGCCCCAGCTTGACGCCTAGTCAGTGAAGCACCGCTGGTCCCAAGGGTTCCAGGGTTGCCTGTCCTCGGGCTGTTGACCCTCAGCTGTGCTGGAAGCAACCACGCTCCTTGTCCATCACTGTTCACTGGGGTTAGGGTAGGTTCTCTGGAACATTCCAGAAGAGGGGCTTGCCAGGTCTCAAGAAGGGTGGCTGCTCAGTGTGGCAGCTGAGAGGGTGGGTCCTTGGAGCCCGACGGCCTAGTTCAGACCAGCCGTGCAGCATCCACCCTACAGGTGATGTGTGTAAGCCCAGAGGGCGGGAGCTGGTGTCTGCAGGGCGGTGGGCTCTAACTGGGTGCTGGGCCCCAGGCTCTGCCTTCACCAAGAGGCCTCCTGAGCCCAGCCCTGCCAGCTTCCCAGGCTCATTTCCTGCCTCACAGCCTTTGCACAGACTCCCTCTGTCGGGACATCCCCCAGAGATGCTGGGCCTACTCCCTCGCTTGGTCCCACTGGGGCAGAGGCGCTTTGCCGAGGCCTGCCTGGCTGCAGGGCTGGCTGGTCCTCAGTCGTGTGGGTGCAGAGTTCTCTCGCTATCTAAGGCCCTGTACCCCAGGTTCCAGCTGGTGGGCGGCATCTGAGCCTCTGTTCAGTGCCTTTGCAGAAACCCCACCCCGGAACCCTGCCTGACCTCTGGCATAGCAGCCATTTGGGGCCTCAACTGCCTCCCTGTTCAAGTGTCGTTCTGCCTTAACCCCCATCCACTCTGCTTTCTCAGGAATTCACAGACCTCGGGCACCGCCTCGACTGTCTGGACCTGAAAGGTGTGTGTCTGGCCAGGGACTGGGAGCCCTTGGGTCGTGGGCAGGTCGGGGGCTCCCTAGAGGTGAGTCTGAGGACCTGCCTGGGGTCAGCAGCTTCTGGAACTGAGTTGAGCCAGGGCAGGGGCTGGGCCTGGTGTGGGGTGGGAGGGTGGGGGCAGAGGGCCCTTCCAGCCTCCCCTGGCCATGCTCCCGCCATGCAGAGGTGCGCTGTCTCAGACATGCGCATGGCTGCTGACTCCCCCCAGGTGAGAAGCTTGACTACAAGACCTGCGAGGCCCTGGAAGAGGTCTTCAAGAGGCTGCAGTTCAAGGTCGTGGACCTGGAGCAGACAAACCTGGATGAAGATGTGAGCAGCCCTGCCACCGCCCACTCGGCTCCCTGAGCTCCCGGGCCCCTTCGAGGTTTGGGTGGGGAGAGGACACTGCAGGAGGAGGGGGTCCCCTAGACAAAGGCTGAGGGGTGGTGCAAGGGCGGGACCTCTGGCAAGGCAAGAGAGAGACATCCAGTATGACCAGAGTGGATGTGGAGGGTGCGTTGGGGCCCCTATGGCCCACCCTCATAAGCAAGGAGAGCCTTGGGGAGCTGAGCTGAGGGGCAGGTGTGTGGCCCCCAGGAGCCCTTTCAGGAACCACGCTGGCGGGTCCAGCTCCTATGGGATGGGCTTGGAAAGCATTCTGAGAGCAGCCTCCCATCAAGGCCCAAGGGCCCTCCCCTCCCCAGCCTTGGAAGTCCCCAGGCACCCCGATGTCCGGATCCTGAGGCCCAGGCTCAGGAACACCAAGGCCTGTCCTGGTCACTCAGCACATCAGTCAAGGACTCTGGAGGGCAAGTGACAAAAAACAGACTGGCTATAGCAGAGAAGGAAAGGGTTTGTCCCCGTGGCCCACGGGGCCCTGTCTATGCTTGTCCTCCTCTCCCGTGAGGCTCTCTCCAGACCCTGGACCCCTCATCTCTCAGTGGGCCCAGTGTCAGGGCCCACGCCTCTCCCCCAGGGCAGCCAGAGCTGAGCCCCCGAATCTCTACCTGCAGGGTGCCTCGGCCCTCTTCGACATGATCGAGTACTACGAGTCGGCCACCCACCTCAACATCTCCTTCAACAAGCACATAGGCACCCGGGGCTGGCAGGCGGCCGCCCACATGATGCGCAAGGTGGGCGCCTCTCGGCTTCCAGGAAGAGGCAGCTCAGGCTCCTGGCACGGGGAGGCACTGTCTCAGGGCACGGCCCGTAGGCTCTGACTGCATGAGCTCTTTAGTGTGGGCTGTTGTGGGGATGCTGGGCCTGGCCCTCAGGCCAGGAGGAGAACAGGGCTGAGAGGTGTCCTGGCCCCCAGGCCCCCAGCCCCTTCTCTCATTGCGAGGCGTTTCGTGACCTCCACTTTCTCCCATCCACAATGTCATCCCTCCGTGAAGTCATTCCTTGGAGGTGGCCATGGTCGCCATTCCCATGTCACTCCTGTGTGAAGGCTGGGTGCAGGGAAGGGTCGGGGCTATCTGGGAACCTCCCAGCCACACAGGAGTTGGGGATCCTGGCTGCCACCAGCCCTGCCTCGCTCACCCACGAGACCCCAGACTGAGCCTTCCCTCCCCAGCCACAGTTTCCCCTATTGTAAAACGAGGCGACATAGCCAGACAACAGCTGTGGCTTCGTTGCTCGTTGAGATGTGGGGCCACAGGTCCTGGGCTGGCGCCAGGAGCACTGGGGCAGGCCTGTGCCAGTGCCTCACCCCTGTCCCCTCGTCCCCTGCAGACGAGCTGCCTGCAGTACCTGGACGCCCGCAACACGCCCCTGCTGGACCACTCGGCGCCCTTCGTGGCCCGTGCCCTGCGCATCCGCAGCAGCCTGGCAGTGCTGCACCTGGAGAATGCCAGCCTGTCGGGGCGGCCCCTCATGCTGCTCGGTGAGCCCCAAGCCCGGGAGGGTGAGTGGGACGTGCGGCCTGCTGGGGGCAGGGGCCGTGTACCAGATCTGGGCAGGGCCTGCCCAGTCACCGTGCCCCCCATCCCCAGCCACGGCCCTGAAGATGAACATGAACCTGCGGGAGCTGTACCTGGCGGACAACAAGCTCAATGGCCTGCAGGACTCGGCCCAGCTGGGTAACCTGCTCAAGTTCAACTGCTCCCTGCAGATCCTGGACCTCCGGAACAACCACGTGCTGGACTCGGGTGGGTGCAGGGGCCCACCCCTCCCCACACCTGTCACCCAGCACCCACTCTGCCCGGCCCTGCGCTGGGTGGCCCTGCGCTGGGTGGTGCTGGGGACACAATGTGGCCAAGACTAGACCCACTGACAACCTAGACTGGACAGGACTGGGCTGATGGAGCCCAGAGGCAGGGTCTGATCAGTCTGGGGGCCAGGGAGGGCTTCCTGGAGGAGGAGACACCTCAGCTGACAGCCGCAGGATGAGGTGAAGTGAATAATTACAATCTGAAGAGAAAGCAGTGTTGCTGCGATAACGGGCTCAGCTGGAGGCTGCTTTCAGATGGTGGAGGGAAGACCACCGTGGGTCGGGGCCTCTGGGTTTCCATTTGGAGGCTGGAAGCAGAACCAGCCTTGTGAGAAGCCTGGGAAAGGGTCCAGATGGAGGGAGCCACGAGTGCAGTGGGAGGAGCTCTGGTGTTTGATGTTGGGGGGTTGAGCAGAGAATGGGGATCCGTCAAAGGAGGCATTCCTGTTGCATCCTGGAGGGGTGGGGGGAGGGTCACTGTGTCCCCAGGTGGCAGGCCCAGACCGCACTCTGCTGAGCACCTGTCCAGGACCATGGCTGTAGGCCTCTGGGCTCAGCCCGGAGGGAGACACAGGGCTCTGCCCTCGGGAGCCTGTACTCCAGTCCAGAGACAAAGAGAAGATGAGTGAAACCTGCAGCCCGTCAGATGGTGGGATCTGCATTGGAGGGAGACAGTGCTGACTGTGGGTGGGAGTGAGCCGGCTTCGAGGTGAGGTGGGCTGGAGGTGGTCACATTTGAGCAAAGAACAGAAGCATCTGGGGGAGGCTGTCATCCGGGCACCCGGGCCCAGGGGTCACAGATGTGTGCCCAAGGGTGCCAGGCCGAGGCAGGGCTGCAGGGCAGGGCCTGGGCCTGTGGGACCTCCACGGAGGTCCTAAGCAGAAGGGGTTGCTCCCGCCCCGCAGCCCCCTCCCGGGGAAGCACCCCGGCCCCAGACAGGGCTCTGACTGCTGGCCTTCCGCAGGTCTGGCCTACATCTGCGAGGGCCTCAAGGAGCAGAGGAAGGGGCTGGTGACCCTGGTGCTGTGGAACAACCAGCTAACGCACACGGGCATGGCCTTCCTGGGCATGACACTGGTGAGTCAGGCTGGCAGGGGAGGGAGGCACCTCGGTCCCCGCTGCCGCCTCCCATCCCAGCTCTCAGCACAGTTGTCTACAGCTGACGGCTCCTGTCCTGCCCACCCTGCAGGTTCACGACGATTTAAATTCAGCCCCACCTGCTTCCTCATTCAACCTCTGTGCCTGTTTTCCCTGAGGAGCAGCCCTTCTTTATCTTTTTTTTTTTTTGAGACTGAGTCTTACCCTGTCACCCAGGCTGGAGTGCACTGGCGCCATCTAGGCTCACTGCAGCCACTTCAGCCTCCACCTCCCGGGTTCAAGCGATTCTCCTGCCTCAGCCTCCCAAGTAGCTGGGACTACAGGTGCCCGCCACCACACCTAGCTAATTTTTATATTTTTAGTAGAGATGGGGTTTCACCATGTTGGCCAGGCCGGTCTTGAAGTCCTGACCTCAAGTGATTCCCCCTGCCTTGGCCTCCGAAAGTGCTGGAATTATGAGTGTAAGTCACCGCACCTGGGTTTCAGTTTTTACGCGGTGCTTAAAGCAAGCCAAGCAGGCACAGAGACTCTCAGGGTGAGCACTGGTGTGCCCAAACCCTGGGTAAGAGTCGCCCGCCTTAGGGGCTTCAGGGCGCTCAAGGTCCAGGCCCTGGCCAGGGGCTCAGGCTGTGGGGGGTAGGGACTGACTGGGTGCCTGGGAGTGGACAGAGGACCTGGCATTTGGGAAGACTTCAGGCACAGAAGGGACTTCAGGCCAGGCCTGAGGCAGGGCAGGACGACGCCGGTGCTCAACGCGCAGGCGCGCCAAGGAAAAGGAACGCCCGACCCTGGCTCTCTTCACGCTTTTCCTGACTCGGCGTCCTGGGCCCTCCTCCACCACCACGGCTCCCTCCTCACCTTTACGCCCCCTCCCTCCAGCCGCACACTCAGAGCCTGGAGACGCTGAACCTGGGCCACAACCCCATCGGGAACGAGGGTGTGCGGCACCTCAAGAACGGGCTCATCAGCAACCGCAGCGTGCTGCGCCTGGGGCTGGCCTCCACCAAGCTCACGTGCGAGGGTAGGGTACGGGGCCGCCCGGGTGCGGGCTGCTGGGCTCAGCGGGGCGGCCAGCCGGGTGTGGGGCCCGTGGCCAGCCCCTGCGGTGCCCCCCCAGGCGCGGTGGCGGTGGCCGAGTTCATCGCTGAGAGCCCCCGCCTCCTGAGACTGGACCTTCGGGAGAACGAGATCAAGACAGGCGGGCTCATGGCACTGTCGTTGGCCCTCAAGGTGAACCACTCACTGCTGCGCCTGGACCTCGACCGTGAGCCCAAGAAGGAGGCGGTAAGCAGGGGACGGCCCTGCAGCCCTGGGGCGGGCGGGGGTCGGGTGGAAGGCCGGGTGGTGGGGCCGGCCTGAGAGCCCTAGCCAGGCGCTCCCGCCACAGGTGAAGAGCTTCATCGAGACGCAGAAGGCGTTGTTGGCCGAGATCCAGAACGGCTGCAAGCGCAACTTGGTGCTGGCGCGGGAGCGGGAGGAGAAGGAGCAGCCGCCGCAGCTGTTGGCCTCCGTGCCTGAGACCACCGCCACCGAGCCCCAGCCCGACGACGAGCCCGCTGCTGGGGTGCAGAACGGGGCCCCCAGCCCCGCACCCAGCCCGGACTCAGACTCAGACTCGGACTCGGATGGGGAGGATGAGGAGGAAGAGGAAGGGGAGAGGGATGAGACCCCCTGTCCTGCCCTGGTGCCCCCCACGGACTCCCTAGGCCCTGGGGACAGGAGTCCCCCAGGCAGCCCCTCCACACCCACTGAGCAGCGGATTTCCGTGTCCAGCCCAGGACGGGGCCACAAGGTGTTTGTGGTGACCCGGGTGGAGAGCCCACCCGAGAGGGCAGAGCCCCCTTCGTCCCCAATCCCTCCTTCTCCCCCGCCCCCTCCCTCCCCACCCGCCTCACCTTCCCTACCACCCGCCGGGGCCATTGTCACCCGGGACACAGGGTCCTCTGAGTCTCAGCAACCACCGGAGCCGCCTCAGTCAGGGCCATCGCTGCCCAACGGCCTGAAGCCCGAGTTCGCCCTGGCACTGCCCCCTGAGCCACCCCCGGGGCCTGAGGTCAAGGGGGGCAGCTGCGGCCTGGAGCACGGTGAGAGGGGCCCTAGGGCAAGTGATGAGGGGCCCTGGGTGCTGTGTGTGACCTCAGGCAAGCCTCTGTCTGTTGTGGGCCTCAGTTTCCCCTCTTTGAAATGGTTCTCGCAGGGGCCAGCACAAGTGGGGCTTGGTTTTCATGTACTCCGCACTTCCCTTGGGTCCTGGGAGCTCTTCCTGGGGTGGGGCATGTAAGGTGTGTTGCCTTGAGCCTGACCATCCCAGCGGTCTCTGGGCCCTCTGCAGGCCCCGAGGGTCTGGCTGGGGACAGGTTGTATTTGCCCCACCCGCCTGACGGGGCTGCTGGCCCATCCTCCTACACAGAACTGAGCTGCTCCAAGAATGAGAAGGAGCTTGAGGAGCTGCTTCTGGAAGCCAGTCAGGAATCCGGGCAGGAGACACTGTGACACTTTAGGTGAGGCTAGGCCCGGGGCCCAGGGCACTGGGGAGGAGCTGAGAGAGTCCCCAGCTCTGACAGTCTTTCCCGCAATCTCTCCTCCCCAAGTTCCCTTTTTCCGGTCGGTCTGCGATGAGCTGAGGCCAGAGCCATGAGAATCTGCTCACCTTCCCCCCAGCCTTCCTGAGGCCCAGGATGCCAGGGGTGGGGGCCATTCTGGGACCCCCTCCCCCCACAGCAACACTACAAGGGGTGCAGGAGCTACAGGGAGCGGCCCTCCCCGTGCGACTCAGGCACTTCTGTTTATGAGCCCACCACTGGAAGACTCGGGGTGAATGGGAGGAGGGGGAGCAGGAGGAGTTCTTCAAGGACATCAGGCGCCTGTTCTGGAGGGGCCAGGCTTGCCCTGCAGAGGGCAGGGGTCCTGGGTGGTGGTGGGATGGTCCCCTGTGGCCCCGGGCACAGGGCCAAGCGGGCAGCCTGGTGCCGGAGGAGCGGTGCGTGCTGGTGGTGGTTGACACGCGCAGAACAGCCCCAGACAGTGCAGGCCGGGCAGGGTGGGGGGATGGGAGCAGAGGATCAGAGCTTTCTTTCTCAAGTGCAATAAATCTATCAGGGAGCTGGGGCAGGAGCAGCCGGCACTCCGGGACCCTGCTGTCCAGGCCACTGGAGGCTGCGCCCTGAGAGGCACTACAACCCGTTGGGGGCGGGTGGCATGGGTGTGGGAGTGGGTGAGGGTGGGCAGAGGGCTGGGGCTACTCCTGTCGGTGCAACTCTGTTCACACCTTTTCTAATAAACTGGGGCTGGGTTCACTTTGCCGGATGTCTGCTTCATGCGGATACTAGGGGTGGTTGCTGGCGGGGGGAGCTGGGTGCAGGCCATCACAGCTCCTGGTTACAGAGTGTCTGCCAGGGCTCAGGAGGCTGGCCAGGCATTACTGCATCTTCCCCCATAGTCCCGTCTTCTCTGTGTCCATGCTCCGGTGTCTTATACAGCCGCCGCCCAGCCAGGCCAGTTTATACCCATCCTTTCTGCGGGGAGAGACGGGCCCCAGATACCTCCTGGCTTCAGGTCTAGGGTCTCAGGATGCTAGATACGGAGTGGCTCTGCCCAGTTGCCCGTCGCTCAACGGGAGCAGATCCCAGCCTGTCCCCGGCAGCCCTGGGTGTCGTGCTGGTGGGAGTGTGCCCGGGGCCCAGCCAGCGCCGCAGGAGGCTGTTAACAGGGTGGCTTGTTCCCCTTTGCCAGCAGGGGCCATGGTGGGCTGTTGCCCGTTTCCGAGAGGTCTGTTTTTCCCTTTAGGAAATGAGGGAGTAGGCCAGGCGTGGTGGCCCATACCTGTAATCCCAACACTTTGGGAGGCCGAGGTGGGAGGATCACTTGAACCCAGGAATTTGACACCAACCTGGGCAACATGGTGAAACCCCATCTCCATAGAAAATACAGAAATTAGCTGGGTGTGGTGGCGCATGCCTGTAGTCCCAGCCACTCAGGAAGCTGAGTCGGGAGGATCTCTTGAACCCAGGAGGTTGAGGCTGCAGTGAGGTGTGATTGCACTGCTGCATTTCAGCCTTAGCAACAGAGTAAGATCCTGTCTCAAAAAAAAAAAAATTAGAAAACAAGCATTTCTGGGCCACCCATCCCCTTTCTCGTGTGGGAGGCTGACATGGATGGAGGTGGTGTGGTGACATCACAAGAACCACAGTCGCTGGCTGGAGTCCTGGTGTCACTCAGCTCCTGCACACACCAAGGAGTCCCCTGCCCGCAGCCACCCTGGCCTCTGTGAGGAGCACCTTAGGAACCCACTGCTGGCTTGCTGTTTGGTCCCTTGCAGCTGTAAGTGTCGTCACTGCTCCCCAGGTCAGCCACGGCTAGGACTTGGGCGAAGGACTTAGGGAAGCTACACAGAACGGCCGCCAGCAGCCCGCAGCACCCTTCCCATCCCTGCACAGCCAGCCTGTCCCCAGCTCTGCTAATGTGCAGTGTGGCCATGGGTGAAGGGAAGAAGGGGCCCCTCCTGGCCATCGTGGATCCAGCCCGTCTAGGTGAGGCCAGAGCGTGTGAGGCTTTTGCTTCAAGGTACTGAAACCGTCCTTCGCCTGGTTCGGGTCAGCACAGTGCCCCAAAGATCTTCAGAGGCCCTTGGTCAGTATTAGCTGTTGCTCATGGTCTCAGCCTCTGTGGAGGCAGCTGTGTTGGGGTCTCTTGGCCGTCTGCCTCCCCACCCCAGGTGGGGTCAGCTAGGAGAGGGACAGGGATCCTCTTCCCAGCCTGTCCCTTGATTTGCTTTCATTAAAATTGAGCTTGGAGTGAGGAACTGGGCCTTTCCCGGGGCTTGAATTGTGTCTCGCACAAAAAAAAGATGTTTAAAGTCCTTACCTCCAGTACCCTAGAATGTGAGCTCACTTAGAAACAGGGTTTTTACAAAGGTACTCAAGTTAAAATGAGGACATTCGCGTGGGCCCTACTCCAGTCTGATTGGTGTCCTTATTAAAAGGGGCATTTGGGCACAGGGAGACCGCCACGTGAAGACAGAGGATGGGGTGATGCCTTTGCAAGCCAGGGAGTGTGGAGATGGCCAGCAATGCGCCAGGAGCAGGGAGCAGGCACAGAGGGCCCCCCTTCATCTGGAACTTGTCGCCTCCAGAAGCGGGAGACGATACATTTGTCCTTCAAAGGCACGTGGTCTGTCGGACTGCGTTAGAGCAGCTCTAGAAACCGCAGCCGTATCTTGACACCCCAGCCTGGTGCGCTCCTGATTTTCTGAGGGCTCCCAGATGGAGGACTGGAAGCTGAGAGGATCCTCCCTGCCGTCTTGTCTTCCCCTTCCCTTCAGCCACCCGTGTTGCCCGAGCTTGTCACATTTTGCTAGCCTTTGCTGAAGATGTAGGGGGTCTGTTTCATTCAAGATCTCAGTGTCCTAACACAGGAGATGCTTATCGTTACACGTGGATGTTCAGAGTAGCAGGCAGCTCTTCACCAAGTTATTCCTGGATCCAGGCCCCTTTGAAGCTCTTAGAGCTCTGTTGCTCCCCAGGGCCTCATGGGTCTCAGATCAAGTGGGCAGATGGGGGAAGGGAGTGGAGAAGGGAAACCTGCTCCCTAACTCATTGCTGGGAAAGGCGCACACATCAGCCGTGCTCCTGTTTTGTTGGTGACACCCGGTCCCGTGGCTTTACACAGGTGCAGGTTCTCAGAGCAGCTCCACGTGAAGATACAGTGGCCAACAGTTTGGCCACAGCTTGGTACCACGTAACAGAGGCTACAGCTTTTTTTTTTTTTTTTTTTTTCAATCGGAGTCTCACTTTGCCACCTAGGCTGGAGTGCAGTGGCACCATCTCGGCTCACTCCAGCCACCGCCTCCCGGGTTCAAGTGATCCTCCCACCTCAGCCTCCTGAGTAGCTGGGATTACAGGTGTGCATCACCATGCCCAGCTACATTTTCTTTGTATTTTTATTAGAGACAGGGTTTCACCATGTTGGCCAGGCTGATGCAGCTTCTTACTGAGGCATGGGGGGCTTCAGTCCTGCCCCCACCTCCAGCCAAGTCTACATGTTAGCATCTCTCACGGCACCCCACTCCTGGTAACAGTGAAAATTTATTTTCAGCCTGGATTCCAGGTGGTAAGAAACAAAACCAGCTGAAACTGGCTTAGAGGAGGCTAAAGGGATATACTGACCCCAACCACACATCTACAGAAACAGACTTAACGGTGTCACAGGCCCCATGCCTCTCCCTCGGAGGCCAACTCTCCCTGACAGCTAGGAAACAGCTCCCAGGAGGTCCAGGTGTATCACCAGCTTAGCCAGGCCAGGAATGGGAAACAGCACCTCTGCCTGCTCAACTCAAGGGAAGATCCTGGAGGGCCACCACTGACCCGTATGCACCTGTGACAATTGCTGTGGCCAGAGGATTCTGGTGCTGCAGCCAGACCTGGATGCCATGCCCAGCCTTGGAGCTAAAGAACTGTGAGGTCAGTGACCCCAGTCCCATGGCCTGAGGGTGTGTGCCTTTGCAGAGCTCTCAGGTTCCTCGGGGACTGTCCCCTCTGCCAGCCTCAGGGCCCTGGCTCAGAAGCCACACCCTCAGCCTCATCCCAGGGTGTGTTCAGTGTTGGCCCTTGGAGTCCCTGCCAGCACACACTTGGAACTGGGTCAGGCACCCCAGGGCCTGAGCGTGTGGCTGAACATTTGACCAATGAGGAATCAGGAACTGCCCAGAGGAGTGACACCCACCCCAGCCCAGGGCGCTGTCCAGAGGAAAGGTGGGGAGCCCTAGTGTAACCCCCCTGGCTGGCTGTGGCTTGGGTCCTGTATGTCCCCATCTCTGCCCAACTTCCCTGTCCTCATCAAAGGGCTGATGCAGTGGCTTCAGTGTCAGTGACTAACCAGTGGTCCTTAGGTGGCCCTGGAGTGACTCGTAAGGCAGGTACCCTGTGGACAGTTATTTGAGGGAGGTTAGTGCCACCCACCCCAACTGGCTGAGGTGCCAGCGAGGTCTAATTAACCCATTACATTGAGAATGAGAGCCACCCTAGGGGTGGAGCAGCCTGCTGAGGTCACCGAGGTCACCCTCGGAAATGCCAGCTCCTGCCCTACTCACAGAGGGGCAGGCTAGGGCATGGGGACAAGGACTGGGATTCCCTGAGGCCTGGGCGCTCCATGTTGCCTGAGTCAACCCCGCCCATCCACCTGTCATCTCCCAGCTCTGCAGCCTCGTCCACCGCCCCCGCAGCCTCTCCTGCCACGGAGATGCCAGATGAGAAGGCCAGCATGGCGCAGAGGAAGTGGGCTTGACAGGATGGGGCAGGCCCTGTGGCAGGACGGGGCAGGCCTGGTCCCTGGTCGGATCAGGATGCAGAGAGCAACTCGGGGCTCTCAACACCTCCATTTATTGCACGTACATCCTGAGTTCCTCATTGGTCCTTATGTGCCTGCTCTCATGCTGCCACCGGCTCGCCGCCCCACTCCTGGAGGCTCTGTCCACGGCTCTGGCTTAGATTCACCTGGGGGTGTGGCCCTCACAGGGCTCATTGGGACCCTGGGTTCAGTCCAGCCGCCTATTCCCCCATCTAGGCAGATAGAGGAACTCTTGCCTCCTGCTGCCCGCCAAGTCCTCCATTCAAGGCCCACCTGGGCTGGATTGCCCTGGACGGAAGAGCGCGCAGGCCACCGGCCATAGCTTGCCCCTGTGGGTCAAGTCCCCAGCGTGGTGGCCTTCGCTAGCTTGCCCTGCGGCACGGCCCGACGGAGGCGCCCTGGAGGTGCTGTTGGTCCGGTGGGCAGCGTGGGGGGCATCGCGGGCAGGGGACTTGGGCGGGCTGGGCGGCTTGAGCGCGCTGACGGCTCGGATGAGACCCATGCGCCGGCGGATTGAGTGGTCCAGGTTGACCGTGCAGCGCAGCAGGCTCTGCGCCTCGGCCACGGTGAAGGGGAAGTCGGCGCCCAGGAAGCGCTCGAAGAGCTCAGGGTCGCCGTCCAGGTCGAGTACGTTCTGCAACGCCTTGGTCATAGTGTGCAGCTCGCGGCTGTTGTCGCGGAACACGTCCCAGAGGCGCGCGCGGCCCTCAGGCGCGCCCCCCGTCTGCTGCCGGTCCTCCAGGCACTGCAGCGCCCAGCTCAGGCGGCACGGCCACTGGTTGGCGAGCACCACCCACGCCACCGCCTGGCGCGGCGTGGGGCCCCCGAAGTCCCCCTGCTGCTGCTGCTGCAGCAGGCGCACGGTGATGGGCACAGTGTTGACGATGCGCCGCATGGACACCACGTTGTCGGGCACGTACTCGTAGAGGCAGTCGCGCTCGTCGTGAAGGCAAAAGAGAGCCTCCTGGATGCGCCGCGCAGCCTCGGCGTCGATGCGGCTCTGCCCGCGCTCCGCCCCCGCCTGCGTCTGCGTCTGCACCGCCAGCAGCTGCGCGCTCTCGCCCCTGGCGTCCCCGGGCAGCCACGGCTTGCGCGTGATCTCGCGGTACAACAGGTCGTCGCGGCTCTGCACCGCATCGTGCAGGAACTGCAGCTTGGTGCGGCGGCCCATGATGGGCACAGAGAAGGGCAGCGTGACCGTGCGGTTGAGGAAGAGGTAGCCGTTGTCGGCCGTGCCCTTCATGTTGCCTGCGCTCTCCAGGCACGCGGCCAGGATGCTGGGGTCCACGACCAGGATGAAGATGAAGGGCGCGTGGCTGTCGGACAGCAGCGTGTTGATGGCGTTGAGCAGGCCCACCACACGGTCCGGGTAGCACGTGTCCAGCCCGGTGACCTCCAGCACCACGCGCAGCCGGCGCCGCTGGTAGACCTCCAGGAAGCACAGGAAGTCGGTGAGCAGCTCCACCTCCTTCTTCACCTCGCACATGAAGCCCAGCTGGCTGCCGAACTTTTCGCGCGACACCAGCCGCTCGATCTTCTTGCGCTGGCTTACGAACAGGTGCTTGCCCACCGAGTACACGGCCATGAGCAGCCCCGAGCCCGACAGTGTGGTGGCCGCGCCGCCGAACGCCTTGAGCAGGCTGCCGTTCGGGCTGCCGTGGCCCAGTGCGTGGCCGCCCAGCGACAGGTAGAGCAGCCCCACGCCCAGGCCCAGCGCCGCCAGCAGCCCCAGCAGCCCCAGGCACACGCGGCGCCGGCAGTGCCACTCGCTCTGGCAGCAGTCCTGCCTGGTGGCCGGCTTGTTGCCCAGCACCGAGTACACGCTGAAGGGCAGCGCGCCGTAGTGGTGGCGGATGCCCTCGCACAACGTGGTCACCAGGCCGGCCCACAGCTTGTCGGTGCCCTCATACTGCCAGGCGCTAAAGCGGATGAAAAGAAACTGCACGTTCCTGCGCCGCAGGTGCACCTCGGTGATGATGGGCTGCAGGAACACCAGGTACCACAGCAGCTGCGGGACGCCCCAGCCGCTGACGGCGCGCGGCCGCCACTGCACGTGCTGCAGCTCCTCCCTCTCACGCTGCGCCGCCTCCTGCTGCATCAGCGCTGCGGGAAGGGAGCCCGGGAGCCGCGTGAGCCGCACACCCGCCGGGGTGGGCGGGGTCTAGTACGGGCCGGGCGGAGCGCGCCTGGAGAGGCGAGGGGCGCCCAGCAGAGGCGAGGGACTGGAAGGGAGCCGCGGCCTCTCCTTAAAGAGTTGGAAGCCGGTGCACAAGCGGGGGAGTGGAGAGGCCTGGAGCCGGGCTTGGACCGGAAGCGGTCTGTAGGCCAGGCTGGGGGTCGGGATGGTTAGAGGTAGAGCCGGCAGAGGAGAGATGATGGGAGGGGGCAAAAAGAGACACGAGGAAGACCCTGGGCTGGGTAAGGGGCTGGAGGCGGGTCGAGGTGTGGAGGGCACTGGGAAGGTTCTGAGAGTGGACCAGGGGAGAAGTGGTCGGTGTAAGGGATGAATGAATGAGATGCTGAGGACGAGCTATGCTAGGCAGCAGGATACAGCCTTGGTCTTATCTTCCAGACTTACTGCTCCTCCTGCAGGAAGCCCTCCCTGATCCCAGGCTGGGTTGAAGGCCCTCAGCCATTCCCACTCTGGGTCATCACTATCTGAAAACAAGTCCCTCTCCCTGCTGGACTGTGAGCAAGAAGGGCAGGGTCCTGCCTGTCTTGGTCACCACTGTGTCCCCTGGGCACCAGAAGGTGCTTGCGGAATGCCTGAACAATGGATCATGAGAAATCTGAGGTCACGGAGTGAATGAGCAGGAATGTCTATGGCCCCCAGCAGGAGTAGGGACTCTCTGTTCCTTATATCCCCATCTTTTCTCTTCCCGGGACCCTGTGACAACATGGGGCAGGACAGTGAGTGCTCAGTGGACAGTCAGTACAGGAACGAAAGGCTGTTGGGCCTGCACCAGGGCTGGGCACACGGAGGAGGAACATCAGTCCCAGCCCCTCTCGCCGCACATGGGGCTGAGGTCTGAGCTCCAGCAGGGCTTGATCCACATCAAAGCTACTGGGGAGGCCGGGCACGGTGACTCATGCCTGTGATCTCAGCACTTTTTGGGAGGCTGAGGTGGGCAGATCACATGAGGTCAGGAGTTCAAGACCAGCATGGCCAATACAGTGAAACCCCATCACTACTAAAAATATAAAAATTAGCCAGGCTTGGTGGCGGACACCTGTAGTCCCAGCTACTCGGGAGGCTGAGGCAGGAGAATCGCTTGAACCCGGGAGGTGGAGGCTGCACTGAGCCAAGATTATACCACTGCACTCCAGCCTGGGCGACAGAGTGAGACGTGTAATCCCAGCACTTTGGGAGGCTGAGATGGGTAGATCACGAGGCCAAGAGATCGAGACCATCTGGCCAACATGGTAAAACCCTGTCTCTACTAAAAATACAAAAAATTAGCCGGGCATGGTGGTGTGTGCCTGTAATCCCAGCTACTTGAGAGGCTGAGGCAGGAAAGTCGCTTGAACCCGGGAGGTGGAGGTTGTGGTGAGCCAAGATCGCACCATTGTACTCCAGCCTGGCGACAGAGCAAGATTCTGTCAAAAAAAAAAAAAAAAAAAAATAGCTGCTGGGGAACCTGGCAGGTTCTGTTCATGTCTTCAATTATCATCTATATGTCAGGTGCCTTGTGACCACCAAGCCCTAAGAGGTGGGTCTGGGTAGCACAGAGGCCAGTAGGGGCTTGGCAGGAGCCTGCAGCCTCAATAAAGAGCCTGGGCTTTCTGCCTTGGGTACTGGGGAACATGGAAGGCACAAGCACGGGAAGGACAGGGCCAGATCTGTCCTTCAGAGAGTCCTTGGAGTGGATCTGGTGGCGGAAGCAGGGAAGGGTACGACTTTGGGGCAGCCAGGAGGCCAGAGAAGCAAGAGCTCAGGGTAGAGGTGTGGGCTTGCGGGGGGCCTGGACTGGGGCAGGCTGACTGCAGGAGGTGGGGGATCTGGGGGAAGCCTGGAGCTGGGCGGGGACCAGAGGCCCTGTTTCTCATCCTCCCCGAAACACACACACACACAGCTCCTCACCCGTGATCTTGTCCAGCATCATGTGCAGGCGGCAGCCGAAAGGGGCGTAGAAACCCACAGTCACAGGGACCGGCACATGGCAGAGTGTCTTGGCCAGGCAGCTGCAGTAGACGTCATCCTCTGTCAGGATGTCTGGTGGTTGGGGGTGGGGACACTGAGTCAGGGCCGCTGGCCAGGCACCACCCTCCTCCCATCTGCCCTCCATGGCCCCCACTGTCAGCCCCTCCCTGGCACCCTGTGCCAAGGGGACTCAGGTCAAATCCTACAGTGGAGGTTTCCATGGCCATCAGTGACCCCCACCTCCAGGGCGAGCTGTGCCCCTTTGGGTCCCACCAGGCTGAGGCTGGGAGGCTGGAATCCCCCCAGCCACACACCAGAGGCTGAGGCTGCGGGAAGTAAGCTTTTCTGGCCCCAGGTCACCAGGCTTGCTTGGTCACTAAGCCCGTGATTCCCCCAGGAAAATCCCAAAGGCCTTTCTTTGGGATACGAGGCCCTCGGATGCTGAGACACCACTTTCCACCATCAGCAGCACTCCAGGCCACTCCTGCCTGTTCTGCTGGGCCGGCCAGAGCATGGAGAGGCCCTGGACCGCAGGCTCCTCCCACCTTCCTGTCCATCATGCCAGCAAGTCACTAATCCCACCTGAGCCCAGGCTTCGGGGAGAGATGACCAGACTGGAGCTCCAGTCCCGGCCCCACCGCTTTTCTCTGCAGACCCCAGGGAGAGCCACCTCTGAGAGGCTCAGTTCCCTCTGAAGAGTGGGGCAGCAGAGACACTGGGGAGCAGGAATGCCAAAGGGACTGGCCAGCGCTGGGCCCTTGGTCAATGTCATGGTCTCCAGTGGCCATTTATGGCCCTGGCCACCAGGCACTGGCACTACAGCATCCACTCTGCAGAGGACACCCTGTCCCCGACTGAGGGTTGCTTCTCAGACCTGGAAATGGGGTATCAAAAAGGCAGGGTTCAGTCTTGCGGGGGCACGTGGGGCCAGCCTTGTGATGCACAGTGCGGGTAACACAGCCACTTTCAGAGAGGCCTGATGGGCTGCAGGAAATGGGCCACGCCTAGCAGCAAAGCCAGGTGGCCAGGAAGCAGGCTCAGGAGTAGGTCTACTGCGGTGTGGGCCAGGTGGGTCTAATTCCAACTCTGCCAGATCACTGGGTGGCTCCACCTCATCCACCCTCTATTTCCCTGTGTGTGAAATAGACATCATAGCCCCGAGGCTCTGGTGACAGGGCTGTGCCCGACCTAGAGTCCTGCTGAGTCCCTGTTGCTCTACTTTCAATCCAGACCTAGAAACCCAGCCGTGTCCCCACCTCTGCTGCTACCGCCCTGGCCAGGCTGCCAGCACCTCTCGCCTGGATTCTTGCAATCTCCTGCTCCCTGGGCCACCTGCTTCCGTCCTCCTCCCACAGCCCATTCTCCTGGAGATCCTGTCAGCTCATGTCCATCCTCGGCTCCAAAGCCTCCTGTGGCTCCTGCCTCCTTTAGGGCAAAAGCCGACGTGCTGGCTTCTTGCTGGCCCGGGAACACACCTCCCCAGGGCCTCTGCTCTAACACTGCCTTAATGAGGCCCAGCCTGACGACCCTATTTAATCTGGAAACCCTGACATCCCCCATCTCCTCTCCCTGCTTTATTTTTCCCTAGTGTGGTTGTTACTGAGTGGCGTACTTTTAGAGGCAAGGTCTTGCTCTGTCACCCAGGCTGGAAGTGCAGTGGCACAATTATAGGTCATTGCAGCCTCGAACTCTGGGGCTCAAGGGATCCTGCTGCTTCAGCCTCCCATATGGCTGGGACCACAAGCATGCACCACCATGCTGGGCTAATTTTTATTTTACCTTTTGTAGATACAGGGCCTAACTACGCTGCCCAGGCTGGTCTGAACTCCTGGCCTCAAGCGATCCTCCTGCCTCAGCCTTCCAAACTACTGGGATTACAGGCATGAGCCAGTGCGCCCAGCCACACTTGTTTTTTTTTTTTTTTTTTTTTTTTTTTTGAGACAGTCTCACTCTGTTGCCCAGGCTGGAGTGCAGTGGTGTGATCTCGGCTCATTGCAACCTCCACCTCCCAGGTTCAAATGATTCTTATGCCTCAGCCTCCTGAGTAACTGGGATTATAGGTGCTGGCCACCATGCCTGGCTAATTTTTGTACTTTTAGTAGAGATGGGGTTGCACCATGTTGGCCAGGCTGGTCTCAAACCCCTGACCTCAAGTGATCCACCAGCTTCGGCCTCCCAAAGTGCTGGGATTACAGGCGTGGGCCACTGCACCCAGCCTCCCAGCCACACTTCTAAATTTCCTTGTTTCCTGTACCTGCCCCTGGCTGCAATACATGACGACAGAGATGTCTGTTGATCCTGCTCCCCACTGTGCCCCCAGAACGGCCTGGCACGCTCATGGAGTGAATGAGGGAGGGAGGGAGCAAGCAAGTGGGTCCTCCCATTGCTGACCTTTGCTCTCCGTTCCCCAGGCCACTCCCTAGCTCTGTCTCCCCCAAGCCAGAGCCGGCCAACAACTCAGGGCTCACCCTCCCTGCCCCATGTACCCTGTAGCCTGCTGGGCCAGAGGAAGGGGCTGAGAAGAGACCAGAGAACAGCCAGGGTGTTGGCAGAGGGAAAGGGGGAAGGAGAGGGAGGACTTCACTGCCTGGCCCAGGATGGCGGCACCAGGGCAGGCCTGGCCTGGAAGCCTTGGACCCCAACAGGCAAAGCAGAGGCAGCCAGCCTGAGCCCCGGTGCCAGGGACGCACCCCTCCTGGATAGGGACCAGGGTGTGGATGAAGAGGTCAGGCGCAAGATGCTAGGCAGGGAGCAAGGGGAGCAGGCGGGAAGTGAGGCGGCAGGAGCAGGGACAGAGCCCCCGAGAAGGCCAGGGTGAGCACCGGGGCTGTAGGTGAAGGAGCCACAGGCCGCTGGGGCGGGCAGAGGCCGGGCATCAGTGGGCTCGCTGGGCTCCAGGAAGATGCCAGCCGCGGAAGATAGGGCTGGGCCACTGCTGGCCATGGCCGGTGCCGTGGTGGGTAAGGGGGGCGCCTGAAGGGTGCCGGCTGGTTCCCTGGGGACGGTGGAGGTTGCAGGCAGCCCCTTCTGGGCTTCGTGAATGGGGCAGAGCCGCTGCCGAAGGGGGCTGGGAGGTGGGGGCTGGGGCTGGGGCTGCCGCTGCTGTTGCAGGACGGAGGCCGGGAGGCCCCGGCGCCAGCCACTGCCACCCACTCGGTGGCTGTGGTAGGCCAGCTGCCAGTGTGACTGGGGGGAAGGTCGACAGGGCCCGTGGGCTCGGAGGGCTGCTGAGTCCTGGCGCCACTGATGACAGCATCCTGGAAGGAAGGAAGTGGGGGTGACTGGGCCTGTGTCCCCAACCTCCGGGGGCACCGGCACAAGCCAGATCAAGTCTTCAGGTAGAACCTGGGGGCCGGAGTGTTCTTGGGAGCCCCAGAAACCCCTCAAAAAGTCAGATCGTATGCGGGGGAGGTATGGACAGGGGAGGGACCCGGGGTCTGTGCTGTCCCACAGCGGGGGAGCGGGGAAGGCGCAGGGCTTGGACTTCAGCTGGGGGCAGAGAGAGGACGCCTGAGGCTGGGGCTTCAGTGGAGGCTGGTGCCGGCCACAGCAGATTCCTGGATTCCTGGGGGGTGCCCTGAGTGCAGGGGTCAGGGAAACTGAGAGGATCCATTGGGAGCTGGCCCTGGCTGGCCCAGGGAGGCCGGAGTGATGGGTGGTTGTGTGGAGAGGGGTAGGCCAGGGATTTGGAGGGGGGTGGACCTTGTCCCCAGCTCGGGCCAGGGTGGCAGGAAGGGTGGTGACCTGGGAAGCTCCGGCCCTCACCCTGGCCCTGAGGAGGCTGAATCAGCCCCCATGGGAGGGCACTGCCCTCTGCCCCCACTAAACAAGAGCCCCGTGGTCACCACCAGAAACTGGGCCCAGCCTCATTCAGACATGTTCACTGTGTGGGGCTCCCTCTCCTACCCCTTACTCCCAGCACACTGTTCCCCTCCAGGCTGGGGGCCGTCCACACAGGCCTGGGGGTTTGGAGAGGGGAAAGGGCAGGCCAGGTGGCCCCGGCTTCCATCTCCAGCCCAGGCTCCTATCTTCAGGCCCCCCGGCCCTGTGGTCCTAGTCCTGGGTCCTGGCCCTGCTGCTATGCAGATGCCTCTTGGGGGAGTGCAGGTGACTTTTCTCTCCTGTGGACGCGGCTCCCCTTCTGTTCCTTCATTCACTCTGGCTCCCCCACAGGCCTCTGCTGGCCATCACCCACCCCCAAACTGAACCCGTACCTTTTTGGTGCCCCAACTCTGGGTCCCAGAAGTAGTGCCCGTTGGGGCTCTGGGCGTCCTTGGCAAAGTGGACTTTGTAATGCTTGTGCATGGCAGCCGGGCAGCCGGGCAGCTGGGTACCTCTTCCTGGGGCAGGAGGGGGCGCACAGGCTCAGCGTAGCCTCTGGGTCATGAACAGCACAGAGCTAAGGTCAGGGGCCCTGCCCTGCCCAAGAGCTCGGACAGGGGAGAGGCCAAGTCCCATATGCTGGGTTCCTAAGTCACTTGGGAGGAGGGGGCAGAGGTGGCCTTCAGGGTACAGTGAGGGGCAGGATGAAGAGGGATGGCCAGAGGAGGGAACGGAGAACTGCTGGGGGTGGCTAGGGGCTAATTTGAGGTTGCGTGTCGGGAAGCCTCTGGTAGTTTCTAAGAGGCTAGGACATTGGGGAATGCTGAGCAGATGTGGGCTGGGGAAATAGGGGGTCCGGTGTGGTGGCTGAGTGACAAAAGCGGTCATTAAGGTGTGGGGTGCTGTGGGAGGCTGGCACGCTTTGGAAGGACATGGAGCTAGTGAGCTGAGCTGGGGAGCAGCTGAGACGCAGGGTGAAAGTCAGAGCTGAGTACCTGTGGGGATTGAATGATACGATGGAGGGGGAATTGTGAGGGAGCAATGAAATCACGGTGGTCCAATTTGGGGAGAGGCTCAGCAAACAAGATGAGTGTACCGCGTTTCAAACGTGAAGAGCCGAAAGCAGGATGGGGAAGGATGCTGTGTAGGGGACAGGGATGGGGAAAGGCTGAGGGGCAGAGGAAACTGGGGTGCTGACGGTTGGGAGCCTGTCCACCACTCCCCACCCCCAGTCCCGGGTCCACTCGTACCTGACGGCGGCCTCACGGCCCCAGCTGCCTGCCCTGCGAACTGCTGCCGCGCCAGCCCGGACTGTCAGCACAGGCCCATCCTGATGGAGGCCCCAGCCCAGCGCCCGCCCGACCGGTTTGCCCGCCTGTCCCCGCCCCTTCCCCAGCGCCTGCCTGTCCCAGTGCTCTCTGCTCTTGAGGACTGGACTCAGTCTTGTGTCCCCGGCCCTGGTAAGGAATGGAGATGCATCCCACAGCGCTGCCTAAGTCTCCTCAAGACAGCCACGGGCCCGGGCACTTCTGCTGGTGGTGGGGGGGGTGGACAAGGAGCTGGGATGCCAGCTCCTCCGTGGCCCAGCTATGTGACCTTGGGCAGGTGACTTCACTCTCCGAGCCTCGGCTTCCTCATTGCTGAGTGGGCACCTGCCTCTCATGGTTGCCGTGAGGGAGGCACGGGGTGGGAGTCCCCTCAGTCCAGGGCCTGGCGCGCCTGACTCGGGGCTATGCTGACCCATTCACCTGGTGCTGCTCTAAATGGACGTCCATAGGACGAAGGCAACAGCACACACATCAAGGCTGGCTGCACCCTAGCTCCATCTTCCTCTCCACCACCCAGGGGGCCAGGTGTGATGCCCGCTTCACAGATGAGGACACTGAGGCCCAGAGAAGTGAAGTCCTCTGCCCCAGGGCAACAGAGGCAGAGCAGGGATTTGAAAGCAGACAGTGATTGCTACTCCCAGGCTTGCCAAGGCTCTGTCTCCTGCCTTCGAGGGCCAGCACTCAGTGACTGTCTCCCCACAGATGCCCTCTGAGGGGTGAAGGCTGGGGAGAGGCTGGGCAGGAGACGCCCTGGAGGCCCCTCAGCCCTCTGGGGCCCTGGCTCCCTGTGGCTGCTGGCGTGACGGGGTCAACAGTTGCTTCCCTAACAGACGGGGTGCTCTGATGGGGATGGGGGAGGCAGCCCCAGAACAGTGCCCAGGACAAGATAAAGGGAGCGCACCTGGCCCTGGGTTCTGCCCAGGTAACCAAACACTGCTCCCCACGGCCAGAGCCAGGGCCCTTCCTGCTACCTGGGACCCGCTCTGTTTCCCCCCCCCGACCCTTCAAGCCGGTTGCTCTGGGAAGGTTCCTCCCTGGCCCATCAGGGAGGCGGGGCTGCCATCTGAGCGTGGGCATGTCTGCAGTGGACCTCCGTGCTAAGCCCCCACACCCCTGGCCGGAACATGAAGCGTGGCTCAACGTAAACGAGACATCTCCGCAGGATGAGGTTGCCCCGGGCTGGGAGCATAGCAGCCAGGAGGCTGCTGGACACTAGGGGGAGCAGGTGTTTGGGGAGCGGGCCAGGCAGGGGCAGCACGGCAGAGGCAGACACAGGACAGCTACACTCAGCCAGGTGGGCTGGGAAGAGGTGACCCAGGCAGTGACTGACGGGGTGACTGGACCCCACTCTACAGGGAGTTTCTTTAGCAAGGGACCCCTTTCTCATCCCATTTGGGTCTCAACCCCCAGCCTTGGTTGGCGGCTGTGAGGCTGGGGCACTTACCCACATCAGGCAGCGGATGGCGAAGCCCAGGAGTCCCCAGATGCTACAGATACGAGCAGGGTGGAAGGGGGCAGCGTAAGGGCCACTCTGCCCATGGACGGGCAGCAGGAGTGCGTAGGGGCCACGCGTGTCCATGGGGGTGTCTGGCCTCCCCCTACCCCATGCATCCCCAGCCCTGGCAGCCCCAGCCTGCCCCGGCCTACGCTCCGGGCACTCCCAGCTCTGCTCCCCAGGAAGACGCTCCATTCCGTGCAGATCGCCGGGCAGAGGGCAGCCCCAGACTTGTTGACTCGGCAGAGATGCCAGCGAGGCCGCCCATGCCGGGGGCCAGCATCCCTCTGCCAGGAGCACAGGGAGGGAGGGAGCAGAGGGGGACCTGGCAGGGGAGGGAGGATCTGAGGGGCATGGGAGCCAGAGAGGGTGCCCACTCCCCTGCAGGACCTGTGACAGTTGCTCCACAGATCCTCCCCTGCTGCTGTGAGTCAGATTCCACACACACAGCCTTTATTGAACAGCCTCTGGGCAGTGGGCAGGCAGGAATCCCACCCCAGTCCTGACCGCAGCTGGGACCCCTTTGCCTCCTGTGACACCCCCACCTCGCTTTGATACCCACTTCCTGAGTAAATGTGAACCCTAGGGCCCGGGATCCCCAGCACTAGCCCCAACACCACCCCCAAATGCAGCGGCCTGGGGCCCAATGCAGCCGCCGTCTCCTGAGGCCGGTGAGACTGGGGGCAGTAGTGCAGCTCGGCGGGTGCGGGGCAGGCTTAGGATTTCGGAATCAGCACCTGGAACTTACCTGGAAGAGAAGGCCTGGCTTAGGCTTGAGGATGGGATGGGAGAGAGGCAGAGGGCACCTAGACAGCTCTTAGGTGCTCACCCCTGTCCTGCACTAACACCCCAGTGGCTAGGTTGGGCTGTTTCCTCCCGCCCACGTGGCCGCATCCCTGGGCTGTGTGAGTAACCAGGGGCATGAGGGCCACGAATGTGGCCCCAGAGAGGCGCCCGGCACAGGCTTCTGTGGTATGCATTGCTCGGTCCTACCCCACGGGAGCCCTGGGGCCCCCCTACGAGTGGGCCTGGGGAACCAGCAGAGGGAAAATAACTGAAGGTTGGGGAGGTGGTGGGACAGGCTGTCCCCAGGCAGGAATGGGGTTCCAGCTGGTCTGACAGAGGACACCTAGTCAGGCAGGCTGCAAGTTCCTTGGAGCCTGCCATCCCCCGCATCGAAGGATCAGCAAGGATGATCCCACCTGGGATCCCATGCTGGGAAAAGATGTTCAAAACAGCCAGACAGTTCTCTCTGCAGGGCTAGTGACGTCATAGAGCCAGGGGCAGATGGGCCTGCACAGGCTGTGTGGCTGTGCAGGTGACTTAAACCTGGGCCTGCCTCCCAGGCACCCACACAGGAGTGGGGCTGGAACTCTGAAGGCCTCAGCAACTCAAGGGATGAGAAGAATCCCCCCACCCCGCCATGACTCACAGACGGGCAGGGCTGCCACGGAGGCGGTGACCACACTCTCAATGCCCAGGGTACAGAGGGCGCCGCGCAGGAGGCCGCAGGTGAAGGCCAGGAACTGGGGAGGGGACACAGACAAGCATGGGAAGAGAGGGGAGGCTGGCACCGAGGTCTGGGGCACTCCTTAGGCCTGGGGAGAGGCCTGACATGGGGTAGAGGCTGGGTAACAGGAGGAAGGGAGGTGTGGACAAGGCCCCAGCTCCCCCATACCTTGGGCGCTTCCTCCAGATACTGCAGGCCAGAGGCCATCGGAAGGAGGAGGGGGAAGCTGTTGTCTTGCAGGACGTAGGTCCCCTGGGGGAGAGGAGAGGCCGGTGGGTGGGGGCGGGGCCTGCACATTTGAAGCGCAGGGAGGGGAAGCGGGAACCCAGGTCCTAGATTGGGCTGAGGTTGGGAAGTCCCCCTCCCTGAGAACCACTGGAGTCATGGCCTTGGCCTCCAGTGCTCCAGTAGGGCCCAGGGCTTCCAAACTCGGACTGGGTGCCCGTGCCCTGGGGAGTGTGGGTCCTGCCCTCATCTCCCAGGGTCGTGCAGAAAAGCTGGGGACCCAGCCCAGGAAGCTGCAGAGGGGCAGGCACAGCCTGGGTGTTCACTGGGGGACTGGACCAGCTTGGGACAAGCAGCATCGCACTGGGGGGAGGGCAGGCAGCCAGCAGGGGCTTTCTGCCCATGCGTGGCTCACTCCTGGTAGGCTGGGGAAGTTCTGGAAACACCCGCTATGCCCCAGTGCAGCCTCCTGGCTTCCCTTAGAGGATCAGACAGAGCAAGAGCTGCAGCCACCTGTGGGAAGGCTCTGGGCGGGTCCCGGCAGCCGCTGCTCTGGCGCCGGGGCTTCCCCTCCCACTCTCCTGGTCTCGCCCTCGGGAGGGAGCCGGACCGGCGGGCTGGGGCGCTCCCACCTGGTGATTGGTGCGCAGGCTGTCCATCTGTTTCTGGAACACGGCCACCCACAGGTCTTTGCACAAGAACTTGAGGACATCCAGCTCCTCCCTGAAGGCCAGCGTCTCCCGGGGCAGTCTGGTGGGGCAGTGCCACGCTGAGGCCGTGGGGCCAGGCCAGGAACAGGGAAGAAGCCAGGCCCATCTCCCACAGGGAGCAATGCAACCTCCCCGCCCAGGGCCTGCCCACCCCTGCCAGCTAGGCTTGGGGAGAGCAGGGGGCGCCGTGCTCACCTCTCGCCTAGAGCCTGGCCCACGCGGAACCCCATACTCTCCAGGACCGACAGGCTCATCTTCTGTCCCTAGAAGACCGGGGAGAGACGCTCAGGAGCCCTTGGCCACCTCGAACCTGGGGCCACCCGGGGGGCACCTGCCAGGAGACCCGAAGACCGATTTGCCAGTGCCCATCAGTTCAGGGGTGAGCAGGGAGAGGCTCTGGCACAGCCTGGCCAGGGCAGGGGCAGGCCTCTAGGGCGCCAGGGCTCCCTCACCCACCTCTGCAGACCTCGCAGGCTCTCTGGATCCCCAGATCATCAGCCCCCAAGAACCAGCTCCTCCTTCCCCCAGGAACAATGGGGGTCTTCCCCAGGTTCCTCGCCCCCTGCATGACTCTTCCCGGTAACACCGGTCACGCGCCGCACATGCTTTCAGCACGAACCCTCACAATGCCCTGGGAAGTGGGACCTGCGACTCCACCAAGAGGCTCCAGGTGACCTGCCCAAGGGCTGGAGGCTGGGCCACAGGAAAAGGAGCTGTGGAAGTCAACCATGATCATCATGCCTTATAATATTGGCCAAGATCCCTGAGGGTACATGTGGAAGCTCGGAACAGGCAGATCTTTCTTTGGGTGCTGGGGAAGGACAGTGGCAGCCATGTAGTGTCTGGAGGGTAGGCCAGGGTCCACACAGGAGGGACTGTGCTGGCAGAGGCAGGCCCCAGGCAGGAGGGCTGCACTCGGCGTCTGTCCACGTGCCTGTGTGTGTGGAGGGCATGGCTGCAAGAGATGAGGTGTTCATGGATTTTTTTTTTAAGAGATGTTGTCTCGCTTGGTTGCCAGGTTGGAATGCAGTAGCCTGATCTCAACTCACTGCAACTTCCGACTCCTGGGTTCTAGCAATTCTCCTGCCTCAGCCTCCTGAGTAGCTGGGACTACAGACGCCCACCACCACGCCCGACTAATTTTTTGTATTTCAGTAGAGAAGGCGTTTCACTGTGTTGCCCAGGCTGGTCTCGAACTTCTGAACTAAGGCAATCCACCCACCTCGGCCTCCCAAAGTGCTGGGATTACAGGTGTGAGCCACTGCCCCTGGCAATTTTTCTTTTTTGGAGACAGAGTCTCACTGTTGCCCAGGCTAGAGTGCAGTGGTACACTGTTGGCTCACTGCAACCTCCGCCTCCCGTGTTCAAGCAATTCTCCTGCCTCAGCCTCCAGAGTAGCTGGGATTACAGGTGTGTGTGTGCCACCACACCTGGCTAATTTTTGTATTTTTGGTAGATATGGGGCTTCACCATGTTGGCCAGGCTGGTCTCAAACTCCTAGCCTCAAGTGATTTGCCCGCCTTGGCCTCCCAAAGTGCTGGGATTACAGGCAAGAGCCACTGCACCTGGCCATGGATTTTTTTTTTTTTTTTTTTTTTTTTACTCTGGTACTTTGCTGCAAGCAGAGGAAGTGGGGGGCCCAGACTGGGGGCACACCAGAAACCCCAGGATGGCTTGGGCGTGAGATGCCAGGTTTCTCAGAGAAAGCCTGGCAGAGCAGAAGTGGGGGAACAGAGGAGAGGCTGGTGTGTAGCCCTGAGCTGAAGGAAGCTCACCCTCCTGCTGGTTGCTCTCAGGAGCCTGCAGTCACCTGGCCTGAGCCCTGCAGCCCTCCCTCTCCTGCCCTCGACCCCCACTGTCACTGGGGAATGGCAGCTACGGCCTCCTCCCTCCAGGGCTGCACCATCAATGCGGCCATCCGAATGGGGATGGGAATTCTCTGCTTGGCTCCAGTCCTGGAGAGGGTGTCCCAGCCTGGAGAGGGTATCCGAGGAAGGCTTCTTGCAGCCTGCTGGCCCAGCTGCCTCCATCCCTCCTTCACCCGCTCCACCCACTCAGGACACTTGCTTTCCTTGGTCGGGAAGGCTCAGACTTCTGGGCCTTTGTACTGACTTCCTTCCCTCCCTCCCTCCCTCCCTCCCAGTTTGCGTCCCCAGCACTGCCCACTGCACACTGTCACTGGATGAGGACACAGCTCTGTGAAGGTGGGGACCCAGGCTGATCAATTCACATCCGGCCTTTGGCAGCCAACACAGGGCTTGGCACGTGGGTGGTGCTTAAAAGACTGGCTGATGAGACAACGTGCATCAACAAAGGACACAGTAAGTCCTCACCTAATGCTGTCAACGGGCTCTGGGAAACTACGGCTTTAAGCAAAATGACACATGATGAAACCAATTTCACACAGGTTAATTAACATAAACAAGAGCGAAGTTCCAATGCCATGTTTCTGGTACAAAAACATCACCAAACTTCTAAATAAGAATGAAAACGTAATATTAAACACTGAAATAAATGTGAGCTACACATACATTTGAGAAAGATTAGGCCGGGCGCAGTGGGTCACTCCTGTAATCCTAGCACTTTGGGAGGCCGAGGCAGGGGGATCACCTGAGGTCAGGAGTGCAAGACCAGCCTGGCCAACACGGCAAAGCCCTGTCTCTACTAAAAATACAAAAATTAGCTGGGCATGGTGGCAGGCACCTGTAATCCCAGCTACTTGGGAGGCTGAGGCAGGAGAATTGCTTGAACCCGGGAGACGGAGGTGTCAGTGAGCCAAGATCATCCCACTGCACTCCAGTCTGGGCAACAAAAGTGAGACTCTGTCTCAAAAAAATAAATAAATAAATAAAGATTAAAACAAGTAAGATAGGCTGGGCACGGTGGC
Source organism: Macaca mulatta (assembly GCF_049350105.2). Lineage (NCBI taxonomy): Eukaryota > Metazoa > Chordata > Mammalia > Primates > Cercopithecidae > Macaca > Macaca mulatta. The sequence goes on from NC_133424.1 coordinate 57,682,453, forward strand.
TCATGCCTGCAATCCTAGCACTTTGTGGGTCACTTCAGCCTGAGTTTTGTTTTGTTTTTTTTTTTTTGAGACGGGGTCTCCCTCTGTCACCCAGGCTGGAGTGCAGTGGCGCGATCTCAGTTCACTGCAAGCTCTACCTCCCAGGTTCAAGTCATTCTCTTGCCTCAGCCTCCTGAGTAGCTGGGACCACAGGCGCCCGCCACCAAGCCCGGCTAAGTTTTTTGTATTTTTAGTAGAGACAGGGTTTTACCTTGTTTGCCAGGATGGCCTCCATCTCCTGACCTCGTGATCCACCCGCCTCGACCTCTCAAAGTGCTGGGATTACAGGCGTGGGCCACCACGCCCAGCTGAGCCCAGGAATTCGAGTCTAGCCTTGGCGACATGGTGAAACCCCTTCTCTACAAGAAATACAAAAGTTAGCTGTGCGTGGTGGCGGGCACATGTGTCCCAGCTACTTGGGAAGCTGAGGCAGGAGGATCCTATACGCCAGCCCAGGCAACAGAGCAAGACCCTGTCTTAAAAAATAAATAAAAAACAAAAAACCAGGAAGACATTTACTCACTTCCTCCAGCTCAGGGTCCTGGGGGGCTAGAGCCTGTCCCAGCAGGGCCAAAAGCAGGAATGGACCCTGGACAGGATGCCATCCCATCACAGGGCGCACACGGGTCCGTATCACTCACGCTGGGCCCATGGAGACCCGGGAGCTCACCTAGCAGACACACCCCAAGGATGCACAAGGAAAGGAGTGCCCAGAGGAACCTGCACCAGCACAGGGAGAACCTGCAACCACCACCCAGACAGTGGTCCCGGGAATCAGTATTTTTTCCTCATCAATGTCACAACACAACGTTATTCCAGGACCGGCATACTGTGCGGCAGGCGTTTTCTACAGTCCTCTTGTTTTACCTTTCCAGCCTCACAGGTGGCTGTATTTCCAGATGGAAACTGGGGCTCCGAGGTTAAGAATCCGTCCAAGGCACCCTCAGCACAGGGCTGTCTTTCACACCCCAGCAGGTCCACATAGGAGGGTGGGTGGGGTGACAGCCATGGCTGTTGAGGGCCTCATGGAAGTGGGGTGCGCTCGGAATGGGGGAGGCGCTGAGCTGAGGTCGCCCATATCTGAAGCTAAGGTGCCCCTTCCTCTGCCTGGCCCCTTGCCAGGCCTTGTCCTCCTGGGTGACAACGACACGGCTTCCTGTTGCACTGGCTCCCTCTGGTGTCACCACCTGCTTTCCTCTGGTGTCCTTAGGCACAGCAGGGCCGGCCACACAGCAGAGGCTCAGGGAAGGGGCCGATGACTGCAGGAGAAGGGCAGGTGTGTGAGACAGACAGGGTGGGAAGAGACCCCTGCCTGTGGGTCCTTCATAGCAGCACTACCAGCAGTGCAGGTGCAGAACCACCGCCCGGGGCCAGATCCACCCCAGCACTTACCACCTGTGGGACCTGGGCCAGCACTTACCATGTGTGCGACCTGGGCCAGTGGTTGAATGTCTGTGCCTCAGTTTCCTCATGTAAAAAGGAGGGTCATTTTGTCTGTTTGTTTTTGAGACAGGGTCTCATTCTGTCACCCAGGCTGCAGTGCAATGGCACGATCTTGGCTCACTGCAGCCTCTACCTCCTGGGTTCAGGTGGTCCTCCTACCTCCGCCTCCCAAGTAGCTGGGACTACAGGTGTGAACCACCACGTCTGGCCCAAAGGAGGGGAATATTAATGGCAGCTACCTCCGGGATCCTCACCAGGAGTAAGGGTTGGTAAAGGCAACCTGAGTACTTCAAGGCAGCTCTGGGAGCCTTACTTATTGTCATTCACAGCCTCCATGTCTGTCAAACGAGGAGACGGCCCCAGCCAATGACGGATGAAGCCCTTGGCTGGAGGAAAACCCCAGGAAGGAAGGGGGTCTGTTCTGTGGGCTCCTGTAGCCAGCACCTAGAACAGCCTGGTGGCTGCGGCTCCTGTGTCACCTCCTCCTGCAGCGCAGCTCCTGGAGGTAGGGCCCAGGCTCCACTCTGACAGAACACATCTGTGTCCCTGCGCATAAGGGCACCTTCATGTCCCTCTTTCGTTCATGCCACAAACATTTCTTGGTGTCCTCCAGGAGCTCACCTACCGTGCCTGGTGGGGTTGACAGGTGCCCAGATGATGCCAACTGACAATCTAGGAAGGGCTGGGAGACTGAGTGCAAGGGGCCCGGGCAGTGCCGTGCAGAGCCTGCCCTCCGGGGGGGGCCAGAGGGGGCAGGCATTCCAAGCAAAGGGCATGTGCCAAGGCAGGGGTGAGAAGCGGGAAGGGAAGGGGCCCTCAGAGTGGGCTACAGAGAGGGCATTTTCCCCTGCAGGCAAGTGCAGCCAACCCGAGGGTCAACGCAGCCCACGCTGCCTGAATGTCGGCCACAGTGGGCCACAGGCTCAGTCCCTGCCCTGCTGGAGCTGGCGTTTTACCCGGGGAGTGGGCAGAGATGCAACAGCCAGCTTCACTATGCTCACAGCCACTGCCAAGAGGGAGGCAGGGCGTTCTATGAGGGTGCACGTCCATCCCTAGGAAGCACCCCGACTGTGCTGAGCCTGAGGGAAGAGGAAGAGTTCAGCAGCCAGAGTGGGCTGTGAAGGCACACCAGGCCCAAGTCACAGCCATGACGGCAGCCCCCAGAAAGGTGAGTCGGGGTAGAGAGTCAGTGGGGTCCATCAGCCAGGCCAGGAGCGTGGAGTCTGAAGGGGTTCCAGCAAGTTCAGCTTTTCCCTTCAAGAACTTCACACTGCCTGGGTTTGAATCTCGGCCCTGCCACTCACTGGCTGTGTGACCCTGGGCAGATTATCCAACCATCCCATGCCTCAGTCTCCCCACATGTGCCACAGGGCTAATGGCAGTGCCTGCTCACAGTGGCGGTGTGACTGGCAGGTGGCAATGGCTGGATACGCAGCTGTGTGACTGCTGGCCCCACTGTACCCAGCCCTCAACAGGGGCCATTCAGATCCCTGCTGAACTGAAAAGGGATGTGGGGAATCACGGCAAAAGGGAGGGGCCGAGGAGGAGCAGGAAGGGAGAAGCCTCCACCCACCTCATCACAGGGAGACTAGGTGGCGTCCATGCCCGTGTCACTGCAAAAGCTCTTCAGAGATCAGGGGTTTATCTTTTTTAAAAACAGAAGGGGCTGGGCGTGGGGGCTCTTGCCTGTAATCCCAGCACTTTGGGAGGCCAAGGCGGGAGGATCACTTGAGGTTAGGAGTTTGAGACCAGCCTGGCCAACATAGCAAAACTCTGTCTCTACTAAAAATACAAAAATTAGCTGGGCGTGGTGGCGTACACCTGTAATCCCAGCTATTCAGGAGGCTGAGCCACCAGGATCGCTTGAACCCGGGAGGCAGAGGTTTCAGTGAGCTGAGATCACGCCACTGCATTCCAGCCTGGGTGACAGAGCAAGACTCAGTCTCAAACAAAACAAAACAAAACAAAAACCAAAAACAAAACAGAAGAGCTGGCCAGACAGAGACTCTCCCATTCATATGAATCTGCCAGAGCCCAGCCCAGAGCCGGTGCATTTCTGGGGCTCCCCACGCCTGCCTCTGCTGAGTTTACACACAGACCGGATGAAAGGAAAGGCAGAAAGGAAGTCTTATCAGTATCGGTGCTAATGACATCCACCACACAGGAAGGATCAATCAGACACAAAGCAGAGTTCCTGGAAATGAACAAATATGGTGGCCAAAATCAACACTTTTTAACAAGGGAATTGAATTGCAGAGAAACCTGTAAGACAGATAACACCTCCCAGCAAGAAGAAAAACAGGAGGGAGGAAAAAATGAGAGAAAAGCTACAAGATGCTTGGAAGAGTTGCAGGAAGTCTAATCTTCCCTGCGGTGCCTACAGGACATACAGGGAACAATGCAGAAGAAATCATCAGAGATCACAGGAGAAAAATGTCCTGAGCTAAACGAAGATCCACATGTCCAGACTGAAGCCGAGGGGTGAGCTCTAGGGAGGATGAATGGAAAATGCAAACCAAAGCCTCTTCAGACACTTGGGAACAGAGAACATTCTGCCCTGAAGTGGGAGGGAGGCGGGTGAGGGCCATGTGCTCCGCCCCTTCCTGTCTCTGTGTCTGCCCTACCCCTCCATTGTTTTTTAGGCACCTGCTAGCTCCTGGGCAGAGGCTGACCCTGTTCAACGCCCACCTGCAGAGCCACTCTGTGCCATGCCCAGGGGTGTGGTGGGGAACCCAGGGAAGGAGCAGCCCTGGTTAAGAAAAGCACAGAGAGAGAAATGCTGGCACATGGATGGGTGAGTGAGGGGTGGTGCGAGAAGCCTGCAGGACTTCCCCGCTGTCGCCCTCAACTCTCCTCCCTCATCCAGCAAGGCGCCCTGAGCAAGTCCAGATCCTGCCTCTGCCCACTCAGAACTCCCCATCCTGTCCCCTGGCCCGGCCCAGAAGGTTCGCCCAACACAGCCTCTGCCCTGAGCTCCTGCAGCAGCGGGGCCCTTCCCAGGCCAATCTCCATCCAGTCCATTCCTGTGGCCAGGAAGGCATTTCTAGAATGTAAATCTGAGCCAGGTGCACCTCAGTTTAAACCCTGCTATGGTTCCCACTGCCTTCGGGATGGAACCCCAGATCCCAGAAGGGCCTCGCTGGGGCTCCCAGCCTCAGATGCTCAGAGCGGCATTCCAGGGAGGGACCTACCTATCTGACAGCTGCTCCGCCCGTCCCACACCCTCCTCAGATAAGGGGCTGCCCAAGTGCACTCTCGAGGCATGGTGGATGGAGGCCTGGCCCAGCAGGGCTGTTCTCGGGGTGCCTCGGGCCTGGTCTCAGACAGTGGGTGACAGCGCCTTAGCTCTTTACTACATGCACTCAGAGGAATCCTCTCTTTGCCCAAGGCTTCCCTTATCTTCAAAGCATCTGAGGTAGAAAAGCCACAGCCGCTTCCTCCAAGGGCTTCTCCTGCTTAGAGAACAAAGGCCTTCCTGGCCCCTCTGGCCGGTCCTCCAGTTCACAACCTGTGACAGCCCAGGAGAACGGCCACAAATAACCACCGTACCAGGCAGGATAGGAGGTCACAAAAGCCCTACACACTGGCTATGGCTCCTGGGCACCTGTGCCGTGGGGACAGAGATGAAGAAGCCACCATCCCTGTCCTCAAGGAGCTCTGGAGCTGGTGGGAAAGGCAGGCCTGCACTACCCAGAAGCCCTGAGGCCAGAAGCCTGAGTTCTAACTTTGCCTTTGAGTCTTGCTGAACGGCCTCGGGAAGCCCCTTCTTCTCCCAAGCATGGGTCCCTCCTCTGTGAATCGGGAGGGCTGTCCTGAGGACTAAATGCAGTCAGCACTGTGCAAGTACAGATGCCCTCAGGAAACGGGAGGCCTGTCTGGTTCAGAGGAACCCTTTTGGGCCAAAGAGAAGGAATGGAGAGAGGAGGTGGGGCCAATAAAGAGAAAGGACTGAGGAAATGAAGCCGTTTCTCATGACAGGCCCCCTGAAAAACAGGGCTCCCCAGGAGGAAGGAGTGCGGGGAAACGCTGCAGTTCTTGCCCCTGGCTGCACCGAGAGCCACCTGGGAGCTTTCTGAGGCCTGACACTCAGGCCTCACCCCAGTCGGGTTTGTCGGAGTCTCTGGTGTGGGACTCCAGCATCAGAATGTACTGGCAGCTGGGTAGGGAACCCCTGCCCAAGATCCCAGGCACATTCATGTGCTCTAAAAGGCAGAGCTGAGTAAGCCAGTTTCCCACACTCGCTTGACCACAGAAACCCATTAAAATCCCTCCCAGGGCAAATACTAGGAAATGCAAGTGAGAGTTTACAGCACAGGCTTTGGAAGTGGGAGGCCTGGTTGCGCTCCTGACTCTGCCACTTGAGAGCATGGAACTCCGTTCATCAAAGCCTCCGCCGCCTCATCTATAAACCAGGGAGGACCATGCCAACCTCTCTGGATCATCAGAAGATCAAATGAAATCAAAAGTGAGAAGCCATGAGTGCGCACAGGAAGCACTCATATTGGGGGAGGGAGGGAGCAGCTAGCACTGCTCATAAACCAAATGAATCCCAGTTCCCACCCATCCCCACCCACCACGACACAGGCTCTGCATTCACCTCCTCAACAAGTCCACGCTGAGGACCCACTAAGAGCCAGGGCATATAGTGGTCATCAATACACACCCAGGCCCATCCCACACAAAGTACACTCCGGCAGGGGGAGATGCATGTGAATCAAAGGATCATACAGATACACAATTCAGATGCATCCTGGCAGGGCATGGTGGCTCACACCTGTAAACCAGGTGTGAGTTTTTGGGAGGCTGAGGCCGGAGGATCGCTTGAGCCCAGGAGTTCAAGGGCAGCCTGGGCAACATTGTGAGAACCCATCTCTACAAAAAATTAAAAAATTAGCAGAGGCCGGGCACGGTGGTGGCTCAAGCCTGTAATCCCAGCACTTTGGGAGGCTGAGACGGGTAGATCACGAGATCAGGAGATCGAGACCATCCTGGCTAACCCGGTGAAACCCCGTCTCTACTAAAAAATATAAACAACTAGCTGGGGGCGAGGTGGCGGGCGCCTGTAGTCCCAGCTACTCCGGAGGCTGAGGCAGAAGAATGGTGTAAACCCGGGAGGCGGAGCTTGCAGTGAGCTGAGATCCGGTCACTGCATTCCAGCCTGGGCAACAGAGCGAGACTCCGTCTCAAAAAAAAAAAAAAAAAAAAATTAGCAGGGCATGGTAGTGTGCACTCCTAGCTACTCAGGAGGCTGAGGTGGGAGGATCTCTTGAGCCCAGGAGTGTGAGGCTACAGTGAACTATGATCATGCTACTGAACTCCAGCTTGGGTGACAGAGCAAGACTCTCTTAAAAAAAAAAAAATCAGATAATCCTTATTGAGTATGACGAAGCCTACCAAGAAAAAAGTGGGAGAGGGAGACCAGAAGAATGTATAAAGGAGATCCAAATTGGACTGGGGGCTCAGGGAAGGCATCCCTGAGGAAGGGATTGTTGTGCTACGATCTGAAGGATTAATAGGTGTTAGCATGGTGAAGATGTGACAGGTGGAATGGGCTGGGAGAAGGGAGCAGGCTCATTTAACAGGAGCAGAGGGGAAAGCGCTGGACCAGGGCAGAGGAGGGGCCACGTGGGAAAGGCATTTAGACAGCAGACTGGGCAGAGCCTGGGGCAGGGTTGCAGGTGAGGGAGAAAAGGCAGCTGTCAGGACTCCGGGGTTTCTGGTTTGAAGGCCAGGAAGGATATGGAGTGTTCAGACATTACTACCCACCCCCAGGCTGATGCATACTCTCTGGGCCATGCTGTATCTTCCTCATAGCAGTTACACAATGTACCAGATACTTTCCTCATTTACTTGTCTGTCTTCTCCAATGATGACAAAGCTCTAGGAGAACAAAAATTTTTTTTTTTTTTTTTTTTTGAGACGGAGTCTCGCTCTGCCGCCCAGGCTGGAGTGCAGTGGCCGGATCTCAGCTCACTGCACGCTCCGCCTCCCGGGTTCACGCCATTCTCCTGCCTCAGCCTCCCGAGTAGTTGGGACTACAGGCGCCCGCCACCGCGCCCGGTAGTTTTTTGTATTTTTTAGTAGAGACGGAGTTTCACCGTGTTAGCCAGGATGGTCTCGATCTCCTGACCTCGTGATCCGCCCGTCTCGGCCTCCCAAAGTGCTGGGATTACAGGCTTGAGCCACCGCGCCCGGCCAGACAAAAATTTTTGATGGCTCACTGAGTAATCCCCATGTTTTTTTAGAGACAGGGTCTCACTCTGTCACCCAGGCTGGAGTGCAGTGGCATGATCATAGCTCACTGCAGCCTTGAACTCCTGGGCCCAGGCGATCCTCCCACCTCAGGCTCCTGAGTGGCTGGTAGTATAGGCACATGTCATCACACCCAGCTAATTTTAAAAATATCTTGGCCGGGCGCAGTGGCTCACGCCTGTAATCCCAGCACTTTGGGAGGCCGAGGCACGCAGATCACGAGGTCAGGAGATTGAAACCATCCTGGCTAACATGGTGAAACCCCGTCTCTACTAAAAATACAAAAACAAAAAAAAAAACCACACAATTAGCCAGGAGTGGTGGCAGGCACCTGTAGTCCCAACTACTCGGGAGGCTGAGGCGGGAGAATGGCGTGAACCCATGAGGTGGAGCTTGCAGTGAACCAAGATTGCGCCAGCCAGCCTGGGCAATAGAGCGAGACTCTGTCTCAAAAATAAATAAAAAAATAAAAATAAAAATAAAAAAATAAAAATTTTAGAGGTGGGGTCTTGCTATGTTGCCCAGGCTAGTCTTGAACACTGGGCCTCAAGTGATCCTCCCACCTCTGCCTCCTGAGTACCTGGGATTACAGGTGCAAGTGCCACAGCTGGCTAAATGCATTTTTGATTTATGATTTTTTCTGTTATGTTTTTTTTTTTGAGACAGGGTCTCACTCTGTCGCCCAGGCTGGAGTGCAGTGGCCGGATCTCCGCTCACTGCAAGCTCCGTCTCGCAGGTTTACACCATTCTCCTGCCTCAGCCTCCCAAGTAGCTGAGACTACAGGCGCCCACCACCTCGCCTGGCTAGTTTTTTGTATTTTTTCAGTAGAGACGGGGTTTCACCGTGTTAGCCAGGATGGTCTCGATTTCCTGACCTCGTGATCCGCCCGTCTCGGCCTCCCAAAGTGCTGGGATTACAGGCTTGAGTCACCGCGCCAGGTTGATTTATGTTTTCAACTTATGACAGGTTTATATCTGTATGTCGAGATGGTAACAAGCAACATCCTCCCTGGGGCTTCTTATCCTAGAAGGAAACCAGAGCCAATAAAAATGTCTTACATGGCCGGGCACAGTGGCTCATGCCTGTAATCCTAGCACTTTGGGAGGCCCAGACGGGCGGACCACGAGGTCAGGAGATCGAGACCATCCTGGCTAACACAGTGAAACCCTGTCTCTACTAAAAAAAAAAAAAAAAAAATTAGCCAGGGGTGGTGGTGGGTGCCTGCAGTCCCAGCTACTCGGGAGGCTGAGGCAGGAGAATGGTGTGAACCCGGGAAGCGGAGCTTGCAGTGAGCTGAGATCCGGCCACTGCACTCCAGCCTGGGCGACAGAGCGAGATTCCGTCTCAAAAAAAAAAAAAAAAAAAAAAATTAGCTACGCATGAGCCTTTGAGGCGGACGATGCAGGGAGCCAACACTGCGACACTACACTCCAGCATGGGTGACAGAGTGAGATCCCCCATCTCAAAAACAAAACAAGGACGGGCACGGTGGCTCATGCCTGTAATCCCAGCATTCTGGGAGGCCAAGGCAGGCAGATCGCCTGAGGTCAGGAGTTCAAGACCAGCTTGACCAACATGGAGAAATCCCATCTCTACTAAACACACAAAATTGGCTGGGCGTGGTGGCACATGCCTGTAATCCCAGCTACTCTGGAGGCAGAGGCAGGAGAATCGCTTGAACCCAGGAGGCGGAGGCTGTGGTGAGCCAAGATTGTGCCATTGCACTCCAGCCTGGGCAACAAGAGCGAAACTCCGTCTCAAAAACAAAAACAAAGACAAAAGGCCATGTGCCCTAGCTCATGCCTATAATCCCAGCACTTTGGGAGGCCAAGGCACATGCATCACCTGGGGTCGGGTGTTCTGAGACCAGCCTGGCCAATGTGGCAAAACCCCATTTCTACTAAAAATACAAAAATTAGCCAGTAGTGGTGGTGCCAGCTGCGCTTGTGGTCCCAGCTACCTGGGAGGCTGAGAAGTGGGATGATTGCTTGAACCTAGGAGGTCGAGGTAGCAGTGAGCCATGATTGCATCACTGCACTCCAGGCAGCCTGGACGACCGATCAGGACCCTGTCATGCATGCACACACACACACTCCCAGGCCAGTCGTGGTAGTTCACGCTTGTAATCCCAGCACTTTGGGAGGCCCAGGCGGAAGAATCACTTGAGTCTAGGGGTTCAAGACCAGCCTGGGCAACATGGCAAAACCCCATCTCTCTTTTTTTTTTTTTTCCTGAGACGAGTCTCGCTCTGTTGCCCAGGCTGGAGTGCAATGGCACAATCTTGGCTCACTGCAACCTCCGCCTCCCAGATTCAAGCCATTCTCCTGTCTCAGACTCCAGAGTAGCTGGGATTACAGGTACCCGCCATCATGCTCGGCTAATTTTTGTAGAGACAGGGTTTCACCATGTTGGCCAGGCTGGTCTTGAACTCCTGACCTCAGGTGATCCAACCGCCTCGGCCTCCCAAAGTGCTGGGATTACAGGCGTGAGCCACAGCACCCAGCCGGCATATTTCAGTTTGTTATTTGACTCCCCAGTGAAATGTAAGCCTCACGAGGACGGGGATTCTGTCTTAGAACAGTGCCTGGAATACAACAGACACTCAATAAGTGGGTGTGGAATGAATAAATGTCCCATGCTGAGGCTCAGGTACGTTATGATGCTCATTTTACAAAAGAGAAAATTAGGACACACAAAGATTAAGTCATTGGGTCGCACACCTTGTGAATGCCGAGTACTCAGCACACGCCCAATAACAGCATTATTTTATATATATATATATATATTTTTTTTTTTTTTTTTTTTTTTTTGAGACGGAGTCTCGCGCTGTCACCCAGGCTGGAGTGCAGTGGCCGGATCTCAGCTCACTCCAAGCTCCGCCTCCCGGGTTCACGCCATTCTCCTGCCTCAGCCTCCCGAGTAGCTGGGACTACAGGCGCCCGCCACCTCGCCCGGCTAGTTTTTTGTATTTTTTAGTAGAGACGGGGTTTCACCGTGTTAACCAGGATGGTCTCGATCTCCCGACCTCGTGATCCGCCCGTCTCGGCCTCCCAAAGTGCTGGGATTACAGGCTTGAGTCACCGCGCCCGGCCAATAACAGCATTATTATGATTACTTGCCGCTTACTCAGGCCGTGAGCTAAGTGCTTTACCCTGAGTCATCTCGCTCAATTTAGCAATAACCCCAAGCCGGCACCTTCGCGAACCCCACTTTCCAGAGGAGGAAGCCAGCGCCAGATGTTGCCCTGCAAGGCCGGGGCTGGGTCGGGGTTCGAACCCGGACGTCTGACAGCCCCTCCGCTCTCCCCGAGGCGTTACCGTGGTGGCCCCCACTTCCTCCCCACGGGACCCGGCGCTCACCCCCGGACCGGGGTCGGGGTCGTGAGCCCACAGCTCCGCCACCATCTCCGTGTGAAGAAACTCGAACAGCACAGTGTCCGCCATGAGCCCTCCTCGCGCGCCTAAAGATGCGCCCAGCGCTTCCCGCTCTCATTGGCCAGGCTTGGTAAGCCACGCCTCTCAAGTCACGGCGCGAGCCCTCCTACTCCCGCTTCCGCTGGTGTTTTAGACTAGCCCCGCCTCCCCACCTCCGGCTCAGGTGGTGTGCGCGTGAGCCTGGGATACTAGGGGGCGGGCCTACTCCTCCTCTGGCCGCACGTGACAACATCTTCTGCCCTTGCTGCCGTCCCTTCCCTATTTCCGGGTTCTTGAGCATTCCTATTGGCCAAATTACTGGTTACACGTGACATACTCGGCTTTTAAAATCCCTATTTGTCCATTCCAGACTTTCCTCGTCGCACAACCTGGAAAAGCCGGCCCAGCCGCTTCTCTATTGGCGGTTCCTCCATTCATGTGATCTTCTGCACACTCCCTCAAAGCTGATGTTGAGAACTTGCATCGTGATTGGTAGTCGAGCGAATCCACGTGACTTGGCCGCTAATGCCCGCCCAACCCGCTCCCCTATTGGTCGAGATCGCAGCCCTTCAGCTGCCACGGTGAGGACTCGGCACTCGGGCAAGGAAGAGGATCCCGCAGGCTCGGAGCGTTAGCTACCGGGTACGGTCTTTGGCGATAGCGCTTCCCCCATCCCATGAGTGCCCCCAGCGGAGTCCAATCGGACTGTCATCCTTTCTGCGACTCTGGCACTGGTCCCGAGCAGCTCAAGGGCCCGAGTGCTTCCGGGTCTGAGATTGGCATGGTGGACCAAGTGGAGGGTGTGGCCGCTACTAGGAGGCAAATTCGTAAAGAGTTCGGCTTGGGACTCCGGGAACTCGGGCCCCAGATCCCTAATGGAGCTGGTCTTCAGTTTCCCCATCTGTACGCTGAAGGGCCTGGGGTCCAGTAACCCTCATCATCACCCAGTTTACAGAAGAGGAAACTGAGGCCCAGGCAGGGGGAGCAACTGACCCCAAGTCGTTAAGAGAATCAGCGAAGGGGCTGGGAATCCAGGACCTGCGCCTTTTACCCACCGCGGCGCCCGTCTCACGTGCAGTCCCTTCGCTTTTCTGCCCTAGCTCGGCGCCATGGCGTCCCAGGGTCGTCGGCGGAGGCCCCTGCGGAGGCCGGAGACGGTGGTGCCTGGGGAGGCGACCGAGACGGATTCCGAGCCCTCTGTGTCCTCGTCGGAGGAAGAGGAGCTGTACCTGGGTCCCTCGGGCCCGACGCGCGGCCGCCCCACGGGGCTGAGGGTGGCTGGGGAGGCCGCAGAGACCGACTCGGACCCGGAGCCGGAGCCGGAGCCAACGGCCGCGCCGAGGGACCTGCCTCCGCTCGTGGTGCAGCGGGAATTGGCGGAGGAGACCTGGGGCGCGGAAGAGGCCCCGGCGCCCGCCCCTGCGCGCTCGCTCCTGCAGCTTCGGCTGGCGGAGAGCCAGGCGCGGCTGGACCACGACGTGGCGGCCGCGGTGAGCGGTGTTTACCGCCGTGCGGGCCGCGACGTGGCCGCCCTGGCTGGTAGGCTGGCGGCAGCCCAGGCGGCGGGGCTGGCGGCGGCCCACAGCGTGCGCCTGGCGCGCGGGGACCTTTGTGCTTTGGCTGAGCGTCTGGACATCGTGGCTGGCTGCCGCTTGCTGCCGGACATCCGCGGCGTGCCGGGGACCGAGCCTGAGCAAGACCCGGGGCCGCGGGCCTAGCCATGATTCTACTTCCCTACCCGACTGCAATTTGGGGTTAGGCCTTGCTGCCTCTGGGACCTGACTCTGTCTCCTGTGTCTCTTATGACCCCCCGCCCCCCGCTCCCATCTTAGTGCCACCCATGGGGGCTAATCCGGTCCCCTTGGATAATGCTTTATGTTGGATATAGTTCAACCCCTACTGTGGAGACCAGGGCCCCACTACCCTTAGATCTGGTTCCTCCACCTATCCTGACCCTGCCGCCTGGTTCTGAGCCTTACCCTGGGGCTTGGCTCCAGCCTTTGATAAATAGTTGCTCCTTAATCTGTTTCCACCCTGGGGGCTCATCATGTCATATTTTGTCCTTTGCCTTTCTTTTCACGCTCGCTCGCTCTCTTTTTTTTTTTTTTGAGACAGGGTGTGTATCTGTCACCCACGCTAGAGTGCAGTGGCAGAATTATCACTCACTGCAGCCTCGACCTCCTGGGCTCAAGTGATCCTCCCAGCTCAGCCTTCCAGAGTAGCGGGGACTGCAGACCTACACCACCATGCCCAATTGCCTGGTTAATTTTTTTTTCTGACAGTTTGAAGAGGGGAGAAGGTCTCACTGTGTTGCCCAGGCTGGTCTCAAACTCCCGGGCTCAAGCGATTCTCCCACCCTGGCGTCCCAAAGTGCTGGGGTTACAGGTGTGAGCCATCACACCCGGCTGTGCTCTCTCTGAGTGTTTCTGCTTGTGGTGGGGGGCTTGTTCCCGCTCTTCCCACAGGAACCCAGGATGTGGCACAGCTTCCCTGCCGTCTTCCTTCACTCAATTGCCTACGCCTCCCATCCTAGCTCCATCTCCAGAACTGCCCTCCCCCTGGGCTGGGTGCTTGTTTTGTTTTTAGAGACAGGGTCTCACTGTCGCCCAGGCTGGAGTGCAATGGCGTGATCTCGGCTCACTGCCACCCCCATCTCCAGAGTTCAAGTGATTCTCTTGCGTCAGCCTTTCGAGTAGCTAGGATTACAGGCATGCACCACCATGCCTGGCTAATTTTTATATTTTTAGTAGAGATGAGGTTTCAGCATGTTGGCCAGGCTGGTCTCGAACTCCTGGCTTCAGGTGACCCACCCGCCTCACCTCCCAAGGTGCTGGGATTACAGGCGTGGGCCACTGCACCCGGCCAGCTGGGTCCTTGTTCTGCTGCCCAGGTTTGGCCCTGGTTCCGTGGGTTGGTTCTACTTTTTGTTCTCCAATCTTCTGCCTCCTGCCTCCTGCCTCCTTCTTGAGCTTAGCCCCACCCTCTCAGCCTGATTTCTGTTTCCCAAGTCCAGCTGTGCCATGGGATAGGTGGGATAGGTTTTGCTAACTTTTGCTGTTTCCATCGTGCTTACACCTCCCTGATCCTGGGCTCTGGGGACTCCCCATGGTGTCCTTACTTCGGCAGGCCCAAAATGATGGCCTCTCCTAACCCAAGGCAGGGGATCTTCCTCCCAACTCTGGACCAAGGTGGCATTTCCTGCACACCCCTCCAGGCCGAGATGATGCTCGCTGTCAACTCTCTAGGCCAAGGTGGCATCTCCTCCTGACTCTCCAGACCTAAAGTGACACCCTTCAGGTACTTTGGGCCCAATTCAGCCTTGCCCTGGTGCTTTGGGCTCCAGATGACAGCACTTTGCAGATAAGAACGATATGACATGTGGATTTCACTACATTTGGCTCCTGGATGCTATAAAAGGACTTGGATTTCTGACTTGGCTCAGGGACTGGGGTTAGCAGCCACTTTCTGCTCCTTCTCACCTGCGCTTTCTTCTGATCCCAGCTCTGGTCCCTCAACCGTATTCATATTTACTCTCCCCTCCCAACCTGATACCCTGTCCCTTATCCCAACCCAAAGCCAAGATCTGAGCCCCCAAGATGGAGAATGGGGAGGAGCTTTCTATGGCAGACTGATTAAAACTCTTAAGCATTAACCATTATGGTTAGTTCCTTTTATCTCCCTACCTAAGCTAAGGGTGAGTTAGTTGATATCTCTGAGAATGAGGGTCCCAAGACCTCCATGCCTGGCGTACGGAAGGTGAAGCTGTAGTTGGGAAATCAGGGGCCCTAGATTTTTGCTCTGGTTCTGTGTTTACTTGTATTTTATTAATTCAACACACACATTTTGGGTACCTGACCTGTGCTGGGGCTGGGGGTGTAGCAGCCAGTCCCTGCCCTCACAGAGGTCGCAGTCCAGTGGGAGAAACAGTAATAAGATGTTCTCACAGATAGTTCTAGTAATCAAAATTTATAGTTTAATTTTTAAAAATAGAGACAATAGCCTGGCCAACACGGTGAAACCCCATTGTTACTAAAAATACAAAAATTACGGGGGATGGCTCACACCTGTAATCGAAGCACTTTGAGAGGCCGAGGCACGTGCTGGTAATCCCAGCTACTCAGGGAGCTGGGGCATGAGAATTGCTTGAACCCTGGAGGCGGAGGTTGAAGTGAGCTAAGATCACATCACTGCACTCCAGCCTGGGCGACAGAGCAAGACCCTGTTTCAAAAATAAATAGACCAGTCGCAGTTACGCATGTCTTTAATCCCAGCACTTTGGGAGGTCGAGGTGGGCAGATCACCTGAGGTCAGTTCTAGACCAGCCAGGCCAACATGGTGAAACGCTGTTTCCACTAAAAATACATTAGCCAGGTGTGGTGGCACATGCCTATAATCCCAGCTACTTGGGAGGCTAAGGCAGGAGAATCGCTTGAGCCCAGGAGGTAGACGTTGCAGTGAGCCGAGATCAGGCCACTGCACTCCAGCCTGGGTGACAGAGTGAGATTCCATCTCAAAAATAAATAAAGATAAGAAATTAATTTTAAAAAATAAAATAGAGATGAACCCTCACAGTGTTGCCCAGGTTGGTCTTGAACTCCTGAGCTCAAGGGATTCTCCCGTCTTGGCCTCCCAAAGTGCTAGGATTGCAAGCATGAGCCACTGCACCCAGCCATAATTTATAATTTAGATACAATTTTCTTGACACTGTGATTAGAGCCATGAAGAAGTAAAGGAGCTTTATGAAGGTGGAGCAGGGTCTGTCTGACCTAATCTGGACAGGAGAGAGGAAGTGATGAGTGGTGTTGGAGCTGAGCCTGGAAGGTGGAAGTAGGTGAAATGGGAGTAGCGTGAAGACTTGCAGACATGGAGAACAGCATATGCGAGGGCCCTGAGGCAGAAGGGACCAGAACCTGTTTAGCAGAAGATGATGATTTCTGCTCTCCACCTAGAGTGGAGAAGTGTGCGGGGGGGTGGTGGTGGTGGGGCAGGGGGTGCTGAGTGCAGTACCAGAAAGGGCCAGATAAAGGTGAACCTTAAAAAATTGTATTGTTGGCCGGGCGCGGTGGCTCAAGCCTGTAATCCCAGCACTTTGGGAGGCCGAGGCGGGCGGATCACAAGGTCAGGAGATCGAGACCACAGTGAAACCCCGTCTCTACTAAAAATACAAAAAATTAGCCGGGCGCGGTGGCGGGCGCCTGTAGTCCCAGCCACTCAGGAGGCTGAGGCAGGAGAATGGCGGGAACCCGGGAGGCGGAGCTTGCAGTGAGCCGAGATAGCGCCACTGCACTCCAGCCTGGGCAACAGCGTGAGACTCCGTCTCAAAAAAAAAAAAAAAAAAAAAAAAAATTGTATTGTTGACTGCGTGCTGTGGCTCACACCTGTAATTCCAGCACTTTGGGAGGCCGAGGTGGGCAGATCACCTGAAGCCAGGAGTTCGAGACCAGCCTGGCCAATGTGGTGAAGCCCTGTCTCTACTGAAAATATAAAAATTAGCCAGGTGTGGTGGCGCATGCCTGTAATCCCAGCTACTCGGGAGGCTGAGGCAGGAGAATCGCTTGAACCCAGGAGGCAGCAGTTGCAGTAAGCCAAGATTGCACTACTGCACTCTAGCCGGGGGGACAGAGCAAGGCTCTCAAAAAAAAAAAAAAAAAGGCCGGGCGCGGTGGCTCAAGCCTGTAATCCCAGCACTTTGGGAGGCCGAGACGGGCGGATCACGAGGTCAGGAGTTCGAGACCATCCTGGCTAACACGGTGAAACCCCGTCTCTACTAAAAAATACAAAAAACTAGCCGGGCGAGGTGGTGGGCGCCTGTAGTCCCAGCTACTCGGGAGGCTGAGGCAGGAGAATGGCGTAAAAACCCGGGAGGCAGAGCTTGCAGTGAGCTGAGATCCGGCCACTGCACTCCACCCTGGGCGACACAGCGAGACTCCGTCTCAAAAAAAAAAAAAAAAAAAAAAAGTAGGTGCAGGTCAACCAGCATCTCCTCCCTCCTGAGCACTCCCTCCAGCTCCCCTTCCATACCTAGGGTGAGTGGATCACAGTTGAAAGAGGATGATCTCCCAGGACTTCTCTTTTCTTTTTCTTTTTCTTTTTTCTTTTTTTTTTTGAGACGGAGTCTCACTGTCGCCCAGGCTGGAGTGCAGTGGCCAGATCTCAGCTCACTGCAAGCTCCACCTCCGGGCTCCCGGGTTTACGCCATTCTCCTGCCTCAGCCTCCAGAGTACCTGGGACTACAGGCGTCCGCCACCTCTCCTGGCTAGTTTTTTGTATTTTTTGAGTAGAGACAGGGTTTCACCATGTTAGCCAGGATGGTCTCGATCTCCTGACCTTGTGATCTGCCCGTCTCGGCCTCCCAAAGTGCTGGCATTACAGGCTTGAGCCACCATGCCCAGCCTTTTTTTTTTTTTTGAGATGGAGTCTCGCTCTGTCATCTAGGCTGGAGTGCAGTGGCGAGATCTCAGCTAACTGCAAACTCTGCCTCCCAGGTTCAAGTGATTCTCCTGCCTCAGCCTCCTGAGTAGCTGGGATTATAGGCACGTGCTACCATACCTGGCTAATTTTTGTTTTTGTTTTTTTTAGTAGAGATGAGGTTTCACCATATTGGCCAGACTGGTCTCAAACTCCTGACCTCGTGATCCACCTGCCTTGGCCTCCCAAAGTGCTGGGATTACAGGCATAAGCCACCACGCCTGGCCACGACTTCCCTTTTCAATGAGTTTAGTGAGAGTCCCTGAGGAGCAGAGCTTCCTGGGAGAGTGGCAGCTTGGTGGTCTTGTGATGGACTTCCAGCCCTGGACCACAGAGCTTCCCTCACTCCTTAAACTCCAGCGCACTAGCCAGGCCTGGCTTTCAGCCCCTTTCCTTTTTCCTTTCCTTTCCCTTTTTTTTTTTTTTTTTTTTTTTGTGGTGGGGTCTCACTATTTTGCACAGGCTGGTCTTGAACTCCTGGCCTCAATCTTCCCACCTCGGCATGGCAGGGATGGGAATCTGATTGGAGAGGGTACAAGAGGGCGTGGAAGGAGAGTCAGAGGAGACCATCCTCTTGGCAATGTTGAGTGAAGGGGTGGGATGGTAAGAAATGGGGAAGTGGCAGTGCATGGTGGCTTATACCTGTAATCCCAGCACTTTGGGAGGCTGAGGTGAGAGCATTGATTGAGCCCAGGAGTTCGAGACTAGCCTGGGCAACATAGCAAGACCCCATCTCTACAAAAAATACAAAAACTAGCTGAGCATGGTGGTGTGCACCTGTGGTCCCAGCTCCTCTTGAGGCTGACTCACTGCAGCTCCACTTGAGCCCAGGAGGTCGAGGCTGCAGTGAGTCAGGATTGTGCCATTGTACTCGAACCTGGGCAATAGAGCGAGACCTTGTCTCAAAATAAAAAAGAACGGGAAGGAAGGGAGGGAGGGAAGGACGGAGGGACGGATGGGGGAAGTACTTAGATGGGGAAGATGGGAGGGGTCATGGCAGGTTTGTATGCTGCTGGGAATGTTTCAGAAGAGGGAGAAGTCGTGATACAGGGGAAAGATGAGAGAAAAGCCAGACCAGACCATCGTCCTGGAGTAGGTAAGAAGGGAGGAGGAGATAGCCCCAAGGGGAAGGGCAACACTGGGGTAAGAGAGACTATTTGTGGCTAGTTGTAAGTCACTGGGTAGTGATGACTACTCTGGTCATCACTGCCTGGGGACTGGTCTGTCACCCCCACTGGACTGTTGGCCCCATGAGGACAGGGCTGAGGCTGTCTTGACCAGTGCCAGCTCACCCAGGGAAACCACAGAGTAGATACTGGGCAAAGTGTTTGTTGAATGAATGAATGGCCTTCACACCATCACACAGCATCAGCCTCTCAGTTGCATGAAACTGTTGAGACGTTCAGGCACAGCCTCCCTCCAAAGGTGATGGGCACTCGGTCCCACATAACACATCACCCTCAGATATGCTGGATGAGAGGGTCAGACATGCACCGAAATGCTGATAACACGCACTCCACAAATATTTGCTAACTGCATTTCAAGGGGAAAGGCATTCAAGGCAGAAAGAATAGGAAAGAATAGCATGTGCAAAGACCCAGAGGCAGGAAAACCCTGGGGCGAGATGAATTGTCTGTTGTGCATGGACTGCTATAAAGGGGCCTTTGGCAGGAGGTACAGCTGAAGACTTAGGCAAGAGCCAGGCCACACAGTGCCAGAGTGAGGAGCAGGGCTTTGTCCCAAGGGCCCTGGGGTGCCAAGGCAAGTTCCAAGCAGGAGAGAGGCAGAGACAAGTTTGTGCTTTAGAAAGAGATACCTAGATGGGTCGGATATGGTGGCTCATGCCTGTAGTCCCAGCCCTTTGGAGGCTGAGGTGGACAGATCACCTGAGGTCAGAAGTTCGAGACCAGCCTGGCCAACATGGTGAAACCCCCGTCTCTACTGAAAATACAAACATTAGCTGGGCATGGTGGTGCGCACCTGTAATTCCAGCTACTCAGGAGGCTGAGGCAGGAGAATCACTTAAACCTGGGAGGCAGAGGTTGCAGTGAGCTGAGATCGTGCCACTGCACTCCAGCCTGGGCAACACAGCAAGACTGTCTCAAAAAAAAAAGGAAAAGAAAGAAAAAAAGAAAGAAACCTCTGGCTACTGAGTGGAGGGTGCATAAGAGGGAGTGGGTCTGTCCTGGTCACTCTGTGTCCCCAGCACCACTAGCAAGGAGCAGGTGCCCAGTAAATACATTTTGAATGAAGATATGAATGAAGGAAGCGACAAACACTTGAATTATTGGATTTTTGTTGTCACTGAGAATAAACGCCAAATCGTTGTTTATTATTATTATTATTATTATTATTATCATCATCATCATTATTTTAGAGATGGGATCTCACTATGTTGCCCAGGCTGGTCTTGAACTGCTGGGCTCAAGCAATCCCCCTACCTTGGCCTCCTAAAGTGAGCCACCGTGCCCAGCCTATAATCCCAGTACTTTGGGAGGCTGAGGTGGGCGGATCACCTGAGGTCAGTAGTTCGAAATGGCCAACGTGGTGAAACCCCGTCTCTACTAAAAATACAAAAATTAGCCTCGCGTGGTGGCATATGCCTGTAATCCCAGTTACTCGGGAGACTGAGGCAGAATGATCACTTGAACCTGGGATCTGGTGGTTGCAGTGAGCAGAGATCGTGCAACTGCACTCTAGCCTGGGTGACAGAATGAGACTCCATCTCAAAATAAATAAATAAATAAATAAATGAAATAAAAAAGTGCTAGGATTACAGGCATGAGCCACCATACGCAGTCTCAACACCACAGTCTTTACTAGGACGTTGGAGGCCCTGTGATCTGGTCCTGGGTCCATCTCGCTGAGTTCATAGACAACTGGCCCCTTCACTGAGTAACACTGGACTCTGGGCTATCCTCTGAGCTGCCAGACAGGGTCTTTGCAATTTTGTTTTGCTCTTGAACTAAGCTCTGTATGGACAGTGCCTATAGTAACACTGTATAACAGGCAGTAAGCAGGCAGTCACTATTTGTTGACTTAATGAATGAATGAATCCCCTGCAGCTCCACTGGAGAGGTCTGAACATCCTCTTCAGTAGAAACCTGAGCTAGTTGGAGCAGGAGGCAAAGGAGATGGGTGGAGGCCAGGAGAACCAGGCTGGGAGAATTCTAGGATAGGGACTGGGTCGGGGGTCAGGGTCAGGGTCAGGGTCAGGGGCTGGAGCTGATGTCCATCCAAGAGCAGAATCCAGGATGGAACTGGGGCAGGGATGGGGGCTGGGGCCATGGGAGGGACAGGGCCAGGGGCTAGGGAGGGGGCACGATTGGGGGTGACCTCGGTTAAGGGCCTGACTCCCCAACACCTCTCTTTCCAGAGCGGCTTCACGGCAGGACCACAGGAGTCACTGTGGCCAACTTCGCTGGAGGCTTGGAGATCTTTGAGGTCATCGAGGCAGAGCTGCAGGGCCTAGAGATTGAGATGCTGGGTATGTCCCCACACCTGCTTGGGGAGCCCTGCCAAGCTGCAGGCATCTCGCACTGACCCAGGGCCCTCTGGTTGCCCTCCCTGGGACTGTTGGGGTGACACAGCCTGTTCCCTCTCACCCGGTGAACGGTGTGGCGTGCTGTATGCACAGGGACGCTTGAGGAAGCTGCTGTGAGAATGTCGCCAGAGTGAAACCGAGTCCTAGCCTGCCTGGCACCTCTTCCTCCAACTCTTTAGTGCCCTCTGTTGGAAAACCTGCGTAATATACAAAGGTAAAGTCCTTACTTGGTACCCGTGGGGGATTCCTTCCAGGACCCCCGCTGATTGCTCCAGACCCTGATACAAAATGGCCTAGTATTTGCACATAAGCTATGCACACCCTCCCGTGCACTTTATTTTATTTTAATTTTTAAATTTTTTGTGGGTACATAGTAGATGTATATATTTATGGGGTACATGAGATGTTTTGATACATGCATGCAATATGTAATAATCACAACATAGAAAATGGGATATCCACTCTCTCAAGCATTTACCCTTTGTGTTACAACCAATCCAGTTACACTTTTTTTTTTTTGAGACGGAGTCTTGCTCTGTCACCCAGGCTGGAGTGCAGTGGCCGGATCTCAGCTCACTGCAAGCTCCGCCTCCCGGGTTCACGCCATTCTCCTGCCTCAGCCTCCCGAGCAGCTGGGACTACAGGCGCCCGCCACCGCGCCCGGCTAGTTTTTTGTATTTTTAGTAGAGACGGGGTTTCACCGTGTTAGCCAGGATGGTCTCGATCTCCTGACCTCGTGATCCGCCCGCCTCGGCCTCCCAAAGTGCTGGGATTACAGGCTTGAGCCACCGCGCCCGGCCTTTTTTTTTTTTGAGACAGAGCCTCACTGTCACCCACTCTGTAGTGCAGCAGTGCGATCTCAGCTCACTGCAACCTCTGCCTCCCGGGTTCAAGCAATTCTCCTGCCTCAGCCTCCCGAGTAGCTGGGATTACAGGCATGTGCCACCACACCCGACTAATTTCTGTATTTTTAGTAGAGTCGAGGTTTCACCATGTTGGCCAGGCTGGTCTCGAACTCCCGACCTCAGGTGATCTGCCCGCCTCGGTCTCCCAAAGTGCTAGGATTACAGGCGTGAGCCACCGCAGCCGGCCAATTACACCCTTTTCATTGTTTTTTTTTTTTAATATAGTCTCTGCCATGTTGACCAGGCTTGTATAGAACTCTTGGCCTCAAACAATCCCCCATTTCGGCCTTCCAAAGTGCTGGGATTACAGGTGCGAGCCATGGTGCCCGGCCTCTTTTAGTTACTTTAAAATGTACAGCTAGTCACCCTGATGTGCTGTCAAATAGTAGATCTTACTCATTCTTTCTAATTATTATTATTATTATTATTATTTTTTTTTTTTGAGACAGAGTCTCAAGCTCCCGACCTCAGGTGATCCACCTGCCTCGGCCTCCCAAAGTGCTGGGATTACAGGCATGAGCCAATACTCCCAGCCTATTATTATTGTTATTATTATTTTGAGGCAGAGTCTTGCTCTGTTGCCCAGGCTGGAGTGCAGTGGCGTGATCTCTGCTCACTGCAACCTCTGCCTCTGCCCAGTTAATTTTTGTATTTGTAGTAGAGATGGGGTTTCACCATGTTGCCCTGGCTGGTCTCAAACTCCTGACCTCAGGTGATCCTCCCACCATGGGCTCCCAAAGTGCTGGGAATGCAGGCATGAGTCACTGTGCCTGGCTCTTCTTTCTAATTATTATTTTTGTACCTGTTAACCATCCATCCCCTTCTCTGCCACCTCCCCAACCCCACTGGCTAATTTTTGTATTTTTAATAGAGATAAGGTTTCACCATGTTGGCCAGGCTGGTCTCAAACTCTCGAAGTGCTGGGATTACAAGTATGTGCCACTGCGCCCAGCCAGCACGCTATTGAATGTTATTTGTTTGTTTTTTTTTTTTTGAGACGGAGTCTCGCTCTGTCACCCAGGCTGGAGTGCAGTGGCCGGATCTCAGCTCACTGCAAGCTCCGCCCCCCGGGTTCACGCCATTCTCCTGCCTCAGCCTCCCGAGTAGCTGGGACTATAGGCGCCCGCCACCTCGCCCGGCTAGTTTTTTGTATTTTTTAGTAGAGACGGGGTTTCACCGTGTTAGCCAGGATGGTCTTGATCTCCTGACCTCGTGATCCGCCCGTCTCGGCCTCCCAAAGTGCTGGGATTACAGGCGTGAGCCACTGCGCCCGGCCTGAATGTTATTTGTTACTTCTCTCTTGACTTGAGGTAGTCTTTTTTTTTTTTTTTGAGATGAAGTTTCACTCTTGTTGCCCAGGCTGGAGTGTAATGGTGCAATCTCAGCTCACCACAACCTCCACCTCCTGGGTTCAAACGATTCTCTTGCCTAAGCCTCCCGAGTAGCTGAGATTACAGGCATGTGCCACCATGACCGCCTTTTTTTTTTTTTTTTTTGCCTTTTTTAGTAGAGATGTTGTTTCTCCATGTTAGCCAGGCTGGTCTCAAACTCCCGATCTCAGGTGATCTGCCCACCTTGGCCTCCCAAAGTGTTGGGATTACAGGCGTGAGCCACCGTGCTTGGCAAGGTCGTCTTCTTTGGGTTAAATCTGCTTGGTGTTCTATAACCTTCTCACATTTGAATACTGATATCCTTCTCTAGGTTTGGGAAGTTCTGTGCTACTATTCCTTTAGATAAACCTTCTACCTCTGACTCTCTCTTTAAGTCCAGTAATTCTTAGATTTGTCCTTTTGAGGCTATTTTCTAGATTTTGTAGGTATGCTTTATTCTTTTATCTTTTGTCTCCTCTGTGTATTTTCAAATAACCTTTCTTCATGTTCACTAATTCTTTCTTTTTTATTTTTGTTTTTTTAAGATAGAGAAGGGGGTCTTGCTACGTAACCTGGACTGGTCTCAAACTCCTGGGATCCAGTGACCCTCCTGCCTTGGCCTCCCAAAGTACTGGGATTACAGGCATGAGTCACCATGCCCAGCCATTAATTTTTTCTTCTGCTTGATTAATTCTGCTGGTGAGAGACTCTGATGCATTCTTCAGTTTATCAGTTGAATTTTTCAACTCCAGAACGCCTGCCTGATTCTTTCAATTATTTTTGTTTATTTATTTATTTATTTATTTATTTATTTTTGAGACAGAATCTTGCTCTGTTGCCCAGGCTGGAATGCAGTGGCGCGATCCTGGCTCACTGCAAGCTCCACCTCCTGGGTTCACGCCATTCTCCTGCCTCAGCCTCCCGAGTAGCTGGAACTACAGGCGCCACCACTGCGCCCAGCTAATTTTTTGTATTTTAGTAGAGACAGGGTTTCACCATGATTTCTTTTTTTTTTTTTTTTTTGAGGCGGAGTCTTCACTCCGTCGCCCAGGCTGGAGTGCAGTGGCGTGATCTCGGCTCACTGCAAGCTCCGCCTCCCGGGTTCGCGCCATTCTCCTGCCTCAGCCTCCGGAGTAGCTGGGACTACAGGTGCCCGCCACCGCGCCCGGCTAATTTTTTGTATTTTAGTAGAGACAGGGTTTCGCCGTGTTAGCCAGGATGGTCTCGATCTCCTGACCTCGTGATCCGCCCGCCTCAGCCTCCCAAAGTGCAAGGATTACAGGCGTGAGCCACCGCGCCCGGCCTCACCATGGTTTCAATCTCCTGACCTCGTGATCCACCCACCTCGGCTTCCCAAAGTGCTGGGATTATAGGTGTGAGCCACCGCGCCCAGCCCACCCCTTTTAATTATTTCAATCTCTTTGTTTAATTTATCTGATAGGATTCTGAATTGCTTCTCTGTGTTATCTTGAATTTTTGTTGAGTTTCCTCAAAACAGAGCCCTCCTTCTCTCTCTCTCTCTTTCTCTCTCTCTCTCTCTCTCCTCTCTCTCTCTCTCTCTCTCTGTCCCTGTCCCTCTCTCCCTCCCCATATATATAGTTTTTGTTTGTTTCTTGTCGAGACAAGGTCTGGCTCTATCACCCAGGCTGGAGTGCAATGCCACAGTCTTGGCTTACTGCAACCTCCACCTCCTGGGCTCAAACCATCCTCTCACCTTAGCCTCCTGAGTAGACCACAGGTGCACACTACCATGCCTGGCTAATTTTTATATTTTTTGTAGAGACAGGGTTTTGCCATGTTGCCCAGGCTGGTCTTGAACTCGTGAGCTCAAGTGATCTGCCCATGTCAGCCTCCCAAAATGCTGGGATTACAGGCGTCAGCCACTGCACCCAGCCCCAAAACAGCTATTAAATTATCTGTTTGAAAGGTCACATATCTCTGCCTCTCTGTGATTGGTCACTGATGCTTTTATTTTATTTTATTTTTGTTTTTATTTTATTTATTTATTTATTTATTTATTTATTTATTTAGAGACACAGTCTTGCCTCCTAGGCTGGAGTGCAGTGGCGTGATCTCGGCTCACTTCTACCTCCGCCTCCCAGGTTCATGCCATTCTCCAGCCTCTGCTGCCTGAGTAGCTGGGATCAGAGGCGCCCGCCACCACGCCCAGCTAATTTTTTGTATTTTTAGTAGAGACGGGGTTTCACCGTGTTAGCCAGGATGGTCTCGATCTCCTGACCTCGTGATCGACCCACCTCGGCCTCCCAAAGTGCTGAGATTACAGGCGTGAGCCACTGCGCCCAAGCTAGTTTATTTATTTATTTATTTATTTTATTTTATTTTTGAGACGGAGTCTCGCTCTGTGCCTCAGGCTGAAGTGCAGTGGCCGGATCTGGATCACTGCAAGCTCCGCCTCCTGGGTTTACGCCATTCTCCTGCCTCAGCCTCCCGAGTAGCTGGGACTACAGGCGCCCGCCACCTCGCCGGGCTAATTTTTTTGTATTTTTTAGTAGAGACAGGGTTTCACCGTGTTAGCCAGGATGGTCTCGATCTCCTGACCTTGTGATCCGCCTGTCTCGGCCTCCCTAGTTTATTTTTTGTTTTATTTATTTTATTTTTTTGAGACAGAGATTTGCTCTTGTTGCCCAGGCTGGAGTGCAATGGCGTGATCTTGGCTCACCACAACCTCCGCCTCCCTGGTTGAAGCGATTCTCCTGCTTCAGCCTCCCAAGTAGCTGGGATTACAGGCATGCACCACCACACCCAGCTAATTTTGTATTTTTAGTGAGATGGGGTTTCTCCATGTTGATCAGGCTGGTCTCAAACGCCCACCTCGGCCTCCCAAAGTGCCAGGATTACAGGCATGAGCCACTGTGCCCGGCCGGCTTTATTTAGTTTCTCTGATGAGGTCATGTTTTCCTGGATGGTTTTGATACCTGAGGATGTTCATAAATTTCTGGGCATTGAAGAGTTAGATATTTATTATAGTCTTCACAGTCTGAGCTTGTCTGTACTCATCCTTCTTGGGAAGACTTTCCAGGTATTTGAAAAGACTTGTGTGTTGTGATCTAAGTCTTTAGTCACTGTAGCTGTATCTGCATTAGGGGGCACCCCAAGCCCAGGAATGACGTGGCCCTTGGAGACTTGTAGAGACACTGTCTTGGTGGTCTTGCATAAGACCTGGAAGAATTCTCTGGATTATCAGGCATAGATTCTTGTCTTCTTCCTTTTCTCCCAAACAAATGGAGTCTCTCTGTGCTGAGCTGCCTAGAGCTGGGGGAGGGGTACAAACACTGCTGTGGCCACCAGTGCTGGGACTGTGCTGGCTCAGACATATAGCCAGCACAACACTGGGTCTCCCCCAAGGCCCGTGGTCAGCACTGCCTGGCTACCACCTGTGTTCACTGAAGGCCCTAGGGCTCTGTAATCAGCAGACGGCAAATCCAGTCAGGCTTGTGTTCATCCTTTCAGGGTGGTATGAGCACCCCATCACAGGTGCGCCCAGAGATGCCATCTGGGAGTCAGGGCCTGGAGGTGGAAACCTCAGGGAATCTACCTGGTACTCTATTCTATGGTGGCTGAGCTGGCCCGCAAGCCACAAGACAAAATCCTTCCCCCTCTTTTTTCCGCAAACAGGGGAGCCTCTCCCTGTGGCCACCACTGCCCCAGGACCATGGCAGCTACTGCTTGGCTACTACCAGTGTTCATTTAAGGACCAAGGTCTCTTCAGTCAGCTTGTGTGAAGGCTGCCGGGCCTGGGTCTCTGCCTTCAGGGCAGTGGGGTCCCCTCTGGCCAAAGGTAGGTCCAGAAATACCATCCAAGAGCCAAGGCCTGGAATCAGGGACCCCCAAGAGCCAACTTGGTGCTCTACTCCACTGTGGCCGAACTGGTAACTAAGCTGTCAAAGACCCCTTTACTCTTCCCTCCCCCTTCCTCAAGCAGTAGGAGCCTCTCTCCGTAGTCACCATGTCAGGGAATATGCTCGGTCATATCTGAAATCAGTTATGTCTCTGAGTCTCACTCAAGGCCCACACCGAGTACGGCCTGGGTACTGCTGCTTATTACTCAAGGGCTCTTTAGTCAGTCGGTAATGAATCAATCCTGCCTGGACTGGGCTCTTTCCTTCAAGGCAGCAGGTTCCTTTCTGGACCAGATGTTTCTGGAAATCGCCTTTAAGCTAGAGCCTGGAATGGGGGCCTCAGGACTCTGCTTGGTGCCCTATCCTACCATGGCTGAACTGATATCCAAGATGCAAAACAAAGACCTCTTTACTCTTCCCACTTATCTCCTCCAGTGTGAGGAAGGCGTTTCAGGCCTGGCTCAGTGGCTCACCCCTGTAATCCCAGCACTTTGGGAGGCTGAGGCAGGCAGATCACCTGAGGTCAGGAGTTCGAGACCAGCCTGACCAACATGGTGAAACCCTGTGTCTACTAAAAATACAAAATTAGCCGGGTGTTGTGGCACGCGCCTGTAATCCCAGCTACTCGGGAGACTGAGGCAGGAGAATCACTTGAACCCAGGAGGTGGAGGTTGCAGTGAGCCGAGATCGCTCCATTGCACTCCAGCCTGGGCAACAAGAGCGAAACTCCACCTCAAAAAAAAAAAAAAAAAAAAAAAAGACTATCTTTGCTACCCCGTTCAGTGGTTCTTTCAGTGATATGAAGTTAAAACCAGGTACTATGATTGCTCCCATGATTTTGGTTCTTATCAAGTGCTTTTTTGGTGTGGATAGTTTTCAGTTGGCTGTTCTTCTGACAGGGGATGGTTGCTGGAGGCTTCTATTCAGCCATCTTCCCCTGAGTTCTCATAATTGCTATCTCTTTATTGATTTTCTCATGTTGTTTATATATCATTTTCCTGATTTCCATTTGTTCTCTATAGTTTCCTTTAGCTGCTAAAGCATATTTAAGACAGTTGATAATGTCTGTAACTAGTAATTCCAATGTCTGCACTTCCTCAGAGATGGTCTCTGTCAAAAGAACTTGTTTTGCTATAATTAAGCCGTACTTGCCTGTTTCTTTGTATGTTTTATAATATTTTTGTTGAAAATTGGACTTTTCAATAATAGGTTAATTATTGAAATTGGATTCACCCTTTCCTTGGAGATTGCTGAGTTTTGCTTGTCAAGGACTAGAGCCATCTGTTTGACTTTTTAAAACTGTTTTTGCAAAATGTGTATTCTCTTTCCTATGTGGTCACTGAAGTTTGGAATGGAATACCATTTTTTCTTTTTTTTTTTTTCTTTTTTTTTTGAGATGGACTCTTGTCCTGTCCCACAAGCTGGAGTGCAGTGGTATGATCTCAGCTCACTGCAACCTCTGCCTACTACGTTCAAGCACTTCTTCTGCCTCAGCCTCCCTTGTAGCTGGGATTACAGGCACCCACCACGACCCCCAGCCAATTTTTGTATTTTTAGTAGAGACAGGGTTTCCCTGTGTTGGCCAGGCTGGTCTTGAACTCCTGAGCTCAAGCGATCCGCCCATGTTGACCTCCCAAAGTGTTGGGATTACAGGTGTGAGCCACTATGTCTGGCCTATTCCATTTTTTTTCTGTGATCAGCAAGTGACCTGGAAAAGATTTTTTTTAAAATGTCTGGCTCCAAAAAGGGGAACAGAGAGGGTCTTTCTTGCCTCTTTAAATCTTCTGATCTATACTGCCAGGGGAAGCCACTTCTTTTGGAAGGCAAGGTTACCACTGCCCTCCCTGGGACTAGCTAGGCCCTCCAAATTCCCTAGAATTTGAATTTTTAAAATCTCCATTTACCGAGTAAATTGTCAGCTGGGATTTTTTAATATGTTGAATATATTAATCATAGTTATTTAAATATATATGTTGATTGGGCGGCCAAGGTGGGTGGATTGTTTGAGGTCAGGAGTTTGAGACCAGCCTGGCCAACATAGTGAAACCCCATCTCTACTAAAAATACAAAAATTAGCCGGGCGCGGTGGCGGGCGCCTGTAGTCCTAGCTACTCTGGAGGCTGAGGCAGGAGAATCACGTGAACCCAGAAGGCAAAGGTTGCAGTGAGGAGAGATTGCACCACTGCACTCCAGCCTGGGCAACAGAGCAAGACTCCATCTCAAAAAAAATAAAAACCGGCTGGGCGCGGTGGCTCAAGCCTGTAATCCCAGCACTTTGGGAGGCCGAGACAGGTGGATCATGAGGTCATGAGATCGAGACCATCCTGGCTAACACGGTGAAACCCCGTCTCTACTAAAAAATACAAAAAACTAGCCGGGCGAGGTGGCGGGCGCCTGTAGTCCCAGCTACTCGGGAGGCTGAGGCAGGAGAATGGCGTGAACCCGGGAGGCGGAGCTTGCAGTGAGCTGAGATCCGGCCACTGCACTCCAGCCTGGGCGACAGAGTGAGACTCCGTCTCAAAAAATAATAATAATAAAATAAAAATAAAAACCAACCCAAGAACAAAACAACAACAAACAACCTATATGTGTGTGTGTGTGTATATATATGTGTGTGTGTGTATGTGTGTATGTGTGTGTGTATATATATATATATTTATATAACAGCATCACACAAAAAGCTGTAGGGGTCACTTCCTCCACTGAAGCCACCATTGAACTGGAAAGAGCAATTGAAATAAATTATTTCAGAAGTCTGGAGCCTGATTGGACATTAATAATAATCAGGGGAGTGCTTCATGGAGAGGCTGATAATCTTATGTAAGTGTGAGTGGTATGGACAGTATCAGCTAGCACCTGCATTCCTCAGCCCCATTATGGCTATGGGGATAGCATCCTGCTCTCCATCAGGAGGGCATAAAAATTTGGACAATTTGGGGACATTGTTTAGCATTACTTCCTAAGATTAGAAATATGCATACACCGTTGATATGGTTTGGCTCTCTGTCCCCACCCAAATCTAACCTCGGATTGTAATCCCCACATGTCCAGGGGGGGACATGGTCAGAGGTGACTGGATTATAGGGGTAGTTTCCCCCATGCTGTTCTCGTGGTGGTGAGTGAGTTCTCACGAGAGTTGATGGTTTTTTTTTTTTTTTCTTTTTTTTTTTTTTGAGACGGAGTCTCGCTCTGTTGGTTAGAGTGTAGTGGTGCGATCTCGGCTCACTGCCAGCTCCACCTCCTGAGTTCACACCATTCTCCTACCTCAGCCTCCCAAGTAGCTGGGACTACAGGCGCCCGCCACAATGCCCGGTTAATTTTTTGTATTTTTAGTAGAGACGGGGTTTTACTGTGTTAGTCAGGATGGTCTCGATCTCCTGACCTCGTGATCCACCCGCCTCAGCCTCCCAAAGTGCTGGGATTACAGGCGTGAGCCACCGCGCCTGGCCGCTGATGTTTCTAAGAAGTGTCCAGCAGTTCCCCTCTGTGCTCTTCTCTCTCACCTGCCATGTAAGATGTGCCTTGCTTCCCCATCACTTTCTGCCACAATTTCCCAGATATTTCTTTTTCTTCTTTCTTTCTTTTTTTTTTCTTTTCTTTTCTTTTTTTTTAATGAGATGGAGTCTCACTCTGTCGTCCAGGCTGGAGTGCAGTGGCCCAGTCTCAGCTCACTGCAACCTCTGCCTCCCGGGTTCAAGCAATTCTCCTGCCTCAGCCTCCCAAGTAGCTGGGATTATAGGCGC
Source organism: Macaca mulatta (assembly GCF_049350105.2). Lineage (NCBI taxonomy): Eukaryota > Metazoa > Chordata > Mammalia > Primates > Cercopithecidae > Macaca > Macaca mulatta. The sequence continues at coordinate 57,713,491 of NC_133424.1, forward strand.
CCGCTACCACATCTGCCTAATTTTTCTATTTTTAGTAGAGATGGGGCTTCACAATATTGGTCAGGCTGGTCTCGAACTCCTAACTTCAGGTGATCCACCCGCCTCAGCCTCCCAAAGTGCTGGGATTACAGGCTTGAGCCACCACACCCAGCTAATTTCTCAGGTATTTCTTTATAGCAGTGTAAAAACAGGCTAATACACCTGCAATCCTTCCATTTATTTCCCTCTGGTTTATTATGAGTGCATATGTGTTCCAAAAGACAGTATTCCTAGATAAATTGTACTTTCAAACTAGACACAATCTAAATGTCAATCCATTGGTGACTAGATAAATAAAGCATGCTACATTCATACAACAGACATTATAACAATGAACACGAATGACCTTCTGCACACAACATGAATGTATCTCACAAGCATAATGTTCTGCCAACAAAGCCATAGCCCATACTGTATGATTCCACTTATCTCCAGTTAGAACCAGACAAAACCATGCTAAGAGTTGTTGAAGGTCAGGACAGTAGTTAACGGGGAGGAGGCAAGGGGTGATAACTGCATGAGGGGTTGCATCTGAGCCACTGTCAATATTGTATTTCTTCATATGGGAGGAAATTAAAGATTTGTGTTCACACTAAAGATTTGTGTACTCTGTGTGGTGGTGTGTGTTTTATACTTTTTTTTTTTTTTTTTTTTTTTTGAGATGGAGTTTTGCTCTTGTTGCCCAGGCTGGAGTACAATGGCATGATCTCAGCTCACCACAACCTCCGCCTCCCGGGTTCAAGCGATTCTCCTGCCCCAGCCTCCCAAGTGGCTGGGATTACAGGCATGCGCCACCATTCCCGGCTAATTTTTGTATTTTTAGTAGAGATGGGGTTTCTCCATGTTGGTCAGGCTGGTCTCGAACTCCCGACCTCAGGTGATCTGCCCACCTTGGCCTCCCAAAGTGCTGGGATTACAGGCGTGAGCCACCGCGCCCGGCCAGTTTTTAATTCTTTTTGAGGCAGAGTCTCACTCTGCCACTCAGGCTGCAGTGCAGTGGTACAATCATGGCTAACTGTAGCCTCAACCTGCTGGGTGAAGGCAGTTCTCCCACCTCAGCCACCCGAATATATGGGACTACAGGTTCACATCAATACGTCCAGCTACTTTTTGTATTTTTAGTAGAGATGGGGTTTTGGCATGTTGCCCAGGCTGGTCTTGAACTCCTGGGCTCAAGTGATCCGCCCACTTCGGCCTCCCAAAGTGCTGGGATTATAGGCATGAGCCACCGGGCCCAGCCACAGATGTATATTTAATTTACATGGAAGCCTACTGTTCTGCACCCTTCCTCACTCCCCCCCTCCCTCCCTTCTTTCCTTCTTTCCCTCCCTCCCTCCTGCCTTCCCTCCCTCCCTCCCTCCCGCCTTCCCTCCCTCCTTCCCTCCCTCCCGCCTTCCCTCCCTCCCTCCCGCCTTCCCTCCCACCCTCCCTCCTTCCCTCCCTCCCTCCCTCCTTCCTTCCCTCCCTCCCTCCTTCCTTCCCTCCCTCCCTCCCTCCTTCCTTCCCTCCCTCCCTCCTTCCCTCCCTCCCTCCTTCCCTCCTTCCCTCCTTCCCTCCTTCCCTCCCTCCTTCCTTCCTTTCTTGAGATAGAGTTTCTCTCTTCTTGGCCAGGCTGGAGTGCAATGGCCTGATCTCAGCTTACTGCAACCTCCACCTCCTGGCTTCAAGAGATTCTCCTGCCTCAGCTTCCCAAGTAGCTGGGATTACAGGCATGTACCACCACGCTTGGCTAATTTTTGTGTTTTTTAGTAGAGACGGGGTTTCACCATGTAGGCCAGGCTGGTCTCAAACTCCCAACCTCAGGTGATCCACCCTTTTTGGCTTCCCAAAGTGCTGGGATTACAGGTGTGAGCCACTGCGCCCAGCCTGCCTTTTTCAAGTAGTCATAGGTCTTGGAGAGTATTCTAATCAGAATGAAAAACAGCTGAGCCATTCTGTTTACTCATCCAGTGACCCAGCCATCTGCTAGTCATTCCCCTATTGATGATCATTCAGGGTGTTCCCTATTGTTGTGACTACATACGGTGTTGCAAAGATTATCTTTGAACATACTCGTTTCCCACATGTATGAGTATCTTGGAAAGAAACACATTTCCGGATGTGGAGTTGATGGGTCAAAGAGTGAGTACATTTTAAATTCTGTTAGGTGCTACTTTATTTTTTATTTTTTATTAATTAATTAATTTATTATTATTATTATTTTTTGAGACAGGATCTCATTCTGTTGCCCAGGCTGGAGTGCAGTGGTGCAGTCATGCCTTACTGCAGCCTTGACCTCCTGGGCTCAAGTGATCCTCCCACCTCAGTCTCCTGAGTAGCTGGGACTATAGTCGTGCACCACCAAGCTCCGCCAGTTCTTTTTAATTGTGATTATTTTTTTTAGACATGGGGTCTCACTATGTTGCTCCAGCTGGCCTCAAACTCCTGGGCTTGAGTGATCCTCCCACCTCAGCCTCCCAAAATGCTGAGATTACAGGTGTGAGCCAACACGCCCAGCCTTAGGTGCTACTTTAGAAAAGTAGCCTGCCTGTCCTAGGCAGGGCGCAGTGCCTCACACCTGTAATCCCAGCACTTTGGGAGGCCGAGGCGGACAGATTACGAGGTTAGGAGTTCGAGACCAGTCTGGCCAACATGGTGAAACTCCGTCACTACTGAAGATACAAAAATTAGCGGGGTGGGGGGTGGTGGGCACCTGTAACCCCATCTACTTGGGAGGCTGAGGCAGGAGAATTGCTTGAACCTGGGAGGCAGAGGTTGCAGTGAGCTGAGATCGCACCATTGCACTCTAGCCTGAACGAAGCACCATGCCTCCACCCCCCAAAAAAATGTCCCTAGCTGGGCATGGTGGCCCACACCTATAATCCCAGCACTTTGGGAGGCTAAGGCAGGCAGGTCCCTTGAGGCCAGGAGTTTGAGACCAGCCTGGCCAACATGGTGAAAACCTGTCTCTACTAAAAGTACAAAAATTAGCCAGGCATAGTGGCACACGCCTATGATCCCAGCTACTTGGATGGCTGAAGCTTGAGAATTGCTTGAGCCCAGGAGATGGAGGTTGCAATGAGCTGAGATCGCACCAGTGCACTCTAGCCTGGGTGACAGAGCAAGACTGTGTCTCAAATATAATGCAACGTGATGTCCATGGTCCAGGTGAGGCTGGGCTAGGAGGTCCGAGGTCAGGGGAGGTCTGACCCCTCTGGGTGGTCCTCAGTGTCCCACAGCACTGAGCCTACCACGGAGGAGGTGCTAGGGGAATATTCCGGAGGGAATTCAGGGAGCTGGGAATTAATTTGATGAGCAGGAGGCAGGGGTCTTTGGGTAGTTGAGAGAATTGAAAGGGAAAAAAATTTTTTTTTGTTTTTTGAGACAGAGTCTCGCTCTGTCACCCAGGCCGGAGTGCAGTAGCACAATCTTGACTCACTGCAACCTCTGCCTCCCGGGTTCACGCCATTCTCCTGCCTCAGCCTCCTGAGTAACTGGGACTACAGGCGCCCACCACCATGCCTGGCTAAGTTTTTGTATTTTTAGTAGAGACGGGGTTTCACCATGTTAGCCAGGATGGTCTCGATTTCCTGACCTCATGATCCACCCGCCTCGGTCTCCCAAAAGTGCTGGGATTACAGGCGTGAGCCACCGCGCCCAGCTTTTCTTTCTTTTCTTTTCTTTTCTTTTCTTTTCTTTCTTTCTTTTTTTTTTTTTAAAGAAAAATGGAGGCTGAGAGTCAAGAAAAGACCTGGCAGTGTGAAGGAGGTCAGGCAATTAAGAGACTGGCCCGGCTGGAGTAGAGAATGGATGTGTGGTAATAGAGGGAGGCTTAGATCATGGAGACGTGCAGGGGTTGAGGTGAGGCTGGGGCCCTCTAGAGCCATGGAGTGTTTTAGAAACAGACAGGGCTGGAGGAACAGCAGGCTGGATAGAGGGAGATTCCTGCCCCAGAGGGAAGGCCCTCTGTCCTGGGATCCTCCTTCCGCTTCCTCCACAGGCCTTTGTGTGAAGCTTCTCCTCGGCAGTGGGTGCAGGGTACTTCCTGAGGGTATCACCATGCAGGTGCCAGACTCTGGGGGGGGTTGTAAGGGATGTGACAAGGGTGGTAGCTCAGAAAAGGCGAGCATAGGCAGTTAGAGATAGTGGAGGCTCATTAGAGGTCAAGAGCAGTGGTTCCCAGTGCTTTGGGAGGCCAAGGAGGGAGGATCGCTTGAGCCCTGGAGTTTGAGACGAGCCTGGGCAACATAGTGAGACCCCATCTCTAAAAAAGAATGTTTAAAAATCAATTTTATGGCCAGGCATGGTGGCTCACGGCTGTAATCCCAGCACTTTGGGAGGCCAAGGCAGGCAGATCACGAGGTCAGGAGATTGAGACTATCCTGGCTAGCGTGGTGAAACCCCGTCTCTACTAAAAATACAAAAAAGAAAAAAAAAAAAATTAGGCAGGCATGGTAGCGGGTGCCTGTAGTCCCAGCTGTTCAGCAGGCTGAGGTAGGAGAATGGCGTGAACCCGGGAGGCGGAGCTTGCAGTGAGCCAAGTTTGTGCCACTGCATTCCAGCCTGGGCAACAGAGCGAGACTCTGTCTCAAAAAAAGAAAAAGAAAAAATCAATTTTATGAAGGTGTCTGAGAGAGATCAGTGACTCAGAGTTTGAGTGGGGAAGTGCTCAGAAACCATGGCTTCTTTCTGCGGGCATGGTCCCACAGGGGCCCACGGGGTCTCCCAGGCACAGGGACCCGAGTGGGACCTCAGCAGGTGGGTGGGATGCTGGGAGTGGAGGGGGCTGAGGGGCGTTCTTTCCTTTACCCCCTTGTGGCTGCAGTGAGCTATGATCGCACCACTGCACTCCAGCCTGGGTGACAGAGTGAGACCTTGTCTCAAAAAAAGAAAAAGAAGGCCAGGTGTGGTGGTTCACACCTGTAATCCCAGCACTTTGGTAGACCAAGGTGGGAAGATTGCTAGAGCTCAGGAGTTCAACACCAGCCTGGGCAACGTGGCGAAACCCTGTCTCTACAAAGTATTAAAAAATTAGCTGGGTGTGGTGGCAGGTGCCTGTAATTCCAGCTGCTCGAGAGGCTGAGGCATGAGAATCACCTGAACCTGGGAGGTGGAGGTTGCAGTGAGCTGAGATTGTGCCACTGCACTCCAGCCTGGGCGATGGAGTGAGACTCTGTCTCAACAACCACCACCAAAAAAAAAAAAAAAAAAGAAGATTTAGAGGCCAGGTGTGGTGGCTCACCCCTGTAATCCTAGTGCTTTGGGAGGCCGAGGTGGGCGGATCACCTGAAGTCAGGAGTTCAAGACCAGCCTGGCCAACATGGTGAAACTCCGTCTCTACTAAAATACAAAAATTAGGTAGGCATGATGGTGGGTGCCTGTAATCCCAGCTACTCGGGAGGCTGAAACAGGAGAATTGCTTGAACCTGGGAGATGGTGGTTGCGGTGACCCGAGATTGTACCACTGCACTCCAGCCTGGATGGCTGAGCGAGACTCCGTCTCAAGAAAAAAAAAAGATCTAGAAAGGAGAGTTAGGGAGTCCATGAAAAATCTCTGGCCAGCCCTCCTGAAGCACTAGACAGGGGAACAAGTCAGACTTTGCAGGAAAATCTGGGAAGTCAGGCATATCCAACTATCAGAGTCATGGAAGGTTGTTGCCTCTGCATCTGGTGTTGAGCCCGAGGTCCCTGGTGGTTAGCAGGGCGGAAAATTGAGAAGAGATAAACAGGAGTGTGGGGGAAACAAGGTCCTGAACATTTGCATCTGTCTCACCCTTCAGGGCAGAGCGAGAGCACATGGGAACCCCCTAACACATCTACATCTGTCTCTTGCCACATCTAAATAGAGCAACTGTCCAAGAAAAATACCATGCTCAACTTCTTTCTTCCAGTTTTCATGCAATTTTCTCTTTTGGCCAACTCTAACTCAGAACCATATGGGGAAGGGTTTTGTTTTATTTTGTTTTGTTTTTTGTTTTATTCTAGAGTCTTCCTCTGTTGCCCAGGCTCTGGAGTGCAATGGTGAAAGCTCAGCTCACTGCAACCTCTGCCTCCCAGGTTCAAGCAATTCTCCTGCCTCAGCCTCCCAAGTAGATGGGATTACAGGTGCCCGCCACCACGCTTGGCTAACTTTTTTGTATTTTTGGTAGAGACAGGGTTTCACCATGTTGACCAGGTTGGTCTTGAACTCGTGACCTCAGGTGATCCAGCTGTCTCAGCCTCCCAAAGTTCTGGGATTGCAAATGTGAGCCACCGCACCCGGCCACCTTCATCACTTTCTTTTTTCTTTTTTTTTTTTTTTTTTTTTTTGAGACAGAATCTCACTCTGTCGCCCCAGGCTGGAGTGCAGTGGTGTGATCCTGGCTCACTGCAAGCTCCGCCTCCCGAGTTCACACTATTCTGCTGCCTCAGCCTCCCGAGTAGCTGGGACTACAGGCGTCCGCCATCACGCCTGACTAATTTTTTGTATTTTTAGTAGAGACAGGGTTTCACCGTGTTAGCTAGGATGGGAATGGTCTCGATCTCCTGACCTCGTGATCCGCCCGCCTTGGGCTCCCAAAGTGCTGGGATTACAGGCGTGAACCACCGCCCCCGGCCACCTTCATCACTTTCAATATGTCATGCCACTCTATCCTAGCCTGTGAGGTTTCCACTGAAGAGTCTGCTGCCAGACGTATTGGAGCTCCATTGTAGGTTTGTTTTGTTTTTGAGACAGAGTCTCAGTCACCCAGGCTGAAGCGCAGTGACGAAATCTCAGCTCACTGCAACCTCCACCTCCCAGGTTCAAGCGATTCTTGTGCCTCAGCCTCCTGAGTAGCTGGGATTACAGGCGTGAGCCACTGCGCCTGGCCTCATGCCTGGCTAATTTTTTTGTATTTTTGGTAGAGACAGGATTTCACCATGTTGCCCAGACTGGTCTCTAACTCCCGGCCTCAAGTGATTCACCCACCTCAGCCTCCCTAAATGCTGGGAATTACAGACGTGAGCCACTGCACATGGCCTCCATTGTATGTTATTAGTTGCTTTTCTCTTGCTGCTTTTAGGACCTTTTCTTTATCCCTGATCTTTGGGAGTTTGATTATTAAATGCCTTGAAGGTAGTCTTTGGGTTAAATTTGCTTAGTGTTCTATAACCTTTTTGTATTTGAATATTGATATCTTTTTCTAGGTTTGGAAAGTTCTCTGTTATTATCCCACTTAATAAACTTTCTGTTCCAATCTCTCTACTTTAGGGCCAATAAAACTCTTAGATTTTTACCTTTTGTGGCCATTTTCCAGATCTTGTAGGTGTGCCTTATTATTTTCTTTTCTTTTCTTTTTTTTTTTTTTGAGATAGAGTCTTGCTCTGTTGCCAGACTACAGTGGCACAATCTTGGCTTACCGCAACCTCTGCATTCCAGGTTCAAGCAATTCCCCTGCCTCAGCCTCCCAAGTAGCTGGGATTATAGGTGCCTGCCACCATGCCTAGCTAATTTTTTGTATTTTAGTAGAGATGGGGTTTCACCATGTTGGCCAGGATGTTCTCAAACTCCTGACCTCGTGATCTGCCCACCTCGGCCTCCCAAAGTGCTGGGATTACAGGTGTGAGCCACTGCACCTGGCCCTTATTCTTCATTTTTTCTTTTGTCTCCTCTGACTGTGTCTTGCTCTCCTCTCCTCTCCTCCTCTCCTCCTCTCCTCTTTTTGAGACAGAGTCTCACTCTGTCGACCAGGCTGGAGTGCAGTGGTGCAATCTTGGCTCACTGCAACCTCCACCTCCCAGTTTCAAGCCATTCTAGTGCCTCAGCCTCCTGAGTAGCTGGGATTACAGGCATGCACCACCACACCCGGCTAATTTTTGTATTTTTAGTAGAGACAGGATTTCACTATGTTGGCCAAGCTGGTCTCAAATTCCTGACCTCAGGTGATCCTACCACCTCAGCCTTCCAAAGTGCTGGGATTACAGGTATGAGCCACTGTGCCCAGCCTGACTGCGTATTTTCTTTTTTTTTTTTTTTTTTGAGACGGAGTCTCACTCTGTCGCCGGGGCTGGAGTACAGTGGCCGGATCTCAGCTCACTGCAAGCTCCGCCTCCCGGGTTTACGTCATTCTCCTGCCTCAGCCTCCCGAGTAGCTGGGACTACAGGCGCCTGCCACCTCGCCCGGCTAGTTTTTTGTATTTTTTTAGTAGAGACGGGGTTTCACTGTGTTAGCCAGGATGGTCTCGATCTCCTGGCCTCGTGATCCGCCCGTCTCGGCCTCCCAAAGTGCTGGGATTACAGGCTTGAGCCACCGCGCCCGGCCCTGACTGCGTATTTTCTTTTTTTTTTTTTTTTTTTTTTGAGACGGAGTCTCACTCTGTCACCCAGGCTGGAGTGCAGTGGCGCGATCTCGGCTCACTGCAAGCTCCGCCTCCTGGGTTTACGCCATTCTCCTGCCTCAGCCTCCTGAGTAGCTGGGACTACAGGCGCCCGCCACCGCGCCCGGCTAATTTTTTGTATTTTTAGTAGAGACGGGGTTTCACCATGGTCTCGATCTCCTGACCTTGTGATCCGCCCGCCTCGGCCTCCCAAACTGCTGGGATTACAGGCGTGAGCCACCGCGCCCGGCCAACTGCGTATTTTCAAATAGCCTGTCTTTGAGCTCACCAATTCTTCAGGTTGATCAATTCTACTGTTCAGAGACTGATGCATTCTTCAGTGTGTCAGTTGAATTTTTTCTGCTTAATTTTTTTTTTTTTTTTTTTTTGAGATGGAGTCTCGCTCCATGGCCCAGGCTGGAGTGCAGTGACACAATCTCAGCTCACTGCAAGCTCCGCCTCCTGGGTTCACGCCATTCTCCTGCCTCAGCCTCCTGAGTAGCTGGGACTACAGGCGCCCGCCACCATGCCCAGCTAATTTTTTTTGTATTTTTAGTAGAGACGGGGTTTCACTGTGTTAACCGGGATGGTCTGAATCTGCTGACCTCGTGATCTGCCCGCCTCAGCCTCCCAAAGTGCTGGGATTACAGGCGTGAGCCACCGCGCCTGGCCCCTTTCTGCTTAATTTTTAAAAATTATTTCAATCTCTTTGGTTAATTTATCAGATAGGATTCTGAATCCCTTCTCTGTGCTATCTTGAATTTCATTGAGCTTCCTCAAAACAGCTGTTTTGAATTCTCCATCTGAAAGGTTACATAGCTCTGTCACAGTGGGGTTGGTCACTGGAGGCTTGTTTGGCTCACTTGGTGAGGTCATGTTTTCCTGCATGGTGTCAATGCTTGTGGATGTTCGTCAATGGCTGGGCATTGACGAGTTCACTGTTTATTGTAGTCTTTGTAGTCTGGGCTCATTTGAACCCATCCTTCTTGAGAAGGCTTTCCAGGTATTTAAAGGAAATAGAGTGTTGTGATCTAAACTTTTGGTCACTGCAGCTGTGTCTGCATTAGGGGGCACCCCAGGCTCAGTAACGCTGTGATTCTTGCAGAATCTTAAGAGGTACTGGCCAGGCGCAGTGGCTCACGCCTGTAATCCCAGCACTTTGGGCAGCCGAGGCAGGCGGATTATCTGAGGAGGGGAGTTTGAGACCAGCCTGGCCAACATGGTGAAACCCCATCTCTACCAAAAAATACAAAAATTCGCCAGACGTAGGAGCGGGCACCCGTAGTCCCAGCTATTTAGGAGGCTGAGTCGGGAGAATCACTTGTGCATGGGAGGTGGAGGTTGCAGTGAGTGGAGACTGCAGCACTGCATTCCAGCCTCGGTGACAGAGTAAGACCCTGTCTCAAAAAAAAAAAAAAAAGGAATCTTAGAGGTACTGCCTCGGTGGTCTTGGGTGAAATTCAGGAGAATTCCCTAAATTACCAGGCAGAAACTCTTCTCTTCCCTTACTTTCTCCAAACAAACGCAGTCTCTCTCTGTTCGGAGCTGCCTGGAGCTGCTGGAGGGGAGACACAAGTACCCTTGTGGCCACCACCACTGGGACTGCACTGGGTCAGACCCAAAGCCAACACACCACTGGGTCTCACCCAGGGCCCGTGGCAACCACTACCTGGCTTCCGCCAATATTCATACAAGGCCCAAGGAATCTTCGGCCAGCAGGTGGTGAAGCCAGCCAGGCTTGTGTCCTTCCCTTCAGGGTAGTGAGTTCCCTCTTGGCCCAGGGCATGTCCAGAAATGCCATATGGGAACCAGGGCACGGAGACAGAAACCTTAGGAATCTACCTGGTGCTCTATTTTGTGGCTGAGCTGGCACCCAAGCTACGAGAAAAAGTGTCTTTCCCACTCGATATGGCTTGGCTGTGTCCCCACCCAAATCTCATCTTGCACTGTAGCTCCCATAATTCGCCCATGTTATGGGAGGGACCCGGTGGGAGATACCTGAATCATGGGGGCAATTTCCCCCATACTGTTTTTGTGGTAGTGAATAAGCCTCATGAGATCTGATGGCTTTATAAGGGAAAACCCCTTTGACTTGGTTCTCATTCTGTCTTGCCTGCCACTGTGTAAGACATGCCTTTCAACTTCTGCCATGATTGTGAGGCCTCCCCAGCCACGTGGAACTGGGAGTTTATTGAGCCTCTTTTTCTTTATAAATTACCCAGTCTCAGGTATGTGTTTATCAGCAGCATGAAAACGGACTAATACACTATTCTTCCCTCACCTTTCCTCACACAGGAGTCTCTCTCTGTGGCCACCACTGCTTCAGGCCCATGGCGGGTACTGCCTGGCTACTGCTGATGTTCACTCAAGGCCCAAGCCCTCCTCAGTCAGCTTGTGGTGAATGCTGCCAGGCCTGGGTCTTTTTCTTCAGGGAAGAGGGATTCCCTCTGGCCCAGGGCTGATCCAGGAATGCTGTCCAAGAGCCAAGATCTCGACTGGGGATGCCAGCAGCCACTTGGTGCTCTACCCCACTGGCCAAGCTGGTGCCCAAGATGCAAGACAAAGTCTCCTTTACTCTTTCCTCTCCTTCCCTGAAGCAGGAGTCTTTCCCCAGGGCCACCGCAGCTGGGAATGCACTGGTCACACCTGAAATCAGCACGGCCCTGCGTCTAACCCAAGGCCTGAAGCGAGTACTGTCTGGCAAACCACTGATGTTTATTCAAGGTCCAAGAGATCTTTAGTCAGCAAATAATGAATCCTGCCGGGACTGGGTCCTTCCTTTCAAGACAGTGGCTTCCCTTCTGGCCCAGGGTGTGTCTAGAAATGTCATCCAAGATTTAGGGCCTGGAATGGGGGCCTCAGGACTCTGCCTGATGCCATGTCGTCCTGTGGCTGAGCTGGTATCCAAGTTGCAAAACAAAGACCTCTTGACTTTTCCCTCTCCTTGCCTCAAGCGGAAGGAAGGAGTCTCTCCTGGAACTGTAAGCTTTACTGCCTGGGGTTTGGGGCTTGGGGGCTCAAGCACTCCCTTGGCTCCTCAGCCAATGTCTCACTGGACCTCATGTCCTCCAGGTCCACTTGTTCTGAGCCCAGCAAGGCACCAGGACTTGCCCAGGAATTGCAGTTTTTGGGACCTGATTGCCTTTCTTATTTATTTATTTATTTATTTATGGAGTTTTGCTGTTGCCCAGGCCAGAGTGCAGTGGCATGCTTTCGGCTCACTGCAACCTCTGCCTCCTGGGTTCAAGTGATTCTCTTGCCTCAGCCCCCTGAGTAGCTGGGATTACAGGCGTGCACCACCACACCCGGCTAATTTTTGTATTTTTAGTAGAGACGGGGTTTCACCATGTTGGTCAGGCTGGTCTCGAACTTCTGACCTTGTGATCCACCCACCTCAATCTCCCAAAGTGCTGGGATTACAGGCATGAGCCACCACACCTGGCCTCAAGTTTATTTAGGGTCCCAGAGCACTTTGGCCCACAGTGGCTAGGCACGCCGGAACTCAGGTTCCCACCGCTAGAATGGATTTTCCTCTAATGCTTATTTAAATGCTCCCTCTGTGGGTGGTGTCTGATTCCTGCCCCCTGTTGCTTTCCACTGTAATAGAACAGCATTGAGATCCAGTGCAAAGCTCCAGTCAATCACTGAGCTCTCCCTACCCCAAATGCACAGATTCTCTCTCCTTGCCATCTGACTGCTGCCAGGAGATGTGGGAGGGATGGCACCTCACCCCAAAAGCCCATTGGCTTAAAATAGCAGTCCCATCCCAAGAGCTCAAACCACCCCAAAAGCTCATTGGCTTAAAATAGCAGTCTAATATTACCTCTCATGGGTTCAATGGGTTAAGAGAGTTTAACCAGCTGAATCAGCTGATTCTTTTTTTTTTTTTTTTTTTTTTTTTTTTTTTTTGAGGTGGAGTCTCACTGTGTCGCCCAGGCTGGAGTGCAGTAGCGGGATCTTGGCTCATTGCAATCTCTGCCTCCCTGGTTCAAGCAATTCTCCTGCCTCAGCCTCCCAAGTAGCTGGGATTACAGGTGCCCGCCACCACACCCAGCTGATTTTTGTTTTGCTTTTTTTTTTTTTTTTTTTTTTGGAGTTTTGCTCTTGTTGTCCAGGCTGTAGTGCAATGGTGCGATTTCGGTTCACTGCAACCTCTGCCTCCTGGGTTCAAGCGATTCTCGTGCCTCAGCCTCCTGAGTAGTTGGGATTACAGGCATGCATCACCACGCCCGGTGAAATTTTTGTATTTTTAGTAGAGACAGAGTTTCTCCATGTTTGCTAGGCTGGTCTTGAACTCCTGACCTCACGTAATCCACCCGCCTTGGCCTCCCAAAGTGCTAGGATTACAGGTGTGAGCTGCCATGCCTGGCCGAAAACAATAGATTTATATCTAACCATACTAATAACTGCATTGACTCTAAATTATATAAACACCCAATTATAAGACAGAGATTTCAGACTGAATGAAAAAGCATTACCCCACTCTATGCTGCCCACAATAATTTTTTTTTTTTTTTTTTTTTTTTTTTGTGAGACGGAGTCTCTCACTGTTGCCCAGGCTGGAGTGCAGTGGCGTGATCTCGGCTCACTGCAACCTCCACTTCCTGGGTTCAAGCGATTCTCCTGCCTTAGCCTTCCAAGTAGCTGGGATTACAGGCGCCCACCACCACACCCAGATAATTTTTTGTATTTTTAGTAGAGATGAGGTTTCACTATGTTGGCCAAGCCAGTCTTGAACAGGCGCCTGACCTCGTGATCCACCCACCTCGGCCTCCCAAAGTGCAGGGATTACAGGCGTGAGCCACCGCACCCGGCCGAAATGCACTTTAAATAGAAAGATGTTCTGTACAAAAGTTAACTCAAAATGGACCACATCACTAAATGCAAAACTTAAAACTATAACGTTTCTAGAAGAAACATAGGAGAAAATCTTTGTGACCCTAGATGATGCAAAAGTTCATTATATACAAAAGTTCATTATGTACAAGCATGATCATAAGAGAAAACCTTGATAAATTAGACTCCATCAAAATTAAAAACTTCTGCTCTTCAACAAACATTAATAAGAGCATGAAAAGATAAGCCAAACAGTGGGAGAAAAATATTTGCAAATTGCATACTTGATAAACAACTAGTATCCAAATATTTTAAGAACTCTTAAAAGTCAATAGCTAGAAAACAAACAACCCAATTATTTAAAAAGGGCAAATGATTTGAATAAACACTTCACTAGCGAAGATATGCAGATGAAAACAAGTACATAAAAAGCTGCTCAACATCATTAGTCCTTAGAGAAATGCAAATGAAAACCACAAGGTCATTCTCCACCTATTAGAGTGGTTACCATGGAGAAAAGAGGCAGGGTAATCACTTGAGGCCAGGAGTTTGAGACCAGCTTGGACAACATACCGAGATACCGTCTCTACAAACATAAAAATTAGGGGCCAGGCGCAATGACTCACGCCTGTAATTCCAGCACTTTGGGAGGCTGAGGCAGGCGGATCACCTGAAGTCAGGAGTTCAAGACCAGCTTCACCAATAGGGTTAAACCCCGTATCTAGTAAAAAAAAATAAATAAGGCCGGGCGCGGTGGCTCAAGCCTGTAATCCCAGCACTTTGGGAGGCCGAGGCGGGTGGATCACGAGGTCAGGAGATCGAGACTATCCTGGCTAACATGGTGAAACCCCGTCTCTACTAAAAATACAAAAAAAAAAAAAAAACTAGCCGGGCGTGGTGGCGGGCGCCTGTAGTCTCAGCTACTTGGGAGGCTGAGGCGGGAGAATGGCGTGAACCCGGGAGGCGGAGCTTGCAGTGAGCCGAGATCACGCCACTGCACTTCAGCCTGGGAGACACAGCGAGACTCCGTCTCAAAAAAAAAAAAAAAAAAAAAAAAAAAAAAAAAAAAAAAAATAAATAAATAAATAAATAAAATAAAATACAAATAAAATAAAATAGCCGGGCATGGTGGCACACGCCTGTAATTCCAGCTCTTCTGGAGGCTGAGGCAGGAGAATCACTTGAACCTGGGAGGTGGAGGTTGCAGTGAGTCAAAATCTCGTCATTGCACTCCAGCTTGGGCTACAAGAGTGAAATTATGTCTCAAAAAATAAATAAAAAATTAAAAAATATATTGGCTGGGCACAGTGGCTCACGCCTGTAGTCCCAGCACTCTGGGAGGCCAAGGAGGGTAGATCAACTGAGGCTAGGAGTTCGCAACCAGCCTGACCAACATGGAGATACCCCGTCTCTACTAAAAATACAAAATTAGCCGGGCGTGGTGGTGCACGCCTATAATCCCAGCTACACAGGAGGCTGAGGCAGGAGGAACACTTGAACCCAGGAGGCGGAGGTTGTGGTGAGCTGAGATCGCGCCATTGCACTCCAGCCAGGGCAATGAACGAAACTCCGTCTCTCTCTCTCTCTATATATATATATATTATTTTCATGCTTTTTCCTGATTCATTTGGTCATTGTTCTCTTTTTCCACAGTCTTTTGGATTAATCAAGTTTTTTGTTTTTTTTTTTTTTTTTTTTTTGAGCCAGGATCTCACTCTTTTGCCCAAGCTGGAGTGCAGTGGTGTTATCATGGCTCACTTCTGTCTCAAACTCCTGGACAAAAGTGATCCTCCTACCTCAGTCTCTCCAGTAGCTGAGACTATAGGCATGTGCCACCACATCTAGTTAATTTTTTTTTTTTTTAATAGAGATGGTGTCTCATGTGCTGCCCAGGTTGGACTCGAACTCGTGGGCTCAAGTGATTTCTCCCGCCTTGGCCTCCCAAAGGGCTCGGATTACACGCATGAGCCACTATGCCTGGCTGAATTAATCAGGTAATTTTTTTTATGATTCTATTTTATCTCTTTTGTAGGTTTATTAGCTATAGCTCTTTGTTTTGTTATTTTATTTACTTATTTGAGAGTTTCGCTCTTGTTGCCCAGGCTGGAGTGCAGTGGCACGACCTAGGCTCACTACAACCTCTGCCTCCTTGGTTCAAGGGATTCCCCTGCCTCACTCAGCCTCCAGAGTAGCTGGAATTATAGGTGCCCGTCACCACGCCCAGCTAATTTTTTGTATTTTTAGTAGAGATGGGGTTTCACCATGTTGGCCAGGCTGGTCTTGAACTCCTGATCTCAGATGATCCACCCGCCTCAACCTCCCAAAGTGCTGGGATGACAGGTGTAGGCCACCGCACCCAGCTATTTTATTTTTTGAGACAGAGTCTCACTCTGTCGCCTCGGCTGGAGAGCAGTGGCACAATATCGGCTCACTGCAACCTCTGCCTCCCAGGTTCAAGTGATTTTCCTGCCTCAGCCTCCTGAGTGGCTGGGACTACAGGCGCCTGCCACCACGCCCGACTAATTTTTGTATTTTTAGTAGAGATGGGGTTTCTCCATGTTGGCCAGGCTGGTCTCGAACTCCTGACCTAAGGTGATCCACCTGTCTTGGCCTCCCAAAGTGCTGGGATTACAGGCGTGAGCCACCATGCCTGGCCTGCTTTGTTTTTTTAATGGCCACTGTAGAGTTTATAGTCCACATCTTTAACTTCTTGCAGACTACATTCAAGTGCTACTGCACTCCACACTCCAGTGTGGGTGAGAGAGCAAGACTCTGTCTCAAAAAAAAACAAAACTAGCTGGCCGTGGTAGTGCACACCTATAGTCTCAGCTACTCGGGAGGCTGAGTCACAAGAATTGCTTGAACCCAGGAGGTGGAGAGGTTGTGGAGAGCTGAGATCGCACCACTGTGCCCCAGCCTGGGAGACAGAGCAAGACTCCATCTCAAAAAATTTTAAAAAAAAAAATTTTCCTAGTGCTACACATAGGAATGTGCAGGTGCACACGCATACACCTGCATGCACACACATGTGCTCAGGTACATATGTGAGTGAGTAAAACCAGTGAAATCGGAAGAATAAGGTCTTAGAATTGAACTAATGTCAATGTCCTGTTTTGATGTTGTATTATAGTTATATAAGATGTTAGCATCCTCTGGAGGCTGAGGATTTTTTTTTTTTAAAAAAAAGATGTTAGCATCAGAGGTAAGTGGGCGAAGGGCAAACAAGACCACTTTGGACTCTTTTTTTTTTTTTTTTGAGATGGAATCTCACTGGGTCGCCCAGGCTGGAGTGCAGTGGCGAGATCTCGGCTTATCGCAACTTCTGCCTCCTGGGTTCAAGCGATTCTCCTGCCTCAGCCTCCCGAGTAGCTGCGATTACAGGTGCCTGCCACCATGCCCAGCTAATTTTTGTATTTTTAGTAGAGACAGGTTTTGCCATGTTGGCCAAGCTGCTCTTGAACTCCTGGCCTTGGGTGATCCACCCACCTTGGCCTCCCAAAGTGCTGGGATTACAGGTGTGAGCCACCACGCCCAGCACCATGTACTCTTTTTGTAACTTCTTATGAATCTATAGTCTCTTAGAAATAAAAATAATCAGTTGGGTTCTGTGGACCATGCCTGTAATCCAGGCACTTTGGGAGGCCGAGGCGGGTGGATCATTTGAAGTCAGGACTTTGAGACCAGCCTGGCCAACATGGCAAAACCCGGTCTCTGCTAAAAATACAAAAATCAGCCGGATGTGGTGTCGGGCGTCTGTAATCCCAGCTACTCAGGAGGCTGAGGCACGAGAAATGCTTGAACCCAGGAGACAGAGGTTACAGTGAGCTGAGATCATACCACTGCACTCCAGCCTGGGCCACAGAAGAGACTGTCTCAAAACATAAATAAAATAAATAAATAAATAAATAAATAAATAAATAAATAAAAGTTAAGATCTATCTAGAAGGTTAAAATATTATGAAATATGTTTTGTGACCATAACAGAAATCAGTAATACAAAGATAACTCCAAAAAAACAAAAACCCTTGGCTGGGTGCGGTGCCTCATGCCTGTAATCCCAGCACTTTGAGGCCAAGGTGGGTGAATCACCTGATGAGGTCAGGAGTTCGAGACCAGCCTGACCAACAGGGTAAAACCCCATCTCTACTAAAAATACAAACATTAGCTGGGCGTGGTGGCGGGTGCCTGTAATCCCAGCTACTTGGGAGGCTGAGGCAGGAGAATCACTTGAATACAGGAGGCAGAGGTTGCAGTGAGCTGAGGCTGTGCCATTGCACTCCAGCCTGGGCAAAAAGAGCAAAACTCTGTCTCAGAAAAAAAAAAAAAAAAAGAAACCCACAAGTATTTGGAAAGTAAATAACCCAGAAGTCGAAGAAGAAATCAAAAGAGAAAGTATAAACTACGTAAAACTCAATGAAAAAAATTAACATATCAAAGTACATGACATGAGATAAAGTAATGCTTAGAAAGACATTGATAGATTTTTAAATGCTTAATTAGAAAAGAGGAAAAAGAAGATTGGGGAGACGGTAGTCAAAGGATACAAATTTCAGTTAGGCGGGAGGAATAAGTTCAGGAGATCTATTGCACAATATGGTGACTACAGTTTTTTGTTGTTGTTGTTGTTTGTTTGAGATGTAGTTTCTCTGTGTCACCCAGGCTGGAGTGCAGTGGCACCATCTCGGCTCACTGCAACCTCCACCTCCCGGGTTCAAGCCATCCTCCCACCTCAGCCTCCCAATTAGCTGGGACCATAGGTATGCCCCACCACACCTGGCTAATTTTTTAAATTTTTTATAGAGACAGGGTCTCCCTATGTTGCTCAGGCTGGTCTTGAACTCCTGGGCTCAAGCGATCCTCCCACCTTGGCCTCCCAAAGTGTTCAGATTACAGGTGTGAACCACTGAGCTTGGCCCCAAAACATCATGTTGTATGACACAAATAGATATAATTTTATTTGTCAAGGAAGGGAGGGAAAGGAGGGAGGGATGGAAAGAAAGAAAAAAGGAAAGAAGGAAAGGAAGGAAGAGAGGGAGGAGGATTTAAAATCATCTAAGCTTCTACCTTAAAAAAATAGAAAAAAGGCTGGGCACAGTGGCTTATGCCTGTAATCCCAGCACTTTGGGAGGCCGAGGTGGGTGGATCACCTGAGGTCAGGAGTTTGAGACCAGCCTGACCAACATGGAGAAACTTTGTCTCCGCTAAAAATACAAAATTAGCTGGGCATGGTGGTGCATGCCTGTCATCCCAACTTCTCAGGAGGCTGAGGCAGGAGAATTGCTTGAACCCAGGAGGCGGAGGTTGTGGTGAGCCAAGATCGCGCCATTGCACTCCAGCCTGGGTAACAAGAGCCAAACTTCATCTAAAAAAAAAAAAAATTATGCACATGAAAAACATCAGTCACAAAAGACTACATTGTGTATTTCCAAACGTGAAAAGTACAAAATAGGTAGATTAATAGAGACAGACAGATTAGTGTCTGCTTAGGGCTAGAAAGTGACTAAGGAGGTTGGATATTAACTACAAATGAGTATGAGGTTTCTTTATATAAAATTTCTTTATTGTGCTGAAATACACATAAAATTTACTACTGTTTTAACTTTTTTTTTTTTTTTTTTTTTGACATGCAGTCTTGCTCTGTCTCTTTGGCTGGAGTGCAGGGGGATGATCTCGGCACACTTCAACCTCTGCCTCTTGGGCTCAAGTGATTCTCTTGCCTGAGCCTCCCAAGTAGCTGGGATTATAGGTGCGCCACCACACCCAGTTAAGTTTTGTACTTTTAGTAGAGATGGGGTTTCTCCATGTTGGCCAGGCTGGTCTCGAACTCCTGACCTCACATGATCCGCCCACTTTGGCCTCCCAAAGCACTGGGATTACAGGTGTGAGCCACCTCACCCGGCCACTTTTTTTTTTTTTTTTTTTTTTGAGACGGAGTCTCGCTCTGTCACCCAGGCTGGAGTGCAGTGGCCGGATCTCAGCTCACTGCAAGCTCCGCTTCCCGGGTTCACGCCATTCTCCTGCCTCAGCCTCCTGAGTAGCTGGGACTACAGGCGCCCGCCACCTCGCCCGGCTAGCTTTTTGTATTTTTTAGTAGAGATGGGGTTTCACCGTGTTAGCCAGGATGGTCTTGATCTCCTGACCTTGTGATCCACCCGTCTTGGCCTCCCAAAGTGCTAGGATTACAGGCTTGAGCCACTGTGCCCAGCCTTTTTTTTTTTTTTTTAATGAGACAAGGTCTCACCTGTCATCTAGGCTACAATGCAGAGGTACAATCATAGCCAGCTGCAACCTTGAACACCTGGCTTCAGGCGATCCTCCCACCTCTGTGTCCCAAACTGCTGTGTGAGCCACTGTACCCAGCCAAAAGCTGTTTTTAAATGGGGGACTAACATCTGAAAAGGACACTGACAAACTGAGGCTCTTATATGTTTAATTAAATGCCTACAGGGCAGTGGCAGTGGCTCACGCCTGTAATCCCAACACTTTGGGAGGATGGGGCAGGAGGATGGCTTGAGGCCAACCTGGTCAACATAGTGAGACTCTGTCTTTACTAAACAAATAAAATTAAAATATTAGCTGGGTGTGGTGGCGTGAGCCTGTAGTCCCAGCTGCTCAGAAGGCTGAGGCAGGAGGATCACTTGGGCTAGGAAGTAGAGGCTGCAGTGAGCTATGATCGTGCCACTGCACTCCAGCCTGGGCGACAGAGTAAGACCCTGTCTCTAAAAAATAAACAATAAATGCCTATGGACTGCACAATACTGTTGATTCCTCAATTCCTCTCTTGCTCTTTTGCATATTGGCAACAGAAAAAGTGTCATTTTCGGGCTGGGCACGGTGGCTCATACCTGTAATCCCAGCCCTTTCGGAGACTGAGGCAGGTGGATCACTTGAGGTCAGGAGTTGGAGACCAGCCTGGCCAACATGGTGAAACCCTGTCTCTACTAAAAATACAGAAATTAGCTGGGTATGGTGGTGGTTGGAGGGGGAGGGCACCTGTAATCCCAGCTACTCAGGAGCCTGAGGCAGGAGAATAAATTGCTTGAACCTGGGAGGCGGAGGTTGTAGTGAGCTGAGATCGCGCCATTGCACTCTAGCCTGGGCGACAGAGCAAGACTCTGACTGAAAAAAAAAAAAAAAGAAATAAAATAAAATAAAATGTAATTTTCAGAGGGCAAAGTGAGGAGGGTGCACCCTCAGGACATTCTTGCCTCAGCCTGGGGAAAGAGAGTTTAAGCAATTCCCCAGAAAGGCACAGGAACCTCAGCCCAGAGAGGGGCAGCTTCCTGCCTTGGGTAGCACAGCCTTGGGCTCCAAGAGTCCCTCGTCTCTACCTCCCCAAGTTCAAATGTGCATGCATGAGGTTTCAAACCCAGCCCCAACGCTAACCCCTGGCTGCCTCCTCTTTCTGACTTCTCAGGGAAAAAAAACAACCACCACCACATACACACAAAAATCCCGCAAGTCAGGAAACATCCATCACGGGCTGTCCAGCCCAGGCCGGAGGGGCAGGGGTCAACAGGGAGGTGACCTCAAGGTCTCCGTGGGGACCAGGATCCGGCGGGGCTGGGGGTGAGAGGCTGGAAATTTTCCCACCCTGAGACTTTCCTGCGTCAACCCAGGAGGGCGCCCTGGATGCCGCCAGCCCTGCCCCCAACCTCCTTCCTCTCCTGACAGGGCAGCTTCCCGGCTAAGGATGGATGGGGAGGGCGCGCCAAGATGGAGCCACCAGGACCAGGAATGGACAGGCACTTTGAGACTGACCAGATGAGGGACCCTGGCTCAGAGTGGCCAAGGCCTGGCCTCAGAGCCACACAGCCGGGAGATATACATGGGTTGGCGTCGCTCCCGGCACACGCAGCCTCCCTCTGCCTCCACTGCCCTGCCCAGGAGCTGGAGCCGGAGCCCAGCCCGGCCTTGGGCGTGTGAAAAGCCACTGGCCCGGGGCCCTACTCCCCCGGTCCTTCCTCCCCTCAACACACTCAGGACTCAGCCCTTCCTTGTGTTAAATAGAAACCTCTTTATTCTAAGTATCGAACGTTCCTTAATACATTGGATTGGGGCCAGACCTTGAGGTCGGGGAAAGGGGCGGGGAAGCTGGGATATTTCTGTAGAGACTTCCAGAACGCCACTCACCACTCTGGGCTATGGCAGGAGGGGAGGTGCTGGGAACAGGCTTCACGGCCTTGGGAAAGTCCTTTGTCTCTTTGGCCTCTGTTTCCCCCACCTTTTTTTTTTTTTTTTGAGAAAGGGTCTTGCTTTGTTGCCCAGGCTGGAGTGCAGTGGCACAATCATAGCTCACTGCAGCCTCAAACTCCAGTGATCCTCCAACCTCAGCCTCCCCAATAGCTGGGACTATAGGCACACACCACCATGCCCAGCTAATTTTTTATTTTTTGTAGAGATAGGGGGCAGGTCTCACTATGTTGCCCAGGCTGGTCTTGAACTCCTGGACTCAAGCAATCCTCCGGCCTCAGCCTCCTAAAGTGTTGAGATTACAGGCATGAGCCACCGTGCCTGGCCTTCATTTCCCTTCTGCACAGGGAGTTTGGGGTTGAGTGAGAAGACATCTAAGGGTCTTTCTATCCCAGGGGTGTGTGATCCCAGGCAGGGAGTCAGGAGAGGCGCCGTACAGGAGGTTGGCTTGTCAGCAGCATAGATGGGGTCACTAAGGCAGGCGGCTGGGTGACCCTCAGCGCCGGGCCCGAGGCCGCACTAGAGACGGAGGCCGGGGCCGGGGCAGACAGGCCAAACTGGGCCTGGCCAGCCGGGAGAGGGGGAGGCGGCCCAGGAAGAGAGGGAAGCTGAGACAGAAAGATGGGCGGGGCACGGGGATGTCTGCAAAGAAGGCACGGTCCCGAGGGGGCGACAGGGCTCCCTCCTCAGAGAGTTCCAGGTCCCGGGCCACGGCCAGGATCTCCTGGCGGGCGGCTGTGTTGCGCAGGCCACGGATGTCGAGGAGGGCTGCTACGTGCTTCCTCCTGTGGGGAGAGGAACAGACAGGTGTGTGCAGCTCCCCAGCTCTAGACACACACCCAGCCCACCCCCAGACCCCACCTGACCCCCTCACCTGTCTCAGAACCTGCCCGAGTTCTGCCTCTGTGCCCCCTCCAGAGCCTTCCATCCAATCAGCTCCCTTGCCCAGGCCCTCACCTCATACCAGGTCCCTCCAGAACTTCACTTCCAACCATCTCCAAATCCCCCTTACAACCAACTCCAGAACCAGCCCTGCAATCTTCCTTTTCACCCCAAGCCTCAGCTCGTGATTAAAATTCACCTTCTCTGCTGGGTGCAGTGGCTCACGCCTGTAATCCCAACACTTTGGGAGGCCAAGGCGGGTGGATAACCTTAGGTCAGGAGTTGGAGACCAGCCTGGCCAACATGGCGAAACCCTATCTGTACTAAAAATAAATAATAATAATAATAATTAATAAATAGCTGGGTGTGGTGGCAGGCGCTTATAATCCTAGCTACTCGGGAGTCTGAGGCAAGGGAATCGCTTGAACTTGGGAGGCAAAGGTTGCAGTGAGCTGAGATCGTGCCACTGCAGTCCAGCCCAGGTGATAGAGCGAGACTCCGTTTCAAAAGTAAAAAAAAAAGAGGCTGGGCGAGGTGGCTCACGCCTGCAACCCCAGCACTTTGGGAGGCTGAGGCGGGCGGATCACGAGGTCAGGAGATTGAGACCATCCTGGCCAACACGGTGAAACCCCGTCTCTACTAAAAGTACTAAAATTAGCCGGGTGTGGTGGCGGGCGCCTGTAGTCCCAGCTACTCAGGAGGCTGTGGCAGGAGAACGGCATGAACCCGGGAGGTGGGGCTTGCAGTGAGCCGAGATCGCACCACTGCACTCAGGCCTGGGCAACAAGCAGGACTCCGTCTCAAGAAAAAAAAAAAGAAAGAAACCTTGTACCCCACTCCCCCTAAATCCTCAGCCCTAGGCACCTCCTAATCTCCTCAAGCTCAACCCCCTAAACCCAACCCAGCTAGCAAACTCTCAAACTTAGCTACAGATTCAAGTTCTGACTCATGATCCAATATTCAAGTTCAGAAACTCCATTATCAGCAAGAATACTGGGACTTCTTGGGACCCCATGGGACTCCAGGAATCTGCGCCTTCCCAAGGACATGACCCTATCCCCCAGAACCAGAACTGACCACCCTGAATCAGTTCCAAGACCCCCACCCTCAGTGCTGAAACTGAAACCCACTCATGCCTCACTCCTTGTTTTTCTGGGGTTCTGTTTCTGAGTATAGAATGTCTGTCTGCCTGAATAGCACTGCAGGGACTGGCAGTGCTCCAGCAGCCACCACCACTGCCACCACCATCCAGCACTGTCACATGGTTGTGTAGTGTGTTGATCTGGTGCACTAGTTTTTTTTTTGTTGTTGTTGTTTTTTGAGACAGAGTCTAGCTCTGTTGGCCAGGCTGGAGTGCAGTGGCACAATCTTGGCTCACTGCAACCTCTGCCTCCCGGGCTTAAGCAATTCTCCTGCCTCAGCCTTCCGAGTAACTGGGATTACAGGCGTGTGCCATCACACCTGGCTAATTTTTGTATTTTTAGTAGAGATGGGGTTTCACCATGTTGGCCAGGCTGGCCTCGAACTCCTGACCTCAGGTAATCCGCCTGCCTCAGCCTCCCAAAGTGCTGGGATTACAGGCATGAGCCACCATGCCCAGCCAATCTGGTGCACTAGTTTTAGAGCCAGTCTACTGCCTGGGTTCAAGTTCCACCTTTGCCACTTGCTAGGCGTGGTATTTCAATAGCTTTAATTATACCCTTACAGGCCAAGTGCAGTGGCTCACACCTGCAATCTCAGCACTTTGGGAGGCAGAGGCAGGTGGATCACCTGAGCTCAGGAGTTCAAGACCAGCATGGCCAACTTGGTGAAACCCGCTCTCTACTAAAAATACAAAAATTAGCTGGGTGTGGTGGCACATGCCTATACTTGGGAGGCTGAGGCAGAAGAATCGCTTGAACCCGGGAGACAGAGGTTGCAGTGAGCTGAGATCACTTCATCCTGGGCGACAAAGTGAGATTCTGTCTCAAAAAACAAAGCAAAACAACAACAACAAAATACCCCTTATAAAGTTGGCATGGGCTGGGCAACGGTGGCTCATGCTTCCCTGTTTGTAGGAAGCTGAGGCAGGCAGATCACTTGAGCCCAGAAGTTCGAGACCAGCCTGGGCAACATGGTGAAACCCACCTCTACAAAAAAATACAAAAAATTAGCTGGGCATTGTGGTGCGTGCCTGTGGTCCCAGCTACTCAGGAGGCTGAGGTGGGAGGACTGCTGGAGCCCAGGAGGTCAACGCTGCAGTGAACCATGATTGTGCCACTGCACTCCAGCCAGGGAAACAGAGTAAGACCCTGTCTCAAAAAAAAAAAAAAGGTTGGCATGTAAGATGCTTATTTAGGTCTGAAATAAGAACTCATTGAATGAGAACTGCAATTGTTACTATAGTCATGGATGATGATGATGATGATGTTGATGATGATAAATTTCCCTAATAACCCTATGACGAGAATACTATTATCCCCATGGAACGGATGAGGAAACTGAGGCTCTGAGAAGGTCACATAGAAAGGAAGTGACCTAGCAGGCGTTGAATGCCGCCTGCGCCTGCCGCTGTCCCAGTGCGTGTGCGCCCGTGTGCCCTGCGTGTCCCTGAGTCCCCCGCGGCTCCCCTGCGGGCCGGCCCTTCCTGCCTCCGGGCAGCCCTGCGCCCCCCTGCCCTGGGCTTCCTGTGACCGCCTGTTTGTTTGTGAGCCCTGGTGGCGGTGGCGGCGGAGGCAGCAGCAGCGGCAGGAGAAGGAGGGAAATCGTATTAATAATGCCCTGGTTCCAACAGGAAACGGCCGTCAGACACGCTCGCCGGCTCCCTCCCTCGCCCAGGAGGCAGGAAACATGAGGACGGATGCCAAGGCCGCCAGGAGACCTCGGCCAGGCACTGCAAAGCCCCGGCCCAGGCGGGGTGTCTCACCTGATGTCTGGGTAGTCGCGCACCAGCACTCCCACCTCCACCTGGATGCTGGGCGTGTCTTCCAGCTGCAGGACTTCAGCCAAATGGGGCACCACGGCGTCCAGCCACAAGGCCTGGGACTCCTGCAGGGGAGGGAGGTCGCAGGGCTCACACCCTCCCAAGATTGACCCTGCCAATTCCTGCCCCCCCTGGCCTGTTATCCCATCTCTAAAATGTAGCAGAAACCAGGCGTGGTGGCTTAAGCTCGTAATCCCAGCACTTTGGGAGGAGGCTGAGGTGGGCAGATCACTAGAGGTCAGGAGTTCAAGACCAACCTGGCCAACATGGTGAAACCCCATCTCTACTAAAAATACAAAAATTAGCCAGGCGTGGTGGTGCACACCTGTAATCCCAGCTACTCAGGAGGCTGAGGCAGGAGAATCACTTGAAATCGAGAGGCAGTGGTTACAGTGAGCGGACACTGCACGACTGCACTCCAGCCTGGGCGATGGAGCAAGACTCTGTCTCAAAAATAAAGAATAAAAATCAAAATAGGCTGGGTGCAGTGGCTCACACCTGTAATCCCAGCACTTTGGGAGGCCGAGGTGGGTGGATCACGAGGTCAGGAGATCGAGACCATCCTGGCTAACACAGTGAAACCCCATCTCTACAAAAAATACAAAAAATTAGCTGAGCGTGGTGGCAGGCGCCTGTAGTCCCAGCTATTCGGGAGGCTGAGGCAGGAGAATGGCGTGAACCTGGGAGGCAGAGCTTGCAGTGAGCCGAGATCGCACCACTGCACTCCAGCCTGGCGATACAGCGAGACTCTGTCTCAAAAATAAATAAATAAAATAAATAAAATAATAAAAATAAAAAATAAAATGTAGCAGAAGACATACTGTGGTCACATTTGAGAAAAATCCATAATATAATCTCCTCCCAGTTTTGCAGATAATTTGGAACTCTGGGACACTTCTCCAAACCTCTTCCAAGTTTGCAAAATCTTGCCTTTGGGGGAGTGGAGACTGGATAAAGTGTACAAGGAAGCTTCCTGCATTCTTTCTTACATCTGCATGTGAATCTACAATTATCTCAAAAATTTTCCAAAGAAAACATTCCAAGGACTCCGGGCTTGAGACTCCGGGAAGAGCGACTGAATGAGGCCCTTCCAGCCCAGCTGAATACAACTGGGTACAAATAAGATCTGGCGGTTTTTAATTCCAGGGTTTAGAAATGTTAGGATTTCTGCATTTCTCTTGCATGTATCTTCTCTGTACGTTCATGGAGTCTTTTTTTTTTTTTTTTTTTTTTTGAGACTGAGTCTCCAGGTTGGAATGCAGTGGCAGGATTTCGGCTCACCGCAACCTCCGCCTCTTAGTTCAAGGGATTCTCCTGCCTCAACCTCCCAAGTAGCTGGGACTACAGGCATGAGCCACCACACCCGGGTAATTTTGGTAATGCAAGGAGTTTTAACTCTGAGCCAGGCACCGTCCTAAGTACTTAACAGGAATTAACCAATCTGATCCTCAAAACAATGGATAGGGACCATTATTCGCCTTAACAGCCAAGGAAAGCGCCCAGAGGCGAGTTCTCAGAGCAAGAAAGCCAGGTTTTAAGTGCAAAGGGTGTGGATCAAAGTTACTGGTTGCTATTGACCAGAAGTTGGCTGAGAGTTTCTGTCCTGAGCCCTGCCCCTCTCCCCCTGGCTTTTGAGACCTGAGATTCTCGGAAGCCAAGCCTTGTCCTGGTTTCTGAAAGCCCCCCAACCGCGTCCCGACACTGACCAGCCGCCGGAACAGCCTCTGCAGTTGCGCAGCGTCCTCCCGGAGCCTCCCAGCCACGCGGCTGCGGGTCCGCGCCGAGCTGCAGCGCAGGCGCCCACGGAGCAGGGGCCGCACGTACTCGACCAGCGCCCGCCGGTGCAGCTCGGCCACCAGCGCCTGGAAGCGGAGGAGGGAAACCCGAGGGGTGTGAGCCGTGCCCCACTGACTCCCATCCCGCCAGTCTGAAGGCCAGCCCCGCCCCACTCGCCCATATCCACTCAGGCACCCATGGGCACCCTTCCCGTGCCCACGCCCCAGCCCCCAGCCCCTGCACTATCCTAGGATGTCTTCCCTGGCCCCCTAATAAGCCCGCAGACAGCCCCTGCCGGCCCCCAAAGGGTGCTCCATCCCAGCCTCTCCCTATTCCCCAAGCTCCACTCTCAGGGGCCCTGACTCAGTCTGCACCCCGCCTTACACCCCAGTTCCACGCACACGCCTCCCCGCAGACCCTGGGCAGGGGCCACCTCTTCCATCCATAGGGAGCCGCTCCCCACCTTAGAGGGCTTTCCTCCAGCAGGAGTGTTCTTGCTCTCCCAACCTCCCCTCTTCCCGCCCCTTTCCCCTTTCTTCCTCCCCTCTTCTCCTCCACCCTCACCTCCCCTCCCCTCAGGCAGGCGCACCTGGTAAGGCTCATCCTGCATTCTGCGCAGGGCCAGGGCCTGGGCACCCAGCGTGCCCACGATGCCATCCAGGGCCTCCGGGCTGCTCAGCCACTTCCGGCGCATCAGCTTGTTGAAGTGTGGCTGGCAGGGAGAGTAGGGGGTAATGGCTCTCCTCCCTCCCACCCTCCTTCTTCACTTAGGAATTTGTTCCTGGAACCCTGCTCCGTGTTGAACCCAAGCTGTGTGGTGCTCGGAACACATGGGGAACAGATAGCCCCAGCCCTGGCATCCTGGGACTCACAGTCCAGAAGGGGAGACAGACTGGTCCCCAGGTAGTGATGACCAAAAGCTGGCAAGGCTGGGACCAGGGAGCCCAGGGGTTTAGGAAGCCCAGAGGGGATGCCTGACTCAGCATAGAGCCTGGGAGGGCTTCCTGGAGGAAGGGACACCAGAACTGATGCCCTGGTGATGACCTTCCTTAGCCAAGGGAGGGGTGGGGGCGGGAGTGGCTCAATGGGAGAAAATCGTGAGTATTAAGACAGTTCAGATTTCAGATAGGCATGCCAGGGAGAGGACCAGCAAAAAGGTCAGAGTGGCTGATGAAAACAGGGGACTTCATTTAAAAATTATTAAGGGGCCGGGCGCGGTGGCTCACGCCTGTAGTCCCCGCACTCTGGGAGGCCGAGGCGGGCGGATCACAAGGTCAGGAGATCCAGACCATCCTGGCTAACATGGTGAAACCCCATCTCTACTAAAAATACAAAAAAATTAGCCAGGCGTGGTGGTGGGCGCCCCGGGAGCCTGAGGCAGGAGAATGGCGTGAATACGGGAAGCAGAGCTTGCAGTGAGCCAAGATGGCGCCACTGCACTCCAGCCTGGGTGACAGAGTAAGACTCAATCTCAAAAAAAAAAAAAAAAAATTAAGGGCTGGGCACAGTGGTTCACACCTGTAATCCCAGCACTTTGGGAGGCCGAGGCAGGAGGGTAGCTTGAGCCCAGGAGTTTGAGACCAGCCTGACACTGCGAGACCTCTTCTATACAAAACATTTAAAAGTTAGCTGGGGCCGGGCCCGGTGGCTCAAGCCTGTAATCCCAGCACTTTGGGAGGCCGAGGCGGGCGGATCACAAGGTCAGGAGATCGAGACCACAGTGAAACCCCGTCTCTACTAAAAATACAAAAAATTAGCCGGGCGCGGTGGCGGGCGCCTGTAGTCCCAGCTACTCAGGAGGCTGAGGCAGGAGAATGGCGGGAACCCGGGAGGCGGAGCTTGCAGTGAGCCGAGATCGCGCCACTGCACTCCAGCCTGGGCAACAGCGTGAGACTCCGTCTCAAAAAAAAAAAGTTAGCTGGGACTGGGCGTGGTGGCTCGCGCTTGTAATCCTAGCACTTTGGGAGGCTGCAGCGGGTGGATCACCTGAAGTCAGGAGTTCAACCCTGTCTCTACTAAAATACAAAAATTAGCCGGGTGTGATGGCGTGCAACTGTAGTTCCAGCTACTCTGGATGCTGAGACAGCAGAATTGCTTGAACCTGGGAGGTGGAGGCTGCATTGAGCCGAGATCGCACCACTGCACTCCAGCCTGGGTGACAGAGTAAGACTCCGTCTCAAAAATAAGTAAATAAATAAAAATAATAAATAAAAATTAGCTAGGTATGGTGTCATGTGCCTGTAGTCCCAGCTACTCAGGAGGCTGAGGTGGGAGGATCGCTTGAGCCCAGGAGTTCAAGGCTTCGGTAAAATATGATCATGATACTGCACTCCAGCCTGGGTAACAGAGGGAGGCCCTGTCTCAAAAAAAAAAAAAAAAAAAAAAAAGAAAGAAAAAGAAAGAACTTTAAGACATATTTTTAAAATTCATTAACTATGCACAGCCCTTAAGGGGAGGAGGACGAATTGCTTCCACATTCCACTTCCTAGATCTGGTTGAGAAAACAGGTTCCCCATCTGGGGCACTTAGGAAGGAATATAGTAAATGCCTCAGTTAATAACATCCTCCTTTTTGAAAGTTGCCTTTTCTCTCCACCCTTGAGTAGATCCGGTATTTGATGAAACTTGTGAAAGTGGGTGGAACCTGTCTTGCCCCCTCTTTTCTAGAATGCACGGTATATATATGCAACTGTGACTTTCAAGGAAATGTGTTTGCCATTTGCTGATTCTGGGGGAAGTTAATTTCTAACTTCTTTCACTGGTTAATGAAGGAAAGCATTGCACCTTGCAAATGCACCAAATGAATTGAGTTCATCATTTTAAAAACTGTCTTTTGACCAGGCAGACTTATTGAAAAATTATTAAGGGGCCAGGCATGATGGTTCATGCCTGTAATTCCAGCACTTTGGAAGGCTGAGGTAGGTGGATCATGAGGTCAGGAGTTCAAGACCAGCCTGGCCAACAAGGTGAAACCCTTATCTCTACTAAAAATAAAAAAACTTAGCTGAGTGTGATGGCGGGCGCCTGT
Source organism: Macaca mulatta (assembly GCF_049350105.2). Lineage (NCBI taxonomy): Eukaryota > Metazoa > Chordata > Mammalia > Primates > Cercopithecidae > Macaca > Macaca mulatta. The sequence continues at coordinate 57,743,522 of NC_133424.1, forward strand.
AATCCCAGCTACTCGGGAGGCTGAGGCAGGAGAATCTCTTGAACCTGAGAGGTGGAGGTTGCAGTGAGCTGAGATTGAGCCACTGCATTCCAGCCTCAGCAACAAGAGAAAAACTCCATCTCAAAAAAAAAAAAAAAATGTTAAGGGCTGGGCACGGTGGCTCATGCCTGTAATCCCAGCCCTTTGGGAGGCTGAGGCTCGAGAATTGCTTGAGCCCAGGGCAGCATAGTGAGACTCCCTCTCTGTAATTTTTTTTTTTTTAATTAGCTGGGCATGGTGGCCCACACTGTGGTCCTAGCTGCTTAGGAGACTGATGTGAGAGGATCGCGTAAGCCCAGGAGGTTGAGGCTGCAGTGAGCTATGATCATGCAATTGCACTCCAGCCTGGGCGACAGAACAAGATTCTATCTCTAAAAACAAAAACAAAAACAAAAACAAAACTCTTTTTCCCCGTCCAAAACAAAAAATAATAATAACTTTAAGACAGTGACGGAGAGCATTAAACCAAGCTTGGGCCTTTCGAAGTGTGTGTTTTGGGGGTGAGGGGAGCTGTGCGACCCTTAAGCCGGTTTTGAGGCTTATTCCAGGTATAAGACAGGGAGGGGAGAGGTGAGGCTGGGGCAGGCCTGGGGTGCACAGGGCCTCCTGGGCTGGGGGAGAAGCCCCAGCTTTCTCCTGAGGGCAGTAGGGAGTCATGGCCAGTTTTGTGCTGGGGAGGGAGAGGGTCAGATTTGTGCTTTACCAAAATGGGAGGAGGCTGGAACAAAGGGGAAAGCGGAGATAGGGAGGGAATGAAAGAGTGAGGAGGGGGAAGAGGAGAATCCAAGTGGTAGAATTCATAGGATGAAGTGAGTGACCACCGCCCATGGGGAGGGAAAGGAGGTATCTGGAGGAGACCAGAGACCCTGGAGATGGGCAGGCTGTGGGTCTCTCCCTGATACAGGGGCAAGGGGAGGGTTGGGGGAGAGGCTGCAGTCTGGGTGGACACAGGGCATGTGAGGTTCGGAGACATCCCCAGGATGGTATCCACGGGGGGGGGTCTAATTCCCTCTTCAGCTCAGCCTCAGCACCCCCTCCTGTTCTCTCACCCTGACAGTAGCCCAGTTTTCTTTTATTGTTTGTTTTTGTTTTTGTTTTTAAGGTAGGGTCTCACTGTATTGCCCAGGCTAGTCTCGAACTGCTGAGCTCAAGCGATCCTCCCACCTCAGCCTCCCAAAGTGATGGGATGACAACAGGTGTGACCCACCATGTCTAGCGTGTTGCTGGGGGTTTTTTGTTTGTTTGTTTCTTTTGAGATAGAGTCTCACTCTGTCACCAGGCTGGGATGCAGTGGTGCCATCTCGGCCCACGGCAAGCTCCGCCTCTCAGTTCAAGCAATTCTCCTGCCTCAGCCTCCTGAGTAGCTGGGATTATAGGCACCTGCCACCATGCCCAGCTAGTTTTTGTATTTTTAGTAGAGAAGGGGTTTCACCGTGTTGGCCAGGATGGTCTCGATCTCTTGACTTTGTGATCTGCCCGCCTTGGCCTCCCAAAGTGCTGGGATTACACGTGTGAGCCACTGCGCCCGGCAGGGTGTTTTTTTCTTTTTTGAGACAGAGTCTTGCACTGTCTCCCAGGCTGGAGTGCAATGGTGCGAACACGGCTCACTGCATCCTTGACTTCCTGGGCTCAAGCAATCTTCCCACTTCAGCCTCCCAAGTACCTGGAACCACAGGCATGCACCACTACACCCAGCTTATTGTTTTTTGTTTTTTGTAGAGATAACGTCTTACTATGTTGCCCAGGTTGGTCTCCAACTCCTGGGCTTAAGCGATCCTCCCGCCTCAGCTCCCAAAGTGCTGGGATTACAGGTGTGAGCCATCGTGCCTGGCCAGCTCTGTTTACTGAACCTCCAAAAATGGAGCAAGGCATGAGGGAACCCACATAATGCCTGGGCCCTGGTGATTCTCCCAGGGTCCACACCCTGGCTGATGCTTACACACACATGCATACTCATGCACACGGCACACACACACACACACACACTCCCTCAAAAGCCTACAGCCATTCATACACTCACACAGGCATGCAAGCACAGCACTGTGTCCTATCTCTTCATGTCTCTAGCTGGTTCTTTTTTTTTCTTTTTTTTTTTTTTTTTTTTTTGAGACAGAGTCTCCCTCTGTTGCCCAGGCTGAAGTACAGTGGCATGATCTCATCTCACCGCAACCTCTGCCTCCCAGGTTCAAGCGATTATCCTGCCTCAGCTTCCCGAGTAGCTGGGATTACAGGCACCTGCCACCATGCCCGGTTAATTTTTTGTATTTTTAGTAGAGATGGGGTTTCACCATGTTGGCCAGGCTGGTCTCAAACTCCTGACCTCAAGTGATCTGCCCGCCTTGGCTTCCCAAAGTGCTAAGATTACAGGCGTGAGCCACCATGAGCGGTCTATCTCTAGCTGGTTCTGATGTCTCTCTCCTTTCCTTCCTCCCTCACCTATCTTGTTTTCTCAGTCTTTCCCTGTTTCTTTTGCTTCCGCTCTCTCTGTCTCTGTCTCTCTCTCTGTCTCTCAAAACATACATAGTGGTTTATAAAGCCAGAGACAGTGGCTCACACCTGTAATCCCAGCTTGGGTGACAGAGCGAGACTCTGTCTCAAAAACAAAAACAAAAAAGCAAACATATGTAGTGTTTTTTGTTTGTTTTTGTTTTTTTTTGAGACGGAGTCTCGCTCTGTCGCCCAGGCTGGAGTGCAGTGGCACAATCTTGGCTCACTGCAACGTCCACCTCCCGGGTTCATGCCATTCTCCTGCCTCAGCCTCCCTAGTAGCTGGGACTATAGGCGCCTGCCACCACGCCCAGCTAATTTTTTGTATTTTTAGTAGAGACGGAGTTTCACCGTGTTAGCCAGGATGGTCTCCATCTCCTGACCTCGTGATCCACCAGTCTCGGCCTCCCAAAGTGCTGGGATTACAGGCGTGAGTCACCATACCCGGCCACACAGTGGTTTATAGATTAAGACTGTAGATTCGCAATGGGCTCTGCCACTTGCTGGTCTCATCTTCCTCACCTGTAAAATGAACCTACAGTCCATCTCGTAGGATTGCGGTGAGAATTAAACGAGCCAATACTCTCAAGCACCTGACACAGTGAGTCCTGAGAATGTGTTTGCTGTTGCTACGAAGTCTGTACATTTAAGATAGCAAGCTGGGTGTGGTGCCTTACATCTGTAATCCCAACACTTTGGGAGGCCAAGTCAGGAGGATTGCTTGAGCCCAGGAGTTCAAGACCAGCCTGGGCAACATAGTGAGACCCTGTCTCTACCAGAAATACAAATAAATAGGGAGGGCACGGTGGTTCATGCCTATAATCCCAGCACTTTGGGAGGCCAAGGTGGGCAGATCACGAGGCCATCCTGGCTGACATGGTGAAACCCCGTCTCTACTAAAAATACAAAAATTAGCTGGGCGTGGTGGCAAACACTATAGCATGGCAGGTGGCAGTAAGTGCTTTGGAGAAAAACAGCAGGAAGTTGGGAGGAGGGTTTCGTCTAGGGGCTTCTGTTTTTTTTGTTTTTTGAGAGGGAGTCTCGCTCTGTCACCCAGGTTGGAGTGCAATGGCATGATCTCGGCTCACTGCAACCTCCGCCCCCTGGGTTCAGGCAATTCTCTTGCCTCAACCTCCAGAGTAGCTGGGATTACAGGCGTGTGCTGCCACGCCTGGCTAATTTGTGTAATTTTAGTAGAGACGGGGTTTAGCCATGTTGGCCAGGCTGGTCTCAAATTCCTGACCTCAAGTGATCCGTCCACCTTTGCCTCCCAAAGTGCTGGGATTACAGGCATGAGCCACCGCACCTGGCCCGGGCTTCTGTTTTAAATGGGGCAATCAGAGAAGGTCACACTGAGGTGACATTTGAGTCAAGACTTGAGGCAGGGCGTGGTGGCTCATACCTGTAATCCCAGCACTTTGGGAGGCCGAGCTGGGCAGATCACATGAGGCCAGGAGTTCGAGACCAGCCTGGCCAACATGGTGAAACCCCGTCTCTACTAAAACTACACAAAAATTAGCTCGGCGTGGTGGTGCATGCCTGTAGTTCCAGCTACTAGGGAGGCTGAGGCAGGAAAATTGCTTGAACCTGGGAGGCAGAGGTTGCAGTGAGCTGAGATTGTGCCACTCCACTCCAGCCTGGGCGACACAGGGAGACTCTGTCTCAAAACAAAACAAAACAAAACAAGACTTGAAAGAGGCATGAGAAGGAGCTATGTGGCTGTGAGAGGGAGAGCGTTCCAGGCAGAGGGAAGGACAAGTGCAAAGGCCCTGAGGCAGGAATGTGCCTACTGGGTTAAGAGACAGCAAGGGGGCTAGTGTGGCTGGCGTGGGGGTTAGCGGGAGAGTCAGGGAGCGGGCAGAGGGAGGAGATGAGGTCTGAGAGAGAGAGAGGGGAGAGGGAAGGGGCTGATTGTGCAGGGCTGTGGGGGCCACGGCGGGATTTTGGCATTTGCTCTGCATGAGCTGGGAGTTGTGGGAGGATTCTGAGCAAAGGGGAGTGGTTCACTGTATAACACGGGTTGAGCTTGTGTTATGGCCAGGAACACACTCCGGCTGCAGTCTCTCTCCTCAGTGCTCCCACCGACCCCCCACCACATTCACTAACCCACCTTTGCACCAAACCCTTATAGGGCGGGCATGAGGGCCTAGAGATGGGCGTAGGGGGCTCTGGGGTCTAGCAGAGCCTAAGCAGGGATTTGGGGGACCTCAGTGGAGAGGGGCTCCACCCAAACCTCAAGCCCACTCCTGCTGATGGCCCTCTGTTCTCCCCCTGGTCACATCCTCACCTCTTCCTTCCTGCACCCTCTCCACCCCACCAACAGGCCAGGCATGGCCCTAACTGCCCCCGCCACCCACCCCTGTGTGCTTCCCAAACACTGAGCTATGGGCTGAAGGGAACTGGAGGATGGTGGTTGGAGGTGGGGAGCACTTCCCTGTCCTGGCAAGGGCCCCAACCCTGGCCTCCCATCTCACTCACCTGCAGCTCCTGGAACAGCAGGTCGGCCACCACACGGTGGCAGAGCCGGGTCACATGGTCCAGAGCACTAGCAGATGCTTCCCGGGCCGGCTCGCTTTCTGGGGGCCCCACCCGGGCCAGGCGCTCGGCCAGAGCTCTGTAGGGATCAACAGAGCCAAAAGTGAGGGACCCCAACATCTCAGCCCAACTGCCTAGACCAGTCTCCCCTTAGGTAGAGCAGAGGGCCACAGGGGTGACAGGTCAGATGGGAGGCTGGGGAAGGTCAGGGACTCTGGAGAGGGGACAGGGGATACTTGACAGGTTGGGGGTGTCTGGGGATTGGGGATGTCTGGGGATGTCAGGGGACTCATGGATATTGGGAGGCTGAGGGATGGATGGCTAGGAGGTCTAGGGTATACTGGGGGAGGTCTTGCTGGGTCTTCGGGTCTCAGTTTCTCTTGGTGCTTTCTGGGTGAGAGTGGGGAGGCCTCCATTCTAAAAGTCTGTGGTTCTGATAGTCTACAACTCTGAAACTCTACCCTTACTCTTTTTTTTTTTTTTTTTTTTTTTTTTGAGACAGACTTTTGCTCTTGTTGTCCAGGCTGGAATGCAGTGGCACGATCTCGGCTCACTGCAGCCTCCGCCTCCCAGGTTCAAGTGATTCTCCTGCCTCAGCTTTCCAAGTAGCTGGGAATACAGGTGCCCACCACCACACCCGGCTAATTTTTGTTATTTTTAGTAAAGACGGGCTTTCACCACGTTGGTCAGGCTGGTCTTGAAACCCTGGCCTCAAGAGATCTGCCCACCTTGGCCTCCCAAAGTGTGGAATTATAGGTGTGAGCCACTGCATCCTGCCCCAGCCATTTATTATTTATTTATTTATTTATTTATTTATTTATTTATTTATTCTGAGACAAAGTGTCGCTTTGTTGCCTAGCTGGAGTGCAGTGGTGCAATCTCGGCTCACTGCAAACTCCGCCTCCCGGGTTCACGCCATTCTCCTGCCTCAGCCTCCCAAGTAGCTGGGACCACAGGCACCCGCCACCACGCCCAGCTAATTTTTTGTATTTTTAGTGGAGACGGGGTTTCACCATGTTAGCCAGGATGGTCTCGATCTCCTGACCTCATGATCTGCCCGCCTTGGCCTCCCAAAGTGCTGGGATTACAGGTGTGAGCCACCGCACCGGCCATTGTTATTATTTTTTGTAATACAAATGGTAGAATGGTATACCCACTTCTGCTCTTTCCTTCAACAGCTTGGAGACTTTTCCGTTAGGGCATGAAGAGTTCTCATGCTCCTTTTTAATATCTGAACTGGATTCCACTGCTTAGCTGTCCCATCATTTATTTAATTGGTCCCCGATAGATGGACAGCTGGTTCCATTTTTTCCAGGGAGGAACCCCGCACACATGTCATCTCCCATGAGCTTTTGGCCTCTAAAGGGTGGATTCCTAGAGGATCTGCTGGGTCAAGGTCCCAGTGTTTGTGATTTGGGCAGAAAGTGCTCAGTCTGGACTATTCTCCATTCAGCAATGGAAGAACACAGACTGCCACAATGATAGGAAATGGGAATGGCCAGGTGCGGTGGCTCACACTTGTAATGCCAGCATTTTGGGAGGCTGAGGCAGGAGCATCACTTGAGCCTGGGAGTTCGAGCCCAGCCTGGGTAACAAAGAGAGACCCTCATCTCTTTTCTTTCTTTTTTTTTTTTTTTGAGACAGAGTCTTGCTCTGTTGCCCAGGTTGCAGTGCAGTGACGGGATCTTGGCTCACTGCAACCTCCGCCTCCCGGATTCAAGCAATTCTCCCACCTCAGCCTCCTGAGTAGCTGGGATTACAAGCACCTGTCATCATGCCTGGCTAATTTTTCTATTTTTTTTAGAGATAGGGTTTCACCGTGTTGATCAGGCTGGTCTTGAACTCCTGACCTCAGATGAACTGCCCACCTCGGCCTCCCAAAGTGCTGGGATTAGAGGTGTGAGCCACCATACCCAGCTGACCCTCATCTCTCTCTCTCTCTTTTTTGAGACGGAGTCTCACTCTGTTGCCCAGGCTGGAGTGCAGTGGTGCGATCTCGGCTCACTGCAAGCTCTGCCTCCCAGGTTCATGCCATTCTCCTGCCTCAGCCTCCTGAGTAGCTGGGACTACAGGCACCCGCCACCACGGCCAGCTAATTTTTTCGTATTTTTTGTTTGTTTGTTTGTTTTTTGAGACGGAGTCTTGCTCTGTGCCCCAGGCTGGAGTGCAGTGGCGCGATCTCGGCTCACTGCAAGCTCCACCCCCCGGGTTCATGCCATTCTCCTGCCTCAGCCTCCTGAGTAGCTGGGACTACAGGCGCCCGCCACCACGCCCGGCTAGTTTTTTGTATTTTTTTAGTAGAGACGGGGTTTCACGGTGTTAGCCAGGATGGTCTCGATCTCCTGACCTTGTGATCCGCCCGCCTCGGCCTCCCAAAGTGCTGGGATAACAGGCTTGAGCCACCGCGCCCAGCCATTTTTTCGTATTTTTAGTAGAGATGGGCTTTCACCGTGTTAGCCAGGATGGTCTTGCTCTCCTTACCTCATGATCCACCTGCCTCGGCCTCCCAAAGTGCTGGGATTACAGGCGTGAGCCCCCACACCCAGCCCCCATCTTTTTTTTTTTTTAATTAAACTAATCAAAAAGGATAAAAAGGCAAACAAACAAACAAACAAAAAAATTGTCATTCTTAAGAGTCTTGAGTCTGGGGTCTAGGTTTCTATAATTCGAACATTCCAATATTCAGATGCTCTGTGGTACTATGGCTGTTTCAAGGACTCGCAGATTTTATGCTTCTAAGGTGCCATGCTCAGGCTCCCCTGAATCAGTTCTTCAATCCCCACCCAGGATCCGGGCATCCCAGGTCAGCTTCCACCTTGGATTGGTCCTCCCTCCATCATACCGGGGATGCCCTCACCTCAGCGGGGGGCCACAGTTGACCAGGGCGATGGTCTTGCTGATATAGGTGTCAGGTAGCATCTCCCGGACTCCTGGGTTCTCATGGAATCGTTCCACGCGCTGCTGGAAGCTGGTGGGAAGAAAGGGGACAGATGGGGCGCTGCTGGGTCAGGGTTCCTGGCTGGGCCCCCAGGCTGCCAAAGCCACCACCCCTGCGTTGGCACTCTACCTGTCCTCAGGTGACTCCCTCTCATCTCTCCTCTCTCTGTAGGATCCCAGGCCCCGATGCCCAACCCCAGCAGAGCTAACCCGTGCTCCCAGGTCCCCCTACCTCTGCAGGAACTCTGCCAGCCCCCCCAGGCAGCAGTGGGCCATCCGCTCCCCAAACTCCTGGCTGATGCGGGGCGCTCGCTCTGTGTGCTCTTCCAGCAGCTGCGAGGTCCAGGGCGACGAGAAGAGGTGAGGAGGGGGCAAGGTCTCACTTTCCCATGCCTGCGCCGTCCAGTCCATCCCCAAGCCTCCCTCCACATCCTACCTCACACACATCCTGGGCCAGGCTGCTGTGCTGGTCCTCCAGGCTCCCCCAGTGCTCCTCGTCCTCCTGCAGCACGCGGAGAAGGGCGGCCCTGGTCTGAGCCTACGGTGGGGAGATGGGAGACAGGTAGGACTTGGGGGCTGCCTGGGGGTCTTTTTCTATCTCTTTTTCCCACCACAATCCCCTAGCCCTTAGCCCCAAGCAGTTCCGGTTTCTACCTGTGAGCTTGTCAAGGTGATGCTGGGGAGGGAGGCTGAGCCAGAAAACTTCCACAGCCCTTCCCACTCCCAACTCTGTGGTTTGGAACTTTATATCAAAAGTCTGTGGTTTGGCCGAGCGCAGTGGCTCATGCGCGTAATCCCAGTACTTTGGGAGGCCTAGGTGGGCAGATCACCTAAGGTCAACAGTTCGAGACCAGACTGGCCAACATGCAGAAGCCCCGTCTCTACTAAAAATACAAAATTAGCCGGGCGTGGTGGTGCATGCCTATAATCCCAGCTACTTGGGAGGCTGATGCAAGAGAATCACTTGAACCCAGGAGGAGGAGGTTGCAGTGAGCCGAGTTCGTGCCACTGCACTCCAGCCTAGGCAACAAGAGCGAAACTCCATCTCAAAAAAAAAAAAAGACACATGTACATTAATATACATATACGTACATTAATGTACACGTGTATATTATTTACAATGTGTATACATATTTATGTTAATATGTATACATAAATGATGTATATTTAATATTTATATTTAATATACATTAAATTAAATATATTTAATATAAATCCTACTATTACATAGTATGTATTAAGTATTATTTATATTAAATATTGTTTTTCTTTAGAGGCCGCGTCTTGCTCTGTCCCCCAGGCTGGCGTGCAGTGGCACCATCATGGCTCACTGCAGCCTCACACTCCTGGACTCAATCCTCCTGCCACAGATTCCTGAGTAGCTGAGGCTACAGGCACATGCTACCACACCCAGCTAACTTTTTAAATGTTTCACAAAACAATTTTTGTTGTTGTTGTTGTTGAGACGGTGTCTCGCATTGTCACCCAGGCTGGAGTGCAGTGGTGCCATCTTGGCTCACTGCAACCTCCACCTCCCGGGTTCACGCCACTCTCCTGCCTCAGCCTCCCGAGTAGCTGGGACTACAGGCGCCCGCCACCACGCCTGGCTAATTTTTTGTATTTTTTGGGTAGAGACGGGGTTTCACCATGTTAGCCATGATGGTCTTGATCTCCTGACCTCGTCATCCACCCACCTCGGCCTCCCAAAGTGCTGGGATTATAGGCGTGAGCCACCGCGCCCGGCCCAGTTCTGTGATTTTCTTGTACTCTAAGGTTTGAAGTGTCCAGATATACTGAACCTTTACTAAGTGTCTGTACAGGCGGCCTTTGTGTCTATGGCGTATGGACAGAACTCAGAAATTCATAAAGGGGAAAGGGAGCTGGAAAGAGTGAAAGGGGGAGGGGACAGGCCTCCGAAGCCCACTGTGACCCCCTCCCTCCCTCCACAGCACTTCCCACTTCCAAAATGCAAAATCCCAGGTACCTTAACATCTGTGACGCATTCATCCTCCAAACCCCGCAGGGTGCCAGGGGACAAAAGGGGCCCCAGCTCCCCATTCTCCAGGGCAGCCATGTCCACCAACCCTAAGACCTCTCTGGGGGTGGGGGTGAGAGAAAAGGAGGTCTGTGAAAAGTGGGGCTGGGCAGTTGGACCCTTCCCTACACCCTCCTACCCACTGTTTCTGTGACCCTAGGCCACTCCCTTCCTCTCTCTTAAGTCAGCTCTGCTCATCCCTCAGAGGAAGTCTTTGGAATTGTTGCTTCCCCGGCTCCAGCTCTCTGAGTCAGCTCCCTGATGGATGGTGTCCGGGCATGATATTTAAGGGTCAAGTCCAGGCTTGAAGATCTGACACGCAAGGCTTCGCCCATGATCCATTTCACCAGACAGAAGTTCCCTTTGCGCCTATGCTCTGAAGCCCTGCTCCCTTACCTGGCCTTGCAGGCTTCCCCAGTCCAGCCCTTGCTCCCCACCTTCTACTTGATTACATGCCTGGAGCTATGTGACATCATCAATATCCACCCCCATATACCCCAGACTTGGGCTCACGGCATCCTCTCAATTATAAACACCATCTCCCTACAAATTGGACCAAACCCAGTTCCCAGCACTTTAGGAAGCTTTCTGGACTCCCTATCCTGCCTCCATCCCTTATAGATAACATGAGAGCATTATCAACATACATTCCCAAATGAGATCTTCCCAGTCTTCTGGTGACAGCACCCTGATTTTGTTGGAAGAACCACCCACCCCCTTCACTGCCCAAGGTGTGGCTTGGATGTGGCTAACTCCCTTTTCTCTGGGGTAGACAGGTGACCTGGAGGTAGCTAATCACCATATTCCATCCCCCGGCCACAAGAATGGGTATGTTTTAGGACACAAAGGCTCAAGAGTAGTAAGATTCTAGGACTGGGAGGGACCATGGTACTGAGGTTCTGGGGGCTACCCGTATAGAATTCAAGGGGTGAACAGCACTCAAGTCCTAAAACTGGGCCAGGTGTGGTGGCTCACACCTGTAATCGAAGCACTTTGGGAGGCCAAGGTGGATGGATCACTTGAGGTCAGGAGTTCAGGACCAGCCTGGCCAACATGGTAAAAGCCCGCCTCTACTAAAAATACAAAAAAATTAGGCTGGGCATGGTGGCTCGTAATCCCATGGTTGGCATGTAATCCCAACACTTTGGGAGTTCGAGTCAAGTGGATCACCTGAGGTTAGGAGTTCAAGACCAGCCTGGCCAACATGGTGAAACCCCATCTCTACTAAAAATACAGAAATTAGCTGTGCATGGTGGTGGGTGCCTATATAAATCCCAGCTACTTGGGAGGCTGAGGCAGGAGAATTGCTTGAACCCGGAAGGCGGAGGTTGCGGTGGGTGGAGATGATAGCACTGCACTCCAGCTTGGGCAACACAGCAAGACTCCGTCTCAAAAATAAATAAATAAATAAATAAATAAATAAAGTCCTAAAACTAGAAGGATCAACAGTGTTGAGGTTCTAAGACCGAAAGAGGGAATGAGGCTAAGGTTTACGATTCAAAGGTTCATTGGTACTAAGTTTCTATGGTTGAGTCATCAATTCTAAGTTCTAAGATTGGAAACGTCAACACTACTACTGACCTAGGCTCTAAAGAGAGAGCAGTGCAGGATTCTAGAATTCTAAGTGTCATTGTATTAAGGTTAAGGGTCAGTGGGGCTATGGTTCTAGGAAGGAATGGTCAACAAGGCTAAAACTCTAGGACTCAAAGTGTGAACAGCTAAGATTCCAGTAGCGTAAGTGTCATGAAGCCCAGGTTCTTGGACTGGTGAGCCCACGGTGCTGAGCTACTAGGATTGAAACTGTTGATAGTGCTACAATTGTAGAACTTGAAGACTCAATGGTGCCAATAGGTTCTAGGTCTGAAAGGGTGGGAATGCTAGGATTCTAAGACTGGAAGCATCGGTGTTACTTAGGTGCTAGGAGTGTAACTGTCCGATGATGCTAAGGTTGTATGTAGGTCTAGAAGAATGAATGGTGTTGAGATTTTAGGAACGGAAACGTAGACACGCGAAGGTTCTAGGACTGGAGGAATCAACGGTGCTAAGATTCGGGGACTGGAAGGGTGGACAGTGAGGCGATCTAGAGTGTAAGTGTTGACAGAGCGCTGAGGTTCTTGGACAACAGTGGTGCCGGAGCTCTTCTAGGACTGCAAGGGTTCGTGGCAGTAAGGTGCTGGAACCGGAAGCCTGGGTAGCAATTCGATTCTAGGATTATAACTGTCAGCGGTGCTGACGACTGGATGGGTCAATGGTGTTAAGTGCTAGAGCTGTCCCAAGGTCCTTAATGTCTGAAGAGGCCAGTGCTGGGGGTTGGGGCTGGGGGTTTCACGCGACCTTGGGCAACCGAGCCCAGCTCACCTGGGGTAGACCTGATTGTGCCAATGCAGCAGCGCGTAGCGGTCGGCCAGCGGCAGCCTGCGACGGGCAGAGGCCCCCAGCCACTCGGCCAGGGCCCCGTGGTAGCCGCGCAGGTAGACGCCGAAGGCGCCCAGGCCGGCGGGGTAGGCGGGGGCCAGGCGGCCCCGCACAACGGCCATATCCTCCAGCAACCGCGCCCGCAGCGCCTCCAGCTGCCCGGCCAGACCTCCGGGCGCCCCAGGAGCCGCCGCCTCTAGGCGCTCCCGGGCCGCGCGCGCCACAGCTTCGGCCCAGCGGGCGCGCAGCTTGCGGGCCGCCCCGGGCCCCCGACGCCCATCCGCCGCCTCCTCCTGCACCAGCACCTGGCCCAGCTGCGCCACAGCGCCTGCCCCGGCGCACGCGCCCGGCCCGGGGCCCGCCAGCGTCTCGCGCACCAGCGCCCACAGCTCACGCTGCAGGGCCTCGTACAGCAGCGCCACGTCCCGCGCCCGGCGGCCCCCGCCAGCGCCCTCGGCCTTGGGAGGCCCAGGTGCGCCGCCCCCCGACGGCGCCAGCTCCTCGGCCTCCAGCTCCAGGATGTGCTCGTCCGCGCGCGCTAGTTCGCGCTGCTGGATCAGGCTCAGGATCTCCAGCACTGCAGGGGGGAAGGCGGGAGGTCAGCAGTGCGCGGGGGGGGGGGGGGGGGGGGGGGATGGGGGCAATGCCGGACGCAGGGGTAGGGTGGGTGCTTAGGAAGGGAAGGGAGATGACGGGAAGAGGGTTACAGGAGGCGGGAAGGTGTTGGGGGCAGAGAAGAGCCCGGAGAAGAGCAAGAAAGAAGGGTGTTGGGTAAAGGATGTAGGGGAGGGGACAGGGTGAGGGGCTCATGCTTGTAATCCCAGCACTTTGGGAGGCCGAGGCTGGCGGATCACTTGAGGTCAGGAGTTCAAGACCAGACTGGCCAACACGGCGAAACCTCGTCTCTACTAAAAATACAAAAATTAGTAGGGCGTAGTGGCATACCCCTATAATATCAGCTACTCGGGAGGGCGAGGCAGGAGAATCGCTTGAACCCGGAAGGCGGATGTTGCAGGGCGCCGAGATTGCGCCACTGCACTCCAGCCTGGGCAACATGTTGAGTGAGACTCTATCTCAAAACTAAATAAATAAAAACTTAAAAAAGAGAGAGAGAGAAAAGAAAAATGCCTGTGACTGAGGAAGGGATCAGGTTGCGGGATGGAGAAATGGAGGAGGGGTCGGAGGAGGTGAGAGGGTTGAGAGAGGAGCCAGGTAAGGGGGAGTGGGATGGAGGCAGCGGTGGGAGCAGGAGGGGCAGGGTGGGGGCTTGGAGATGAGGAGAGGATATGGGACCACTGATGGGGTCTTTTTGGGGTGGGGATGGCTGTGGGGTGATCTGGCCCTCTGATGAGTTCAGACTGCCTCAAGAAAGGGGAGTCGTGGGGCTGGAAGGCCTCTGAGGCTGAAGGAGGGTCCTGGCAGCCCAGGGTTACCCTCGACACCTCCACCCCCCTCCACTTCCTCCCTGGCAGAGAAACTATTTCCTGGCCAGCGCTATTTCTGCCCATCCGTTTCCAGAAGGCGGGGCTCTAGTCACCCCCTCCTCACCTCCCTCCAGTGCCCTCCCAGTCCCCAGGGAGCTGGGGCTGAAATAGCCTCTGGCCAGAACGCGGAGGGCATCAGAGGACAGAAAAGGCTCTCCTGAGTCCCCAGCCCTGGAGCAGCTCAGGCCTCAGGGCTAAAAGCAGAGCTCAGGCACAGGAGCAGAGATAGAGGCAGGGTTGGGGATGGCAGTGAATTAAGATGGGGATTGGGACAAGGATGGGGATGGGGCTGGAGGTGAGGATGGGGGGAAGGTGGGGGTGGGGATGAGGGAGTTTAGGGTTAGGATTAAGTCGGGTGGGAGTCTGGACAGAAATGGGAAAGGAGGGAAGAATGACATTGGGATCTGGGTAGGGATGAGGTTGGAAAGGTGGGGGAGGGGAGTGTAAGTGAAAGCTGAGGATAGAAAGGACGTAAAGATTGATGTGAAGGCCGGGCACGGTGGCTCACGCCTGTAATCCTAGCACTTTGGGAGTTGGGCAGATCACCTGAGGTCAGGAGTTCGAGACCAGCCTGAGCAATATGGTGAAACGTCATCTCTACTAAAAATACAAAAATTAGCCGGGCATGGTGGTGTGTGCCTGTAGTCCCAGCTACTCAGGAGACTGAGACAGGAGAATTGCTTGAACCGGGGCGGCGAAGGTTGCAGTGAGCTGAGATCTCGCCATTGCACTCCAGCCTGGATGACAGAGCTAGACTCCGTCGCAAAAAAAAAAAAAAAAAAAAAAAATTGATGTGAGTTTGAAGATGAATTCTGGAAGTGAGTTGGGCTTGGGAATAGGAACGTGGATGGAATTGAAGATGGAGGGGTTGGGGATGAGGGTTTAGGATTGGGACTCAGGATAGGGGTGAAGATAGATTAGGGATGAAGAGGAGGTTGAGTTTGGAGTTGGAGTTGAAACTGGGGGCTGAGGAAGGACTAGGATATCAAGTAGGACTGAATAAGGAGGTTGCTGGTCAGGGGTGGTGGCTCATGCCTGTAATCCCAGCACTTTGGGAGGCTGAGGCAGGTGGATCACCTGCGATGAGGAGTTCGAGACCAGTCTGGCTAACATGGCAAAACCCCATCTCTACTAAAAATACAGAAAAAAATTTTAGCCAGGCATGGATGGTGATGCATGCCTGTAATCCCAGCTACTCGGGAGGTTGAGACAGAATTGCTTGAACCGGGGAAGTGGAGGTTGCAGTGAGCCGAGATTATACCATTGCACTCCAGCTGGGCAACAGAGTGAGACCCCATCTCAAAGGAAAAAAAAAAAAAAGGAGGTTGCCGGAGGGAAATGGGTGGAAGGTGGGTGCTGAGAGGGGCCTGGGGCTGGGGGTTAAGAGTGAGACCAAAAGAGTGTAAAAGGGTTGAAGGTGAACATGGGGAAGAATGGGATATGAAACGGGACTGGACCAGCTGGGGGTTGCCATGGTGTTGGACATAGACATTGATATTAAAGATGGTGTTTAGGGCCAGGCGTGGTGGCTCATGCCTGTAATTCCAGCACTTTGGGAGGCCGAGGCAGGTGGATCACGAGGTCAGGAGATCCAGACCATCCTGGCTAACCTGGTGAAACCCCATTTTTACTAAAAATATAAAAAATTAGCCAGGCATGGTGGCAGGCGCCTGTAGTCCCAGCTACTTGGGAGGCTGAGGCAGGAGAATGGTGTGAATCCGGGAGGCGGAGCTTGCAGTGATCCGAGATCATGCCACTGCACTCCAGCCTGGGCAACAGAGAGAGACTCTGTCTTAAAAAAAAAAAAAAAGATGGTGTTTGGGCTAGGCGTGGTGGCTCACACCTGTCATTCTAGCACTTTGGGAAGCTGAGGTAGGAGGATCACTTGAGGCCAGGAATTCAAGACCAACTTGACCAACATAGTGAGACCCCCATCTCTACAAAAAATGTAAAAATTAGCCAGGTGTGATCGCGTGTGCCTGTAGTCCTAGCTACTCAGGCTGCTAAGGTGGGAGGATTGCTTGAGCCCAGGAGGTCAGGGCTGCAGAGAGCCATGATTGCACCACTGCACTCTAGCCTCCGGTCTGGGTGTTAGAGTGAGACCCTGTCTCCAAAAGGAGATGGCATTTGGAGGAAAGGATGAGCTGTACGAGAAGCATATGGATGTGTCTCAGATAGAGACTGATGGTGGGCTTGGAATAAGTGTGGGGTGAGAACAGAAAAGGCATTGAGGAAGACACTGGGGCTTGGAGTAGGAATGGGGACTGAGGATGAAGACGGGGTGGTGTTAGGGATTGAATTATGTCCCCCCAGAAAAAAAAGGATATGTGAAGTCTTCACCCCAGTACATCAGAATGTCACCTGATTTGGAAATAGGGTCTTTACAGAGGCAATCAAATTAAAGTGAGATCATAGCGCAGACCCAAATCCCATATGAGTGGTATCCTCATAAAAAGGAGAAATTGGCCAGGTGCCGTGGCTCACACCTGTAATCCCAACATTTTGGGAGGATGAGGCAGGCAGATCACTTGAGGTCAGGAGTTTGAGACCAGCCTGGCCAACATGGTGAAACCTCATCTCTAGTAAAATACAAAAATTAGCTGGTCGTGGTGGCACATGCCTGTAATATCAGCTACTTGGGAGGCTGAGGCAGGAGAATCGTTTGAACCCAGGAGGCAGAGATTGCCGTGAGCCGAGGTTGCACCACTGCACTCCAGCCTGGGCGGCACAGTGAGACTCCATCTCAAAAAATAATAATAATAAATAAAATAAAGAAATTGAAGAAATTGGGGCTAGAAAGGGAAGGGGGAGAGATGGGACCAAAATCAGGTATTCACATGGCTTTAGACGTGGGAGTAGGGCTGAAGACGGCAGGTGGAGGAGGCAAAGATTGAGGGTGGGCGTATATTAACAGGTGGCTCTGAAGAAGGTTGATGACAGGAGTTAGGATGGCAGTAGTAATGGGCTGGAGCTGGCATGGAGGCAGGAGATGTGAGTCAGACATGTGAATTGCAGGTCGGGGTCACAGGTGGCAGCTGGGATGGGCTTAAGTATGAAGCCTGGGACCACCAGGGCTGGGGATGGACATGGGCACTGGAATTCTCCCAGGACTGGGTCAGGGCTCTGGACTCACCTGACAATGGCTCCTTCATCTTTGGGGGCTCTGGGACCTTGGGTGGGGGCTCTGGAGCTGCCTCGCCTGCAGGCACCACTCTCTCAGCCAGGGACGCACGCTGGGGCTTGGATCCACGCCCGAGTCTCAGGAAGGCCAGTCTCCGGGCAGCCTCCCCTGCTGCCTCCTCGTCGCCATGGGCTCGGGTCCCATGCAGCCGGGCCAGGAGGCCAAAATCTGCTGAGCTCCTGCGTATCCCTGGTACCAGCACACGGCCCAGGAAAGAGCGGGACTGCCCATCCCCGGGGCTGCCTGCCCGCCGGCCCGGGGCCCAGCCCAGACGGAAGGGAGCCAGGCCTGCAAGCTTCTCCAGGGTGGCGCGGCGGCGACAAGATGTTCCATTGGGGAGGGACCCCAGCTCCCCGGCCTCTTCTTCCTCCGGCCCTGAAACTTCTTCAAAGGGGTTCCGAGAGGACCTCAGGGGCAGGGTCCCCGCCCGGGGCACCTTAGGGTCTGACACTCCCAGGTTCTTCAGGATAGGCATTTTGACAGGTGAGGACCTGGGGAAAAAAATAATGACCATGGACGATGCTGATGACAATGGTGGTGTGGATGACAGTACCTCTGTGTACCGAGCACTTTGGGGTGAGTGTACCAGACACTTGCCTGAGCACTTAATAACCCCTGGATCTGCACGAGCCTATAAGGTGGGGACATTTTTTTTTTTTTTTTTTTTTTTTTGAGACGGAGTCTCACTCTATCGCCCAGGCTGGAGTGCAGTGGCGCAATCTCGGCTCACTGAAAGCTCCACCTCCCAGGTTCACGCCATTCTCCTGCCTCAGCCTCCCAAGTAGCTGGGATTACAGGAGCCCAAGGTGGGGACTTTTTTTGTTGTTTTTATTTCTTGAGACAGAGTCTTACTCTGTCGCCCAGGCTGGAGTGCAGCTCACTGCAGCCTCCACTTCCTGGGCTTAAGTAATCCTCCCACCTCAGCCTCCTGAGGAGCTGGGATTACAGGCGCATGACAGTACGTCTGGCTAATTTTTCATATTTTTAGTAGAGATGGAGATCTTGCCATGTTGCCTAGGCTGGACTCAAACTCCTGGACTCAGGTGATCTGCCTGCCTCAGCCTCCCAAAGTCCTGGGATTACAGACATGAGCCACCATGCCCGGCCATGGTGGGGATTTTCATTATCTTCATTTTGATGAGGAAATGGAGGCTCAGAAGGGCAAAGGCACCTGCCTAAGGTCCCACGATGATTCAAGAACAAAGTCAGGATTTGCCCTCAGACCGTCTGATTCCAGTGCCTGGGTGCTCTCCCTGCATATCCACATTAGAACCTTTCCTTACCCTACTCCTGCCCTGTCACTAAGGAGCAATGTTTATGTCTGGAATATTCTCCCTTTTTTTTGAGATGGAGTCTCACTCACTCACTTTGTCACCCAGGCTGGAGTGCAGTGGCACAATCTCGGCTCACTGCAACCTCTGCCTCCCAGGTTCAAACAATTCTCCTGCCTCAGCCTGAGTAGCTGGGACTATAGGCACGTGCCACCACACTAGGCTAAGTTTTATATTTTTAGTAGATATGTGGTTTCACCATGTTGACCAGACTGGTCTTGAACTCCTGACATCAGGTGATCCACCTACTTCAGCCTCCCAAAGTGCAGGGATTACAAGCGTGAGCCACCGCTCCTGGCCTGGAATATTCTCTATCTTAAGTTGGTCCTCTTGATCCTCCTACTCCGTGGAGAAACAGGCTCAGAGAGGGGAAGGCTCCCTCCCAAGATGACACAGTCAGCCAAGGACAGAGATGGTATGGGGACCCAGGCCCCACCATCCATCCAGACATCCAGGACAGACTCCTGAGCACCTGCCTACACCCCCTCATCCCCTTCATCTCTCCCATTTGATTAGTACCCTTGTCATCTCTCCCTCATTCATGTCTTCGGCAAAAACTTATTGGGAAATGTCTAGAATAGGCAAAGCCTAAATTTTTTTTTTTTTTTTTTTTTTTGAGACTGGGTCTCACCCTGTCACCCAGGGCTGGAGTGCAATGGCCCCATCATAGCTCACTGCAGTCTGAAACTCCTGGGCTCAAACGATCCTCATGCCTCAGCCTCCTCAGCAGCTGGGACTACAGGTGTGCACCACCATGCCCAACTTTATTTATTTATTTATTGAGACAGGGTCTTGCTATGTTGCCCAGGCTGGTCTCAAACTCCTGGCCTCAAGGGATCTGCCCGCCTCTGCCTCCCAAAGTGCTGGGATTACAGGTGTGAGTCACCTCGCAGGTCTCTAGACAAATCCTTGGAGACAGAAAGGAGACTGACAATTACCTATAGGACTGGAGAGAATCAGGGAATGGGAAGTGACTGCTAATGGATGCAGGGTTTCCTTTTGGGGAAAGGAAGACACTCTGGAACTAGATAAAGGGGACGGTTGGACAACATTGTGAATGCATTAAATGCCACTTAATTGTGTGCTTTTAAATGGCTTGAGGGCAGGTGTGGTGGCTCCTGTGCCTGTAATCCCAGCTCTTTGGGAGGCAGAGGTGGGCGGATCACCTGAGGTCAGGAGTTCGAGACCAGCTTGGCCAGCATGGCGAAACCCTGTCTCTATTAAAAATACAAAAAAAAGGCCGGGCGTGGTGGCTCAAGCCTGTAATCCCAGCACTTTGGGAGGCCGAGGCGGGCGGATCACGAGGCCAGGAGATCGAGACCATCCTATCCTGGCTAACATGGTGAAACCCCGTCTCTACTAAAAATACAAGAAAATTAGCCAGGCGAGGTGGCGGGCACCTGTAGTCCCAGCTACTCGGGAGGCTGAGGCAGGAGAATGGCGTGAACCCGGGGGAACGGAGCTTGCAGTGAGCCGAGATTGCGCCACTGCACTCCAGCCTGGGGCACAGAGCAAGACTCCGTCTCAAAAAAAAAAAAAAAAAAAAAAAAAAAAAAAAAAAAGCCAGGCATGGTGGCAGGCGCCTGTAATCCCAGCTACTCAGGAGGCTGAGGCAGGAGAATTGCTTGAACCCAGGAGGTGGAGGTTGCGGTGAGCTGAGATCGTGCCACCGCATTCCAGCCTGGGAGATAGAGCAAAACTCAGTCTCAAAAAACAAAACAACAAAACAAAAAAATTTACTAGGTATTTGCCATGGGCCCAGCCCTGTGCAGGTGTTAGGGACACAGCGGTGGCCAGGGCAGCCCCAGTCCCTGCCTTCACAGCTTCCTGAGTCCTGCCCATTCCATCTCCTAAGCCTCTCTTCAGTCTGCGCTCCCTCCTTTCACTCCCTTCCCATAGCCCCTACCCCAAGCGGAACCCTTACCCACTTCCCTGCCCTGGCCTCCTCCCTGGTCCCCAGCCTCTAGTCTTAGCACCTCCAGTGCACCTTTCAGGACCTTGAAAAAGCACAGACCTGCTCTTCTCCATCTCTTAAGCCTTCCATGGCTCCCTAGTGACTTCGGGACAAAGCTGAGGCCTGTCACCACAGTCTTCATGCTCTGGCAGCTGCATACCTCACTAGCGCTGTCCCGTAGCCTCCTCCTTACCCCAGGACCCTCCAGGTTTCAGCATCTGCTGGTGCTTCTACATAGACACCTCTTCTCCATGCTCCAGTCAGGACTTCAGGACTCACACTTCAGGACTCAGCCCCATGCCCCCTCCTCCAGGAAGCCCTCCCTGACCCTCAGGCTCCCACAGCCCCTGGGTTCCCACACCTCACCCCTGCCTGCTCTGGGTCGTCCCTGTCTGGGGACAGATCTGTGTCCCTCACTGGACTGCAAACCCCAGGAGGACAGGGCTGGGGCTGTCTCAGTCACCACTGTGTCCCCAGCTCCCAGCACAGGGCAGACACTCAGGGAATGGGTGCTAAACAGGAAATGAAGGAAGGAAAGAGGCAAGACAGTTCATTCCTTGGGTGGAGAGGAGGAGGGTGAGTCAAGCTGGAAGAGGTCACTAGGGAGCAGGCCATACAAGGCTTTAAATTCCTTGATAAGGGACAGACTTTCTTCCAAGAGCCCTGCAGAGCCACAGATGGGTGCTTTTTTTTTTTTTTTTTTTTTGAGACGGAGTCTCGCTCTGTCGCCCAGGCTGGAGTGCAGTGGCCGGATCTCAGCTCACTGCAAGCTCCGCCTCCCGGGTTCACGCCATTCTCCTGCCTCAGCCTCCCGAGTAGCTGGGACTACAGGCGCCCGCCACCTCGCTCAGCTAGTTTTTTGTATTTTTTTAGTAGAGACAGGGTTTCACCGTGTTAGCCAGGATGGTCTCGATCTCCTGACCTCGTGATCCGCCCGTCTCGGCCTCTCAAAGTGCTGGGATTGCAGGCTTGAGCCACCGCGCCCAGCTAGATGGGTGCTTTTTAAAACGATGAAATAGTTCAAACATTCAGAAGAGTACAGAAGACAAGCTTAATAAACACCTCTGGGCCTACCATCCTAGCCACAGCTCACACGATCATTTGTTCTCTTGGTTCAGGTTTTTGTTGTTGCTTTTGTCTTTAGAGACAGGGTCTCACTCTGTTGCCCAGGCTAGAGTACTGTGGCGTGATCATGGCTCACTGCAGCCTCGAACTCCTGGGCTCAAGCGATCCTCCCACCTCAGCCTCCCAAGCAACGGGGACACCCTGCTAATTTTATTTTTTAATTTTTTGTTATAGATGAAGTCTTGCTATATTGTGCATGCTGGTCTGGAACTCCTGCTCCTGGTCTCAAACAATCCTCCCTCCTTCGCCTCCCAAAGTGCTGGAATTATAGGTGTGAGCCACTGCAAACTGGCCTGATTTTTGTTTTAAAGAATAAGCCAGGTGCGGTGGCTCACGCCTGTAATCCCAGTACTTTGGGAGGCCGAAGCGGGTGGATCACCTGAGGTCAGGAGTTCAAGGCAAGTCTGGTCAACATGGTGAAACCCTGTCTCTACTAAAAACATAAAAATTAGCTGGGTGTGGTGGCAGGTGCCTGTAGTCCCAGTTACTTGGGAGGCTGAGGCAGGAGAATTGCTTGAACCTGGGAGGCAGAGGCTGCAATGAGCCCAGACTGTGCCACTGCACTCCAGCCTGGGCAACAGAGCAAAACTCCATCTCAAGAAAAAAAAAAAAAAAGAATGAATTACAAATGCGTGCAGCCTCCTCGCGCCACCTCTCCTGGTCCCACTCGCTCTAGTCTTCTCTTAAGTAACCCAGCATCCAGAATGAACGTACTGTCTATTCATCCAAGTAGATTTTTATCCCATGCTCCATAGACTTGTATCCAGAAATAATATACTGTTTTACACGGTTTCAGACTCTCTATAAATGGTATCATACTATTTGTATCTTGCAACTTGCTTTAAAATTTATTTTTTTGCCCACATTATGAACTTGTGAGATTTATCCATGTCTAGCTATACAGCTCCAGTTCATTTAAGTGCTATGTAATATTCCACTGTATGAATTGCGTAAAGGGTCAGATGTTCACTCGTTCTCCTATTGCTGGACCTGTAGTTTGTTTGTCACCAGGACAGGGTTCTGAGCAGGTCGGGACACGGTCAGGATTATGCAGACGTGTGGGGGTGGACAGGAGGCCTGGAAAGAGGGTGGTGTGCAAAAGGCCTGGGTTGCCTAGGCTGTGGGTAAGAGCACCCCTTTCCATGATGGGGAGGCCCCTTCTTTCCTCCCCCATTTCAACCCCTGAGCTGCTGCTTCTCAACCCTCCGGTTCCTAGAAATGCTCTCGGACCTCCTTCCAGTCTCCATGGGCCCCCACCCTCCAGGAGGCAGTCACCATGACAACCCCTTGCCTGGAGCCCCCAGGGATGTGCAATAGATACCCCCCATGCGCACACATTATTTGCACGCTCATTTCTCTTTTATTTTATTTTATTTTTTTGAGATGGAGTCTCACTCTGTCACCCAGGCTAGAGTGCAATGGCACGATTTCAGCTCGCTGCAACCTCCACCTCTTGGGTTCAAGCGATTTCTCCTGCCTCAGGCTCCCAAGTAGCTGGGATTACAGGTGCCCACCACCACTCCTGGCTAATTTTTGTATTTTTAGTAGAGACAAGGTTTCACCATATTGGCCAGGCTGGTCTCAAACTCCTGACCTTGTGATCCACCCACTTCAGCCTCCCGAAGTGCTGGGATTACAGGCATGAGCCACTGCACTCTGACCTTCTCTTTTATATTTTAGACAGTCTCACTCTGTCGCCCAGGTTGGAGTGCAGTGGCATGGTCTCGGCTCTCTGCAACCTCTGCTTCCCAGGCTCAAGCAATCCTCCCACCTCAACCTCCCGAGTAGCTGGGACTACAAGTGCGAGTCACCACACCTGGCTAATTTTTGTATTTTTAGTAGAGATGAGGTTTCGTCCTGTTGCCTAGGCCGGTCTCCAACTCCTGAGCTCAAGCGATCCACCTGCCTCAGCCTCCCAAAGTGCTGGGATTACAGTCATGAGCCACCACAGCCATCCTCGATTTCTCTTTCATCCTCTGAACTGGCATCCACATGCCTCATCCCAAAATGGCTCCATCATCCCCCCTCCACCCCATAGCTGTCTCCATCTTCCTCTCAAAATTTCAGGCTTGAATTTCCCTCCAATTGAAGTCAACCTTACCCAGACGACGTCTGACTTTCCCCCACCTGGCTTCAATATCGCCCCCAATCTGGATCCAGCATCCCCAAACCTGGCTGCAACATTTTCCCAAAACTGGCTCCGACGTCTTTCCCCTTCCTGGCTCCAACACCCGCCTCTGCAAACGGGTGCTGACATCCTGCCCCTCCAACCCTCTGTCTGCCTCCCAGTGCCCAGCCCCTGACTCACTTCCGAGGCATCCCTCAAGCCCCCAGCCTCTCAGGCCCGCAGGATGTCTTGGCCACCAGAGCTTCCCTCTTTGAGCCCCTCCTCCTCTTCCTCACTGCCAGCCTTTTCCCTGGAGTCCCTAACCTTCTGCAGCGGCCCTGACCTCGGTTTGCAGAATCCATCACCTCTGACGCCAGCGTCTACATTAGAGAACAGTCTTTCTGCATGGCGTGTCCCCAAGCCCAACCCCAACCAGTGCAACCCCAAACCAGTCCTTGACCCCAAACACAATCCTGTCATCAGCCCAGCCCACTGCAAGCTCATCCGCATCTCCAATCCCAACCTGATCTCGTCTCTCCTGCTTGATGTCAATCCCCACCTGGTCCCTGTCTCCCATCTCCGAGACCCCATCTCTTGGGACAGAACACACACTCGATCCGTCCTGGCCTCAGTCTTCCCACCCAGACTCGCAGGACGTTTGACCCAGTGTCGTCTCATCTCTCTTCTCCCTTGGTGGCCAAGGTTTCCAGTGCTCCCTTGCACCCTCTCTGGACCCTTCGAGTCCTCAAATTCTCCCCTGCACCCTCCTCTTGTTCTCATCTCCTTTCTGCCTTCTCGCCGGCACCCCGCTGGGGTCAGGCCCCAGATTCTCTCTTGCCCCCCGGCCCCTGCTGGGTTCAAGGCACAGGTTCTCATCAGCTCTGGTCCAGTGCAACTCAGGGCAACTCTCTTCTCAGAAGGGCTCCCAGTGGGAGGTGGGACCCCTTCCCCCTGTCCCCAGCACACTCACCTCTGTCCTCCTGCCCGTCCTTCTGTTCCCGCTGCTGTCCTGTCCCCAGGCTACTTCAGCCAGGACTGCTGAGAGCTTGGATCTGAGTTGGGGGGGTGCTCGGAGGAGGACAATTTCCTGTCAGGAAACCCCTCCCTCTCTGGGCCAGGGGCGGGAAGGACTCATTATCTGTCTGCCCTTTTAGGCCAGGCTGCGGTTGGGCTGGGAAGGCCGAGGCCCACAGCCGGGCCCCCACCCTCACCCCTGCTCCAGGCCGGAATCCGCCCACGCCTGGATGCTCTTCACGCCTCCCAAGGTGACAACACCATCCTGGGAGCCCCAGGGAGACACCCCAAGCTGGACGCCAGCCCAGAGCTGCTCTCCAGCATGGGCAAGCCCCGAGGACTTGGAATGAGAACTTGGGGGCAGGCAAGCATCTCTCCACAGTTCCCTGCCACAGGCTGAAGACCAGGAGGGAAGTTTTGCTGGGCCCAGGGGCTGGGGAGGGGGACCTATGGAGGAGGGCACTGGGCATGGCTTTGGAACTGTGGTTCTCTTTGTCTAGAAGCTCTTGCACCCAGGTCTGTACATGGGGCCCTCGTTTGCATCATCCCAGTTCCAGCCCCATGGTCTCTTCCTCTGTTCTCCACGGTCCCGTCTCACAGAGGCGTCACTCTGCTTTGTCCATTTATTTTGCTTTTTTTTTTTTTTTCCCCCTGAGACAGAGTCTCGCTCTGTCGCCCAGGCTAGAGTGCAGTGGCGTAATGATAGCTTACTGCAGCCTGGATCTCTCAGACTCAGACAATCCTCCCACCTCAGCCTCCTGAGTAGCTGGGACTACAGGCATGCGCCACCACGCCCAGCTAATGTTTGTATTTTTTGTAGAGACAGGGATCTCACAAGGTTCTCCAGGCTGGTCTCAAACTCCTGGCCTCAATCCATCTTCCTGCCTCGGCTTCCGGCTTCCAAAGTGCTGGGATTAGAGGCGTGAGCCACCGTGCCCAGTCTGTCGATTTCTTTCTTTTTTTTTTTTTTTGAGACGGAGTCTCGCTCTGTCGCCCAGGCTGGAGTGCAGTGGCCGGATCTCAGCTCACTGCAAGCTCTGCCTCCCAGGTTCACGCCATTCTCCTGCCTCAGCCTCCCGAGTAGCTGGGACTACAGGCGCCCGCCACCTCGCCCGGCTAGTTTTTTGTATTTTTTTTAGTAGAGACGAGGTTTCACCGTGTTAACCAGGATGGTCTCGATCTTCTGACCTCGTGATCCGCCCGTCTCGGCCTCCCAAAGTGCTGGGATTACAGGCTTGAGCCACCGCGCCCGGCCTGTCGATTTCTTTATTGCACCTTCTACAATGTGAAATTATCAGATGCAGCTGGATTCCTTGCAGATAAACTCAGCAAAGCTCACTTTGTTGATCCTGTTCATCTTTATAAGCCTAGCTGCGTGCCTGGCCCTCAGCAGTCAAGATTTAAATGAAATTTAAATGAATGCATCGGTGGGGACAGACTGAAGCCGAGGGTTGGAGGTGGGTTTGGAGATGGACTTCCAGCTAGAGTTGGAGATGCCAAGTGAAGTGAGGGCTGGGGCTGGAGCTGGTGCTGGGTGGAGCTGGGTATGAGAGTCAGGGTTACTTTAAAAGACTAGGGCCATGTGTGGTGGGTCATGCCTGTAATCCTAGCACTTTGGGAGGCCAAGGCAGGGGGATTGCTTGAGCCCAGGAGATCAAGACCAGCCTGGTAACATAGCAAGATCCCATCTCTACAAAAAAAAATTTTTTTTTTTAATTAGCCAGGCGTAGTGGCACGCTGTAGTCCTAGCTACTAAGGGAGCTGAAGTGGGAGGATCATTTGATCCCGGGAGGTGGAGGCTGCAGTGAGCCATGATCTCACCACTGTGCTCTAGCCTGGGTGACTGAGAGAGACTGTCTCAAAAATAAAAAAAAAAACCTTTTTTTTTTTTTCCAATAATAAAACTAGGCTGGTTGCAGTGGCTCATGCCTGTAATCCCAGCACTTTGGGAGGCCAAGGCGGCTGGATCACTTGAGGTCAGAAGTTTGAGACCAGCCTGGCCAACCTGATGAAACCCCATCTCTACTAAAAATCCCAGCACTTTGGGAGGCCGAGGCAGGCGGATCACGAGGTCAGGAGATCGAGACCATCCTGGCTAACATGCACCACTGCACTCCAGCCTGGGCAACTGAACGAGACTCTGTCTCAAAAAAATTTTTTTAAAATTTTCTTGAAATACAATTCACATACCTAAGATTCGCCCTTTTTTTTTTTTTTTTTTTTTTTTTTTTTTTTTTTTTGAGACGGAGTCTGGCTGTGTCTCCCAGGCTGGAGTGCAGTGGCGTGATCTCGGCTCACTGCAAGCTCCGCCTGCCGGGTTCACGCCATTCTCCCGCCTCAGCCTCCCAAGTAGCTGAGACTACAGGTGCCCGCTACCACGCCCGGCTAGTTTTCTGTATTTTTAGTAGAGACGGGGTTTCACCATGTTAGCCAGGATAGTCTCGATCTCCTGACCTCGTGATCCACCCGCCTCGGCCTCCCAAAGTGCTGGGATTACAGGCTTGAGCCACCGCGCCCGGCCAGATTCGCCCTTTTCAAAGAGAGTCCGGTAGGTTTTAGTATATTCACAAGGCTGCAGCAAGCGTCACCACTATCTAATTCCAGAACATTCTCATCACCCCAAAAAGAAACCTGGTAGCCATCAGCGGTCACTTCTCATTCCCCCTCTGGCAACCCCTGGCAACCATTAATCTACTTTCTGTCTATGGATTGGCCAACTCTGAATATTTCATATGAATGGAAGCATACAATAAGTGATCTTTTGCGTCTGACTTCTTTCGCTAAACATGCTGTTTTCAAGGTTCATCCACTTTGCAGCCTCCCTCTCAGTAAGCCTCAGTCCAGCATCTGGGAAATCGGGTGGGGACGCTGTTGGGAAAGGGAGGGCAGGGGTGGACCCTGGTGTGTGTGGGGCGCGTGTAGGGAGGTGATCGGCTGCCCCCGTGTGGTGCATGGTAGAACTGCAGCTCTCAGCGCCAATGCAGGGAAGAGGTTGGCGGCGCTCAGCCCCTCTAGCCCACCCCCAAGACCCCCACTTTCACCCTGCAGCGTCCCTGGGATCACAATACTTCTAGAACACTACCCTGGAACTCCTCCCTCTCTGCCACTGTCCCTGAGACTCCTCGGGCCATATTTGCCAAATAGTAATAATAATGTTCCCACATACGAATTTTGAATCTGGCCCCCTGTGAAGCACTTTACTCACAAATTCTCATTTATTTGTTAGTAGTAACAAATTAAAATAACAAATAAATATAAACAAATTGACAAATAAAAATAGTAGCAGCCTGAGGTTGCTGCTATTATTATTTGGAGACAGGAAACCACAGTGGTTGAGAGAGGGTCCAAGTTTGGGAACTTGGGAGCACTTGGATTCAAATCGTAGCCCTGCCGCTAATTTGCCGTGTGACCTTCAACGTGCGACATTTCTCCCTTCCTTGGGTCTCTGCTTCCTCATCTGTAAATGGGATTGATAAAGATGCTCCCTACCTCCTGGGGTGGCAGAAAGGAGAAAGTGCTCAGAGCCTGGTATAAGCGCAGCTGCCATGAGTCTGTGGTGTTCATTGTATGAAGCAGTGCTGTGCTGCTGACTGTTTCACAACCAGCTTTTGGCTGAGTGCAGGGTAATCCCAGCACTCAGACCCAAGCGGGAGGATTGCTTGAGCCTGAGAGTTGGGGATCAGCCTGGGCAATATGGCTACAAAAAATTAGCTGGGCGTGATGATGATGCACACCTGTAGTCCCAGCGACTCGGTGGGGCTGAGCTGGGAGGATTGCTTGAGCCCGGGATGTCCAGGCTGCAGTGAGCCATAATCGCACCACTGCACTCTAGCCTGGGTGATGCAGTGAGACCCTGTCTCAAAAACAAAACATAGCAAAGCAAAACAAAACACCCCCAGCTCTCTGCAGGTGGGGGTGGGGAGCCCTAATTTATAGCATTTGCCAATTTCCATGGTGTAAATACTCCCACCATGGCTAATTTCAAGCTACCAAGGTGATGTCACAAGGCATTTTTGTCCCCCATTATATAGTACTTTTACTGTGCAGCTACAATAGACGTAAGTAACCTCAAGATCACAGATAATGGCAAATGTAGTAAGATAATTAGGACGTGATGAGTATGTATTACCTGGACTTTTAATATAATTTAATTGTATGTTTGCATAATTTAATTTTTAATAATGGCTGTGTTTAACAACCAGTTCCAAAATTCCTGAGACATAACAATCAGCTTGCTCCAGCCAGATCCAGCACACTGCTGTTTTAGAAGGGAAAACTGAGGGTCAGGAAAGTGGCCCTCAGATAGACGAAGGCAGGGCACAGACCCCTTCCCAAAACCGTGTGACTCCCAGGCCAAGACTATGTAATGCCCGTTTTTCTTGTGGATGGTCCCCACAGCGCTGTGTGGCCTCCGAGAGGCCTTTGTCCTCTCTGGTCTCAGTCTGCCCGCATGGGGAGTGGCCGTGCCCTGCAGGCGAATACCTGCACAGGGTTCCTTCGCACCTGCCAGTGAGCAACACACGGATTCTTCCTCTCACTTTACAAACTGGGAAAGTGAAGCCCAGAAAGGGCAAGTACTTGCCCTGGGTCATACAGGTGGACAGAGATGGTCCCCAGCTGGGGTGCAGAGGAGAGGATACTGCAGCCCCAACCTGGGGGTCTGGAGCTTTGTGGGTTGGTGGAGGCGGCCTGACTAGGGAGGTCGCTGAGCCCTCAGCATTGGCCAAGCCCTGCACACCATCCCCTTGACCCACCCCACCCTTAGGCCTCCGAGGGAAGAGCTTCCCCTGCCCCCCCGCCAACTGGGGAGAGAATGGACGGGGGGCGGGGGAGGGACAATGTGGGCAGCGCCTCTGGGGGCTTCTCTGGCTCAGTCCCTTTATCTCCATCTCTTCACAGATCTCTGCGTCTTTGTATCTCTTTGTCTCTCCCTGTGTGTGTGTGTGGGGGGGTCTCTCTTAGTCTTTGTCCCTCTGCGTCTCTGGGTCTCTCTGTCTCCGTGTCCCTGTATCTCTCCCTCTCTGTCCTCTGGCTCTCCGTTCATCTCCTTGCGCCTCTCTCTCCACCCTTTTGTAACTCGTCTCTCTCTCTTTGTGTCTCTTTATCTCTACGCCTCTCGATCTCTCTCTCTGCGTCTCTGGCGCTCTGCCCCGGTCTCTCTCTCCCCTTCTCTCCTCTCCAGTGCGCCTCTTCTTCTGGGCGAGAACACGCTCCCCGCCGGCGCGCCCAGACCCGCCTCCGCCCCCGGCGCCCCGGACCAGCCCGGGCCTGCGCCTTTAAGGGCCGGCGGCGGGGGGCGGGGTCCCGGTGCCCCGCCCTGCCCGCCCCTCCCCCTGACGTCCCTTCCTCCCTACCCAGCCCCTCCACCGCCTCCCTCCGCCGCCGCCTGGGCCGGCTCCGCGCCCCCTCCGCGGCCCCCGCCCGCCCGCCTGCCCGCCCGCCGCCCCCATGGCGCCCGGGGTCCCCGCTGCACGGGGCCACTAGGACCCTCGGGGTCCCTTCCCCTCCCCCGCCCTGTCCTCTCTCCCGCGGCGCGGACCCGGGCGTTCTCGGCGCCCAGCTTTTGAGCTCGCGTCCCCAGGCCGGCAGGGGGGGGAGGGGAAGAGAGGGGACCCTGGGACCCCCGCCCCCCCCACCCGGCCGCCCCTGCCCCCCGGGACCCGGAGAAGATGTCTTCGCGGACGGTGCTGGCCCCGGGCAACGATCGGAACTCGGACACGGTGAGTGGGGCCCGGCCCCTTGGGGAGCCCTGACTGGGTCCAGCCGCCAAACCCTTCGCCCCGCTGTGCCCCTCGCCCCGCGAGCCCCTACCCTCGTTTCCTGGGCTCGACCCTACTCGTCGCCTCTCGACCCCTCCCGGACTTCCAGGCCTCTCGGCCCTCCCCACCTTTTCCAGCCCAGCCCGACCCCTGGGGGCGCCCCTCTCTCGGGACCCCTCTCTTGTCCCCGTGCAGAACGCTTCCGCTCGGGTCTGTTCCCTCCAGGAAGCCCCCTCCCCTGCTTCCAGGAGCCCCTCCCTTCCCTCGCGCGTGCTAAGCCCTTTCCCCTCCAGGCTGTCCGCGTCCGACACCTCGCCCCCTCCCGGATTTGCAGGGCCCCTGACCCCCCAAGGCCCGGCCCTGGCTCTCCCAGCGGGGCCTGGCCCTGTCCTGCCTCTGGCTCCGGCCTTCCCTATCTGGGGCTTGGTGCCGGCTCTCCAGGAGCCCCTCTCCTCTCATTCCCAGTCCTCTGCCCCTCCAGGACGCACCCGGGGCGCCTGTGGGCAGCCCCTGGCAGGAAGCTGGTTTCCACCTCTCCTGGGCCCCGGCCCTTTTCTGCCGCCTTCAAGGTCTCTCCTGTCCCAGGCCTGGTCCCCATCTTCCAAGCAGCCCTGTCCCTAGATCCCAGCACTCCGGGGCCCCCAGAAGCCACCTGGACCCTTTCTGGTCTCTTCCTCTCCCAGGAAGCCTTGGCCTCCAACTTCCAGGCCCCCACCTCACCCAGGCTCGTATTTCTAGGCCCTGGACCAGTCTGACTCCAGGCCTCATCCGCCCTCTATCAACTTCTCAGCGTCAGGCAAGCCCCTTCCCCAACCCCCAACCTCTCCACCCATGCTAGGCCAAACTTAGGCCCCTTCCCCACAAACCACCGTCCTTTCTCCTGCCCCAGGGCCTCCCCCTTCCTTGCTGGGGGTCTGGCCTCCCAAGGAAGCCCCCTCCTCAGCTTCAGAGGCCTTCCTCAGCTACAGGGCCTGGCCCCAGATCCTTCTTCCAGAAAACTCCCAGACCTGAAGCCTCTCATCTTGCCCTGGCTTCAAGCCCCTCATCTTGCCCTGGCTTCAAGCCCTTTTCCCTTGGGGTCAATCTGTTGGAAGCCTTCTCCCCAAATTTCTAGACCCTTTGACCTCCCCCAGGGCTCAGCCTTTATTCGTCTGTGCTGCTCCTTGCCCAAGAAACCCCTACCCCATACTTCCAGGTCCCCCAGACCCTTCTCTAGTTTCAAGGACTGCTCCTAGAAACCCCCTTCTCTGATTCCTAGGAGCTT
This sequence comes from Macaca mulatta, assembly GCF_049350105.2. Taxonomy (NCBI): domain Eukaryota; kingdom Metazoa; phylum Chordata; class Mammalia; order Primates; family Cercopithecidae; genus Macaca; species Macaca mulatta. The sequence continues at coordinate 57,775,189 of NC_133424.1, forward strand.
CCCAAGATCCAGGGATTCCTGGCCTCTGACTTCCACTGCCCCAATGGCTTTGTCACTTTCCACCATTCCCAGGCGCCCCCTGCCTCTACACTGTTTCCCAGAGAGTCCCAGGGAGGCCCCTCCCCATCTCCTGTGTCTCTGATCACTCTGATCACTTCCAAAGACCTGCCCACCACCCAATCCTAGACGTCTCCCCAGCTGGGATCTTTGTGTCTTTCTCCAAATCTTTCTGCCAGGTCCCTGTTCCCCTTCCCCCTGTTTCCCTCACCTCTGACAGACCGCCCCCCCCACGCACACACACCATCAGAGATTTGTATCTGTCCCTTCCTCATCTTGCAGATCCCTCCCTCACAGAGACCACCCCCCTCATCACTACGGGCCAGAACTCCAATTTGGAGTCTAATGAAATGCCTACTACCTCTGTTCCTTGGTCACTGCAATCTACAGTGAGGTGCCAGGGGCTCCACAGTCCTGGGTTCCAATGCTGGCATGGCCAGCTGGTTTGCCTTGTGTCCTCAGAAAACCAGTTCTCCCTTTCTGAGCCTCAGTTTCCTGCCCTGGAAAATAGGGGTGACCGCTTGAGTGCCTCCTTGGCTTACTCGATTCAGGCAAAGCCTGGCACCTAGGAAGCACTCCACAAATGCCAGCTGCTATTGTGGCTGTGGGTATGAGTCAGACGGCCCGTGGATTCTCAGCTCAGGGCTGTTATTAGTTGTTGAGTGAGGCTGCAGATTCACTCCCAGCTTGCAGCCTCAGTTTCCTTATCTCTAAATCGGGTTGCTGATGGCCCTCCGCTGTTAGGGATGTTTGCAGGAGCCAATGACGTGATGTGACTAAGGTGCACAGGGCCTGGCATGTGTCGTGGCTGTTGTGGTTATTAGTACTAGTTTAATTGTTCAGATAAACTTGGGTTCATATCCTGTTTCTGTCCCTCCCTAGCTGTGTGACCTCGGGCAAGTAACCTCACCTCTCTGAGCCTTGGTTTCCTTGTCTGTTAAGTGGAACGCCTGATGACGACTTGCTGTTCCCTGGGTTGTTAAGATGCGTGCATGGTGCGGATTTGAGGATGGCTAATCCCCTTTTCTCTCCTCCAACTCTTGTCACTAAGACCTGCCTGTCAGTCCTGATGGGGAGTCACCTGCCTGCCTCTGGAATACGAGGTTGCAGCCCCCTCTCCTGTTACCTGGTTACCATGGCTACAGCCACATAGGGTCATGCTCCCCCACCCCAAGTTCCAGGGCCCCCCACCAGGGGGCCAGCCTCCCCAGGTTCCCTAGCAACAGGCCCGGGTGTTGGGGCGCCAGCCGGGCGAGAGGGAGCCAGGCCAGGTGGTGGTGCAGGCCAATTTTAGCTCCCACCCCCGGCCCCCAGGGGCTTTGTCACCCACTGCCCCAGCTGCCCCTCGCAGGGGTCCCTCAGCCATGCTGCCTTCAGCGTGGTGCCATCCCACCTCCAGCTGGCTGCCGTGGTGCCACCTGATGGGGGTTCTTCTCCAGGTCCTTATCTCGGTGGGGATCCGGAGGCCTTATCTCCAGGATCTCCACCTGCCTCCCTGGTCTCTGCTGGGAGGAAGCCTGGAGCAGTGGGGAAGCCTGGCTCAGCACTCAGGAGGAATCAGCAGGCTGGGGTTCGCATCCCAGCACTCTGCTCCATCTGCCCTGTGACCTTGGGGGAGGGACTCCCCCTGCCTGAGCCTGGGGGTCCCCATCTGGAGACTGCAGATCATAATTGGACCCACATTGGAGGCCAGGGTGAGGGCACGGCAGGCAGTGGCAGACGCATGGTTAGAGCCCCGGCTGTGGTGGTTGGAACTGCCCAGCTGTGGGGAGATTGTCTTTCTGCCCCTGTGAATGGACTGTGTGACCTTCACATAGCATCTTCTCTCTCCAAGGCTCAGTTTCTCTGCTGGAACGTGGAGTCGCTCACTGGGTTACTGCAGGAATCAAGTGTAGGCGAGTTGCCTGTTTACACAGGACTTGGTCCATAGCGTGAGCTGCTTTGTAGAAATGGTTCATGACCCAGCGTGGTAGCTCACACCTATAATCCCAGCACTTTGGGAGACCCAGGCGGGAGGATGGCTTGAGCCTGGGAGCTGAAGACTAGCCCGGGCAACATAGCAAGACTCCATCTCTACAAAAAAATTTGAAAATTGGCTGTGTGTCGTGGGGCACTCCTGTGGTCTCAGTTACTTGGGAGCCTGAGGTGGGAGGATCTGCTTGAACCCAGGCAGTTGAGGCTGCATTGAGCCTTGATTGCACCGCTGCACTTCAGCCTGGGCAACAGAGCAAGACCCTGTCTCAAAAAAAAAAAAAAAAAGGTTCAGGTGTGAGAGGCAGTGTGGTGTTGTGACAGAGAAGAGCATCAAGACTGGTGGAAACTACTGGGCATGGTGGCTCACCCCGGTAATCCCAGCACTTTGGGAGGCTGAGGCAGACGGATCACTTGAGGTCAGGAGTTCAAGACCAGCCTGGCCAACATGGTGAAACCCCGTCTTTACTAAAAATACTAAAATTAGCCGGGCGTGGTGGCGGGCACCTGTAATACTCGGGAGGCTGAGGGAGGAGAATTGCTTGAACCTGGGAGGTGGAGGTTGCAGTGAGTTGAGATCATGCCACTGCACTCCAGCCTGGGCAACAAGAGTGAAGCCCCATCAAAAAAAAAAAAAAAAAAAAAAAGACTAGCGGAAACTGTTTGGGTTCAGATCTTGGGTCGGGGCCTCAGTTTCCCCACCTGTAAAGTGGAGATGATAGTGTGGTAATGGCCTCATGTTGCATCAATGACCAGCATTAATTAAATGTTAGTTGTTGCTATCAAGTGGCCCGGCAGTGCCCTTCTCAGAGACTTGGGACACCAGCCCATCAGCCTCCTGGACTTTCTTCCTCCCCTCCTGTTGCCCTCCGGCTTCCCACTCCCAGCTAGAAGGGCACAGGCAGAACTGCCTTGGCAGGGGGCCTCAGGCACCCTGAGTCCCAGCCCTGAAAGGGAGACACAGTCCCTGGGGCTTCCAATCAGGCCAGGGCAGCTTGGAGCCGGCAGGTGACCTGTGGGGGAGAGAGGCGGGGAGGGGCGGGACAGTAGGAACAGAACATCGGGAGGAGAGAAGCCATGGTGTGGGAGACAGCAAGTCAGGGGCTGCTCAAACCCTGGGTGTTTCAGGGGGTAGCAGAAGCAACAATGTTTCCCATGGAAGGAGGATAACAGGGATTCAGCCAGGTCTCAGGGCCAGTGAAAGACTTGGTTATACCGCGCGGGGGTGTTGTCTCACGCTTGTAATCCCAGCACTTTGGGAGGCCAAGGTGGGTGGATCACCTGAGGTCAGGAGTTCAAGACCAACCCGGCCAACATGATGAAACTCCGTTCCTACTAAAAATACAAACTTAGCCAGGCATGGTGGCACATGCCTGTAATCCCAGCTACTCAGGAAGGCTGAGGCAGGAGAATCACTTGAACCCAGGAGGTGGAGGTTGCAGTGAGCCAAATCCCGCCACTGTACTCCAGCCTGGGCAACAAGAGCGAAACTCTGTCCAAAAAAACCAAACAAACAAAAAGACTTGGTTACAATGTTTGGAGTCCAATCTGGGGCAACAGTGATTGGGATAAAATGTTCGGGGCATTCCACTGGGAATCAAATGTTGCCATTTGGGTTTGAAGTAGAATTTGGTGGCTGGAGAGGGGACGGTCGATGGGTCAAATAGCATGTCAGAACCAGTGGTGGTGGAGGAGGAGCCTCGAGTCCAGATTGAGGTCAGTGTTGATTGGGGTTGAGGGCAGTCTCATTTAGAGCAAAATATCATAGAGGTGATCCAGGCTCCAGGACAGGCATATCCTGCTTTTTCGCACTGCCTTATCAAACTTCACAGATACTGTGTTTTCTACGAATTGAAGGTTTCTGACTACCCCGTGTTGAGCAAGCCTGTAGCCTCCATTTTTCCAGTAGCCTGTGCACCATTCATGTCTCTGTCACATTTTGATAATTCACACAATATTTCAAACTTTTTCATTATTATTATAATAGCTGTTATGGTGATCTGTGATCAGTGATGTTTTTTCTTTTTTCTTTTTTTTTTTTTTTTTTGAGACGGAGTCTTGCTGTGTCGCCCAGGCTGGAGTGCAGTGGCCAGATCTCAGCTCACTGCAAGCTCCGCCTCCCGGGTTCACGCCATTCTCCTGCCTCAGCCTCCTGAGTAGCTGGGACTACAGGCACCCACCACCTCGCCCGGCTAGTTTTTTGTATTTTTTTAGTAGAGACGGGGTTTCACCGTGTTAGCCAGGATGGTCTTGATCTCCTGACCTCCTGATCCGCCCGTCTCGACCTCCCAAAGTGCTGGGATTACAGGCTTGAGCCACCGCGCCCGGCCTTTTTTTTTTTTTTTTTTTTTTAAAGAGACAGGGTCTTGCTCTGTTGCCCAGGCTGGAGTGCAGTGCCGTAATCATAGCTCACTGCAGCCTCGACCTCCTGGGGCTCCAGCGATCTTCCCATCTCAGCCCCCTGAGTAGCCAGGACTATAGGCACATGCCACCATGTCTAGCTAGTTTTCTTTTTTTTTTAGTTTTTCTAGAGATGGACATATCACTTCATTGCTGAGGCTGGTCTCAAACTCCCTGGCTTCAAGCAATCCTCCCACCTCGTCAATGATTTTTTTTATTGTGATTCACTGAAGGTTCAGATGATTGTTAGCATCTTTTAACAATAAGGTATTATAAAATTAAAGTATGTACATTGTTTTTATAGCTGTAATGCTATTATTGCACACTCAGTAGACTACAGTATGGTGTAAACACATTTTTTCTTTCTTTCTTTCTTTTTTTTTTTTGAGATGGAGTCCCACTCTGTCGCCCAGACGAGTGCAGTGGCACGATCTCAGCTCACTGCAACCTCCACCTCCCTGGTTCAAGTGATTCTCCTGCCTCAGCCTCCTGAGTAGCTGGGATTCCAGGTGTGCATCACCACATCCGGCTAAGTTTTGTATTTTTAGTAGAGACGGGGTTTCCGCATGTTGGCCAGGCTAGTCTCAAACTCCTGACCTCAGGTGATCCACCTGCCTTGGCCTCCCAAAGTGCTGGGATTACAGACGTGAGCCACCCCTCCTGGCCCATAATTTTTTTTTTTTTTTTTTGAGACAGAGTCTCGCTCTGTTGCCCAGGCTGGAGTGCAGTGGTGCCATCTCGGCTCACTGCAAGCTCCGCCTCCCGGGTTCACGCCATTCTCCTGCCTCAGCCTCCTGAGTAGCTGGGACTACAGGTGCAAGCTGCCACGCCTGGCTAGTTTTTTGTATTTTTAGTAGAGACGGGGTTTCACCGTGTTAGCCAGGATGGTCTCAATCTCCTGACCTCATGATCTGTCTGCCTCGGCCTCTCAAACTGCTGGGGTTACAGGCGTGAGCCACCGTGCCTGGACTTTTTTTTTTTTTTTAGACCAAGTCTCAGTCTGTCACCCAGACCGGAGCGCAGTAGAGAGATCTTGGCTCACTACAACCTCCACCTCCCGGGTTCAAGCGATTCTCCTGCCTCAGCCTCCTGAGTAGCTGGGACTACAGGTGTCTGCCACCATGCCTGGCTAATTTTTGTATTTTTTTTAGTAGAGATGGGGTTTCACCATATTGGCCAAGTTGGTCTCGAACTCCTGACCTCGTGATCCACCCACCTCGGCCTCCCAAAGTGCTGGGATTACAGGCGTGAGCCACTGCTCCAGGCTGTCTGGCCCATAATTTTTATATGCACTGGGGATCCAAAAGATTTATGTGCATTGCTTTTTTGCAATATATGCTTTATTATGGTAGTCTGGAACCAAACTTGCAATATCTCTGAGGTATGTATGTAATTAGAAAAGGAGGTTGGGGCTGGATGCAGTGGCTCATATCTGTAATCCGTACGGCTGAGGCAGGTGGATCACGTGAGTCAGGAGTTTGAGACCGGCCTAGTCAACATGGTGAAACCTCGTCTCTACTAAAAATACAGAAATTAGCCAGGCATGATAGTGCACGCCTGTAATCCCAGCTACTCGGGAGGCTGAGGCAGGAGAATGGCTTGAACCCGGAGGCGGAGGTTGCAGTGAGCTGAGATTGTGCCACTGCACTCCAGCCTGGGTGACAGAGCAAGACTCCATCCCAAGAAAAAAAAAAAAAAAGATAAAGTTGGTAGTAGTCAGACTGCAGTGAGGGTTGAAGAAGGGGTCTGATGCCTGGGGTCCTGGATGTTGCAGATTTGGGGGACACGGGAGCTTTTGTTCCTGGAGGCATCTTTTTGTAGAGAAAGATGAAGGATGCTTGGCTGTCTGTGACCTGAGGTTGAAAAGGGCCACAAAGGGGTCGGTAGCCAGACCTCAAGTTAACTGCACCAGCCTACGGGTGCCACGGAAGGTGGGATTGGATAGCTCATGCTGCGTCTCCCCCGCCCAGCATGGCACCTTGGGCAGTGGCCGCTCCTCGGACAAAGGCCCGTCCTGGTCCAGCCGCTCACTGGGTGCCCGTTGCCGGAACTCCATCGCCTCCTGTCCCGAGGAGCAGCCCCATGTGGGCAACTACCGCCTGCTGAGGACCATCGGGAAGGGCAACTTTGCCAAAGTCAAGCTGGCTCGGCACATCCTCACTGGTCGGGAGGTGAGTATGGGCACAGGGTGGGGCTCGGGGCACTTTCCCGCGGGACCAGGTCTTCGGGGTACGTTGATAGAGGTCGGGATCGGCCCTGGGTTTGCTTTACGGCCTCAGGTAAGTTCCCGACTCTCTATGGGACAGGTCACAATATCCCCGATGTTCCCAGAACCACCCCCGTGGGAAAAGAGAACCCATTTCAGGTATCCCTGAAATTGCCGGGAGATCTCAGATCACAGGCAGTCCAATGTGTGCATTGCTAAGGATGCATGCGGCTTTTGTAGATAAACCTGAGCTGTGGCTGGATGCGTTGGCTCACACCTGTAATCCCAGCACTTTGAGAGGCCAAGGTAGGAGGATTGCTTGAGCTCAGGAGTTTGAGACCAGACTGGGCAACATAGCAAGACTTTGTCTCTACTGAAAAATAAATAAAATTTTAAAAAAATTAGCTGGGTGCAGTGATGCGTGCCTGTGGTCCCAGCTACTTGGGAGCCTGAGGCCGGAGGATCACTTGAGCTCAGGAGTTTGAAGCTGCGGTGAGGTGTGACCTCACCACTGCACTCCAGCCTGGGTAACAGAGTGAGACCTTATCTCAAAAAATAAAAATAAAAGAGGGCTGGGCACGGTGGCTCACGCCTGTAATCCCAGTACTTTGGGAAGCTGAGGCAGGTGGATTGCTTGAGGTCAGGAGTTTAAGACCAGCCTGACCAACATGGTGAAACCCTGTCTCTACTAAAAATACAAAAATTAGCTGGGCGTGGTGGCGCATGCCTATAATCCCAGCACTTTGGGAGACCGAGACGGGTGGATCACCTGAGATCAGGAGTTCAAGACCAGCCTGGCTAACATGGTAAAACCCTGTCTCTACTAAAAATATAAAGATTAGCTGGGCGTGATGGCAGGCCCCTCTAATCTCAGCTACTTGGGAGACTGAGGCAGGAGAATTGCTTGAGCCCAGGAGGCAGAGGCAGAAGTTTCAATGAGCCAAGATGGCGCCACTGTATTCCAGCCTGGGCAACAAGAGTGAGACTCTGTCTCAAAAAAAAAAAAAAAAAAAAAATTGGCCAGGTGCAGTGGCTCATGCCTATAAACCCAGCACTTTGGGAGGCTGAGGCAGGTGGATCACCTGAGGTCAGGAGTTCAAGACCAGCCTGGCCAACATGGCAAAACCCCATCTTTACTAAAAAAAAAAAAAAAAATACAAAAATTAGCCAGGCGCGGTGGTGCGTGCCTGTAATCCCAACTACCTGGGAGGCTGAGGCAGGAGAATCACTGGAACCCAGGAGGCGGAGGCCGCAGTGAGCTGAGATTATGCCTCTGCACTCCAGCCTGAGTGACAGAGCAAGACTCCATCTCAAAAATAAATAGTAAATAAATTAAAAATGAAAAGTAAAGTTAAATAAACCTGAGCTGCCTGTCTGTTTTAAGGGTAAACTTTGGTTCCTTGAAATCTTCCTGTGATCTGGAGAACACAGCAGGTTTATTTATGTTGTATTCTCAGTTACACACAGCCTCACTCTCCCCACCTCCTCTTTCAGAGCAGGCATCTGTGCTGAGTATGGCGACATTGCGAAAAGGGCCCACACAGGCTTTGCAGCCTAGATACGAGGTCTCTAACTCACTTAGAGGAAAAAGAATGGTGGATGATTTCATGATTTCCCCACCCCTCCTTCAGTTTTAGAGAAATGATTGGAATGAATTATCCTGCCTTGGATGGACTCTCTCCTTCCCTCACACTGTCTACACCATACACGCAAAAGACACCAAGCCCCGATGGTCTTACGGGCAAATTCTACCGGATGTTCACATTTTATGCCAGTTCTTCCAGAGACTAAAGAAAGAACTTCACTGCCCGATAGGTTTTTAGGTGCCAGTTTGTCCTTAAGAGCAAAACCAGACAAGAAACAAAATTACTGGCCAGTCTGGTGAACATAGGTACAAAAATCTTATACAAAATATTAACAAACAGAACCTGGCAAATCAATTAAAGAAAACTGTGTGATGATGAAGCTGGCTTTATCTTAGGAATGCAAAGTTCTTTTCCCTTTGACAATTTATTCATGTACTTCACCACATTCTCAGATTAAAGGAGAGAAACCATATGATCGTCTCAATACTGGCATAAAAAGTGTTTGATAAAATTTTTAAAAACCCATTCGTGAGAATATGAGGAAAGCTAAGGGGCCCCCTCTTCCATGAAGAACACATGGTTCCCTGTATGTGGATCTGGTTCCAGGGGTTTCTGAGAGGGACCTGGCCCCATCTCTGTTTTAAAAATAAAATGAAAGTTTCACTGCAGACCGGGTGCGGTGGTTCATGCCTGTATTCCCAGCACTTTCGGAGGCTGAGGTGGGCGGATCACCTGAGGACGGGAGTTCAAGACCAGCTTGGCCAGGCCGGGCGCGGTGGCTCAAGCCTGTAATCCCAGCACTTTGGGAGGCCGAGACAGGCGGATCACAAGGTCAGGAGATCGAGACCATCCTGGCTAACACGGTGAAACCCCGTCTCTACTAAAAAATACAAAAAACTAGCCGGGTGAGGCGGCGGGCGCCTGTAGTCCCAGCTACTCGGGAGGCTGAGGCAGGAGAATGGCCTGAACCTGGGAGGCGGAGCTTGCAGTGAGCTGAGATCCGGCCACTGCACTCCAGCCTGGGCGACAGAGCAAGACTCCGTCTCAAAAAAAAAAAAAAAAAAAAAAAGACCAGCTTGGCCAACATGGAGAAACCCTGTCTCTACTAAAAATACAAAATTAGCTGTGTGTGGTGACGCATGCCTGGAATCCCAGCTACTCGGGAGGCTGAGGCAGGAAAATCCCTTGAGCCCGGGAGGTGGAGGTTGCTGTGAGCCAAGATGGCACCATTGTGCTCCAGCCTGAGCAACAAGAGGGAAACTCTATCTCAAAAAAAAAAAAAAAGTTTCACTGCAAAAGAAGTATAAGGAGAGTTCAGTGACATTCTGATTTCCTTCCCATGATGTATCTCAAAGCTGTTTTAAAAGTTGTGTTTAAAAGGTAGATTCCATCGTGCTGCGTAAATTCAAATCTGGCCCACAACTTACTACAGTTTACTATCCATATAACTTTGGCCAAGTGACTCAACAGCTCTGTGCCTCAGTTTCTCTGTTGGTAAAATGAGGATAATCCTGTTAGCCAAGTGTTGGTGGCACGTGCCTGTGGTCCCAGCTACTTGGGAGGCTGAGGTGGGAGGATCGCTTGAGCCCAGGAGATCAAGGTTGCAGTGAGCTATGATGACACCACTGTAACACCACTGTACTCTAGCCTGGGCAACAGAGCAAGACTCTGCCTCCAAACAAACAAAAGAGGGGGTGGGTGTGGAGAATGGGAGGGATAATCCTAGCACTTACCTCACAGGTGGTTGTGAGGATTAAGAGTTCTCATTAGTAAAGCACATAGGCCTGGTAGAGTGAGGACTTAGTACGTGTTAGCCAGTTGTTATTTATTCCACTGTCCTTTTGTTCAAAACAAAGATGTGATGGGCGAGTGATCTGCGGTGCCCTTACAAAGGGATCCCCTCAAGGTCTTGGCCATGCCCACATCCCCTCAGGCAGCTCTGGAGCGTCAGCCAGGCCCTGCTGTGGAATAAGGATATTTCTCTGCAGAAGTGAGGGTGGCAGTGGAGACAGTGAGGACAGCTTGTGCAAAGGCCCTGAGTCCCCAAGTTCCCCATCCACTGGGTATGGCCCAGAGTGAGGGCTCTTCCGGGAGAGGGGGCAAGGGAAGGATATCCTAGGGTGATCTGAGCTGGGCCAGGCTGGAGTGCAGTGGCGCCATCTTGGCTCACTGCAACCTCCACCTCCCAGGCTCAAGCGATTCTCCCACCACAGCCTCCCGAGTAGCTGGGATTACAGGCGCACACCACCACACCCGACTAATTTTTGTATTTTTAGGAGAGACAGGGTTTCATCACGTTGACCAGACTGGTCTCGAACTCCTGGCCTCAAGTGATACTCCCGCCTTGGTCCTCCAAAAAATGCTGGGATTACAGGCCTGAGCCACCACGCCCAGTGGGGCCTGTGGTACCTTGACCTTCCCTCCTCCTTTCCTCCCTCTCTAGGTTGCCATCAAGATCATCGACAAAACCCAGCTGAATCCCAGCAGCCTGCAGAAGGTGAGGCTGGGAAGATGGGGGAGAGCAGGAGCCAGGCTTCCGGGACAGCCGGGTGACCCACCTGACCCCTCCTGCGGGGGCCCGGCTGGGGAAAGGATCCCCCAAGCCACCCACCCTCACTCTCCTCTGTCTTCCTTTCTGGCCACACCCAGCTGTTCCGAGAAGTCCGCATCATGAAGGGCCTAAACCACCCCAACATCGGTGAGGAGGGAACGGGTGCAGGGGCAGGCCACCAGCCGGACACTTGCAAAGGAGTTGGGGGTGGTGGCAGTGGTTAGAATAGTTGGAGACCCGCCAGGCGCAGTGGCTCGCTCCTGGAATCCCAGCACTTTGGGAGGCCAAGGCTGGTGGATCACTTGAGGTCAGGAGTTCGACACCAGTCTGACCAACATGGTGAAACCCTCTCTACTAAAAATACGAAAATGAGCAGGGTGTGGTGGTGGATGCCTGTAATCCCAGCTACTTGGGAGACCGAGGCAGAATTGCTTGAGCCCAGGAGGCAGAGGTTGCAGTGAGCCGAGATCACACCACTGCACCCCGGCCTGGGCAATAAAGCGAGACTTTGTCTCAAAAAAAAAAAAAAAAAAAAAAGAGTTAGAGACCTGGTTTCTCATAGTTGCATCACTGCTGTGTGACCCTGGGCAAGTCACTTAACCTCCTTAAGCTATTTTCTTTTCTGGAGTAGGGATGATAAGAGGGCCTATTACCAGGTCATTGTGAGGATTGACAAAGATCATGCGTCCAAAATGCTTAGTTTGGGCTGAGCTATGGGACTTGGTCCGATTATTTCCACCAGCATCAGCATCCTCACTGTCATTTTCACTGGGCAGAGCGGGGAGAGAGGGGTCTTTAGTGAGAGAAGCGGAGTTTAGCTCCGCGTGGATGTGGCTGCAGCATTCATTCATTTACTCAGTAACTGTTGATTGAGTGGCTGCTATGTGCCGGACCCTGGGGACACAGCAGGGAAGAAAACAAGACAAATCTCTGGCCTCATGGAGCCGACATTCTTGTGAGAGAGAAAGTGGAAAGGGTGGCTGGGCGCGGTGGCTTACGTCTGTAATCCCAGCACTTTGGGAAGCCGAGGCAGGCAGATCACTTGAGGTCGGGAGTTTGAGACCCGCCTGACCAACATGGAGAAACCCCGACTCTACTAAAAATACAAAATTAGCCGGGCATGGTGGTGCGTGCCTGTAATCCCAGCTACTCGGGAGGCAGAGGTTGTAGTGAGCAGAGATGCGCCATTGCACTCCAGCCTGGGCAACAAGAGCAAAACTCCGTCTACAAAAAACAAAACAAAACAAAACAAAAAGGGTGGTAGAGGTGGGTGAGGAGTTTAGAAGATCTTGCTGTCAGTAGGGAGCCATTGAGTGTTTTTGAGTTGGGGGTGGGTGGGTATTATGGTTGGCCTTTTGCATAGTTACCAAGTACAGGTTAGGAGGGGCTCTTTCTCCCTAACCCCCTACACTGTTCCCAACCATTGTAGTGAAGCTCTTCGAGGTGATTGAGACTGAGAAGACGCTGTACCTGGTGATGGAGTATGCAAGTGCCGGTGAGCTGCCCACCCTCTCCACCCTGCCCCTGTGCTGCCTCCCCCTGCCCCTGCACCTGATCCTGACCCCGCTCGGCCTCTGCCCTGCAGGAGAAGTGTTTGACTACCTCGTGTCGCATGGCCGCATGAAGGAGAAGGAAGCTCGAGCCAAGTTCCGACAGGTTGGGGCAGGGCTGAGGGTGGGGCTGACGGGGTGCCTGGGTCCCTGGGAAGGGTGTCCGAGAGCTGGGCATGGTCTAGGCTGTCCAGCAACCTGGGGGCGGGGCCTAAGTCTGGGCAGGGGTGAAGGTGCAGAGCTGGGTGTGCTGGGCATGCAGTCGTCCCGATGTGAGGGCATCCGGATGTAGGTTTGCAGGTGCCCCTTTGGGTGAGTGAGAGGATGTTTGGGCATGAAGGCGCCCCGGTGGGCAGGTGTTTCTTGTGTGGGGCATGTGGGTGTGCCCAGTGCATAGGTGTGTGGGTGAGGGGGCACGAAGGTGCCAGGGTGCCAGGTGAGTGTGCCAGAGTGTGATTCAGAAGATGTGTGGGCAGTAGGTATGTGGGTGTCCAGGTATGTAGGTGTGTGGGGAAGAGGGTGTAGGGCACCCCAGGTAGATGGGCAAGAAAGGGCCGAGGGGTGGTTGTGTAAGTTTGTAGGTACTAGGGCATGCCGGTATGTGGGTGCCCGGGTGTGTGAGTGCCCAGATGTATGGGTTTCCAGGTGTGTGGTAGTGAAGACACCCAGGTGTATAAGAGTGTGGGAGGGGGCCAGGTGTCGGGGGTAAGAGGACATGCAGGTGTGAGGGTGCCCAGGTGTGTGGGGTAAGAGGAGATGTGGGTTAGAGGGTGCCCAGGTGTGTGGGGTAAGAGGAGATGTGGGTTAGAGGGTGCCAAGGTGTGTGGGGTAAGAGGAGATGCAGGTGTGAGGGTGCCCAGGTGTAGGGTAAGAGGACGTGCAGGTGTGAGGGTGCCCAGGTGTAGGGTAAGAGGACGTGCAGGTGTGAGGGTGCCCAGGTGTGGGGTAAGAGAAGATGCGCATGTGAGGGTGTCCAGGCATGAGGGGTAAGTAGATGTGCAGGTGTGAGGGTGTCCAGGTGTGGGGTAAGAGGAGATGCACGTGTGAGGGTGTCCAGGCATGAGGGGTAAGTAGATGTGCTGGTGTGAAGGTGCCAGGTGTGGGGTAAGAGGAGATGCGCGTGTGAGGGTGTCCAGGCATGAGGGGTAAGTAGATGTGCTGGTGTGAAGGTGCCAGGTGTGTGGGGTAAGAGGAGATGCAGGTGTGAGGGTGCCGGGGCGTGAGGGGTAAGCAGATGTGCCGGTGTGAGGGTGTCTCTTCGGGACTGTCTAGCTGCCTTGACACAGCTGTCCTGAACTCAAGGGCCGTAAGCCCTGGTGAGTTGGGGTAGCGTGTCTATCTACAGGTACGGGATATCCTCATGGGAACTTCCAGATGTGAAGGTCAAGAGAGGCTGGTGCCCATGCCTTGGTTCCGACATCCCTGGGCATGGGGGTGTCCTGTGGGAGGCGTGTGTCTGCCCAGATTCCACGGGCACCTCTTGCTGGGACTGAATTGGGGTGCGAGGCCTCAGGTCTCAGGCTGTGCCTTGGGGAGGCCTGGGGCTCGGTTGTGAGTGGTTTCACAGTCCACTGAGGGAGGCTGAGGGTTTCAGGAGCCACAAATAACCAACCTTCCCCCTCCCTCCCAGATCGTTTCGGCTGTGCACTATTGTCACCAGAAAAACATTGTACACAGGGACCTGAAGGTAAGCCCCCGCCCTGCTGTGATCTCGGGGACCCCAGCTCAGCCCTCAGACTTCTCCCTGCCCCCACCCCTCCATGGCTCCCGTGGTCTCCAGCAAATTCCCCCAGCCCTTTTCTCCTCCTGCTCCTCCCTCCGCACCCAGCACCCCCTTGACCCTTTCCCAAGCTTTTGTGGCAGAAACAAGGCCAGCAGATGGGGGAGCGGATGAGGAGGAGGGGACAGGGGGAGTGAACAAAGCGGGGAGAAACAAAGTGTCCCAGAACGGCCCTGGATGCTACAGGGCTGTTGGATAAGGACGCTGGGACGTGATAAGGGGTTTGTCGCTCTCAGAGCCTTTGGGACCTTGGCATTCTCTGACCTTAGGACATTCAGGACTCCTGGAGGATTTAGGTTGCAGAGCCCCAGAGTCACTCTGCCTGCAGGGTATCTGAGAACTTGAGAAGGGGCTTTGTTTCTATGAACTTGAGAAGGGGCTTTGTTTTTATTTTTATTTTTGACACACAGTCTCACACTGTTGCCTAGGTTGGAGTGTAGTGGCCCCATCTCAGCTGGCTGCAACCTCTGCCTCCCGGGTTCAGGCGATTCTCCTGCCTCAGCCTCCCAAGTAGCTGGGATCACAGGTGCCTGTCACCTCATCCGGCTAATTTTCGTATTTTTAGTAGAGACAGGGTTTCACCTTGTTGGCCAGGCTGGTCTTGAACTCCTGACCTCGTGATCCACCTGCCTCAGCCTTCCAAAGTGCTGGAATTACAGATGTGAGCCACTGCGCCCAGTCCCAGAAGGGACTTTGAGAGAAAAACCACTTTGGCCAGTACCAGGCCGGAAGGGACTCAGCAGGGCTCCAGCCCAGCTGCCTGTAGGAGCTGAGCCGGGCAGCCTCCTCAAGTACCTGTGGCCCCAGGGTCCCCATTCCATACCTTCCACTGCATGTCTCTGGCCTCCTGCTCCAAGACCAGGTGGCTGAACGTTTGGTTGGCTCAAATCCCATTGTCTTGACTGTGGTTTTGTGAGTATCTGTGTGCTAGACGGCATCCTAAGTGCTTTAAGGAAGTGCTGCTGGAACTATCAGTGAGGAAGGACTGGGTTGCTTTTGCTGTTTTGTTATGTTTTTTTCTTGCCCATGCTGATGTGTGATAGTTCCATCACAGTTCACTGTAGCCTCGACCTCTTGGGCTCAAGCAGTCCTCCCATCTCAGCCTCCTGAGTAGCTGGGACCACAGGTGTGAGCCACCAAGCCTGGCTAATTTCTAATTTTTTTGTAGAGATGGGGGTCTCACTCCATTGCCCAGGCTGGTCTTGAACTCCTGGGCTCAAGTGATACTCCTGCCTCAGCTTTCTGAGTTGCTGAGACTACAGATGGGCACCACCACTAATTTTTGTATTTTTAGTAAAGACAGGATTTCACCATGTTGGCCAGGCTGGTCTCGAACTGCTGACCTCAGGTGATCCGCCCGCCTTGGCCTCCCAGAGTGCTGGGATTACAGGCGTGAGCCACTGCACCCAGCCACAAACCCCATTTTAAAAGCTATTGTCAGATTCTAAAGACGCAAAATTCCACAGTCGAATTCCTATGCAGGACCAGGTGCAGTCTCATACCTGCAATCCCAGCACTTTGGGAGGCTGAGGTGGGAGGATTGCTTGAGCCCAGAAATTCGAGAACAGCCTGGGCAACACAGCAAAACCCCATCTCTACAAAAAATAATTGTAAAAAATTAGCTTAGCTGGGCGCAGTGGCTCACACCTGTCTCAGCACTTTGGGAGGCCTAGGCAGGTAGATCACTTGAGGCCAGGAGTGCAAGACCAACCTGGGCAACATGGTAAAACTCCATCTCTACTAAAAATACAAAAATTAGCTGGGCGTCGTGGCGTGTGCCTGTAATTCCAGCTGCTTGAGAGGCTGAGGCATGAGAATTGCTTGAACCTAGGAGGTGGAGGTTGCAGTGAGCTGAGATCATGCCAGTGCACTCCAGCCTGGACAACATAGCAAGACTCCATCTCAAAAAAAAAAAAAAAAAAAAAACAGAAAAAAATTAGGTCGTATGCCTGTAGTCTCAACTACTCAGGAGGCTAAGGCAGGAGGATCCCTTGAGCCCAGGAGGTTGAGGCTGCAGGGAGCCATGACTGCACCACTACACTCCAACCTGGGTGACAGAGCAAAACCCTATCTCTAAAAACAACAACAAAAAATTCAAAAGCAGAAAGTGCATCTGAAAAAAAGAAAAATAATAAAAAATGAAAACAAAAAACAAATTGCTGTAGAGGTTGAAGTGCTAACCTTCTCTTGACTTCCTTCTGCTAGGCCAGGGTGTCCCTCCACACAGCCCTGGAGGCAGCACCTTAGAGGCTTCCATGATTAACCAGGAGGTCGTACGCCCCCTGGTGGAGGGTCCCCAAAGCAGCTAACACGAAGTTTGGGGTCCTTTTAGTACACCGGGGGTACCAACCAAGGGGACCAACCCAAATGTGACCTTGGGGCTGGATTGTGGAGCCTCAAATGGCAGGAAAAAAAATGAGGGCGGATCACCTCACCTCAAGCAAAATAAAAAAAAAATAGCCGGGGGTGGTGGTATGCACCTGTAGTCCCAGCTACTTGGGAGGCTGAGGCAGGAGAATCACGTGAACCCAGGAGGCAGAGGTTACAGTGAGCCAAGATTGTGCCACTGCACTCCAGCCTGGGTGACAGAATGAGACGCCATCTCAAAAAGAAACAAAAAAGTATATATATATATATATGCCCTGAGCAAGGCAGATGCTATTAGATTCAGTTTGGGGAGGAGCTCTCTGGTGTGTCTTTGTAGGGTTTGGGCCTTTACTGGGGCAGGAGCTGGGGAAGTGTGGTCCAGAAATAAACCAGGAGACATAGGGAGACCTGGGAGGAAGCCAGGGATGCTGGTGACCTGGGCGAGGGAAGGACCGCAGTTGGGATGGACCAGACGCGGGTAACATTTTGAAAGGTGGAACTGTGCGTCTGTTTGTAGTCAGAAGGCTGGAGGCTTCTTCCTCCACGCACTGTGGAAATGGGTGGCTTTGTTTAGATTCTAGTTCTGCTGCTTTCTTGCAATGGGCATGAGGTGTGGCCTCCCTGAGCCTCTGTTTCCTCCCCTGTGAAATGGCAATTGTAAGACTGCATGCCACAAAAAAATAGACAAAACTTTATAACAATACAGAACGTTTATTTATTTATTTATTTTTGAGATGGAGTCTCGCTGTGTTGCCCAGGCTGGAGTACAGTGATGCAGTCTCAGCTCACACGATTCTCCTGCTTCAGCCTCGCGAGTTGCTGGGATTACAGGCGCCCGCCACTACACCTGGCTAATTTTTGTATTTTTAGTAGAGACGGGGTTTCACCATGTTGCCCAAGCTAGTCTCGAACTCCTGACCTCAGGAGATCCACCTGCCTTGGCCTCCCAAAGTGCTGAGATTACAGGCATGAGCCACAGCGTCCG
Organism: Macaca mulatta; assembly: GCF_049350105.2. Taxonomy (NCBI): domain Eukaryota; kingdom Metazoa; phylum Chordata; class Mammalia; order Primates; family Cercopithecidae; genus Macaca; species Macaca mulatta. The sequence continues at coordinate 57,792,642 of NC_133424.1, forward strand.
GCCAGGAAATGTTTACTGATCACTGACTGCGTTCTTGGGGCTGCTGTGAGCACTTTACACTTAAACCCACAACAGTGCTTGAGGCAGGTGTCGGGATCACCCTCGGTTTACATACAAGGAAACTGAGGCACAGAGAGGTCTGGTAACCTATCTAAAGTCCCACAGCGAGTAAGTGGTGGAGCTGGGATTTGCAGCGGGAATTCTCCAAGAGTCTGTAGTTTCACCTTCACATTATGCAGATGGACACTGTTATAATTGATAGTCAACAGAGCCCAGTGCATGGTAGGTATGCAACCAGGATTAAATTATTGCTTTCATTTTCCTGGGTCTTGAGCAGTCAGGCCTCATTTTGTTTCTGCTGGGTAACCTGAGGCTCCAAGAGGGGCAGGCGATTACCTGAAGACCCCCAGCTCTGCAGACCACACGGGGTAATAGTGATATTCCATAGTGTTCACTGGGTATGAAATACTGTTTTAGCTTTTCTTTCTTTTTTTTTGCAATGGCGTGATCTCGGCTCACCGCAACCTCCGCCTCCCGGGTTCAAGCGATTCTCCTGCCTCAGCCTCCTGAGTAGTTGGGATTACAGGCATGCGCCACCATGCCCAGCTAATTTTGTATTTTTAGTAGAGACGAGATTTCTCCATGTTGGTCAGGCTGGTCTTGAACTCCCGACCTCAGGTGATCCACCCACCTCAGCCTCCCAAAGTGCTGGGATTACAGGGGTGAGCCACCATGCCCAGCCCGTGCTAGGTTTTCTATGCGGATTAACTCATAATTCTCAAACTACTCTATGAAGTAGGGACTAAGATTATCCCCATTCTATGGATGAGGAAACTGAGGCTCAGTGAGGTAAAGTCACTACCTAAGGTCAGGCAGAGAGTAAGGGACAGGCCCAAGAATTGATCCCTGTGGGCCAACCCTAGAGCCTGTGCTCCTGTCCGCCTCCCACGTCCACGAAGGGCTTTGGCCTCGAGTCCCTCTCCTCCTCTCCCCGCAGGCTGAGAACCTCTTGCTGGACGCCGAGGCCAACATCAAGATCGCTGACTTTGGCTTCAGCAACGAGTTCACGCTGGGCTCAAAGCTGGACACGTTCTGTGGGAGCCCCCCATACGCTGCCCCGGAGCTGTTTCAGGGCAAGAAGTACGATGGGCCGGAGGTGGACATCTGGAGCCTGGGAGTCATCCTGTACACCCTCGTCAGCGGCTCCCTGCCCTTCGACGGGCACAACCTCAAGGTACCAGGCAGGGCTGGGTGTGGCGGTGTCAGCCCCTCCCAACAGTCAGGCCCCCATCCCCCACACACCTCCCCTGCAGAGGGCCTCAGTGGTGGGACTGGCCTGAGTTCCCATGGGAAGACGGGACAGGCAGGATTCAAGTCCCCTCTGCAGTGAGGCCGGCCGAATGGACTGTGCCATGCTGGGGTTAAGGGCATGATCTTTGCAGCCAACAGGCTTGAGTTCAAATCCTGACTCATCCGTTCACTGAGCTAATATTTATGGCCCACTTCTCTGTGTCAGGCTCTGTCTTGGGCTTTGCATGTAAGGCGAGAACAAAAACTCCCGCTTGGCTGGGTGCGGTGGCTCATGCCTGTAATCCCAGCACTTTGGGAGGCAGAGGCAGGAGGATCACTTGAGCCTGGGAGTTCGAGACCAGCCTGGGCAACATAGGGAGACGCTGTCTCTACAAAAAATACGAAAATTAACCGGGCATAATGGCGCACGCCTGTAGTCCCAGCTACTTGGGAGGCTGATGTGGGAGGATCACTTGAGCCTGGGAGATGAAGACTGCAGTGAGTTGAGATCATGCCACTGCCCTCCAACCTGGGTGACACAGGGAGACCCTGTCTCCAAAAAGAAATTTAAAAACAAACAAAAAAACCCTGCCCTCGTATATGCTACGCTGTGGGTGAACCTTGAAAACATTGTGCTAAGTGACAGAAGCCAGTCATGTAAGGTCACAGAGTGTATGATTCCATTAATGTGAAATGTCCACAATAGGCAAATCCATAGAGACAGAAAGTGGATTACTGATTGCCTGAGGCTGGTGGGGAGAAGCGATTTGGAGGCTGATTGCTAAAGGGTACAGGGTTTCTTTTGAGGGGCTGAAAAATGTTCTAAAATTGAATGTAGCAGCCGGCCTGGTGGCTCACACCTGTAGTCCCAGCACTTTGGGAGGCTGAGGCGGGTGGATCACTTGAGGTCAGGAGTTTGAGACCAGCCTGGCCAACATGGTGAAACCCCATCTCTTCTAAAAATACAAAAATTAACTGGGCATGGTGGCGGGGGCCTGTAATCCCAGCTACTCGGGAGGCTGAGGCAGGAGAATTGCTTGAACCCGGGAGGCGGAGGTTGCAGTGAGTCGAGATCACGCCATTGCACTCCAGCCTGGGTGACAGAGCGACACTCTGTCTCAAAAAAATAAATAAAATTGAATGTAGTAATGATTGTACAACTCCGTGCGTATACTAAAAACCATCGAATTGTGCAAACAAAACAATTCCTGTCTTCTCAGACTAACATTCCTACTGGAGCCAGGCAGCTAACAAAACAAATACGCAAACTAGATACGATATCAGATGCTGGCCAGTGCTATGCGGGGTGGGGGGAATGTTGTAAGGGGGTGGGAGGTGTGGGCTGAGTTGTTGCTTGCTTTATTTTTTTTTTTTCCTTTGAACTTTTTGTTTTGAACCATTGCCAATCTATGGAAAAGTTGCAACAATAGAGCGAATAACACATGGTATGTTTCAGGAGCTTCACAATCGCTGGCCTGTGTCCACATTTGCTGTATCTGTCTGTATTTGCACATGATCTTTGCTGCCGTCATTGGTATTGATGAGACATTTGACAGTTGCAGACACTGTGTCCTTTTATCCCTAAAGGCGACAGCGGGTTATCTCCTGAGACCAGGGGCGTTTTCCTGTTGATGGTGACATACAGGAAATACAACAGTGGTATAATCCTGGCCTCTACCCCATGGCCCATACTCAGATTTCATCCATCATCCCACGAATATCTTTGGCAGCTATTTTTTTTTTCCCAGTCAGGGATCCACTCGGGTCCCCGAGTTGCATTTAGCTGCGCCATCTCTTGTGTCTCCTTTCATCCGGAACAGTTCTCAGCCTCTCTTTTGTCTTTCGTGACATTGACATTATCGATTAGTTCAGGCCAGTTAATTTTGCAGAACGTCCCTCAATTTGGGTTGCCTGGTGTTTCCTCTCGATTGGAATCTGGGATGCATTGGGGCAGGAATTCTGCAGCTGGGACGCTCTGCCCTGCTCTGCGTGGTCCATGAGGAGCACGTACTGTGATCTGAAATTGGAAAGTCAGGGAAATACTTGCAGGGGACAGACCATCAAAGCAGAGCCCTCAGTGATGAAGAGGAGGGAGTCCCTTCTTCACAGTGGCCTTGGCCAAGTAGCCAACCCCTCTAAGCCTCAGTCTCACCTGCTGTTCAGTGAGGATCATAAAGATACCAACCCCGTAGGCTGGGCGCGGTGGCTCACGCCTGTAATCCCAGCACTTTGGGAGGCCGAGGCGGGCGGATCATGAGGTCAGGAGATCGAGACCATCCTGGCTAACACGGTGAAACCCCATCTCTACTAAAAATACAAAAAATAAGCTGGGCGTGGTGGCGTGCGCCTGTAATCCCAGCTACTCAGGAGGCTGAGGCCAGAGAATGGCGTGAACCCAGGAGGCGGAGCTTGCAGTGAGCCGAGATGGTGCCACCGCACTCCAGCCTAGGCGACAGAGCAAGACTCTATCTCAAAAAAAAAAAAAAAAAAAAAAAAAAAAGATGATACCAACCTTGTGGCAGTGATTTTTAAGGACTGGCTGAGATCTGGGATGCAAAGTGCTCATTCAAGACAGCCTCCTGGCTGGGCGCAGTGGCTCACACCTGTAATCTCACCACTTTGAGAGGCTGAGGCGGGCGGATCACCTGAGGTCAGGAGTTCAAGACCAGCCTGGCCAACGTGGTAAAATCCTGTCTCTACTAAAAACACAAAAATTAGCCGGGCGTGGTGGCGCACACCTGTAATCCTAGCTACTTGGGAGGCTGAGGCAGGAGAATCACTTGAACCAGGGAGGCAGAGGTTGTAGTGAGCTGAGATCACACCACGGCACTCCAGCCTGGACGACAGAGCAAGACTCTGTCTCAAAAAAACAAAACAAACAAACAAACAAAAAAGCCTCTGACACTCCGGCCATAGCTGAAGCCTGGGGTAGGGAGGGGCTGTCACAGAATAATTTTTCTGAGCCTCAAGCATGAAGCTAAGAGACCTTTTTGAAGGGCCAGGCCAGTGTCTCACCTGCCCCAGGCCCTTGTCACTTTCTTTCTTTTTTTTTTTTTTTTTTTTTGAGGCGGAGTCTCGCTCTGTTGCCCAGGCTGGAGTGCAGTGGCCGGATCTCAACTCACTGCAAGCTCCGCCTCCCGGGTTCCCGCCATTCTCCTGCCTCAGCCTCCCAAGTAGCTGGGACTACAGGCGCCCGCCACCTCGCCCAGCTAGTTTTTTTGTACTTTTTTAGTAGAGACGGGGTTTCACCGTGTTAGCCAGGATGGTCTCGATCTCCTGACCTCGTGATCCGCCCGTCTCAGCCTCCCAAAGTGCTGGGATTACAGGCTTGAGCCACCGCGCCCGGCGCCCTTGTCACTCTCTGCCTTCCTGGTGTTCCCACCAGGCACTCCTGGCCTTGCTGGGCAAAGGAGGCACACAGCTGAGAAGAGGCAGGTTCTAGCTCTGTCATTTCCTTTCTGAGTGATCTTGGACATGTCCTTTTCTGAACCTCAATTTCCCCACCTATAAGATGAAGACATTAAGAGTATTCGGGACAGGTGTGGTGGCTCACGCCTGTAATCCCAGCACCTTGGGTGGCCGAGGCGGGCAGATCACTGGAGGTCAATAGTTCGAGACCAGCCTGGCCAACGTGGTGAAACCCCGTCTCTACTAAAAATACAAAAAGTAGCCAGGTGTGGTGGCGCACGCCTGTAGTCCCAGCTACTCGGGAGACTGAGGCAGGAGAATCACTTGAATCTAGGAGGCAGAGGCTCCAGTGAGCCGAGATTGCACCTCTGCACTCCAGCCTGGACGACAGAGCAAGACTCCATCTCAAAAAAATAAAAAGAGTTTGACACCAGCCTGGGCAACATTTCAAGACCCCATCTCTACAAAAAGAAAAATTTTTTTTGATTAGCCGGGCATTGTGGTGCATGCCTGTAGTCCCAGCTGCTTGGGATGCTGAGGTGGGAGAATTGCTTGAGCCCAGGAGTTCCAGGCTACAGCAAACTATGATCACACCACTGCATCCAGCTTGGGTGACAAAGCAAGAGCCTGTCTCTTAAAAAAAAAAAAAAAAAAAAAAAGCGTCTGCTTACAGCCCATCTGCATATGTTAAGCCCTTCGCTGGAGCTTGGCATCTGGCCACAGCATCATGCTTGGGAGCTGCGCTGGAGATGGCAGTGGTGGCCTGATGGCTGCTGCTCCCCATCACATGACAGGCAGTGTGGCATGGTGGTCACACAGCACAGGCTCCAGAACCAAGGCCCTGCCACTTTTTGGCTGTGCAATTCTGGGACAAGTGACCAAACCCCTCCGGGCCTCAACCTCCTCGTCTGGAAAGTGGGCATTATAACTGGGCTTCGCGGTGTTGTGAAAATTGATGTAATATGCATAAAGCACTTAGAACACTGCCTGCTAAGGGGTAAGTGTCCTGAAAGTGATTCACATTAAATATTAATAGCCCTTTATGATCTGCAGAGGCTCCCCAGGCATGGGCATCTTTCAGCCATTTTAGGAGAATGCCCCAGCAGAGACCCTGTCCCAAAAGAGTCCTGTTCACCCCCCACGCTCACTTCATTCCTACCGGTTTTCTGCCTCCCTCCGTTTTTTTGTTTGTTTTGTTTTTTGAGACAAGGTCTCAGTCACCCAGGCTGGAGTGCAGTGGTGCAGTCACTGCTCGGTGCAACCTCAACCTCCCAGGCTCAAGCAATCCTCCTGCTTCAGCCTCCCGAGTAGCTAGGACCACAGGCATATACCACCACACCTGGCTAATTTTTGTAATTTTTGTAGAGACGGAGTCTCACTGTGTTGCCCAAGCTGGTCTCGAACTTGCAGGCTCAAGCGATCTTCCCCCCTCGGCCTCCCAAAGTGCTGGGATTATAGGCATGAGCCACCACGCCTGGCTGTTGCCGTTTTTTATTCAGATGGAAAGAGCTCCCCCTGGTCTGCCAAGCCATGGATTTATCTGATTTTTCACAGCTTTGGTAGGGCCTCTCATAAATGGCCCTTAAAGAGAAAGCCATCAGATAAATCCATGAATGGCCTTGAGGAGTATGTCTTTGGACAACAGGCATGGCTTGGGGAGGGGAGAGATGGGAAGGCAGGAGGGGCAGTAGGGTCTTCTCCTTGCCCTTGAGTGAATCTCGTATTTACATACCGCTGGCTCTGGGACAGGCATGTGGTAAGCATTTTACAGATTTTTTTTTTTTTTTTTTTTTTTGAGACGGAGTCTTGCTCTGTCTCCCAGGCTGGAGTGCAGTGGCGCGATCTCGGCTCACTGCAACCTCTGCCTCCTGGGTTCAAGTGATTCTCCTGCCTCAGCCTCCCACGTAGCTGGGATTACAGGCTTCCGCTACCACACCTGGCTCTTTTTTTTTTTTTTTTAAGTAGAGATGGGGTTTCGCCGTGTTGGCCAGGCTGGTCTCAATCTCCTGACCTCAGGTGATCCACCTGCCTTAGCCTCCCGAAGTGTTGGAATTACAGGCGTGAGCCACGGCACCTGGCCACATTTTTACAGATATTTTTAACTCACTTGTACCCTGGCAGCAAGCATGTGAAGTGGGTCCTGTAATCCCTTTCACAGACAGGGAGAATGAGGCCCCAGTGGCTGACTCACTTACCTACCTCCCTCTTACCTGACTTAGAGAATAAACTTCCTTTTTTTTTTTTTTTTTTTTTTTTTGAGACGGAATCTTGCCCTGTCACCCAGGCTGGAGTGCAGTGGCGTGATCTCAACTCACTGCAACCTCCACCTCCTGGGAGTTTAAGCAATTATCGTGCCTCAGCCTCCCAACTAGCTGGGAATACAGGCAGCCACCACCACACCCAGCTAATTTTTGTATTTTTGGTGGAGATAGGGTTTCACCATGTTAGCCAGGCTGGTCTCAAACTCCTGACCTCAGGCCATCTACCCATCTCTGCCTCCCAAAGTGCTAGGATTACAGGTGTGAGCCACCGTGCCTGGCCAGAGAATAAACTTTCTCTGCAAGTTTTCCTCTGAATGAAAAGTTATGTAGCTTAAGTTTTTTGTTTGTTTGTTTTTTGTTTTTTTGTAGAGACAGACTGGTTGTTCAGGCTGGTCTTGAACTCCTGGGTTCAAGTGATCCCCCTCCCTCGGCCTCCCAAAATGTTTGGATTACAGGTGTGCACCACCATGCTCAGGTCATTTTTTATTTTTTGTAGAGATGAGGTCTCCCTGTGTTGCCCAGGCTGTTCTTGAACTCCTGGGCTCAAGCGATCCTCCCGTCTTGGCCTCCACACCTGGCCAAGAATTTTTTTTTTTTAATTGCAGGGTCCGTGTGGTGTTCCCATTTTATGGATAGGGAACTGAGGTCAGGAGAGAGGAATGGGGTTTTGCCTGCCTTGTCAAGAGCTGGGACTCAGAGCTTCTGTCACTTCTATCAAAGGGGCTGGGACAAAGGTGTGTGTGTGCGCGCGCATACGCATGTGTGTATGTGTCTGTGTGTGTGTGAGTGTATGTGTGAGTGTGTGTATATGTGTGTGCGTATGTGCCATGTGTGTATGTACGTGTGCACACGTGTGTGTGCATGTGTAGTGTGTGTGTATGTGTGTGTGTATGTGTGTGTCACAGTGCGTGTATGTGTGTGCGTGCGCACACGTGTGTGTGTGTAATAGGTGGGGGGGCGAGGCAGACCCCCCTCCTCCAGTAACCCCCTCCCTGCAGGAGCTGCGGGAGCGAGTCCTCAGAGGGAAGTACCGGGTCCCTTTCTACATGTCAACAGACTGTGAGAGCATCCTGCGGAGATTTTTGGTGCTGAACCCAGCTAAACGCTGTACTCTCGAGGTGAGCCCAGCCTCACAGCCAGCGGGGGCCCTTCTTGTCTCCTGACTCCCCTAAACTCTGCCTGCCCCCACCCACAAAAGCCTTCTTGACACACTTTTCCTCTCCCGTGCCCACCTAAGATCTGCCGCTGGTGAGTGGGGGTAGACAGGCCGTCCAGGGAAAAGCTCCCGGGCCTGTCCTGACGCCACCCCCCCGACAGGCTCACCCACTCCCCGCCTTGCCAGTAATTAGCTAATGAGCTCCTAGGATGATTACAGGGTGCCAGGGACCCAGATGATGCGGAGGAGGGAGGGTGGCATCAGGAGGCTCCGGCAGGGGACGCGGGGGAGAGGGAGGCCCAGGAGGCGCTATCTCTTAGGAGGCCCACAATACTGGGTGTTAGGCCTCGGAGGTTTGGGGCAGGGCAGGTAGCCCCACCTGGGGGCCTCTGGGAGGTGGGAAGCTGTATGATTCCTTCTGACACCCGTCTTCCGCCTTCCCTGCTCCTGATGCCTGCAGCAAATCATGAAAGACAAATGGATCAACATCGGCTATGAGGGTGAGGAATTGAAGCCATACACAGAGCCCGAGGAGGACTTCGGGGACACCAAGAGAATTGGTGAGGGTCAGGGAGAGCCGTCCTGTCACCCAGGATGGAGTGCAGTGGCTCAATCTCAGCTCACTGCAACCTCCACCTCCCAGAATCAGGAGATTCTTGTTCCTCAGCCTCCCAAGTAGCTGTGTCCACAGGCACCTGCCACCATGCCCAGCTAATTTTTGTTATTTTTAGTAGAGACAGGGTTTTGCCATGTTGGCCATGCTAGTCTCTAACTCCTGACTTCAGGTGATCTGCCTACCTCAGCCTCCCAAATTGCCGGGGTCACAGGTGTGAGCCACTGCACCTGGCCCGTGTTCACTTTGATATGAAGACATAAAGGCCGGGCGCGGTGGCTCAAGCCTGTAATCCCAGCACTTTGGGAGGCCGAGACGGGCGAATCATGAGGTCAGGAGATCGAGACCATCCTGGCGAACACGGTGAAACCCCGTCTCTACTAAAAAATACAAAAACTAGCCGGGCGAGGTGGCGGGCGCCTGTAGTCCCAGCTACTCGGGAGGCTGAGGCAGGAGAATGGCGTGAACCTGGGAGGCAGAGCTTGCAGTGAGCTGAGATCCGGCCACTGCACTCCAGCCTGGGCGACAGAGCAAGACTCCGCCTCAAAAAAAAAAAAAAAAAAAAAAAAAAAAAGACATAAAAAGAGACCAGGCGAGGTGGCTCATGCCTGTAATCCCAGCTCTTTGGGAGGTCGAGGTAGGAGAATCACTTGAGCTCAGGAGTTGGAGACCAGCCTGGCCAACACAGGGAGACCCTGTCTGTACAAAAAAATAAAAATAAAAAGCCAGTTGTGGTGGTGTGCACTTGTAGTCTCAGCTACTCAGGAAGCTGAGGTAGGAGGATCCCTTGAGCCCAACAATTTGAGGCTGTAGTGAGCTATGATCATGCCACTGTACTCCAGGCGACAGGGTGAGACCCTGTCTCAAAAAAAGGAAAAAAGGCCAGGCGCAGTGACTCACGCCTATAATCTCAGCACTTTGGGAGGCTGAGGTTGCCAGATCACCTGAGGTCAGGAGTTCGAGACTGGCCTGGCCAACATGATGAAACCTCGTCTCTACTAAGAATACAAAAATTAGATGAGTGTGGTAGCGGGCACCCATAATCCCAGCTCCTCTGGAGGCTGAGGCATGAGAATTGCTTGAATCCGGGAGGCAGAGGTTGCAGTGAGCTGAGATCACGCTGCTGCACTCCACCCTGGGCAACAAGCAAAATTCCATCTAAAATAATAATAATAATAATAATTACGCTATTTACCATTAAATGGCAAAATCCAGAATTACTTTTGCATCAACCTAATTATATTAATAGGTTGAACACAACAAAAAGTTGAACCATTTGAAATTGCCATTTTATTGGTTTAAAGTTGTCAGTACCACCAATTTTGTATGGTTTAACCTAATAGTGATAATTTATTCTGTCACATAACTAAAATGAATAGAGTATGCAGCCTTCAGGCACAGTTGAATCCAGGTGCTCAGAGACAGTTTTGGGGAATGTTTTCTATGGTAGCTTTTTCCCAGGCTGCTATCACCCCAGGAGGCAAGCAGATCTGGGTCACATGCCTGCAATGAACCAGTCAGTGTGGCTTTGGGTGTAGAACACACTAATTAGCCAGACCTGGGTTATCTGCCTGCCTTAGGGTTGGAGCAGGGGGGCCATCCACATCATCTGAGCGGAAAGAATGTTCTTTCTTTCTTTCTTTTTTTTTTTTTTTTTTTGAGACAGAGTCTCACTTTGTCGCCCAGGCTACAGTGCAGTGGCGCGATCTTGGCTCACTGCAAGCTCTGCCTCCTGGTTTCACCCCATTCTCCTGCCTCAGCCTCCCGAGTAGCCGGGACTACAGGCGCCCACCACCACACCTGGCTAATTTTTTCATATTTTTAGTAGAGATGGGGTTTCACTGTGTTAGCCAGGATGGTCCAGATCCCCTGACCTCGTGATCTGCCTGCCTCGGCCTCCCAAAGTGCTGGAATTACAGGCGTGAGCCACCGCGCCTGGCCAAGAATGTTCTTTCAGAGGAAATCAGCATGCTGTTGGGAAGGCCTTGAGGATGGATACTGGACAGGTCAAAGAGCAGACACCGCTGAATGATACGGAGATGGGTGGAAGTGGGTCAGGTGCAGTGGCTTATGCCTGTAATCCCAGCACTTTGGGAGGCCCAGGTGGGTGGATTGCTTGCGCCCGGGAATTTCAGACCACCCTGGATAACATAGCAAAACCCTGTCTCTACTAAAAATACAAAAACCGAGGTGGGAGGATCAGCTGAGCCTGGGGAGGCCGAGGCTGCAGTGAGCTGTGATTGTGCCACTGCACTCCAGCCTGGATGACAGAGTGACACCCCGTCTCAAAAAAAAAAAAAAAGAGAGAAATGAGTAGAAGTTAAAGTTTCCGGAAGTCTGAACCTTCTCTCCATCCCCGCTTCCCAGAGGTGATGGTGGGTATGGGCTACACGCGGGAAGAAATCAAAGAGGCCTTGACCAGCCAGAAGTACAACGAAGTGACCGCCACCTACCTCCTGCTGGGCAGGAAGACTGAGGTCAGAGGGCGCCAGGGGCCCTTGGGAATGCATGATGCCTGGGTGGAGGGACTTGGGGTGCAGAAGAACCTCATCTGTCATCCTCTCACAGGAGGGTGGGGACCGGGGCGCCCCAGGGCTGGCCCTGGCACGGGTGCGGGCGCCCAGCGACACCACCAATGGAACAAGTTCCAGCAAAGGCACCAGCCACAGCAAAGGGCAACGGAGTTCCTCTTCCACCTACCACCGTCAGCGCAGGCATAGCGATTTCTGTGAGTATCAACCCCACGCCCTCACACGCCCTCCTCCTCCTCCCCAAGGCCCAGACTTACAGTTATATCAGGGTTCTCTGATTGGCAAGCCACAGAAGCCCACTGGAGCTAACTGCAGAGAGGGAAGAATGTCTTACAAAGACACAGGGCATTGCACGGAACTTGGAGGCAGGAGTGCACAGCCAGGCTCAGGAAGGGATTAAAACCGGAAAAGCAGCCAGACCCAGAGCAGACACTCTCTGTCCTGCTTCCTCTCTGCTTGTGTGGTTTTTCCTTTGTCTCTTACTTATCTCATCCTATCTTTTTTCCTGATCTCCTAGCTGCCCGATTTTTTTTTTTTTTTTTTTTTTTTGAGATGGAGTCTCACTCTGTCGCCCAGGCTGGAGTGCAGTGGTGTGATCTCGGCTCACTGCAACCTTTGCCGCCCGGGTTCAAGCGATTCTCCTGCCTCAGCCTCTTGGAGTAGCTGGGATTATAGGTGCCTGCCATCGTACCCAGCCAATTTTTGTGTTTTCAGTGTAGAGACGGGGTTTCACCATGTTGGCCAGGCTGGTCTTGAACTCCTGACCTCATGATGCACCCTCAGCCTCCCAAAGTGCTGGGATTACAGGTGTGAGTCACCATGCCCAGCCTTTTTTTTTCTTTTCTTTTCTTTTTTTTTTTTTTTTTTTTTTTGAGACAGAGTCTCACTCTGTATCCCAGGCTGGAGTGCGGTGTCGTGATCTTGGCTCACTGCAACCTCTGCCTCCCCGGTTCAAGCGATTCTTGTGCCTCAGGCTCCTGAGTAGACGGGATTACAGGCACCTGCCACCACACCTGGCTAATTTTTGTATTTTTAGTAGAGAAGGGTTTCACCACATTGGCCAGGCTGCTCTTGTACTCCTGACCTCATGATCTGCCCACCTCAGCCTCCCAAAGTGCTGGAACTATAGGTGTAAGCCACTGCACCTTGTCCCCGATTTCTTGCCTTAGAGACCAGACTTTGCAGCTGGAATCTCTTTGGTCCAGGATGAAGCTCTGATATCAGAGTCCAGTTTGAATTAATCCACTGTAACTGGGGCACAGGAGGACACATTGTACAAAGTGGCTGCTGAGAGCCTGCCCTCTGGCTTTGCCTCCACACTGAAGTGAAGGAGGCTCTTCCTAGTGGAAGAGGGCTGGGTACACAGCTGATTATACCCCACATTCTGCAGCTGACAGACATTTCATCTGCTGCAGAAAATTAAGAGAGAGTCTGAGTTTAAATCTGGGCCGGGCACGGTGGCTCACGTCTGTAATTCCTTGGGGAGGCCAAGGTGGGCGGATCACCTGAGGTTGGGAGTTTGAGACTGGCCTGGCCAACATGGTGAAACCCTGTCTCTACTAAAAATACAAAATTAGCTGGGCGTGTTGGTGCGTGCCTATAATCCCAGCTACGCGGGAGGCTGAAGCAGGAGAATTGCTTGAAACTGGGAGGCCGAGGTTGCAGTGAACCGAGATCACACCACCGCACTCCAGCCTGGGCAACAGAGAGACCTCGTCTCAAAAAAATTAAAAAAAGAAAAAAAAAATGGATACACCCACCATCAGCACCCATTATATATAGAAACTTCCAAGGGGTCCTTTAACCCACACACTCCTCAAATTTTAACCCTCTCTGCTATTTTTTTTAATGGCTTTATTAAGGTTAAAATTCATATCCCAAACAACATACCCATTTAAAGTGCGCAATTCAGGCCGGGCACAGTGGCTCACACCTGTAATCCCAGCACTTTGGGAGGCTGAGGCAGGAGGATTGCTTGAGCCCAGGAGTTCTAGACCAGCCTAGGCAACAAAGCAAGACCCCGTCTCTACAAAAAATTAAACATTGGCCAGACGCGGTGGCTCATGCCTGTAATCCCAGCACTTTAGGAGGCCGAGGTGGGCGGATCACGAGGTCAGGAGTTCAAGACCAGCCTGGCCAAGATGGTGAAACCCCATCTCTACTAAAAATACAAAAAAAGCCAGGTATGGTGGCGGGCACCTGTAGTCCCAGCTAGTTGGGAGACTGAGGCAGAGAATTGCTTGAACCTGGCAGGTGGAGGTTGCAGAGAGCCAAGATCATGCCACTGCACTCCAGCCTGGGCCACAAAGCGAGACTCTGTCCCCTTGCCCCCCGAGAAATTAAAAATTAGGTGTGGTAGTGTACACCTGTGGTCCCAGCTACTTGGAAGGCTGAGGTAGGAAGACCACTTGAACCTAGGAGATCGAGGTCATGGTGAGCCGTGATCGCGCCATTGCACTCCAGCCTGGGTGACAGAGCGAGACCTCACCTCAAAGAGTAAATTAAAAAGTGCACAATTCAATGGCTTTAACATATTTACAGAATTGTACATCTATAATGATGAGTGATTTCAGAACATTTTCATTACCCCAAAAAAGAAAATTCACAACCTTTAGCAGTCACCTTTCAGGCTGGGCGCGGTGGCTCATGCCTGTAATCCTAGCACTTTGGGAGGCTGAGGCAGTCAGATCACCTGAGCGCAGGAGTTCAAGACCACTGGGCAACATGGCGAAACCCTGTCTCCACAATGAAATACAAAAATTAACCAGGCGTAGTGGCAGGCACCTGTAATCCCAGATACTCAGGAGGCTGAGGCAGGAGAATTGCTTGAACCCAGGAGGCAGTGGTTACAGTGAGCCGAGATCCTGCCACTACACTCTAGCCTGGGCGATAAGAGTGAGACTTCTTCTCAAAAAAAAAAAAAAACAAACATCAACTTCCAATCCCCCTTCCACCCTCAGCTACTAATCTACTTTCTGTGTCTATGAATCTGACTATTCTAGATGTTTCAGGTAAATGGAATTATACGATGTGTGGCCTTCAGTAACTGGCTTCTTTCATTTAGCAGAAATTTTTCAAAGTTCATCCATGATATGGGTATCAGCACTTCATTCCTTTTCATTGCCAAGTAATATTCCATTGCATAGATAGACCACATTTTGTTTATTCATTCATGAGCATGTGGATTGCCTCCACTTTTTGGCTCTTGTGAATGACGCGCTGTGAACATTTGTGTCCATGTTTTCATGTGGCTGTGTTTTGCCGTCATTTCTCTTGGGTACATATCTGAGAGCGGAATTGCTGAGTCATCTGGTAATCCTGTGTTTAATAGTTTGAGGAACTTCCAGAGTGTTTTCCAACTCTCTGTTCTTTTTACAGCCCTGCTTGTCTGCAGGGGTGAAGTTTTTACTCTGGGTCAGGCACTGGGGTGTCTGCTTGTCTGATCTTTTTTTTTCTGTCTCTTACATATTTCACCTTATCTTTTTCTAGATCTCTCAGCTCCTAGATTTCTTTTGTTTGTTTGTTTTTTTGAGACAGAGTCTCTCTCTGTTGCCCAGGCTGGAGTGCAGTGGCACAGTGTTGGCTCACTGAAACTTCAGTCTCCCAGGTTCAAACGATTCTCCTGCTTCAGGCTCCTGAGTAGCTGGGATTACAAGCGCAGGCCACCTCGCCCAGCTAATTTTGTATTTTTAGTAGAGACAGGGTGTCACCATGTTGGCCTGGCTGGTCTTGAACTCCTGACCTGAGGTGGTCTGCCCGCCTCAGCTTCCCAAAGTGCTGGGAATACAGGCATGAGCCACTGTGCCCGGCCGCTCCTAGATTTCTTACATCTCAGTTTTAGAATCCAGCCCGGGGCTGAGTGCAGTGGCTCACACCTGTAATCCCAGCACTTTGGGAGGCTGAAGTTGGTGGATCACTTGAGCTCACAAGTTCGAGACCAGCCTGGGCAACATGACGAAACCTCATCTCTACAAAAAAATACAAAAATTAGGCCGGGCGCAGTGGCTCATGCCTGTAATCCCAGCACTTTGGGAGGCTGACCTGGGTGGATCACCTGAGGTCAGCAGTTTGAGACCAGCCTGGCCAACATGGTGAAACCCTGTCTCTTCTAAAAGTATCAAAATTAGCCAGGCGTGGTGGTGGGTGCCTGTAATCTCAGCTACTTGGGAGGCTGAGGCAGGAGAATTGCTAGAACCTGGGAGGTGGAGGTTGCAGTGAGCCGAGATCGTGCCATTGCACTTCAGCCCGGGCGACAACAGAGAGACTCCATCTCAAAAACAAAACAAAACAATTAGCTGGGCATGGTGGTGTGCACCTGTAATCCCAGCTACTTGAGAGGCTGAGGTGGAAGGATGGTTTGAGCCTGGGAGACTGAGGTTGCAGTGAGTCCAGATCATGCCACTGCACTCCAGCCTGGGTGATAGAGCTAAACTGTATCTCAGGAAAAAAAAAAAATCTACCCCAAGTGTTAGCTAGAATCTCCTTGGTCCACTCATCAGGATCAGGATGGAGCTCTGATACTGAGTCCAGTTGGGATTAATCCACTGTAACAGGGGCACAGGAAGACACATGGCACAAAGTGGCTGCTGAGAGCCTGTGCTCTGGCCTCCCCTCCACACTGAAGTAAGGGAGGAGAGAGGTGTCAGCATGAGCCCCACACGGGAAGTGGTGCTTCTGCCCTACCTCCACCATTGCTGGATGGTCAAACCATTCCCTGCCCCTGTGTCTTGTCTTCCCCACCTGTGAAATGACAGGGTGTGCCCAGAAAGTTCCTAAGGAGCTTGTGAGTTCGGTATCATATGGTTAGAACATGGTAACCTTCAGAACTCCCCACACTGAGACCTGAGTTCTAGGGATTCTCAGGAGAGGGATTGCTGGCAGCTGCCAGGTATCTGTCATTGTCATTGTAGAGCTCTCAGCTTGTGGCTCTGGGATTTTTGAGCATGTATCGCTCCTGAGGATCTAACATGCAGATGTTCTCACTCTCTCAAGTTTGAGATCACTTTGCACCCTTGGGTTCTAAAACAGTAGATTCCTAAGATGTTTCAAGGGACCAGAATTATTTTGTGTTGCTTTTGAAATTGTACATACAATCACATCCTTGAAAATGTGTTAGTTTGGAAAGGATAGACAGTGAAAAAGTCTTCATCCAGCACATATCCCCGGCTCACAGTTTCTCAAATACAGCGACTGTTAGGGTTTTTTTGTTGTTGTTTTTGTTTTTGTTTTGTTTTTTGACAGGGTCTCGCTCTGTCACCCAGGCTGGAGTGCAGTGGGGTGATCTCGGCTCACTGCAACCTCCGTCTCCCGGGTACAAGTGATTCTCCTGCCTCAGCCTCCCGAGTAGCTGGGATTACAGGCGCGTGCCACCACACCCAGCTAATTTTGGGGGTTTTTTTTGAGACAGAGTCTTGCTCAGGCGCCTGCCACCACGCCCGGCTAATTTTTTTTTGTATTTTTAGTAGAGACAGGGTTTTACGGTGTTGGCCAGGATGGTCTCGATATCCTGACCTCGTGATCTGCCCGTCTCGGCCTCTCAAAGTGCTGGGATTACAGGCGTGAGCCACCGCACCCGGCCAATTTTTGTGTTTTTAGTAGAGACGGGGTTTCACCATGTTGGCCAGGATGGTCAATCTTCTGACCTCGTGATCTGCCCGCCTCGGCCTCCCAAAGTGCTGGGATTACAGGTATGAGCCACTGTGCCTGGCCCTGTTATGGGTTTTATATGAATTCTTTTGGAGAGATTTTATTCATAAACAAACATGTAAAGAGATAGATATGAGGCCTGGCATGGTGGCTCACACCTATAATCCCAGCACTTTGGGAGGCCAAGTTGGGAGGATCATTGGAGTCCAGGAGTTCAAGACCAGCCTGGACAACATGGCGAAATCCTGTCTCTACAAAAAAAGTACAAAAAATAGTTGGGCATGGTAGTGTGTGCCTATAGTCCCAGCTACTTGGGAGGCTGAAGTGGGAGGATGGCTTGAGCCTAGGAGGCCGAGGTTGCAGCAAGCTGAGGTCACGCCACTGTACTTCAGCTTGGGCAACAGAACGAGATCCTGTCTCAAAAAAAGAAAAAGAAAGAAGGAAACTGA
This sequence comes from Macaca mulatta, assembly GCF_049350105.2. Classification (NCBI taxonomy): domain Eukaryota; kingdom Metazoa; phylum Chordata; class Mammalia; order Primates; family Cercopithecidae; genus Macaca; species Macaca mulatta. The sequence goes on from NC_133424.1 coordinate 57,809,996, forward strand.
AGATATATAAAAACAATAAGGAAATTCTCCCCTTTTGAAACAAGTTATAGTCCTTTGGAGATATTCATATATAAGCAAGTAGATAGAGATTATAGATACACACTTTTTTGCTTTTGTAGACAAATGATAACACATTGTTGACCCATCTCTTGTCTTGCCTTTTCTACTTTCTAGTCTATCATGAAGGTCATTCTGTATTGGTGCATAAAATGCTTCCTTATTCTTTTTTATAGCTGCATAATTTTCCACCGTGGAAATACCTTGACTTACGTAGTCATTCCCCTACTAAGGGTCTAATGGCAGGCCGGGTGGGGTGGCACACACCTGTGATTCCAGCTACTTGGGAGACTGAGGCAGGAGAACCGCTTGAGCCTGGGAGGTGGAGGTTGCGATGAGCAGACGTTGCGCCACTGCACTCCAGCCTCGGCGACAGAGCTGGACTTTGTCTCAAAAAAGAAAAAAAGAGAAGGTGCAATGAATGGCCTGTATGTGCATGATGTCATTGATTTGGAGTTTCTAGGTCAGTATATGTGCGTTGGTAATCTTGAGGTAATTTTGACAGATACTGTCAGAATGGCCCACACAGAGATTGCAGCCCACGTGAGGAATTCTCAGGTTCCAACAGAGTCAGTTCTGGGTTTCCGTGGTGATGCCAGCTCTAAACGGTGCCCCCTCCCCCAGGTGGCCCATCCCCTGCACCCCTGCACCCCAAACGCAGCCCGACGAGCACGGGGGAAGCAGAGCTGAAGGAGGAGCGGCTGCCAGGCCGGAAGGCGAGCTGCAGTGCCGCGGGGAGCGGGAGTCGAGGGCTGCCCCCCTCCAGCCCCATGGTCAGCAGCGCCCACAACCCCAACAAGGCAGAGATCCCAGAGCGGCGGAAGGACAGCACAAGCACCCCCGTGAGTGACCAGGGCTGGGGGGCAGGGCTGGGGGCGCCGCCACCTGTGGCCAGCCTGCGGACACCACCCGAGCCACATTCCTCAGGCCCTGCCTTCATCTCATTCCCCAGGCAGAACTCCTTCTTACCAATTCCTTCTTATACCCATTCATTCATTCAACAAACAACAAACATTTATCGAGCGCCTCTGTTTGCCTGAGCTCAATTTATACACAAACACTTGATGTTCGTGTATAACGTTCTGTGTCAAAGAAGCGAAGAACATACTCTTGGCAGAAAGGATTTAATACAGGAAATTAAGTGCTTTTAAAAATGTGGGAAGGGCCAGGCATGGTGACTCATGCTTGTAATCCTGGCATTTTGGGAAGCCGAGGCAGGAGGATCACTTGAGGCCAGGAGTTTAAGAAACATAGCAACACTCCATCTCTACTAAAAATCAAAAAAATTAGCCAGGCATTGTGTTATGTGCCTGTGGTCCCAGCTACTCAAAAGACCGGGGTGGGAGAATCACTTGAGCCCGGGAGGTTGAGGCTACAGGGAGGTTGAGGCTACAGGGAGCTGTGATCCTGCCACTGCACTCCATCCTGGGTGACAGAGCAAAACCCTGTCTTAATGAATCAATAAATAAAATATTAATAGTAATTTAAAAAATCAGGCCAGGCGCAGTGGCTCACGCCTATAATCCCAGCACTTTGGGAGGCAGAGGTGGGCGGATCACTTGAGGTCAGGAATTTGAGATCCACTTGGCCAATATGGCGAAACCCCGTCTCTACTAAAAATATGAAAATTAGGCCGGGCGCGGTGGCTCAAGCCTGTAATCCCAGCACTTTGGGAGGCCGAGACGGGCGGATCACGAGTTCAGGAGATCGAGACCATCCTGGCTAACACAGTGAAACCCCGTCTCTACTAAAATACAAAAAAAATTAGCCGGGCGAGGTGGCGGGCGCCTGTAGTCCCAGCTACTCGGGAGGCTGAGGCAGGAGAATGGCGTAAACCCAGGAGGCGGGGCTTGCAGTGAGCTGAGATCTGGCCACTGCACTCCAGCCTGGGCAACAAAGCTAGACTCCATCTCAAAAAAAAAAAAAAAAAAAAGAAAATTAGCCGGGCGTGGTGGCGGGCACCTGTAATCGCAACTACTCGGGAGGCTGAGGCAGGAGAATCGCTTGAATCCAGGGGGCGGAGGCTACAGTGAGCCAAGACTGTACTACTGCACTCTAGAATGGGTGACAGGTGAGACTCCATTAAAAAAAAAAAAAAAAAGGCTGGATGCAGTGGCTCACGCCTGTATTCGCAGCACTTTGGAAGGCCGAGGTGGGCGGATCATGAGGTCAGGAGATCGAGACCGTCCTGGCTAACACAGTGAAACCCCATCACTACTAAAAATACAGAAAATTAGCTGGATGTGGTGCATCCACCTATAGTCTCAGCTACTCTGGAGGTTGAGGCAGGAGAATCACTTGAACCCGAGAGGCGGAAGTTGCAGTGAGCCAAGATCACACCACTGCACTCCAGTCTGGGTGACAGAGTGAGACTCTGTCTCAAGAAAAAAAAAAATGTCGTAGGAAGCAGCAGCAGCTTCCCCAGCTCCTCAGCTCTTCCGGCATCTACATTACATTCTGTCCCACTCCCTGCTCCTCTGCTCTGCACATGTTCAGGAGCCGCCCCACGTGGCTGTGCCCTTGGTGTTTCGAGGCTGGTCATGGCAGGTTACTACCAGCCAAGTCCCAGCCTTGACCAGGGTGCACACAGGTATGAGTCTGAGCCAGTTGTGGGCCTAAACTTTTAAAATCATGGTCGGGCGAGGTGGCGGGCGCCTGTAGTCCCAGCTACTCGGGAGGCTGAGGCAGGAGAATGGTGTGCATCTGGGAGGCGGAGCTTGCAGTGAGCTGAGATCCGGCCACTGCACTCCAGCCTGGGCGACAGAGCGAGACTCCGTCTCAAAAAAAAAAAAAAAAAAAGCATGGTTGGCTGGGCGTGGTGGCTTACACCTGTAATCCCAGCACTTTGGGAGGCCGAGGTGGGCAGATCATGAGGTCAGGAGATGGAGACCATCCTGGCTAACACGGTGAAACCCCGTCTCTACTAAAAATACAAAAAAAATTAGCCTGGCGTGGTGGCGGGCACCTGTAGTCCCAGCTACTCAGGAGGCTGAGGCAGGAGAATGGTATGAACCCGGGAGGCAGAGCTTACAGTGAGCCGAAATCGCTCCATTACACTCCAGCCTGGCGACAGAGTGAGACTCTTTCAAAAAAAAAAAAAAAAAAAAAAAAAAGCATGGGTTACCACCCACACAGACACAAAATACTTATAGTTATCTTATTTTTACCATAAGATTTTGCTCTTTAACAAATAAGTTGACCGGGTGTGGTGGCTCATGCCTGTAATCCCAGCACTTTGAGAGGCTGAGGTGGGTGGATTACTTGAGCTCAGGAGTTCGAGACCAACCTGTGCAAAATGGTGACACCTCTTCTCTACAAAAAATACAAAAATTAGTCCGGTGTGGTGGTGGCACGTGCCGGTAGTCCCAGCTACTTGGGAGGCTGAGGCAGGAGGATCACTTGTGTCCAGGAGGCGAAGGTTGCAGTGAGCCAAAATCGCGCCACTGCACTCCAGCCTGGGCGACAGAGGGAAACCTTGTCTCAAACAAACAAACAAAAAAATAAGTTTTTAAATACTAATTTTTCTTGTACATACATGAGAACATTCATCTTTTTAATTTCTTCTTAGTGCTCTTGGTGCCCCTGGGTACTTCCATTTTATTTTGGTTCTAAACACCCAAGGCAAACCAAGGTCTCACTGCACGGCTGTTTGCGGGGTAGGGGTGTTTCTGCGGAGGTCCTGACCATCAGGAGGAACCCAGCCGTGGTGGCTGGTGGTGTCTGGCTGTTACCAGCGTTTACCAGCCTTGACTGGCTTTGACCGATTGTGACTGGCCTTCACTGGCAATGCCTGCCAGGGCCCTACTGAAGCTTTTACTGCAAGTGTCCGCCTGTTACCAGTGGCAGCCAGCTGTGGCCAGCTTTAACCAGCCTTTACTGGCAGTGTCCAGCCATGACCAGTATTAACCAGCAGCAACTGGCTGTGACCGGCTTTGACCAGCCTTGACTGGCCGTGACCACCCTTGGCCAATGGTATCTGGCTGTGACCAGTGGTGTCTGGCCATTACCACTCATGACCAGCTTTAACTGTCCCTGACTGTTGGTGTCTGACTATGACCAGCCTTAACTTGCTGTGATAGGCTTTGACCAGCAGTGTCAGGCCATGACCAGCGGTAGCCAGCAGTGACTGGCAGTGACCGGCTGTGTTTGGTTTGACCAGCTGTGACCCTGCCGCCACCTGTGAGGACTGCTAGTCCGTGTTGAGGGCCCTGAACTCCAGGGCTGTGCAGAGCCCGGGGTCAGTACAGGGAGGGGAGTGGAATGTTGTGAGGGGACCCTGTGGGGATGGGGCAGGAGAGGGTGACCCTGAGGACAGCTCACTGGCCACCTTATACCAGAAGGGCCTTAGGGAAACAGATCTTGAGGGCATCAACTCGACTTCAGGCAGGTGGTACAGGAGGGAGGCGGGGATGCCTGTGTGTCCTGAGTATTCCGGATCAGTACAAATTCACGCCCCTTGGCTCCTCCCCAGCCCCGAGACCTGGGGCTCCACATGGCAGCCTCTGAGGCCCATGTGTCAGAGAGTGATCCACAGCCCAGAGAATGGGTGGGAGCCGCAGGGCCAGAGAAGGAGAGGATGAGGTGGGAGTGTGGTTAAAGAAAAAAGAAAAAATTGTAGGAAGGACTGGAGGAGCGGACAGTGGGCGGGGCGGACAGTGGGCGGGATTTGCAGGAACAACAGTCCCAACCACACCGCAGAACTGACCCACCAAGGGAGCTGCTGCTTCTGAGGCTGCCCCAGCACTGGTAAATTCAAGAGTGCACTGTTAGGCCGGGCATGGTGGCTTATGCCTGTAAGCCCAACACTTTGGGGGCTGAGGCAGTGGATCACTTGAGGTCAGGAGTTCAAGACCAGCCCGGCCAACATGGCAAAAATCCCATCTGTACTAAAAATACAAAAATTAGCCTGGCGTGGTGCACACCTGTAATCTCAGCTACTTGGGAAGCTGAGGCAGGAGAATTGCCTGAACCTAGGAGGCGGAGGTTACAGTGAGCTGAGATTGTGCCACTACACTTCAACCTGGGTGACAGGGCGAGACTCTGTCTTAAAAAAAAAAAAAAAAGGCCGGGCGCGGTAATCCCAGCACTTTGGGAGGCCGAGGCAGGCAGATCACAAGGTCAGGAGATCAATCAAGACCACGGTGAAACCCCGTCTCTACTAAAAATACAAAAAATTAGCCTGGCGCAGTGGCGGGCGCCTGTAGTCCCAGCTACTCAGGAGGCTAAGGCAGGAGAATGGCGTGATCCCAGGAGGCCGAGCCTGCAGTGAGCCGAGATCGTGCCACTGCACTCCAGCCGGGGGACAGAGCGAGACTCCGTCTCAAAAAAAAAAAAAAAGGCACATTGACATGGCTGTAACCCAAGACTCAAAAACCTCATCCTCCATCAGTCAAAAGAGCTTATTGATGCCTAGAGGGCTGAACAACGGGCAATGGGGCCCTGCTGAAGCAAAGACCTTCATCTCATAGCCTTGCCTGTGTGAGCTGAAGTCAAAGTAGGCAGGACAGCAGCTGCTGCCCCATTTACACCTTCCAAATCTTCGTGAATGCAAAGATTGGCGGAACCCAACTTGTATGCAGAACCTGAGCTGCAGAGGACTCTGGGAAATGTAGTACTTGGCTTTCCTGCATCTGAGTTCCCAAGAACAGCATAGTATGAAAATATCCTCAATATAGGAACAGGAGAGTGGAGGCAGCTGGACATGGTGGCACACACATGTAGTCCCAGCTATTGGGAGGCTGAAGTGGGAGGATTGCTTGAGGCCAGGAATTTGAGACCAGCCTGGGCAACATGGTGAGATCCTCTCTCTTAAAAAAGAGAAAAAGGGTGGAGGCAGTTTGAGAAAGTGGCCAAGATTCTGAAGCCACGTAGAGTTTGAATTACATTAATGAGCCGTGTGACCTTGGGCAAATAACTTCATCTCTCTGAGCTTTAGTATCTCACTCTGTGAAATGGGCTCATTAGAGAACCTGGGTCATTGTGAGGATCTTGTAAGATCTCAAACATGAGGTACTTCACATACTGGCACAGTAAGCACTCAGTGAATGAGAGCTATTGTTATTGCTAAATGAAACCCACACCTTAAGAAGGAAAAAAAAAAAAAAAAGAAAAGCAAATAAACCTCAAAGAAAGTAGAAGGGACCAGAAGTGGTGGCTCACGCCTATAATCCCAGCACTTCGGGAGGCTGAGGCAGGAGGATTGCTTGAACCCAGGAGTTGAAGACCAGCCTGGGCAACACAGACCCTGTCTTTGCCAAAAATAAAAATTAGCTAAGTGTTGTGACACATGCCTGAGGTTCTAGCTACTTGGGAGGCTGCAGTGAGCCATGATCACACCACTGCACTCCAGCCTAGGCATCAGAACAAGACCCCATCTCAAAAAAAGAATGGAGGAGGCATTAAAGAGAATAAATCAGTGAAGGAGAAGGAAGAGGTACAATAAAGCAACAAAACCTAAAGTTGGTTTTTTGAAAAGATTAATAAAATCAGTCTGGGCGCAGTGGCTCATACCTGTAATCCCAGCACTTTGAGAGGCTGAGGCGGGTGGATTACTTGAGGTCAGGAGTTTGAGACCAGCCTGGCCAGCATGATGAAACCCTGTGTCTTCCAAAAATACAAAAAATTAGCTGGTCGTGGTGGTGCACGCCTGTAATCCCAGCTACTTGGGAGGCTAAGGCAGGAGAATCACTTGAACCTGGGAGGTGGATGTTGCAGTGAGCCGAGATCATGCCATTGCACTCCAGCCTGGGCAAAAACAGTGAAACTCTGTCCTAAATAAATAAATAAATAAAATCCAATGGATCCCTGGTAAAAATCAATTAAGGAAAAAAGACAGCAAACATGAATTACCAGTATCCAAAATGAAAAGGGGAACTTTGTTCTAACATTGACAGATAGTAAGATGATATTAGGAACTACTTTATGCCAATAAATGTAACAGCTTAGATGAAATGGACACATTACTTTAAAAACACACTGTATCAAAACTGACACAGGAAGAAATAGAAAACCTGAACAGTCTTTTATTCTTGTTAAAGAAATTGAATTCGTAACTGAAAACCTTCCCCATAAAGAAAATTTCCAGCTGTGATGACTCCCACCAGTGGAATTCTTCCAAACACTTAAAGAAGAAATAACACTAACCTTACACAAACTTCCAGAGAATAGAAAAAGAGAGCTCTCTGCCTAACATGTTTATGAGGCAGCGTAATCCTGATATTCCCTATGTTCCCAGAGCTCACAGCCCAGTATGGGATGGGGACATATATGAGAACAGACATTGATAGCGCAGTGATTGAAGCTGCAGTGGGGAGCCCAGGGACCTGTGGGAACCCAAAGGAGGCACGTGCCTCAGCCTGGGGCCGGGGGTGGTGGTAGATTATGAACTGACACCTGAAAGATATGTAGGAGTGAGTCAGGGGAAAAGGTAGGAGGAATGTTCTAACAGGTGAGACAGCCAGTGCAAAGGCTAGGCAGAGTGACAGAATGTGGCATGAATAAGTACGTTAGCAAACGTTTGGTGTGGCTGGGCCGGACCTTGAGAAGGTGGGCATTGCTGGGAGAAGAGCGATGGACAAGGATGCCCCCTGGAAACCTTCCCTGCCTCGTTTTCCCTCAGTGTCGCCCTCTTCTCCGGGCTCCAGGGGTCTCCCTTGACTCAGCCTAGGTGGTTGGGATTCTTATGAGCCTTTCACGTCTTTGAGACCTTTGACCATCTCCTACTCACCCTGGCTTCCCACACGAGCCCCTGACTCATTCGTCGATGGGGAGGGCAGACCAGGGAAGAGGGTGGAGCTCAGGGGCGTGTCTTCACCCCCTCACTCCCTTCCTGGCCGTGTCTCCTGCAGAACAACCTCCCTCCCAGCATGATGACCCGCAGAAACACCTACGTTTGCACAGAACGCCCGGGGGCTGAGCGCCCGTCACTGTTGCCAAATGGGAAAGAAAACAGGTATGGAGGGGGCAGCAACAGGGTGAGGGGTGGGAAGTAGGGGGTAGGTAAATAGGACCTCCCTGGATCTGAGATGGTAGGCGTTGGAGGCTGGTGCCATGGGGACCGGGGCCCAGAGAGGGAGTGTATCTGCCCTGCCCTTGGCCATGTGCCCTTGCCATGTACCCCCCCTGAAAATCCTCCCCACTTAATTAATTAGTCTTCAGCACCAGGAAAGCAGTTGGCCCTGTTCTCCGCCTACAAGCCTTGGGAACCTGAATTGATTTTTTGAATGATCCATTTTTAGAAGGCGAGAGAAGCCCCAGAATGTCACAGCTTCAGCATCATCTGGTTGGCTGGTTTTCCAGCTTGTTGGCCTGAGTCTGTGAGGTCTCTTCCAGCTGGCAAGGGAGAGAAACCAGTTCAGACTGGCTGGAGCAGAGAGAGGGAAGGGATTGGTTCACATCACAGGTCAAGGCCAGTGAGAGTGGGGCCGGCTCCACAACGAGGACACTGCCACCCACCGGGACAGTAGGGCAGGTTGATGGCCAACACCAGGGCACACTCTGGGATGCACCTGATTAGTGGATGCAGATCTTCCCACTGGGTGTGGGCAGGGGAATGAGGTAGTTAACAGTCACGATTCTGTGAATACTCAGTTCTGAGTTCGAATCTTACCTCTGTGCTCGCACTGCTAGCTGAATGACTGGGTAAATCTCTGAGCCTCTGTTTCCTCCTCCATAAAATGGGCTTGATGCTGTCTGGGCACGGTGGCTTACGCCTGTAATCCCAGCACTTTGGGAGGCCGAGGTGGGCAGATCACCTGAAGTCAGGAGTTCGAGACCAACCTGGCCAACATGGTGAAACCCTGTCTCTACTAAAAATACAAAAATTAGCCAGGAATGGTATCATGCGCATGTAATCCCAGCTACTCAGAAGGCTGAATAAGGCAGGAGAATCGCTTGAACCCAGGAGGCAGAGGTTGCAGTGAGCTGGGATTACGCCACGGCACTCCAGCCTGGGCCACACAGCGAGACTCTGTCTCAAAAAAAAAAAAAGGTCAGGTGCGGTCTTTTTACACCTGTAATCCCAACACTTTTGGAGGCCGAGACAGGCAGATCACGAGGTCAGGAGATCGAGACCATCCTGGCTAACATTGTGAAACCCTGTCTCTACTAAAAATACAAAAAATTAGCCAGACGTGGTGGTGGGTGCCTGTAGTCCCAGCTACTCAGGAGGCTGAGGCAAGAGAATGGCGTGAACCTGGGAGGTGGAGCTTACAGTGAGCCTAAATGGCGCCACAGCACTCCAGTCTGGGCGACAGAGCAAGACTCCATCTCAAAAAAAAAAAAAAAAGGGCTGATGCTGTCTACTTCCAGGCCCCATTATAGAGATCCAGTAGAGATCAGGTGTGTCCTGTACCTGGCACTGGGTCTGATGCTTAGGAGGCCTTCATTCAGTGACTGAGAGTGCTTTTTCTTGGTGGTTATCAAATAAAAATAATAGTAGTGAACATTCTGAAGCAGCAGCCACATGCCAGGCTTCTATGTCTATCGCCTGGCTCAATGCCCCTAACAACTCTGTGAGGTAGATCCTAATATCTCCATTTTACAGCTGAGGACATAAGGCATAGGGAGGTTAAGTAACTTGTCCAAGGCCACACAGCTGGTAAGTCAAGAAGCAGATTCCAGACTGACTCCAGAATCTATTTGTTGTTTTTTTTGTTTGTTTGTTTGTTTGTTTTTGGTTTTTTGTTGTTGTTGTTGTTGAGACAGAGTCTCGTTCTGCTGCCCAGGCTGGAGTGCAGTGGCCGGATCTCAGCTCACTGCAAGCTCCGCCTCCCGGGTTCACGCCATTCTCCTGCCTCAGCCTCCCGAGTAGCTGGGACTATAGGTGCCCGCCACCTCGCCCGGCTAGTTTTTTGTATTTTTAAAGTAGAGACGGGGTTTCACCATGTCAGCCAGGATGGTCTCGATCTCCTGACCTCGTGATCCGCCCGTCTCGGCCTCCCAAAGTGCTGGGATTACAGGCTTGAGCCACCGCGCCCGGCCTCCAGAATCTATTTGTAATCACCATAATATATGGCCTTCCAGTTCTGCTCAAGAGACAGTAGAACAGTTAAATTACAGACTCAGACAAAAAAAAAATTAAAAATTTAAAATTTAAAAACACAAAAAATAAAAATTATAGACTCAGCTGCTGTAACAAAAACAAAGAGATCCCAGGGTAAAGTAATTTAAATAAAAAGGAGGCTTAGTCCAGAGGGTCCTCCAAGGACCCAGGTAAGTTCTTCCAGCCCCAACATGAGTTTCCAGCTCTGGGACTGAGGCCACTGCACCAGCTGCCATCATTTCCTAATCAGCAAGAAGTGGGGAAAGAGTAGGGGACAAGCAGCAACGCTTTTTAAAGGCGTGACCCGGAGATCGTACAGAGCACTTCTGCTTATATCCCATTGGCTGGAGCATGGTCACATGACTCCATCCCTAACTGCAAGGGAGTCTGGGAAATGTAGACTCTGGCTGGGTGGCCGTGTGCAGTGCTCATACTCTTAGGGGTACCAAGAGCAAAACAGGGAGGATGGATTCTAAGGGAGAAGTAACAGCCTCTGCCACAATCAGGATTCTTCTCTGAGATCCAAGCTGGGCCTGAAGTCCCTGGAAGGATAGAAATTGGAGGTCTGGGCTTGGCACAGTGGCTCACGCCTGGAATCCCAGCACTTTGGGAGGCCAAGGCGGGTGGATCACCTGAGGTCAGGAGTTTGAGACGAGCCTGGCCAACATGGTGAGACCCCATCTCTACTGAAAATACAAAAATTACCCAGGCGTGGTGCTGCATGCCTATAGTCCCAGCTACTCAGGAGGCTGAGGCAGGAGAATCATTTGAACCCTGGAGGCGGAGGTTGCAGTAGCCAAGATCGCCCCATGGCCCTTCAGCCTAGGTGACAGAGTTAAGACTCTGCCTCAAAAAAAAAAAAAAAAAAAAATTAGCCAGGCATGGTGGCACACACTTGTAATCCCAGCTACTCGGGAGGGTGAGGCAGGAGAATTGAACTCAGAAGATGGAGGTCTGGCCCCTGTTGTCGACTAGGAGGGTCCGAGGGGCTGGAGGAGGGTCCTGGGACAGTGGGACCCCCACTGCTCAAATTATCATAGTGAATACAGGTATCCTTGATCTTTACATCTTTCCCTTTCCTGATTTTAGATGATGGGAGTTCAGATAGCAAAGTGTTTGCCAAGTTGATTTGGTTCCTGGGGTTTTGGGAAATAGCAAGGAAGTCACCCAAAAATTTCTGTGCGTCTATTCAGTTGCTGCGTTTGGAGAGAGGAGAGTTGTGATAGGAGATGGTTTGGAGGGGGTAGAGTTTGAAGAAGGGACAGTTTGAAGGAGGGGTAATAGGAGAGGAGAGTTAGTAAAATAATGCTAGGATTGTACAGTGCACAGCCTGCACAACTGTACATTGCAGCCCTGTCTCTGAGTTCCAGGCTGGTTGCAGTCCCTGGTCTCAGGACAGGATTATGAAGAATCAGAGGGACTGGGGTCCTGGCTTGCCTCAGTCCCCGACCCTGACTTGTCTCTCTCTGCCCACAGCTCAGGCACCCCACGGGTGCCCCCTGCCTCCCCCTCCAGTCACAGCCTGGCACCCCCATCAGGGGAGCGGAGCCGCCTGGCACGCGGCTCCACCATCCGCAGCACCTTCCACGGTGGCCAGGTCCGGGACCGGCGGGCAGGGGGTGGGGGTGGTGGGGGTGTGCAGAATGGGCCCCCTGCCTCTCCCACGCTGGCCCATGAGGCTGCACCCCTGCCCGCCGGGCGGCCCCGCCCCACCACCAACCTCTTCACCAAGCTGACCTCCAAACTGACCCGAAGGTGAGCTCCGCAGGGATGGCAGAAGCGGGGTGGAGCAGGGTGAGGGGGCTGGTGGGACCTAACCTGTCTTCTACTCTGCTCTGTCTCCTGTACCCGAACATTTCCTCCTCCTCCTCCTCCTCCTTTCCTCCTCCCCTGTCGTCCCTCACCGCCCTCCTCACACTGCAGGGTTACCCTCGATCCCTCTAAACGGCAGAACTCTAACCGCTGTGTTTCGGGCGCCTCTCTGCCCCAGGGATCCAAGATCAGTAAGTCCCGTCCATGCCCTGTTCTCGCTGGCCCTGCCTCCCTGTCTGCATGTCTCACCTGTGTGTGCGGGCATTGGGGAGGGGGCTCTGTGGATATGAGTGGAGTGCAGGGTCAGTACGTGGGGTCTGGTTGTTCATTTACTCACAGAAGCATAGCCTCTGGAGCCAGACTCGGGGGTTCAAATGGCAGTTAGTCAAGGTCTCTGGGCCTCACTTTCCTCTTCTGTAAAATGGGTATAGTAATAACAGTACCTGTCTCCTAGGGTTATTGTAAGAACTAAATGAAGTGATATATGGACTGAGCTTAGAACCTTGCCTTGGAAAGTGTTTTACATGTGTATTAGTTATTAATTGCTATTATTCATTGAGTCCTTACTGTGTGCCTGGCACTGTCCTAGGCCCTGTAGTAGAGGGTGAGCAAAAGGTATAAAACTTCTGCCCTGGCAGAGCCAACATTCTATCAAGGGATCTAGACAAAAAAATAAATCAGTAAAATATACTTATTATATAGACGTCTAGGTAGTGCGAAGTAACGAAGAAAAATAAAATAGAAGCCACATTTGGTGGCTCATGCCTGGAATCACAGCACTTTGGGAGGCTGAGGCGAGTGGATCACTTGAGCCCAGGAGTTCAAGACCAGCCTGGACAACATAGCGAGGTCCTATCTCTACAAAAAATAAATAATTGGCCGGGCATGGCGACTACACCTGTAGTCCCATGGACTTGGGAGGCAGGAGGATCACTTGAACCCAGGAGGTTGAGGCTACTGTGAGCTATGATCATCAGTCTTGGCAACAGAGGAAGACCCTGTCTCTGGAAAAAAAAAAAAAAATAGAACAGTTAGGAGAATGAGAGGTGTGGGGAAGGGAGGGGTGCAGCATTAAATGGGCAGGCCTTTGGATGAGGTGGCTCAGGCCAGTAATCCCAGCACTTTGGACGGATCGCTTGAGTCCAGGAGTTTGAGACCAGCCTGGGCAATGTGGCAAAGCCTCATCTCTACCAAAAAAAAAAAAAAATTTGTGGCACGCACCTATAGTCCCAGCTACTTCAGGGGCCAAGGCAGGAAGATTGCTTGAACCCAGGAGATTGAGGCTGCAGCCAGCCGAGATCACGCCACTCCTGCATGTCAGAGTAAGACTCTGTCTCAAAAAAAGAAAAAAGGGCAGGTCTCACAAAGGTGTTGTCTGAGCAAAGCATGATTGTATATGTGAGTGTGTGTGTGCGCGTCTCTCTCTTTCTGGCCACTTTTCTATATAAGGGTGTGTCTCTGCCCACTCCCCTCCCTTTCATCTTCCACATTCTTCAGTATCTTTCCTGTGACCTGCACTAACCCATTTCAGAATGAGCCCCATTATGGGGATGGACAGGGAGATCAAATCCTGACTCCGGGCCCTCGCCAGCCAGCCCGGAAGGACTGGGGTTGAGGCAGGGGCTGCTCAGAATCCCAGAGGCAGTGGGTTGGGGGAGGTGGGTTCCCTATGTCCAGATTAGACACTCTGTCCCCCTCCCCTCCCCTAGGGTCGCAGACGAACCTGAGAGAATCGGGGGACCTGAGGTCACAAGGTGAGTGCTTGGGCCTACCCCCGACTGCCACACCAGCCCTTCCCCTCTCCTGCCTCCGCACCTCCTGACACTTACCCCAGGGAATTAGATGGGGCCCCAGTCTCACCTGCAAGGCCAACTTCCTGAAATGCCCTATGGCCCCCGCCTTCTCTGCCAGCTCCTCTCATTCCCACCCCATCACAAGCACCTTCTCTTGACCATCTTAAACCTCAGCCTCCGACCGGGCGCTGTGGCTCACGGCTGTAATCCCAGCACTTTGGGAGGCCGAGGCAGGCGGATCACCTGAGGTCGGGAGTTCAAGACCAACCTAACATGGAAAAACCCCGTCTTTACTAAAAGTACAAAAAGTAACCGGGCGTGGTGGCGCATGCCTGTAATCCCAACTACTTGGGAGGCTGAGGTAGGAGAATCACTTGAACCCGGGAGGCAGAGGTTGCGGTGAGCCGGGATCGTGCCATCACACTTCAGCCTGGGCAGCAAGAGCAAAACTCCGTCTAAAAAAAGAGAAAAAAAAAAAAGCCTGATCCCATCTACAACTCAACTTCTGGTCAATGCCCCCACCTCCTTTTGCTTCTCATCCAGTCATGGCACAATGTTTGCCGGCACCTCAGGGCCAGCAGGAGGCAAATAGTATCTGTACAGACCCAGATCATGAAGATTTTAGGCTTTGAGGGCCAGGCACCCCCTGTCACGCCTGTTCAGTTGTGCCACTGTAGTGCAAAAGCGGTCATATTCAACACAAAACAAATGGATATGGCTGTGTTCCAATGAAACTTGAATTACAAAAGCAGACAGCACCGAAGTTTGCCAAGCCCTGGTTTAGTCTGAGTTCCCGGTTTAGAGACCCAGGTGGAAACCCAAGCCTTGCCAGCAGCTGCAACAAACTGCCAGGGCTGACTTTTATTGGCTGGGACTAGGTCACATGCTCATTCCTAAGCCAATGTCTGCAGCCAGAGAGGAGAAGTACTCTGGTTGGTCAGACGTGGTCATGTGGTCACCCTAGATCCAAGCACAGAGGTCGGAAGTAGAATGCTCTCATTGGCAGAGCTGAGGCTCGTGCTCACCCAAGCTGAGGGGTGGCCACACGGAAACAAGGGGGGCTAGCCTTGGGCTGTTCATCGAGTGCAGCACTCTTGTACTTCAGGCGGGACATTTCTTTGTTGTGCAGGGCCCTTTTGCACGTTGGAGAATGTTTATCATCCCTGACTTAACCCATCCCCAACCTAGTCAATGCCAACAGTGCTCCCATCCTAAAACATATGACAAAAAGCACCCAGAGGCCGAACACAAGTGGCTCATGCCTGTAATTCCAACAACTCAGGAGGCCAAGGCAGCAGGATCACTTGAGCCGAGGAGGTCAAGGCTGCAGTGAGCCGTGATTGCACGACTGCACTGCAAGACCCTGTCTCAAAAAAAAAAACTAAAAAGTGGCTAGGCACTGTGGCTCGGGCACGGTGGCTCACGCCTGTAATCCCAGCACTTTGGGAGGCCAAGACTGGTGAATCACCTGAGGTCGAGAGTTCGAGACCAGCCTGACCAACATGGAGAAACCGCATCTCTACTAAAAATACAAAAATTAGCCAGGGCCGGGCGTGGTGGCACATGCCTGTAATCCCAACTACTGGGGAGGCTGAGGCAGGAGAATCGCTTGAACCCAGGAGGCGGAGGTTGTGGTGAGCCGAGATTATGCCATTGCACTCCAGTCTGGGTAACAAGAGCAAAACTCCCTCTCAAAAAAAAAAAAAGGCCGGGCGCGGTGGCTCAAGCCTGTAATCCCAGCACTTTGGGAGGCCGAGACGAGTGGATCACGAGGTCAGGAGATCGAGACCATCCTGGTGAACATGGTGAAACCCCGTCTCTACTAAAAAATACAAAAAACTAGCCGGGCGAGGTGGCGGGCGCCTGTAGTCCCAGCTACTCGGGAGGCTGAGGCAGGAGAATGAAGTAAACCCGGGAGGCGGAGCTTGCAGTGAGCTGAGATCCGGCCACTGCACTCCAGCCTGAGCAACAGAGCCAGACTCAGTCTCAAAAAAAAAAAAAACAAAACAAAACAGAAATTTCTCATTCAAACCATGTGGCCAAGCCAGGCTGGTAGGGCCACCCGGATCTGTGCAATCATTCACGTCCCCAGGTTTTTCCATCCCCATTCCCTGAAGCCCTCATGTCATCTTCACAATTGAGGCTGGCCTGTGCCACTGCTAAGTCCAGCTCCTGGGAGATGCGGGACAGGAGAGCCTGGAGCATGCAGGTTCTCTGAAGGAACTGATGTGGTGGCACACCTCACTTCTGCTCATGTCCCAGAATTTAGAGACAGGGTCACACCTGGCTGCAAGGGAGGCTGGAAAGTGTGGTCTCTAGCTGGGGGGCAGCTCTGTTCCAGTTGAAACTGTCACTGGCATAGCAGGGGAAGCAGGCTAGGAATCTGTCCCAAATTGGGAAGAGGTATCCCTTCAGCCCTCCACCACATTCCTCTTCGCTCCCATCTCTGACCCCTGATATCTTCTCACCTCAGTTGCCATCTACCTTGGGATCAAACGGAAACCGCCCCCCGGCTGCTCCGATTCCCCTGGAGTGTGAAGCTGACCAGCTCGCGCCCTCCCGAGGCCCTGATGGCAGCTCTGCGCCAGGCCACAGCAGCCGCCCGCTGCCGCTGCCGCCAGCCACAGCCGTTCCTGCTGGCCTGCCTGCACGGGGGTGCGGGCGGGCCCGAGCCCCTGTCCCACTTCGAAGTGGAGGTCTGCCAGCTGCCCCGGCCGGGCTTGCGGGGAGTTCTCTTCCGCCGTGTGGCGGGCACCGCCCTGGCCTTCCGCACCCTCGTCACCCGCATCTCCAACGACCTCGAGCTCTGAGCCACCACGGCCCCAGGGCCCTTCCTCTTCCTCTCCCTTGTCCCCTTCACTTCTAAAGGAGGGGAAGGGGCCAGGGAGGGGAATTCTCCCTTTATCATCACCTCAGTTTCCCTGAATTAGATTTGGGGGCAAAGATTGTCCCCTCTGCTGTTCTCTGGGGCCGCTCAGCACAGAAGAAGGATGAGGGGGCTCAGCGGGGGGAGCTGGCACCTTCCTGGAGCCTCCAGCCAGTCCTGTCCTCCCTCACCCTACCAAGAGGGCACCTGAGGAAACTTTGGGGACAGGGCAGGGAGGGAAACTGAGGAAATCTTCCATTCCTCCCAACAGCTCAAAATTAGGCCTTGGGCAAGGGCAGGGAGAGCTGCTGAGCCTAAAGACTGGAGAATCTGGGGGACTGGGAGTGGGGGTCAGAGAGGCAGATTCCTTCCCCTCCCCTCCCCTCCCGCTCAAACCCCCACTTCCTGCCCCAGGCTGGCGCGGGGCACTTTGTACAAATCCTTGTAAATACCCCACACCCTCCCCTCTGCAAAGGTCTCTTGAGGAGCTGCCGCTGTCACCTACGGTTTTTAAGTTATTACACCCCGACCCTCCTCCTGTCAGCCCCCTCACCTGCAGCCTGTTGCCCAATAAATTTAGGAGAGTCCCCCCCCCACCCCAGTGCTGACCCTAGAATTTTCCTTCCCTGCCCTCACCTGCAAATGAGTTGAAGAAGAGGCCTGGGAATCCAGGCAGTGGCTTTTCCTTTCAGAGCCTCGGTTTTCTCATCTGCAGAATGGGAGCAGTGGGGGTGGGAAGGTAAGGATGGTCATGGAAGAAGGCAGGATGGAACTCGGCCTCATCCCCGAGGCCCCAGTTCCTACATCGGGCCCCCCATTCATCCACTCACACTCCCAGCCACCATGTTACACTGGACTCTAAGCCACTTCTTACTCCAGTAGTAAATTTATTCAATAAACAATCATTGACCCGTGCCTACTCCATGCCAGGTCCAGTGCTGGACACAGACACAAAGCCCTGTCTGTGGGAGACATGGATTCTGACACAGACACTGGACAGGGGAGTCCAGAAGATAAAGCGGGCAGGGTGGGGTCACTGGGGAAGATGCTCTAGAGGAATTAATGCTTGAGTGGAGTGTTGAAGGATGAGTAGGAGTTGGCTAGGCATTGAGTTTGCCCTGGGCAAAAGCCCAGAAGTGGGAGTATGTGGTATATCTTCAGAGAACTGGGTAATTTCAGTGTGGCTACTGTGTTGGGCATGGATGGAGAATTAACAAGAGAAATGCTGTATTAGGACTAATAATCCATCTATACTGCTTAAGCAAAAAGGTATTTGTTGGCTTAGCTTACTCAATAGTACAGGGGCACCTGACTTCAGGTAGGTTTGATCCAGGCATCAGACCATTGCATCTATTTTTCAGTGTAAGTTGAATTCTAGTAGTTTGTATCAAGTAAGTGCACCTTTCCTGATGGCACAGATGACTTCAGCAGTTAGAAGTTTCTATCCCTCCAACTTTCTGCAGCAGAAAGATCCTCATTGTCAGTTTCCCAGCAAAAGTCCCAGGGCAGACTCTCATTGGCCCAAATGGGCCATGTGATTTTCTCTAAACCAATCACTGTGACTCTGGAGTGGCCAGACTCATACTTAGAGCTGCAGTTAGTAGGGGTTCCTCAAAGGAAGGTCAAGTGTCACGAGCAGGAGAAAAGGCATGGGAGCTGGACAGATTATAGTGGTTGAAGGCTGTGCAGTACAGAAGGGCGGAGCTTATTCACACAGTGCCTTTGGGGCCAAAATGAATAAGCTGGACTTTCTCCCCATGGCACTGGGGAGCCATGGAAGTTCAGGGAACTTCAGGGAAGAGGCTTGGTCAATTACTGAGAGCATCCTCTGTGCTGGGGACACAGTGGTAATCAAGACAGCCCCAACACTGCCCTCATAGAGCTCACATTCCAATGGAGGAGGCAGATGTGTCCTCAAGCAGCGACTGGGCAGGGCTGGTGTCGGGGAGTCCAGAGGTGATGCCTGCCTCAGCCAGGGAGGGCTTCCTGGAGGAGAAGGAGCCAGCTAGACATGGATAGGAGTGCATTTTAGGCAGAGCGAATGGCACATACAAGGGCCAGGGAGCAGGAGAGGGGACACATTCTTCAACAAATGGCATGTGACTTGGTAAGTGTAGATTTGCTGTGAGGTATGGGGCTAGGGGCGTCAGTAGGGCTTTGAAGGTTATGGACAGGGGACTGGGCTTTCTTCCAAGGGCATTGAGGGAACCATGGCAAGGTTGTGGGCAGTGTAGAGATGGGCGGGTTTGTGCTATGTGCAGGGTGGAAGGGAGGGAAGTTAACAGGTCAGAAGAGCAGGAAAGAGGTCTGGGCCTGACAGATGGGGAAAGCACGGATAGATTAAGAGAGTCCTATGAGGCAAAGTGGGTGGGACATGGTTACTGACAGGTGTCTGGACTGTGGATTTGGCTGGCTCAGATGGTCCCCACTGGCATGTGTGGTCTGTGTAGCCTCTGGGTGTGGAGCTGGGATCTTCAACTGGGGACAGTACAGTAAAGAACATCCCAGCATCTCACAGGTTCTGCGTACCTTGATGTTTGGGATCTCTTCTAACCTTTAGTAATCTCCCTGGGAACTTTTGGGGACATCCCTAGGCCTCAGTTTCCCCTCTGTAAAACAGAGGGCAGATTGAACTACAAGGGCCCTTAATCTCTGTGACTCTTCAGGTTTGAAAAAGCACCTTAGGTTCCTGAGGGCTCTGTCAGGTCTTCCATTTACTCCCGCCTAACTTTTTTTTCCCCCCTAAAACCTTTGTCTTTTGGGGCCCACCCACTGTGTCCTTGGGTGGGTGGAGGTGATTGACATGTCCAACACCCAGTGCTTGTTCAGATACTGCTTGACTCCTATTAACTCTTCTTCTCCCTCCACCAATTGCTCTACCACGCCTGTTTCCTGTTCCTTCCTGGGGCTGAGTTCTCCAAAATGCCTGTCCCTAAAGACTTCATGGGGATGCTCAGATTCAAAGTTCCAGATTGGAGAGGGAAACAGCTTGGTCAAAGACATTGAGGTGGGAATTGGAGGGTGTAAGGTGTGAAAGAATCAGAGGAGTAATGGGGAAAGAACTGGAAAGGTGAGTCTCCAGCAAATGGTATGCATTTCAGTGTGACCTTGAATTGCAAATAACAGAAAGGCTTTCTGGGAGAAATGGGGAGCCATGGCAGGTTCTTGAGCAAAGTAAGGGACTGGCAGCAGCTACAGAGGGATGAAGTCAGACGGGACAGAAGGAAGCCAGTGAGAAGCAGAATAGAGGTAGATGTGATGAGCTGCATGGGAAGCCTCAAACTGGAGACCCCTGGGCTAAATTCAAGTTTCAGACATTTCGTTTGGCTGCATTCCTCCCGAGTTTGAGATCTGAGCATGACTAATTCAAAGCCAAAGTTGGAAAGGGCCCATGCTTTGGGTGAGTGACACTGGGCTCAGTGTCTCTCCGGCTCTCAGATTCCCCACAGAACCTTCTAATTTTTGGACTGGATTCTGTGACCTAACTTTGCCTCATTTTAGACCCGGGATAAGACATGTTTAGTACATGCCGAGACAGGACAAACCACTCCGAGGCCAGACAGTGGCCAATTGCACCTCCTCCCTCAATAACTATCGCACAAAGCTAAAGCCACCATTGCTTTTATTTATTGCTTTGCGTGGAGACAAACCACACGATCCGGGTGTGCTGGGAGCTCTCCATTAACTAGAGCTCCTGGTGGGGGCGGAGCTCTAGGAAAAGAAGAGGACCCTGCCAGGGAGATATTTCATTTGGCCAGAATCCAGAGGATGGAGCCCATTGGTTGGAACTCTGTTTGAAACTGGAACTCTGAGAAGGGTGGAGAGAGCTCCCAGGAGACAGAACCATCACAGGGTGGGACTCCGGGACAGGGGGCGGGGCAAGAAGTGAGGGGGCGCATCTCTGGTGGACCAGGCCCTCCCATTGGCTGGGTTCCAGCAGTCGGTGGCAGGTGGGCAGGGCGCCTACTTCTGTGCGGGGATCATGTCGTCGATGGACTGGCCTTTCTCCAGCTTCTTCTCCATCTCCACCATGAGCTTCACACCATCCACCACCAGCTGCACCTGTTCTACTTCGGACGAGCCCAGGCGATCAGCGTTGGACACGTCAAATACTGAGCCCACGGCAGCTGTGTCCACGCCACCTGTGGGAGCAAGGCACAGGGAAGTGAAGAGGCAGCAAAGGTGCAGAGGGGCTGGGACGTGCCCCCCCGCCCCCCGTGCCAAATGCAACAGCGGCATGTAGTGAGTGCCTACTGTGTAACAGGTTACCTGCACACAGGTAATGCCTGTTTATTCATGGACTCACGAGTCTCTGGCTTTAGATGGGGTACCACGCCACTCAATTATCAAACATGAAAATATAGTATAGTGGGTAAGAGAGTGGGTTCTGGAGCCAGGCGGCCTGCGGTCGAATCCTGACCACTCCTCGCTTTATAAATGGGAAAACTGAGGCCCCGAGGGAGGTCCAAGGGCATGTGCAATGCATATTATATAATCATGAAAATCCCACACTGACTCCTGTGACTTAGGGGTATTGACACCCATTTTACAGAGGAAGAAATGCAAGCTCACAGAGGGTCAGCTCTTGCCGGATCCCCAGAACTCGCAGGGATGTCGCACCTCTCCTTCCATCCCCGCAAAGGGCCCTCCCCACCCGTCGTGGTGCAAAGGATGTGGGAGCCGTACCTGTACCCCTCTTCTGCAGGCGCAGGCGGGTGAGGATCTCCTCGAACTTGGGGTGCTTGCTCAGGTGCGCCAGCTTCACATGCACGCCTCCACGCAGCCCAGTGCCCAGGTTGGATGGGCAGGTGAGCACGTAGCCCAGGTGCTGGTTCCACATGAAGGGGTGGCCCGCTTTCTTAAAGATCTCCTCGATCTGAGGTTGGGGGAGAGGACCAGGGGTCAGCGCCGGCAGCCACCCCCAAATGCACCCGCAACATGGACAGGGCGTGGGAACGTGGTGGAGGCGGGATTCTGAGGGGAGCCGGGAGGTAGGAGATTCTGAGGCTAGACAATGGTGACCAAGGCAGGATTTTGAGGGGAGGGGACTAAGAACGCTTTGAAGGAGGGTTTTTTTTTTCTTCAGAGTCTCGCTGTGTCACCCAGGGTGGAGTGCAATGGCGTGATCTCATCTCACTGAAACCTCTTTCTCTCATATTCAAGCGATTCTCCTGCCTTACTTAGCCTCCCGAGTCGCTGGGACTACAGGCCCGTGACACCACGACTGGCTAATTTTTTTTTTTTTTTTTTTTTTTGTATTTTTGATATAGAGACAGGGGTTTCACCATGTTGCTAGGCTGGTCTTGAACTCCTGACCCTCCTCGGCCTCCCAAGGTGCTGGGATTACAGGCATGAGCCACCGCTCCCGGCCTGAAGGCGGATCCTTCAGGGCAGGGTTGGGCGTAGGGTGGAGCTGGGTCCAGGGGCGGGGTCCTGAAAAGCGGGTGGGGCTGATTTTGAGGGGCGGGGTTTGGCATGGGGTGGAGCCAGGTCCGGGGGGCAGGGCCCTGGAAAATGGGCGGGGCAGGGCTTAGCATAGGGGCAGGGGCGGGGCCTCGGAAAGCAGGTGGGGCGTTCAAGGTGGAGTCGGAAGTCAGCAGCTAAGGGCAGACACCCACCTTCTGCAGCCCCACGCAGAAGCGGCGGAAAACCTCCTTCATGTTGCCCCCCTTCTCCATGGAGATGACCCGGAGGTGATCCTCCTCGTTCACCCACACCAGGAAGCTCTTGTTGTCATTGTGCCTAGGGTAAGGTGCCACAGCAAGAGGCCAAGGTGTCAGCCCCGCGGGAACCCCATTCCCAGCCCTTCCCCAAACATCTGTCCACCGTCAGGGGGAAGAGGGCCTGAGAGGTGGGAGGTGGGTGGCATCTGCCTCCTCAAAACGCAGAAGCTTAAACCTGTAGACTCTAACATCACAGGATCTGCAAAACCTTGAATCCTGGGATCAAGGACTTTTAGGGACTTAAGTCTTTGAACAGCATTATTATAGATCCTTGGGATCTCAGGATGTTTGACGAACAGAAGCTTGGGATCAGAATTGATAACATCTTGGAAATCTTACATCTGGTCTCAGGACCAGAAAATCTTCCCATGGCAGTGTGTTAGCTCCCAATCCTAGCATCTCAGAAGCAGGATCTTAGAACATAAAATATTAAGGTCGGGTGCGGTGGCTCACGCCTGTAATCCCAGCACTTTGGGAGGCCAAGGCGGGCAGATCACGAGGTCAGGAGATCGAGACCATCCTGGCTAACACTGTGAAACCCCGTCTCTACTAAAAAACGCAAAAAAATTAGCTGGGCATGGTGGCGGGCACCTGTGGTCCCAGCTACTCAGGAGG
Source organism: Macaca mulatta (assembly GCF_049350105.2). Lineage (NCBI taxonomy): Eukaryota > Metazoa > Chordata > Mammalia > Primates > Cercopithecidae > Macaca > Macaca mulatta. The sequence continues at coordinate 57,832,904 of NC_133424.1, forward strand.
CTGAGGCAGGAGAATGGCGTGAACTTGGGAGGCAAAGCTTGCAGTGAGTCGAGATCAGGCCACTGCACTCCAGCCTGGGTGACAGAGCAAGACTCTGTCTCAAAAAAAAAAAAAAAAAGCCATAAAATATTAAGATCTGGAAATGGCCGGGTGTGGTGACTCACGCCTGTAATCCCAGCACTTTGGGAGGCCGAGGCCTGAGGATTGCTTGAACCCAGGAGCTCAAGACCACCCTGGGCAACATGGCAAGACCCACATCTCTACAAAATTTAAAAAGTTAGCAGGCATGGTGGGACACATGCCTGTAGTCCAAGCCACTGGGGAGGCTGAGGTGGGAGGATCGCTTGACCTTGGAAGGTCCATGCTGCAGTAAGCCATGATCCTGCCACTGCGCTCCAGCCTGGGCAACAGAGCAAGACCCTGTCTCAAAAAAAAAAAAAAATCTGAGGGAAGGCATGGTGGCTCACGCCTGTAATCCCAGCACTTTGGGAGGCTGAGGTGGGCGGATCACTTAAGGTGAAGAGTTTGAGACCAGCCTGAGCAACATAGCAGAACCCTGTCTCTACCAAAAATACGAAAACTAGCTGGGCACAGTGGCACATGCCTGTAGTCTTAGCTACTCAGGAGGCAGAGGGTGAGAGAATCGTTTGAACCCGGGAGACAGAGGTTTCAGTGAGCCAAGATCGTCCCACTGCACTCCAGCCTGGGCCTCAGAGTGAGAGTCCGTCTCAAAATAAATAAATAAATAAATCCAGAAATGCTTCAAATTATGGAATGACAGAATTTGAAATGAGTGGAATCTTAAAACCTGAAAATATTTAAAATCTTGAAATCTTAGAATCATCCCATCTGTATATCTTAGCACCCAGGATCCCCTCATCAATTGAAACCTAGGTTCTCTAAATCTTTTTAAATCTTTGACTACCTGAATCAGGGATTCAGAGTCAAAGCAAGTCTAGCAATAATAGTTTATAATAAAGATAAGATGAATAACCAAGATGAACTGAACACTTAGTGTATACCAGGCACTGCTTTTTTTTTTCAAGACAGAGTCTCACTCTGTTGCCCAGGCTGGAGTGCAGTGATGCAATCTCGGCTCACTGCAAGCTCCGCCTCCCGGGTTCACGCCATTCTCCTGCCTCAGCCTCACAGTAGCTGGGACTACAGGCGCCTGCCACCACACCCGGCTAATTTTTTGTATTTTTAGTAGAGACAGGGTTTCACCATGTTAGCCAGGATGGTCTGGATCTCCTGACCTCGAGATCCCCCCGCCTTGGCCTCCCAAAGTGCTGGGATTACAGGTGTGAGCCACCGCACCTGGCCCAGGCACTGCTTTTAATACTTTACATAGGCCGGGCGCGGTGGCTCAAGCCTGTAATCCCAGCACTTTGGGAGGCCGAGGCGGGCGGATCACGAGGTCAGGAGATCGAGACCATCCTGGCTAACACAATGAAACCCTGTCTCCACTAAAAAAATACAAAAAAATTAGCCGGGCGTGGTGGCGGCGCCTGTAGTCCCAGCTACTCGGGAGGCTGAGGCAGGAGAATGGCGGGAACCCGGGAGGCGGAGCTTGCAGTGAGCCGAGATCGCGCCACTGCACTCCAGCCTGGGCGACAGAGCGAGACTCCGCCTCAAAAAAAAAAAAAAAAAAAAATATTTTACATAAATTAACTCATTTAATCCTCACAAGAACACCAGAAGCTACAAATAACTGTGATCCTTATCCTATAGATAGGAAACTGGGGTAGAGAAAAATAAAATAAGTTACCCAAGGTCACAAAGCTAGTAAAGCTAGTAAATGGTAGAGCTGGAATTTGAACTTAGGGAGTGTGGTTCAAGTCTAAGTTCTTATTTTTGAGACAGGGTAGCTGGAGTGCAGTACTTCGGTCACGATTCACGGTAACCTTAATCCCCTGGGCCCAAGCGATACTCAGCCTCTGGAGTAGCTGGGACCACAGGTATACGCCATCACACCTGGCTTTTTTTTTTTTTTTGAAACGCAATCTCGCTCTGTCGCCCAGGCTGGAGTTCAGTGGTGGGATCTCGGCTCACTGCAACCTCCGCCTCCTGGGTTCAAGCGTTTCTCCTGCATCATCTTCCCAAGTAGCTGGGACTACAGGCCCCTGCCACTACACCCAGCTAAATTTTTGTATTTTTTAGTAGAGATGGGGTTCCACCGTGTTGGCCAGGCTGGTCTCAAACTCCTGACCTCAAGTGATCCGCCCGCCTTGGCTTCCCAAAGTGCAGGGATTACAGGTGTGAGCCACCACACCCGGCCAAGTCTGTTTTTAACTACCACTTCTCTGGTCCAGATTTCCCAAAATCTGACACACAGACCACAGGATAGGCAGGGGCGGAGGGCAAGATCATTTTCCGTGGCATGTAGAAGATCATAATTATGTATATGGCCTTGGCTTTGGTGGAGGAGTGAGGAGGGCCATTGTGGGACTGGAGGAGGCTGGGGAAAGAGGAAGCCAGGGGGCGGGGAGGGGCCTCACCAGATGCCACGGGCGTCGGGCCAGTCGCGGGCCATGCCTGAGGCTAGCAGCAGTGGGGACACGGGCTTGTCGAACAGGAAGTGGTCATCGATGAGCTGCTGCTGTTCCTTCTCCGTCATGCTCTTCAGAGGGTAGTACTTCCCTTTGAACTCGCCCGTCAGGCTGTTAAGAGCTATGGGGACACACGAGGGAGTGGTCGGCAGCCTGTCCCACTTCAACCAGGGCGTGGAGGCCCAGGGTTCCCCCTGCTGCTGCTCCTAATGGGCCTGGGCCTTGGCCCCCTGGATGTCCTAAAGGCATCTGAACCCTGTGTCTAAACCCACACTTGTGACGGTTCCCCAAAATCTGTTCCTGCCATCTGTCCAGGCCCCCAGGAATGGCCACACGATGTGCTCAATCTAGAAAACAGACCCACCCCTTCCCCTGAGGGACCCTCACATCCAGTCCACCTGCAGGCCACAGTGTGCTGGTGTCTGCTCCTAATGGCTGGCCAGACAGATGGCTGAAGTCTCAGGACTTTGAGAGGCCATTAGTAAAAATTATTATAAGGCAGAATGGTAGCCAGGTGCACTGGCACGAGCCTGTAGTCCCAGATACTGGGGAGGCTGAGGCAGGAGGATCACTTAAGCCAGGAGGTCAGCCTGGGTAACATAGCAAGACCCCCCATCTTTTTTTTTTTTTTTTTTTTTTGAGATAGAGTTTTGCTCTTGTTGCCCAGGCTGGAGTGCAATGGCGCGATCTCGGCTCACTGCAACCTCTGCCTCCCAGGTTCAAGCGAGTCTCCTGCCTCAGCCTCCCAAAGTGCTGGGATTACAGGTGTGAGCCACTGTGCCCGGCCTCTTTTCATTTGTTTTTGAGGCAGGTTCTCACTCTGTCACCCAGGCTGGAGTGCAGTGGCACAGTCACGGTTCACTGCAGCCTCAACCTTCCGGGCTTAAGCGTTCCTCCCACCTCAGTCTCCTGAGTAGCTGGGATGACAGGTGTGTGTCACCACTCGTGGCTCATTTTTGTGTTTTTTGTAGAGACACGGTCTTGCTATGTGGCCCAGTCTGGTCTTAAACTCCTAGGCTCAAGCGATCCCCCCTCCTAGGCCTCCCACACTGCTGTGATTACTGTTGTGAGCCACTGTGCCCGGCCTCAACTCCTCCTTTCTGAGGCAGCTCCCCTTGGTCATTCTCCACCACACCCATGTCTTGGCTTCATGGCACTTTTGAATTATCTTGTTCATCTGTGGGTTTCTGTATTTCCTCTCATCTCCCCACCAGCTGAACACTCTATGAGAACAGTGAGGGACCCCCATCTCCCCACACAGGGCAAGAACCCCTGGAAATGTGTGCTGGATGAACGGATGGCAGGACGCTGGGGGCAGCCGGGTGTCTGTGTGGGTCTTCTCAGGGGCCCTTGAGTCTGGACAGCACCCCCGGATCTCCAGCACAGCAGGTAATGCCCAGGGCCAGCACCACTCCCCAAGCCCCCACGATTTACCAAGCTCTTCCCCTACTTTGGAAAACGGGGGCCCAAAGAGACCCGAGGACCTGCCCATGGAGGAACAGAGACAGGGCTGGGTGACTCCAGCAGTGGACGGGGTGGGGGCGCTCACCTTCCACGGAGAGCTTCTCCACCGCCCGGCGCTCGCCACGGGAGCAGTGCGGGGGCAGCGTGTAGCCCTTGATGCTGCGGCCGGTGCGGACGCGGCTGCTGAGCACATAGTTGGGGTCCAGGTCGTCTCCACCCTGGAGAGCGGGTGGGAGATCAGGACCAGGTAGATCCTCCGCCCCCTCCAGCAAGCCCAAGTCTCCCCTGGATGCTCCCCTCAGTCTCCCTGTTGCTTCCTTTGCCCTCTGCTTCCTCACTGATTGGTTGTGCAGAGCCTCTCCCCGCCACCCATACCTGCGCTCTGTCTCTCCCTTCTCTGTCTCTCTCCCATCTCCTATCTCTGTTTTTCTTTATACCTCTCTCCCCCCACCTTTGTATATTTCTTTTCCTTTTTTTTCTTTTTTTTTTTCTTCGAGACAGGGTCTCTCACTGTCACCCAGGCTGGAGTGCCGTGGTGCCATCATAGCTTACTGCAACCTCGAACTCCTGGGCTCAAGCAATTCCCCTGCCTCAGCCTCCCAAGTAGCTGGGACTAACAGGTATGTGCCACCATGTTTGGCTAACTTAAAATAAATTTTTTTTTTATAAATAGAGACAGGGGCTGGGCGCGGTGGCTCACACCTGTAATCCCAACACTTTGGGAAGCCGAGTGAGCCAATCACCTGAGGTCAGGAGATCGAGACCATCCTGGCCAACATGGTAAAACCCCATCTCTACTAAAAATACAAAATTTAGCTGGGCATGGTGGCATGTGCCTGTAATCCCAGCTACTCAGCAGGCTGAGACATAAGAATCACTTAAACCTGGGGATCGGGGGTTTCCATGAGCTGAGATCCAGCCACTGCACTCCAGCCTGGGTGATAGAGTGAGATTCTGTCTCAAAAAAAAAAAAAATAGAGACAGAGTCTCACTATGTTGCCCAGGCTGATCTCAAACTTCTGGGCTCAAGCAGTCCTCCTGCCTCAGCCTCCCAACGCAGTGGGATTACAGGCGTGAGCCACCATGCCTAACTAAATATTTAGGCTTTTTTTTTTTTTTTTTTTGGTAGAGACAGGTTCTTGCTATGTTGCCCAAGCTGGTCGTGAACTCTCCTGGCCTCAAGTGATCCTCCCGCTTCAGCCTCCCTAAGTGCTGGGAGTACCGGTATAGCCACTGCACCCAGCCTTTCTGCCCATTTCTGTTTCTCTTCCTGTCTCCCTTTCTCCCACTCTCCCTGTCTGTCTCTGACTGCAACTGCATGTCTTTCTCTCTGCCTGTCTCTCCTGCCTTCTCTGATGCTCCCTTTTGTCTCTCTCTGTGTCTCTGCCGCTCCCTTTTTTTTTTTTTTTTTTGAGACAGTCTCGCTCTGTTGCCCAGGCTGAGTAGCTGGGATTACAGGTGTGTGCCACCATGCCCAGCTAATTTTTGTATTTTCAGTAGAGACTGGGTTTCACCATGTTGGTCAGGCTGGTCTCAAACTTCTGACCTCATGATCTACCCACTTCAGCCTCCTAAAGTGTTGGGATTACAGGTATGAGCCACTGTGCCCAGCTATGCCTCTTCCTTTTCTACATGCGTTTGTGCCTTTCTTCTCCCTCTCCCTCTCCTCTTTCTGTCTCCTTGGCTGTCTCTGTGTCTCTCTGTCCCTCTCTCTTTCCTTTTTTTTTTTTTTTCTGAGATAGAATCTTGCTCTGTCACCCAGGCTGGAGTGCAGTGGCACGATCTTAGCTCACTGCAGCCTCCGTCTCCTGGGTGCAAGAGATTTTCCTGCCTCCACCTCCTGAGTAGCTGGGATTACAGGCGTGCACCACCATGCCCAGCTAATTTATTTTTTTGTTTTTTTTGTTTTGTTTTTTGAGACCAAGTTTCACCCTTGTTGCCCAGGCTGGAGTGCAATGGCACGATCTCTGCTCACTGCAACCTCCGCCTCCCAGGTTCAAGCGATTCTTCTGCCTCAGTCTCTCGCGTAGCTGGGATCACAGGCATGTGCTACCACATGCACCAGCACACCCAGCTAATTTTGTATTTTTAGTAGAGACAGGATTTCTCCATGTTGTTCAGGCTGGTCTCGAATTCTCAACCTAAGGTGATCTGCCCACCTCGGCCTCCCAAAGTGCTGGGATTACAGGCGTGAGCCACTGTGCCTGGCTGGCCCATTCTTTTTTTTTTTTTTTTTTTGAGACAGAGTTTTGCCATGTTGGCCAGGCTAGTCTTTTTTTTTTTTTTTTTTTTTTTTGAGACGGAGTCTCGCTCTGTCACCCAGGCTGGAGTGCAGTGGTTTGGCCTTCGCTCACTGCATGCTCTGCCTTCCGGGTTCACGCCATTCTCCTGCCTCAGCCTCCCGAGTAGCAGGGACTACAGGCGCCCACCACCATGCCCGGCTAATTTTTTTTTTTTTTGTATTTTTAGTAGAGACGGGGTTTCAGCGTGTTAGCCAGGATGGTCTTGATCTCCTGACCTCGTGATCTGCCTGCCTCGGCCTCCCAAAGTGCTGGGATTACAGGCGTGAGCCACTGTGCCCGGCCGGCCAGGCTGGTCTTAAACTCCTGACCTCAAGTGATATGTTCGCCTCGGCCTCCCAATGTCCCTCTCTCTTTCATCTCTCTGCTTCTCCACACCTCTGTGTCTCTGTATTTCTCTCTCCCCCCATCTCTCCTGTGATCTCTCTCCTCCTCACCCCTCAGCCCTCCCCTCCGTGCAGACACTGACCTTGAGGTTCTCATGGTTGAGGTCAGTCTTGTGCTTGTCGGTGGGTTTGTAGCCCCCGTGGCGATCCGAGATGATGGGATCAAAGAGTTCCTTGAAAACTTCATAGGACTCCTCATCACCAGCCACGCAGCCCACAGTCATGATGAAGGGGTGACCTGGAGGGGTGGGGGTGAGGTCAGAACTGCTAGTCCCCAGCAAACAGGGCCTGGGCTCGTGGGCTCAGTGGAGACTGTGTGGACATGTGTCTGTCAGGGTTGTGGGGGGTACATTCAATACCTCTGGGTGGGAATTGAGAATACTAAGGGTTGGGCGCAGTGGCTCATACCTGCAATCCCAGCACTTTGGGAGGCCGAGGGGGGTGGATCTCTTGAGGTCAGGAGTTTGAGACCAGCCTGGCCAACAGGGTGAACCCTGTCTCTACTAAAAATACAAAAATTAGCTGGGTGTGGGGCACACGCCTGTAATCCCAGCTACTTGGGAGGCTGAGGCATGAGAATTGCTTGAACCAAGGGGGTGGAGGTTGCAGTGAGTCGAGATGGCACCACTGCACTCCAGCCTGGGTGATAGAACAAACTCTTTCTCAAAAAAAAAGAAAGGAAAAAAAAAAAAAGAAATAAGACTGAGGACTGGTGGGAACCGGGAGGGAAGACTGGGAGAGGTCAAGGTGGCTGGGAGGAGTCAAAGTAGGAGAGAAGAAAGAATGCGGGGCGTGGGGTCAAAGGAGAAGGGGGAGCTTCAGAGGGTACCTGGTGCTAAAAACATCAGCACCTCGGAAACATTAGCACCCAAAGTCATGACGTCTCAGCCTGAAATGTTGTTAGGATCTTGGGGTACCACCTGCCACAGAGGGTCAGGAAGGCCAGAGACTTGGAAGACCCAGTGGAAAAACAGGGGCCCGAAGAGAAAGGCCTCTCCACTGCATCACGCAGAGAGCTGGACGTGAGGGGCACTAGAGCCTCCTGTCTACTCCCAGCTCTCTTCGCCTTGTGAGCGAAAGGGCTTTGAGAAACAACCATAACATTAATAACATCCCCTATCCGATTCTCTTTTTTTTGAGACAGGGTCTCACTCTGTGGCTGAAGTACAGTGGCGCGATCTCGGTTTACTGCAACCTGCACCTCCCAGGCTCAAGCTATCCTCCCACCGCAGCCTCCTGAGTAGCTTGGACCACAGGCCCTCATTACCACACTTGGCTAATTTTTTTGTATTTTTTGTCGAGACAGGGTCTTGCTATGTTGCCCAGGCTGGTCTCAAACTCCTGGCCTCAAGCGATCCTTCCACCTGGGCCTCCCCAAATGTTGGGATTACAGGCATGAGCCACTGCACCTGGCCTCCCGTCAGAGCTTGAGCACTCACTTGGTGCTAGGCGCCACTGTAAGCACTGCACAGTCATTGACCTGTGTTTTCACAACATGGGTGCCCATTTTTCAGATGAGGAGACTGAGGTTCGGGAGATGAACCGACCTCCTCGGGGATCTCACATTATTCTCGTGCATGTTTATTGCGTGGTTTGCTGCATACCTTGCACTGTCCCAAGCCCTTTACGTATATCAGTGCATTGATTCTCACAACAGCCCCGGTTTACAGATGAGAAAACTGAGACCCCCCCCCCACTTCAGGGGAGGTGGGATGGGGCGTAGCCTGCAGCCTCTGGAGCCCCCATGTAGCCCCTTCAGTGCTCTACCAGGGAGGCTCACCTGGGTTGTCCACTCCTGTCTGGATGACATCGTCTAGGGTGAAGCCCGATGGGGTCTCCTTGTCCCGCAGCTTCTTGTAGAGATCAAGGGTCAGTACCTTGGCCATGTGGTTGTTATGTTTGCTGAGGTCGGGGTACTCCTCCTCAGGCTTGTAATTCAGCTTGAACTTGTTGTGAGTATTACCGAACGGCATGGTGGCGGTGTAGGAGACCTGATGGGCAGGGCAGGAGGGGAAGATTAGCTCGCATCTGTTTTCTTCTTCTTCTTCTTCTTTATTTATTTATTTTTATTTTTATTTATTTATTTATTTATTTATTTTTTTATTTTTTTGAGACGGAGTCTCGCGCTGTGTCACCCAGGCTGGAGTGCAGTGGCGCGATCTCGGCTCACTGCAAGCTCCGCCTCCCAGGTTCACGCCATTCTCCTGCCTCAGCCTCCGAGTAGCTGGGACTACAGGCGCCCGCCACCACGCCCGGCTAGTTTTTTTTGTATTTTTAGTAGAGACGGGGTTTCACCATGTTAGCCAGGATGGTCTCGATCTCCTGACCTCATGATCCACCCGCCTCGGCCTCCCAAAGTGCTGGGATTACAGGCTTGAGCCACTGCGCCTGGCCTTATTTTTATTTTTTTGAGACAAAGTCTCCCTCTGTCACCCAGGCTGGAGTGCAGTGGCGCAATCTCAGCTCATTGCAACCTCTGTCTCCCGGGTTCAAGTGATTCTCCTGCCTCGGCCTCCCGAGTAGCTGGGACTACAGGCACCCACCACCACGCCCGGCTAATTTTTTGTATTTTTAGTAGAGACGGGGTTTCACCGTGTTAGCCAGGATGGTCTCAATCTCCTGACCTCATGATCTGCCTGCCTCAGCCTCCCAAAGTGCTGGGATTACAGTCGTGAGCCACAGCTCTTTTTTTTGGGAAGGAGTCTCACTCTGTCACCCAGGTTGGAGTACAGTGGCGAGATCTCAGCTCACTGCAACCTCCACCTCCCAGGTTCAAGCGATTATCCTGTTTCAGCTTCCTGAGTAGCTGGGATTATAGGCGCACACCACCATGCCTGGCTAATTTTTTTGTATTTTTAGTAAGATGGAGTTTCACCATCTCTACTGGTTGGCCAGGCTGGTCTCAAACTCCTGGCCTCAAGTGATTCACCCACCTCGGCCTCCCAAAATGCTGGGATTACAGGCGTGAGCCACTGTGCCCCGCCTACCTCACATCTTGCAAACAGCAGCAAGAGGCATTGGGGTCAGGCAGGCTGTGTGACTTGGAGCAAGCGAAATCCTCTCTCCCAGCCCCTGCGTCTCAGCAGGAGGCATCAGGAGTCTTAGATCGAGGGCCCGGCTCTGCCACATCCCAGCTGGGTGAGCCTGGACTAGTCATTCTTTTTGGAGACTCAATTTCCCCAGGTGGAAAATAGGCCCCACACGGAGGCTGGAAAAATATCATGCGTGGGTAAGAGCGTAGGTTCTGGAATCGGCCCAGGGTTTGATTCCCAGCTCTGCTACCTACAACCAGTTGTGTGCCCGGGGGCAAGTTGCTTAACCTCTCTGTGCCTCAGTTTATTCAGCTGGACAATGAGGATCCTAACAGCACCCGCCGCATGGCAGTGTTGAAAGGATTAAATGTGTGAATGCAGGTATAGCTCTCGGAACAGTGCCTGGTTCACAATAAGCATTATTTCACTTAGCTATTATTATTATTATTATTATTATTATTATGTTTGAGACGGAGTCTCTCTCTGTCACCCAGGCTGAAGTGCAATGGTGCAATCTCAGTTCACTGCAACTTCCACCTCCCAGGTTCAAGCAATTATCCTGCTTCAGCCTCCCAAGTAGCTGCAACTACAGGCGTGCGCCACACCCAGGTAATTTTTTTTTTTTTTTGTATTTTTAGTAAAGATGGGGTTTTGCCATGTTGCCCAGGCTGGTCTTGAACTCCTGACCTCAAGTGATCCGCTCACCTCTGCCTCCCAAAGTGCTGGGATTATAGGCATGAGTCACCGCGCCTGGCCTGTTGTTATTTTAAACGTTTGTGTGAGGAGCTGGTGAGAAGGTGGAGGTGAGGGTGTTGCTGGAAGTGAGTATGTGAGCAGTTCTTGGATGATCAATCCAAAGACAAAGGGGCTGGGTCGGGGGAGGGCTGGGTGGCCGCCCCCACCTCTGCCTGCTGACAATTCTCCCACAAGGTTCAGCAGGGAAGAAAAACTCAGCCTCTGGGTCGTCAGAGCCAGGTTCAAATCCCACCTATGCCATTTTCCTGCTGTATGACCCCAGGCCAGTCACTAGGCCTCTCTGGACCTTGTCTCCTGTGAACTGAGCCTACCCCATAGGATTGCCAGGATCCTCTGAGCTTGGCCGTGAGGTTGGCTGAGCACAGGCCCTGGCATGGAGTTGGAGCCTGGAACCCTAGTGGCTGCTATTATTGTTGTTACTACTTTTTTTTTGTAGAGATGAGGTCTCACTATGTTGCCCAGGCTGGTCTGGGATTCCTGGCCTCAAGTGATCTCCAGCATCGGCCTCCCAAAATGCTGGGATTATGCATGTGATCCACTGCGCCAGGTCCTATTGTTATTATTATTTTATTCACTGGACCCATAAAGGAGAAGGGACCTCCAACAGCGGTGGGAGAGGGGGATAGGAAGCAGGTGGGATTGTGGGAGGGAAATTGGGACCATGGTGAGCTGAGGCCAGGGAAGAGGAACAGGGACCCGCCAAAGACCTTGGGCGCTGCTGTCCAGGGTGGTTATTTTTAGACTCTGGCAATTGCCTGCCGCCCCACCCCCAGCTGCTGCCCCTCCCCACCCCCACATTCCGGGGCTCGGCTTGCACCAAGTCAGCAGGCCCAAGACAGGTGGGCCAGGGTGGCTGGGAGGACACGGGTCCAGGCCCCGGGGTTCGGCTCCGGGGCTCAAGGACATCCCGGGCTGGCAGCCCAGACCCCCTCCCTTCAGAGGATGCCCCCCCCAGTCCCTGCCAGGGACACGCCAGGAGAGGGCCCTGAGGCAAGGTGGGGGACCCCCCCCAAGAGACATAAGCAGAAAGCCTCAGAGCCACATACCCCCACCACCACAGACTCCCCAGATCACACTGTAAACTGAGTCACACAGTCACACTTCCAAGCTCAAGGACACGCCCAAGATAGAGGCACTCATGTGTCCGCTACCAAGTCAGTACAAGGTCACAGAGACCTACACGGTAGCAAACGCAAAGAAGCCCGTGACACCTGCTCTTGCAGACTCTGCTAGGCGACAGACACACCTCCCACGGCTTGTGGCGCCAGTGTTGGCGACAAACCGTAATGAACGCGGGCCTGGCTCAACAGCCCCTTGCAGGGGGTGACAGTTGGCAGCTGTCAGGACCCCTTTCATCTCTGGGATCCCTCCCCATAACCCAAGACTTGTGCCGCAGAAATCACAGGTCCCAGCGGGGGTTCAGGCGTCCTCACAGATGGAGGGGACTCCCAGACACACAAGGTCAACCTTCCCATGCACCGACCTGCCTTTGTATAGGAGGATGTTGGTGGAGCAAGGGGTGACACACAGGCCCTTTCCCAAGCCAAGACAGCCTCTAGCACCCACAGAAATCCCCTACTCTGGCTCCCACCCAGATTCCCACCCCGTGCAGTACCTGGCTGGGCTGGGCTGAAGGGGGCTGTCTGTATCCTGGAGGTGACACTGACCCAAAGGAAGGGCCTGCAGCCGTGGGGTTATATAGGGGGACCTAGGCTGTGCAATTGGCTGGGAGGGGCTGTCCCCAGGGAGGAGTTCTGGAGGGCAGCTGAGCCTCTCACCTCCCTGCTCGGGCACCATGCCCACTCTGAACCCAGGCATGCCTTGCGCCCAGCCCCATGGCCTTGTATGGGCTGAGCTGCCCCAGGGGCTGGGCCCAAGCCCCCCCACCAAGCTGATACCCTGACCAAGTGCTGAGTCGGGCTGGCAGTGGGGACAGCTGGCCCCCCGCCGGGAACATGGGACAGTGGCTGGGAACGTCCCAAGCACGTAGAGCCACCTTCCCCTGGCCCCTGAGTCTCCTCCAGCCACCAGCCCCTCCTGTGGCCCTCGGCTCCTCCTGTGCCCCCTGGGCCCTCACCCCTACCCGAGTCCCAGCGGCACCTGGGGGAGCCATGCTGTTGCTCCAGGAGGACCCGGGACCCTGTGAGCAGGAGGAAGCAGAGGCCGGGAGAGGCTGCGTGGCCGCCTGCTGCCACCACCTATAGGGAGGGTCTGACCAAGCCTAATTGCAATAGAGGGCAGTCTAACCCCAGAAACCTGCGCTTGGGTGCCCCTTCCTCCTAGGGACTGAGTGGAGGGGAAACTGAGGCTGGCTGAGTTGGAGAGATTCAAACTCAGGGCAAGGGTGGGAGGCGGTGGTCACCCTCCCCCCGCTTAACCCTTGCACTCTCGGTGCCACTGGGAGATTTCTGCTGTGCGGGGGACAGGGAGGGTCTCGGCCGCTAGGAAAGGAGTTATTTTTAGAGGGCGCTTTGCTGTCTCCTCCCGGCAAAGGCCGAGACCCGAGGCGCTGGGTATGGGGGGGTTCGGGGGCAGGTGTTGGAGGGGGCTTTGCCACGTGTCCTGGTTAATTATAACTGGGCGTCTCGGGTGTCCCTGGGCCTCACCTCCTTACAAGGGCAGCCACGGGGCCCTGGGTGGCTGCTCCCACCTCCCGGGGAAGGGGGCTGGGCAGCGATGCGGTTCAGAGTGCCAGTGCCAGACTCGCGCAGATCTGGGCATAGCAAGCACTCTGGGCGCCTCGGCTGTGACCAAGGACTTCCAGGGCTGAGAGGGAGGTTCTATGGAGGCGGGTACAGTATAGAGGAAGCCGCTTTCTCCTCCTGGGACGCGCCAAGATTGCAGGCTGATTGGGTCTCCTCCTCCAGGGAGCTCCCAGGATTGTGAAGAAAAGAATGTCCCTTCCTTCCGGGTTCCTCCCTCTCCCAGGGTCTCCTGGGTCTCCTTTGTATCTTCTTAGGCAGGTGAGGACTGGCTTAGAGAAAGGGAGCCTCTCTGCCTCTCCCCCAGACTCCTGATCTGAGGGAGGAGGGGAGAGGGGTGCTTTAGAAATGTTACACGGGGCCCAGCCCTTTCCCAGCAAGCTCAGATCGGCAAGGGTCTCCTTCATGGTTATGGAAACTGAGGCCCAGAAAACTAAGTGGAACTGGTCTCAAAACAATAATCGATCAGGCACTTCCTGAGGCTACAACAAAACACAAAACCCCTACCCTCCTGGAGGTGATATTTCAAGAGGGTCACAGAGGAGGGAACAGCACAGCAGCAGGGGAGGTCGAGGCAGGCCTCTTTGGGAAGGTGACATCTGAGCAGAGACCTGAAGGAGAGCAGGGAGCCAGCCATGTGTGGATCTGGGGGGAACAGCAGGTGCAAAGGCGCTGAGGTGAGAATGGCTGGACTCATCTGAGGACAGACAGGAAGGAGGCCAGGGAGCTGGAGCAGATGGGGCCAAGGAGAGAGTGGGAGGAAGAAGATGAGGTTGGAGGGGGGCCAGGAGGAGACCCATCATGCCCGAGGGGCTGTGGGAGGAGTTTTAATCCCATTGTGATTGACAGTGATAATGTTAGATGGGCGGGGCTCAGGCCCTTAGTAATCCCAGTACTTTGGGAGGCAGAGGCAGAGGAGGGCGGATCACTTGAAGCCAGGATTTCAAGACCAGCCTGGCCAACATGGTGAAACCCCATCTCTACTAAAAATACAAAAGTTAGCCGGGTGTGGTGGCACATGCCTGTAATCCCAGCTAGTTGGGAGGCTGAGGCATAAGAATTGCTTGAACCTAGGAGGCAGAGGTTGCAGTGAGCTGAGATGGCGCCATTGCACTAAAAAAAAAAAAAAAAAGAAAGAAAGAAAAAGAAAATGTTCAATGAACCAGGCATAAAAAGACAAACATCACATGTTATTTGTGGGATCTAAAAATCAAAACAAGGAGGCTGAGGCAGGAGGATTGCTTGAGCTCAGGAGTTCAAGACCAGCCTGGCCAACATGGTGAAACCCTGTCTCTACTAAAAATATAAAAATTAGTTGGACATGGTGGTACACATCTGTAGTTGCAGCTACTCAGGAGGCTGAGATGGGAGGATCACTTGAGCCTAGGGAAGTGAGGCTGCAGTGAGCTGTGATCGTGCCGCTGTACTCCAGCCTTGGTGACAGAGTGAGACTGTGTCAAAAAAAAGATAAAATAAATAAAATAAAATTCAAACAATTGAACTCAGGGAGACAGAGCAGAAAGATGGACACCAGAGGCTGGGAAGGGTAATAGGCCAGGTGCGGTGGCTCACACCTGCAATCCCAGCACTTTGGGAAGCCAAGGAGGAAGGATTCCTTGAGCCTAGGAGTTTGAGACCAGCCTTGGCAACATAGCTAAACCCTGTCTCTGCAAAAAATACAAAAAACTACAAAAATTAGCTGGGCGTAGTGGAGTGCACCTGTGGTCCCAGCTACTCAGGAGGCTGAGGTAGGAGGATTGCTCGAACCCAGGTAGTTGAGGCTGCAGTGAGCTGTGATCGAGCCACTGCTACACTCCAACCTGGGCAAGAGAGTGAGACCCTGTCTCACGCACGCAAAACTTAATTAATTAAAATAAAATAACTAAAGGAGTATAATCGGATGGTTTGTAATACAAAGGATAAATGTTTGAGAAGATGGATACCCCATTCTCCATGATGTGATTATTACAAGTTGCATGCCTGGATCAAAACACTTCATGTACCCCATAAATATACACACCTACTAAATACCCACAAAAAATTTTTTAGAATAATTTTTTAAAATATTAAATGGAAAAAATCATCATCATCATCCCACTGTGAGATTGACTGGAGACACTGAGGGTCATAAGCAGGGAAGAGACTGGATCCATGCCACACACATTTTGGGTGGCACAGCCCAGCCACACCCTGTGGGAAGGTTTGATTTTTTTTTTTTTTTTTTTTTTTTGAGACAGAGTCTAGTTCTGTCACCCAGGCTGGAGGGCAGTGGCGCCATCTCGGCTCACTGCAAGCTCCGCCTCCTGGGTTCATGCCATTCTCCTGCCTCAGCCTCCCGAGTAGCTGGGAATACAGGTGCCTGCCACCACGCCCGGCTATTTTTTTTTTTTTTTTTTTTTTTTGTATTTTTAGTAGAGACTGGGTTTCACCGTATTAGCCAGGATGGGCTCGATCTCCTGACCTCGTGATTCGCCTGCCTCGGTCTCCCAAAGTGCTGCGATTACAGGCGTGAGCCACCGCGCACGGCCGATTTATTTATTTATTTATTTATTTTGAGACGAAGTCTTGCTCTGTCATCCAGGCTGTAGTGCAGTGGCGCGATCTCGGCTCACTGCAACTTCTGCCTCCCGGGTTCAAGCAATTCTCCTGCCTCAGCCTTCGGAGTAGCTGGGACTACAGGCATGCGCCACCACGCCCGGCTAATTTTTGTATTTTTAGTAGAGAAGGGGTTTCGCCATGTTGGCCAGGCTGGTCTCGAACTCCTACCTCAGGTGATCCACCCGCCTCGGCCTCTCAAAGTACTGCGATTACAGGCGTGAGGCACCCTGCCCGGCCCATTTCACATTCTTTTTAGCCACACAGTGCCAGAAGCCCGTTCTATGTTTGGGGATTCCCCACTGTAAGCCCGCCTCCTTTGGAGAAGCCAAAGATGCCAGAAACTCAATTTCCCAGAATCCCTTGCAGCAATGGTCCAGGCAGGTGACCTGGGCTGAGCCAATCAACGTTCCAGCAGGACCTTGTGCCGTGAGCGCCCTCTGCTTTGAGTCTTAAAGAAACAATTGGCCGTGGGGAGCTTTACAACCCTCATCACCTATCTTCATCCCACCCCCCAGAGCCCGACTGTCCATCCGACCTCTGCCCCTCCACTGCCCACACTAACTCAAGACCCCCTCCACTGTCCCTCCTGCCCCAACTTCCTCCCTAGACTCCTGCCCCAGTCTTTCCCACTCCCACCTAAACCCTGCCTGCTGACCTCGTCTCCTCAGAACTTGCCATGTCTCCCCAGTGCCCTCAAGGTAAATGAGTATTTGCTGACTAAGTAAATAATAGTAACCTTATCTGGCAAATGTAGGCGACAGTAACCACTACCCAGCTTAAATAGAAAGGACTCTGCTATCGGCCAGGCGCGGTGGTTCACGCCTCTAATCCCAGCACTTTGGGAGGCCGAGGCGGGCGGATCACGAGGTCAGGAGATCGAGACCATCCTGGCTAACACGGTGAAACCCTGTCTCTACTAAAAAAAAAAAAAAAAAAAATTAGCCGGCCATGGTGGCAGGCGCCTGTCGTCCCAGCTACCCGGAGGGTGGGCGGGGGTTGACTGAACCTGGGAGACGGAGCTTGCAGTGAGCCAAGATCGCGCCACTGCACTCCAGCCTGGGCGACAGAGCGAGACTCTGTTATTATATATTAGGACTCTGTTATCATAAATTAGGCACTAACAAAATCGTTGGAAGGGCTGAAGAAACACTGCTCGGGCCCCAGAACTACTTTCCTACTTTCCCTCTGGAAAATCTAGTCTTTAGCTTTTCAGCCTCTTCATTGACAGGAGAATGTGCTAGAAGGAGGTTATCATGGACGTTAAACAGCCATTCCACAAACAAGCTTTTGTTTGCTTTTTAGACATGGGTTCTTAATGGGGTCTTGCTATGTTGCTCAGGCTGGAGCAGAGTAGCTATTCATAGGCACAATCATAGTGCACTGCAACCTCCAATTCCAAGCCTCAAGCAATCCTCCCGCTTCAGCCTCCCGAGTAGCTGGGACTACAGGCGCGCCCCGCCATGCCAGGCCCTGATAGTTAACTTTTATTGAATACACCTATATGTCAGGTACTGTGCTAAGTGCTTTACATATGTTGACTTATGTTACCCAGGCTGGAGTGCACCCCATTCCCAGGCAGCCCTGCCCTCAAACCCTGTCTTACTCTTAAACATCTCATCTGTCTCTGTCCCTACCCTCAGGAAGAGGCTGCCACCTCCAGGAGAGACTCTGGGAGGGCAGCACTCCACCCCCATGGCCCACCACCCTGTAAGGCCCTCCCCCATCCACTCCTCAAATCCCATTCCCAAACCGGGCCATTTACGATGCCTTTTTTTTTTTTTTTTTTTTTTTTTTGACGCAGTCTCGCTCTGTCGCCCAGGCTGGAGTGCAGTGGCGCGATCTCGGCTCACTGCAAGCTCCGCCTCCCGGGTTCACGCCATTCTCCTGCCTCAGCCTCCCGAGTAGCTGGGACTACAAGCGCCCGCCACCATGCCCGGCTAATTTTTTGTATTTTTAGTAGAGACGGGGTTTCACCGTGTTCGCCAGGATGGTCTCCATCTCCTGACCTCGTGATCCCCCCGCCTCGGCCTCCCAGAGTGCTGGGATTACAGGCGTGAGCCACTGCGCCCGGCCAATTTTCATATTTTTAATAGAGATGGGGTTTCACCATGTTGGCCAAGCTAGTCTTGAACTCCTGGCCTCAAGTGATCCGTCCATCTCAGCCTCCCAAAGTGCTGGGATTACAGGCATGAGCCACTGCACCCGGCCTCAGATCAATCAATTTTATCAAATTAGCTATACATTTCCCTGTAGGTGCTGCTTTAGCTTTATCCCAGGTTGTTTTTTGTTTTGTTTTAACCATTTTTGTTTTTTTCTTTATGTTGTTTGTTTGTTTAGAGACAGGATCTCACTCTGTCTCCCAGGCTGGAATGCAGTGGTGTGATCCTGGCTCATTGCAGCCTCCATCTCCTGAGCTCAGTGATCCTCCCACCTCTGCCTCCTCAGTAGCTGGGACCACAGATGCGTGCCACCACGCCCGGCTAATTTTTGTATCTTTTGTAAAGACACAGTCTTGCTATGTTGCCCAGCCTGGTCTTGAACTCCTGACCTCAAGCAATCCTCCTGCCTCACCCTCCCAAAGTGCAGGGATTGCAGGTGTGAGCCACCATACCACCTGGCCTGGTTTTTGTTTTTTTTTTGTTTTTTTGGGTTTTTTTTTTTGAGCTGAAGTCTCGCTCTGTCACCCAGGCTGGAGTGCAATAACGCGATCTCAGCTCACTGCAAGCTCCACCTCCCAGGTTCATGCCATTCTCCTGCCTCAGCCTCCCAAGTAGCTGGAACTACAGGTGCCTGCCACCACACATGGCTAAATGTTTTATGTGTTTTTAGTAGACAGGGTTTCACTGTGTTAGCCTGGATGGTCTGGATCTCCTGACCTCGTGATCCACCCACCTCGGCCTCCCAAAGTGCTGGGATTACAGGCATGAGCCACCGCACCTGGCCCATACCTGGCCTGTTTTTATGTTCTATTATCGTTTCAAATGTATTCTTTTTATTGGAACTGTTATATTTGGAGTGTATAGATATTCACACTTATTCATATTTTATTTTCTCAAATTTACTTTTTTTTTTTTTTTTGAGATGGAGTTTCACTCTTGTTGCCCAGGCTGGAGTGCAATGGCGTGATCTCAGCTCACCGCAACCTCCACCTCACAGGTTCAAGCGATTCTCCTGCCTTAGCCTCCTGAGTAGCTGGGATTACAGGCATGCACCACCATGCCTGGCTAATTTTTGTATTAGTAGTAGAGACAGGGTTTCACCATGTTGGCCAGGTTAGTCTCGAACTCCTGACCTCGTGATCCGGCCGCCTCAGCCTCCCAAAGTGTTGGGATTACAGGCGTGAGCCACCACGCCCGGCCAAATTTACTCTTTTTTTTTTTTTTTGAGACAGAGTCTCGCTTAGTCGCCCAGGCTGGAGTGCAGTGGCGCGATCTCGGCTCACTGCAAGCTCCGCCTCCCGGGTTCACGCCATTCTCCTGCCTCAGCCTCCCGAGTAGCTGGGACTACAGGCGCCCGCCGCCTCGCCCGGCTAATTTTTTGCATTTTTAGTAGAGACGGGGTTTCACAGTGTTAGCCAGGATGGTCTCGATCTCCTGACCTTGTGATCCGCCCGCCTCGGCCTCCCAAAGGGCTGGGATTACAGGCGTGAGCCACCGCGCCCGGCCGAATTTACTCTTTTTATTGAAGCAAAATTTCCACCTCCCCTCCCCTCCCCTCCCTTCCTCCTTCCCTTCCCCTTCCCTTCCCCTTCCCTTCCCCTTCCCTTCCCCTTCTCTTTCCTTCCCTTCCCATTATCCCAGCACTTTTGGAGGCCAAGGTGGGTAGATCATGAGGTCAGGAGTTCAAGACCAACCTCGCCAAGATGGTGAAACCCCATCTCTACTAAAAATACAAAAAAATTAGCCAGGTGTGGTGGTGGATGCCTGTAATCTCAGCTACTCAGGAGGCTGAGGCAGAGAACTGCTTGAACCCAGGAGGCAGAGGTTACAGTGAGCCAAGATCAAGCCATTGCATTCTAGCCTAAGCAACAAGATTGAAACTCTGTCTCAAAAAAAAAAAGCCAGGCGCGGTGGCTCACGCCTGTAATCCCAGCACTTTGGGAAGCCGAGGTGGGTGTATCACCTGAGGTCAGGCGTTCGAGACCAGCCTGGCCAACATGGTGAAACCCCATCTCTACTAAAAACACAAAAGTTAGCTGGGTGTGGTGGCATGTGCCTGTAGTCCCAGCTACTCGGAGGCTGAGGCAGGAGAATCGCTTGAACCTGGCGGTGGAGGTTGCAGTGAGCCGAGATCGCACCACTGTACTCCAGCCTGGGCGACAGAGCATCTCAAAAAAAAAAAAAGAAAAAGAAAGTAAATAAAACCGTTCTCCTGGCTTTTTACACCATAGATTAGCTTTGCCTATTTGTTGAACTTCATATAAATAAAATCATACAGGATGGCTGCTCATTTGTCTGATTTCTTTTTTTTTTTTTTTTTTTTTTGAGACAGAGTCTCGACCTGTCACCCAGGCTGGAGTGCAGTGGCCTGATCTCAGTCGACTGCAACCCTCCACCTCCTAGGTTCAAGCGATTCTCCTGCCTCAGCCTTCTGAGTAGCTAGATTACAGATGCATGCCACCACACCTGGCTAATTTTTGTATTTTTAGTAGAGGCTTCACCATGTTGGTCAGGCTGGTCTCGAACTACCGACCTCGTGATCTGCTTGCCTCAGCCTGCAAAGTGCTGGGATTACAGGCGTGAGTGACTGCGCCCAGCCCATTTGTGTGATTTATTTTGCTCAACTTTCTGTCTCTTGAGATTCCTTTTTTTCTTTCTTTTCTTTTTTTTTTTTTTTTTGTACAGATGGGGTGGGTCTTGCTATGTTGCCCAGGCTGATCTTGAACACCCAGCCTCAAATGAGCCTACGGCCTCCAATTCCAGTGCTCCAGCCTTAGCCTCCCAAAGTGCTGGTATGGCAGGAGAATAGGTAATTAGGATAACTGGGATTTCATCAGGTACAGCCAGTTTGCATAAGCAACAGAATAGCAGGTGCAGCCAGTTGATATAGTCAGGAGAGCCACAGGTTCAGACAGGCTATATCCTCCCTCCCATGATAATAAGCCACTTCAGCCTCTGATTGACTGCGAGCCAGGTCTCCACTTGGGCTGTGATTGGTCGTGAGCCAATCCTTCATAGCATGTAACCAATTGGAGGCCTCTGAAGGGCACCTAGGGGTGTTGCTGGGTCCTTTTTAGCTTAATAAAAACCCTAACTGGCAGGCCTGGTGCAGTGGCTCACCTGTAATCCCAGTACTTTGGGAGGCCAAGGCGGTCAAATCACTCGGGATCTGGAGTTTCGGATCAGTCTAGCCAACATGGTGAAACTCCGTCTCTACTAAAAGTACGATAATTAGCTGGGTGTGGTGGCGCGTCCCTGGTGGCTTGCGCACCCAGGGATTGTCCTTGGAGTCCCAGCTACTCAGGAGGCTGTGGTAGGAGAATCACGTGAATGCGGGAGGCAGAGGTTGCAGTGAGCTGAAATTGTGTCACTGCACTCCAGCCTGGGCGACAGAGCAAGACTCCGTCTCAAAAAGAACCCTAATTGGGGAGGCGCTCAAGCCCGCTCCCACTCTGTGAATTGTCTTGGATAAATCTCTGCTTTGTCTTTTGTTGCTTCGTTCTTCTTTTTTTTTTTTTTGGATCTCAGCTCACTGCAGGCTCCGCCTCCCAGGTTCAAGCGATTCTCCTGCCTCAGCCTCCCCAGTAGCTGGGACTACAGGCGCCCGCCACCTCGCCCGGCTAGTTTTTTGTATTTTTTTTTTTTTAGTAGAGACGGGGTTTCACCGTGTCAGCCAGGATGGTCTCGATCTCCTGACCTCGTGATCCGCCCGCCTCGGCCTCCCAAAGTGCTGGGATTACAGGCTTGAGCCACCGCGCCCAGCCAATAGCTTTTATTTATTTATTTATTTTTTATTTTTTTGACTCTCACTCTGAGACCCAGGCTGGAGTGCGGTGGGGCGATCTTGGCGCACTGCAACTTTACCTCCCAGGTTCAAGCGATTCTCCTGCCTCAGGCTCCGGAGTAGCTGGGTTACAGGTGTGCACCACCACGCCCAGCGAATTTTTTTTCCTTGAAATTTTAAAATCCCTCAAAAACTTCATTATACAGGTGAATTTTGATCGTCATGATGGGCTTATCGGTAGGATCTCTGGTAACGAGCACGGGCACCAGAGCCTCCAAACTTTTTGGACTCACAGCGACGGGGATCAGCTACCAGCAGGGTCTGGTCATACTGGATGAGGATGTCTTTGATCTCCTTCTTGGAAGCCTCATCCACATATTTCTGGTAATAGGCCACCAGGGCTTTGGAGATGGACTGACAGATAGCATAAATCTAGGCCACGTGACCACCACCCTTCACATGGACGTGGATGTCCACACCAGCAAATCGCTCCTTGCCGAGAAGCAGAACTGGCTCCAGCAGCTTCTATGGTTGTGTGCGTGGCTCCATCATCTCCAGGAGCCGCCTGTTCACCTTGATGAGGTCATTGCCGCGTTTGCAGCCCACCACAGCTGTGGCTGTCTTCTTGCGACCGAAGACCTGCACAGACTGCAGTAGGCCCTTGGACCACATGGCTGCGAGCGTGAACTAGAGACCCTCACCACGTGAGGTGGTGCCGCAACCGGAAAAAAAAAAAAAAAAAAAAAAAGGTAATTTTTTTTTTTTTTTTTTTTGAGAGGGGATTTTGCCCTTGTTGCCCAGGCTGGAGTGCAATGACGTGATCTCAGCTCACTGCAACCTCTGCCTCCCCGGTTCAAGCAATTCTCCAGCCTCAGCCTCCCAAGTAGCTGGGATTATAGACATGTGCCACCACACCTGACTACTTTTTGTATTTTTAGTAGAGACGGATTTTCACCATGTTGGCCAGGCTAGTCTCAAACTCCTGACCTCAGGTGATCCACCCACCTCGACCTCCCAAAGTGCCAGGATTACAGGAATGAGCCACTGTGCCTGGCTTTTTTTTTTTTTTTTTTTTTTTTTTAACATTTTTGGTTTATGGTTTTTTACATTTTATTTTGGTATATTTTTATTTTGGAGATAGGTTCTCACCTCTTGCCCCACTCTTTTTCACCCAGGCTGGAATTCAGTGGTGCCATCATAGCTCACTGCAGCCTTGACCTCTGGGGCTCCCACCTCAGTCTCCCAAGTAGCTAGAACTACAGGTGTGTGCCACCACACTTGGCTCATTTTAACTTTTTTTTTTTTTTTTTTTTGGTAGAGATGGGGATCTTGCTATATTGCCCAGGCTGGTCTCAAACTCCTGGTCTCAAGCAACTCCTGCCTTGGCCTCTCAAAGTGCTGGGATTACAGGTGTGAGCCACCATGCCTGGTCAATAGCTCTAAAATGGATGTGCGGTTGGCTGAGTGTTGGCCAATGCCGGCTGGGCTCAGATGGGAAGCTCTGCTTCATATGGGAACCTTGTGGAGCGCAGACTGAGGGGAGAGGAACCTCTCAGGGGAAGCCCTTCTCATGGCCATGCTGAGATGCAGAAAGAAATGTTCAGGGTCTCTTGAGGCCTAAGCTCAAAACTGACACGACTGTCACTTATGCCCCTCTGCTATTGACCAAAGCAAGTCACATGGCCACACCCAAAGTCAAGGCCTGTCATTTTGTTCTCCTCCACAGGTAAGGATTAGATCAGGTGTGCTTTTCTTTTCTTTTCTTTTTTTGACACGGAGTCTGGCTTTGTCGCCCAGGCTGGAGTGCAGTGGCGCGATCTCGGCTCACTGCAAGCTCCGCCTCCCGGGTTCACGCCATTCTCCTGCCTCAGCCTCCGAGTAGCTGGGACTACAGGCGCGCACCACCACACCCGGCTAATTTTTTGTATTTTTAGTAGAGACGGGGTTTCACCGTGTTAGCCAGGATGGTCTCAATCTCCTGACCTCGTGATCCGCCCGCCTCGGCCTCCCAAAGTGCTGGGATTACAGGCGTGAGCCACCGCGCCCGGCCTTCTTTTTTTTTTTTTGAGACGAGTCTTGCTCTGTCGCCCAGGCTGGAGTGCAGTGGCGCCAGCTCGGCTCACTGCAAGTTCCGCCTCCCGGGTTCACGCCATTCTCCTGCCTCAGCCTCCCGAGTAGCTGGGACTACAGGCGCCCGCCACCACGCGTGGCTAATTTTTTTTTTTTTTTTTTTTTTTTTTAGTGGAGACGGGGTTTCACCGTGGTCTTGATCTCCTGACCTTGTGATCTGCCCGCCTCGGCCTCCCAAAGTGCTGGGATTACAGGCGTGAGCCACCGCGCCTGGCAGGTGTGCTTTTCTTAAATGGGCCCACACACTGGTACATCCACACGCGATCCACATTCATGGAATATTTCTGGAAGGATATTGGAAACGGTCATCAGGTTTGCTTGCGGGAAGGGAGTCCGGGGATCAGGGTGAGATAACGCCTACTTTCACTCTGCAGTCTTTTATTCTCTATGAATGTTTTTTCTAACTGCATTCCTCTTTTTTTTTTTTTTTTTTTTTTTTTGAGATGGAGTCTCATTCTGTCGCCCAAGCTGGAGTGGAGTGGTGCAATCTCAGCTCACTGGAACCTCCGTCTCCCGAGTTCAAGTGATTCTGCCTCAGCCTCCTGAGTAGCTGGGACTACTAGCACGTGCCACCATGCCTGGCTAATTTTTTGTGTGTGTTTTTAGTAGAGATGGGATTTCACCATGTTGGCCGGGCTGGTCTCAAACTCCTGACCTCAAGTGATCCACCTGCCTCAGCCTCCCAAAGTGCTGGGATGACATGTGTGAGCCATTGCTCCTAGCCATTATTTTTTAAATTAAAAAATTATGGCCAGAAGGTGAAATAGAAAAGCTCCTGCCCGGAGATCGAGACCATCCTGGCTAACATGGCGAAACCCGGTCTCTACTAAAAACACAAAAAATTAGCCGGGCGAGGTGGCGGCGCCTGTGGTCCCAGCTACTCGGGAGGCTGAGGCAGGAGAATGGCGGGAACCCGGGAGGCGGAGCTTGCAGTGAGCTGAGATCTGGCCACTGCACTCCAGCCTGGGCGACAGAGCGAGACTCCGTCTCAAAAAAAAAAAAAAAAAAAAAAAGAAAAGCTCCTGCCCTATGTACCCATTTTCCTGACATGGAAAACTAAGGCCTTAAGGGATAGGGTGGAGTATTTGTTGAATGCCATATTGGATATGCAAGCAGTTTCTCCTCTCTGAGCCTGTTTTTTTTTTTGTTTTTTGTTTTTTGTTTTTTTTTTTGAGACAGGCGCTCACTCTGTCACCCAGGCTGGAGTGCTTTGGTATGATCATAGCTCACTGTAGCCTCAGACTCCTGGGCTCAAGCAGTCCCTCTGCTTCAGCCTCCTGAGTAGCTGAGACCATGTGTGAAACATCATGTGTGGCTAATTTAAATTTTTTTTTTTTTTTTTGTCAGGCGCAGTGGCTCATGCCTGTAGTCCCAGCACTTTGGGAGGCCAAGGCCGGCAGATCACCTGAGGTCAGGAGTTTGAGACCAGCCTGGCCAACATGGTGAAACCCCGTGTCTACTAAAAATACAAAAAAATTAGCCAGGTGTGCTTCCTGTAATCCTAGCTACTCAGGAGGCTGAGGCAGGAGAATTGCTTTAACTCAGGACACGGAGGTTACAGTGAGCCAAGATTATACCACTGCACTCCAGCCTGGGCAACAGAGTAAGACTCCATCTCAAAATAAATAAATAACAAATAAAATAATTTTTTTTTTTTTGTAGAGACAGGTTTGCCCTATGTTGCCCAAGTTGGTCTCAAACTTCTAGGCTCAAGTAATCCTCCTGCCTCGGCCTCCTGAAGCACTGGAATTACAGGTATGAGTCACCACATCCAGCCAGTTCCCTCATTTTTAGGTGGGGCTGGTAATATTGCCTACCTTGAGGAGTCAGCTACAAAGATTCTGGGGCTCTGCTACTCCTTGGCTGTGTGACCTTAGATAAGTTACTCAGCCTCTCTGTGCCTCATTTTTTTTCACCTGTGGAATGGAGCAAATCATGGCAGCTGGTGTGAGTATTAACAATTTGCATATAGGAGTTGGTACAGGGCCATTCTGGGGTAAGAACTCAAACATCAGCTGTCGTTGGTGTAGTGCAAAAGTACTTGGAACAGGGCTGGCCTAAAGGAAGGTTTTCCTGGCCAGGTGCGGTGGCACTTTGGGAGGCCAAGGCAGGCGGATCACAAGGTCAGGAGATCAAGCCCATCCTGGCTAACACGGTGAAACCCTATCTCTATTAAAAATATAAAAAATTAGCTGGGTGTGGTGGCACACACCTGTAGTCCCAGCTACTCAGGAGGCTGAGGCAGGAGAATCGTTTGAACCTGGGAGGCAGAGGTTGCAGTGAGCCGAGATCACACCGCTGCATTCCAGATGGGGCGAAAGAGCAAGACTCCATCTCAAAAAAAAAAAACAAAAAAAACAAAACACACACACACAAAACAAAACAAAAAACAGGAAAGATTTATCCTTAGTTAACACTTTCTTCTTCTTTCAATCTTTATCTCATTTAATCTTCACCGCAACGCTGTGTGATGAGTGTGATCATTCCTGTTTTACAGATGAGGAAACAGAGGCTCAGCCAGAGATCATTGTTCCCCCAGTTTACATGGAACAGAAATGGCAGGGCCAGGATTTAAACCTAGATCTGCCTGGCTCCCTCCTGGCCTTCATCCCCTGCCCTCCCCCAACACACATAGTATTTACCGGGTGCTACCCTGTTCTAAGCTTTTTCTGAGGGATTATACATTAATCCTCACCACAGCCTCAAAATAGGGTACCCTGTGAGTCCCGTTTGACAGACCAGAAATCTGAGGTCCAGAGAGTTTGCTTCTTGGCTTAGAGGGTCACACAGCTAGCAAATTACCCAGCTGAGATTCATACCTGGGCTGCCTGGCTCCAGTCCCTGCACTGCCTTGTGGTAAGCGTGTGGCAGATCCAGATCCAATGTCCAGTGTCCTGAGGCCAAAAAAATGGGGGGGCAGGGGGAAGGGCTTTGCTGCCCCTCAATCCTGTGCTGTAGAAATAGCTGGAGCTAGCACTTTGGGAGGCTGAGGCGGGTGGATCACCTGAGGTCAGGAGTTCGAGACCAGCCTGGCCAACATGGCGAAACCCTGTCTCTACTAAAAATACAAAAATTAGCTGGGCATGGTGGCACACACCTGTAATCCCTGTAAGCTACTCTGGAGGCTGAGGCAGGAGAATTTCTTGAACCTGGGAGATGGAGGTTTCAGTGAGCCAAAATCACGCCATTGCACTCCAGCCTGGCTGACACAGAGAGAGAAATGCTTTTTTTTTTTTTTTACTTTTTTATTTTATTTTATTTTATTTTTTTTTTTTTGAGATGGAGTCTCACGCTGTTGCCCAGGCTGGAGTGCAGTGGCGCGATCTCGGCTCACTGCAAGCTCCGCCTCCTGGGTTCACGCCATTCTCCTGCCTCAGCCTCCTGAGTAGCTAGGACTACAGGCGCCCGCCACCGCGCCCGGCTAATTTTTTTTGTATTTTTAGTAGAGATGGGGTTTCACTGTGGTCTCGATCTCCTGACCTTGTGATCCGCCCGCCTCGGCCTCCCAAAGTGCTGGGATTACAGGCTTGAGCCACCGCACCCGGCTTTTTTTTTTTTTTTTTTTTTTTTTGAGACGGAGGTTTCGCTCTTGTTGCCCAGGTTGGAGTGCAATGGTGCGATCTCAGCTCAGTGCAACCTCTGCCTCCCCGGTTCAAGAGATTCTTCTGTCTCAGCCTCCTGATGAGCTGGGATTACAGGCGCATGCCACCATGCTCGGCTAATTTTTGTATTTTAAGTAGCGATAGAGTTTCATCATATGGGTCAGGCTGGTCTCGAACTCCTGACCTCAGGTGATCCACCCGCCTCGGTCTCCCAAAGTGCTGGGATTACAGGCATGAGCCACCGTGTCCGGCGAGATGCTGTCTTAAAAAAAAAAAAAAGAAAGAAAGAAAAGAAAAGAAAGAAAAAGAAAAGAAGAAAGAGAAAGGAAGGAAGGAAAGAGCGAGCTGGAGCTTGGTGCAGTGGCTCATGCCTGTAATCCCCGGACTTTGGGAGGCCAAGGCAGGAGGATCGCTTGAGGTCAAAAGTTCAAGACCAGCCTGGGCAACAAAGGGAGACCCCCCACCCCCATCTTTACCAAAAATAACAAAAGTTAGCTGGGCATGGTGGTGCATTTGTAGTCCCAGCTACCTGGGACTTGGGAGGTTGAGGAGGGAGCATTGCTTGAATCCAGGAAATCGAGGCTGCAGTGAGCTATGATTTTGCCACTGTACTCCAGCCTGGGTGACAGAGTGACGCCTGTCTTTAAAAAAAGCTGGAGTAGGCCGGGTGTGGTGGCTCACGCCTGGAATCCCAGCACTCTGGGAGGTTGAAGTGGGTGGATCACCTGAGGTCAAGAGTTCAAGACCAGCCTGGCTAACATGGGGTAACCCCATCTCTACAAAAATACAAAAATTAGCCAGGCATGATGGCGGGTGCTTGTAATCCCAGCTACTCGGCAGGCTGGGGTGGGAGAATCGCTTGAACCTAGGAGGCAGAGGTTACACAGTGAGCCAAGATTGTGCCACTGGACAATAAAGCGAGACTCTGTCTTTAAAAAAAAAAAAAAAAAAAAAAAAAAAGCTGGATTAGTTAGGATATGAGTTCGAATTTTTATTTCCATGATTCAATCAGCACCCATTCTCCCAAATGCCTTGTCTGTGTTGGACCTGTGCTGGGTGGCACTGGGGACACAGTGGAGACTGACATGGCCCCTGGCCGCCTCCTCCCTTCTTGGGGCTCATAGTCTAATATGGGACGGGCCTGTACCCCAACACTGATGACCCAGAGTTGACAGGGCTGGACATGGGAGCCTAAGAGGCTGGAAACCTGGGATGTAAGAAAGGGCTTCCTGGAGGAGGAAGTATGAGCACTGGGGCTCAGACAATAGGGAAGTAGGGGGCACGATGGCTGCAATTTCCAGCGAGTGCGAATCTGCGGTGTCTGGCGTTTGGTCTACGGACCAGCAGCGCCCTCTGCTGGAGGCATCCCATAGTGCAGTGACCAGGGTACAGCGCGCATCGAACCAAATATGTATGTATGTATGTATGTATTTTTGAGATGGAGCTTCGCTTTTGTTGCCCAGGCTGGAGTGCAATGGCGTGATCTCGGCTCACTGCAACCTCCGCTTGTGGGGTTCAAGCATTTCGCCTGACTCAGCCTCCCAAGTAGCTGGGAGTACAGGCGTGTGCTACCACGGCCAGCTAATTTTGTATTTTTAGTAGAGATAGTTTCACCATGTTGGTCAGGCTGGTCTCGAACTCCTGACTTCAAGTGATCCACCAGCCTCGGCCTCCCAAAGTGCAGGGATTACAGGTGTGAGCCACTGTGCCGTCCTCAAGTTATATTAGAATCATGTCCATCCAGCTTTGGCCAGTTTACTATTCTAGGACTTGATTCCTTCATTCAGTCACAATTTACTGAGCACCAACTTTGCGCCAGGCTCTTGCTGAAGATACAGTGGTGACAATATAGAGCCCTGCCCTCAGAGCTGACATTCTAGAGGATAAATATACAGTCAGTAGCAAGTATTTACTAAGTACTTTCTATGTGCGAGGCCCTGATAAAAGTACTGTCCTGGCTGGGCGCGGTGGCTCACGCCTGTAATTCCACCACTTTGGGAGGCTGAGGTGGGCGGATCACCTAAGATCAGGAGTTCACGATCAGCCTGGCTAACATGGTGAAACCGAGTCTCTACTAAAAATACAAAAATTAGCTAGGCATGATGGTGGGTGCCTATAATCCCAGCTACTCGGGAGACTGAAACAGGAGAATGACTTGAACCCGGGAGGCGGAGGTTGCAGTGAGCCAAGAGAGCGCCATTGTACTCCAGCCTGGGCGACAGAGCAAGACTGTGTCTCAAAAAAAAAAAAAAAAAAAAAAAAAGTACTGTCCCTGTATTAGTTAACATTCAATTCTCAAAGCCTTAGACTATTTCCATTTTATTGACTAGGAAAACTGAGGCACAGAGAGGTTAAGTTACTCGCACAAGGCCTGCACAGCAAGTGAGTGCCAGAATCAGATTTGAACCCCAAGCCCAATTCTTAGATATCACATTCTCTTACCAATAACGTAATGTATATTATATAACATAATGATGTGATATATATTATATAAAATAACTTTAGGGGCCGGGGGCGGTGGCTCACACCTATAATCCCAGCACTTTGGGAGGCCGAGGCGGGAGGATCACTTGAGGTCAGGAATTCGAGACGAACCTGGGCCGACATGGCGAAACCCCATCTCTACTAAAAATATAAAAAGTAGCCGGGCGTGGTGGTGGACAACTGTAGTCCCAGCTACTCAGCTGGCTGAGATGGGAGAATCGCTTGAACTTGGGAGGCGGAGGTTGCAGTGAGCCAAGATCGCATCACTGCACTCCAGCCTGGGTGACAGAGCGAGACTCCCTCTCAATAAATAAAAAAATTTTAGGCCCTGAAAAGTTTTGTGAACAAAATCAAGAGGAGTATGTAATGTTTTGGTGGAAGGGTGCCATTTAGAAGGGGGCAATCAGGGAAGGCCTGCTGGAGGAGGTGGTCTTTGAGAAAAGACCTAAAGACAATGAGATCTGTGGGAAGAGAGATCGAAGCAGGCGATGCAAACAAGGAAAAGGCTCCGCGGCAGGCACTGCAAGAAAGCCACCGGTCTGGGATCTAACGTTTCCAAGGTTTTAGCTTCGCCAAGGGCCCTGCGCTGCAATCACCCTGATTCGAGGTGCCCTGGAGGTTACCCGCTCCGCGTGCGAAGTTCTGCCATTCCCGCGGGGCCGGAGCCACGAGGCTGAACTTCCCGCGGGCGGGGGGCGTGGCCGGCTCACCTGCGGGGGCATGGCTCTCAGCCGCCCCGCCCCTCGGAGGAGCCGCCCGCGGTCCCAGACGCCCGGCGCAGCGGGAGCGGCGGGGCGTGCCTGGCCTGTGGGACTCGACCGAGCGCAGTGGAGTGAAGCGGGGCCTGGAGCCGCCCGCGGTCAGGTGGGCGCCGGGAGTGGGGCGCGGGACTCTCGGAGAGCCGCGATGATGGGGGGCGGGAGCGAAGGGTGAGGATGGGGCCTGGAGCAACCCTGGGCCCGCTTGTCCTGCGACGGGGAAGCGCCTTGGGGCTCCCAGATGCCCCCTGCCCCGTCCTGGGGCTCTCCGGGGTCTGGAGGCCTGGCTGGGGCCGCGCGCCCCCCACCCCAGCGCAGGTAAACAGCGAGGACGGGGCGGGGCCTAGGGGGAGGGAGGAGGGGGCCCTTGTGACGGCGGGTGAGCCTGGTGCGCGGGGCTGGGCCGGCCAGGGTAAGGTGGTGCGGTTTGCGGGGCTGGGCCACGATGGGAGCCTCCTGCCTGCCTGTGTGTGTGTCAGGCTTTGTGTGTGTGCAAGAGAGTGTGTCAGGCTGTGGGTATGAGGGTGAAAGCGACTGTCCTCCGTGTAACCCTGTGATGCGACTGTGTGTACGATGTGACACCTTCAGCAATGTGAAAATGTGGGCGACCTCTGACGGGAATGGTGTGTGTGTAGAATCGGATTGTCAATAGCACTTTATGTCTATGACCAAGAGCGAGTGCGACTGTAGTCAACTTTCTGCTTGGCCTGATGTGCATGTGTGTGGCTGTGTGTGTGGCTGTGTGTATGGCAGGGAGTGGAACTGGTTGTAGGATTAGGTGTGAATGTTGACCAAGGGGTTGTGCAGCTGTGGTTGTCTTTCTGCCTGTTGGTGTGTGTGGTGGACAGTGTGTGGCACTGGATCAGTGATAGGTGACTATGATTGACTTTTGATTGTCACTGATGGTGTATGGGGTGGGCGGAACTGTGTCCAGAAGCGGGACCGTTTCATGGGACGTTGTGTGTGGAACCTTGGGGTTGGATGAGTGAGGTGTGGAGGTGTGTAAAGCTGTGTGTGTGTGTGTAGAGAGGAACTGGAGGGTGTGTGACCTGCATTGATGCCGTGGCTGGCAGTGGTGTGCAATGGAGAGTTTATTGTGGAGCTGTGTAGTGTGGGAGATGGGAGTGGAGACGCGGACATTTAGGTGGGGTGCTGCTCTGAGCAGATGACCGGATGGAAAAGGGGGTCAGCACCAGGGATCGGTGTGTGGGACTGTGCCTATGATTATTAGCTGTGCGGTTTTGTACCCAGGGCTCTGTGTGAGGGTGGGAGCTGCTATGTGTCTGGGACACAGCCCGAGTGCTGGATGGCTGTGGTTAAGCCGTGTTTGTTGCTGTGGTTGTCCATCTGGCTGTGGAGTGGTGTGTGTAAGGCTGTGTCTGAGGTTATGGAGGGAGGTTGTTACATCGGCAGAATTGTGTGAAGAATGGTTGTGGTTGTCAGGATGACTCTTGATGAGCCTGTGTGGTTGTGAGTTCAACCATTTATGATGTTTGTGAGTGAGGTGTGAGACTAGGTATGGTGTGACATACACATGCACATAGAGATTGGCCGGGTGCAGTGGCTCATACCTGTAATCTCAACACTTTGGAAGGCTGAAGTGAGGGGATTGCTTGAACCCAGGAGTCCTAGACTAGCCTGGGAAATATGGTGATACCCCATCTCTACAAAAAAACAAAAATGAGCTAGGCATAGTTTAGTTTTTTAAAAAATGATCAAGTCTGTGGTGCACAAAATGTACAGGACCCTTTATGTGATCGTGCGTGTGCAACCTGTGCAGAAACCGCTGGGCTCCTTATGGTGGATGCAGTGGCTCGAGTGAAGAGTGTGAGAATGTGGCATCCCTCTACGCATATTCACAGCTCTCTGTTCCTACTGAATGCAAGTATTCATGAGTGCATGGCGTGTAGGTGTGGGAGTCCCTGCTGGCCAGGCGTGGAGGGGGAGGAAGAGGAAGTGGGGAAACTGGTGAGGGATCAACAGTGAATCCTGGGAATGTGTGCATCTGAAGGTGCGTTGGGCACATTGTGGGGAGTTGGGCTGTGTGAGTTCGGGGGACAATGAGTGTCACGGTCAAGTACAAGGAGATGGTCTGAATGTGAGTGATTTGGGGAGTGGGAGAGACAGAGTTAGTTTCTGCGTGGGTTGGCTTTTTCTCTTTTTTTTTTTTTTTTTTTTGAGACGGAGTCTCGCTCTGTCGCCCAGACTGGAGTGTGGTGGTGTGATCTTGGCTCACTGCAACCTCTGCCTCTTGGGTTCAAGCGATTCTCGTGCCTCAGCCTCCTGAGTAGCTGGGACTACAGACGCATACCACCACGCCTGGCTACTTTTGTATTTTTAGTAGAGCCGGGGTTTCACCATGTTGGCCAGGCTGGTCTCAAACTCCTGACCTCAACTGATCCACCCACCTCGGCCTCCCAAAGTGCTGGGATCACAGGCATGAGCCACTGTGCCCGGGCTTGGCTTTTATTTCTAAGAGAATATACCTGTGTGTTAGGTGGGATTTGCAAAAGGGGAGTGTGTACAGATTGATTTTGAAAGAATAGTGTATGTGTGCGCCTAAGTCGGTGTGTTGTCTTAGGTTGTATTTCTAAAAGGAAAATGTAGGTGTTTGTATTGAGTTGTATATTTAATAGAAGTGAGTACGTGTTGTTATTTCTAAGAGGTGAATGTATATTATGTTGTCTTTCCTTTTCTTTCCTTTCCTTTTCCCTTTCCCTTTCCCTTTCCCCTTCCCTTCCCTTCCCTTTCCTTTCCTTTCCTTTCCTTTTTTCTAGACTGGGTCTTACTCTCTCGCCCAGGCTGAGTGTAGTGGCACTATCATGGCTCACTGCACCTTCAACCTCCTGGGTTCAAGCAATCCTTCTACCTCAGCCTCCAGGAACACCACCACCACACCCGGCTAATTTTTTTATTTTTATTTTTACAGAGACGGGGTCTCACTATGTTTCCCAGGCTGGTCTTGAACTCTTGGGCTCAGTTGATCCTCCTGCCTCAGCCAAAATCCCAAAGTGCTGGGAGTACGGGTGTGAGCCACCGCACCTGGCCTACATTGTGTTTCTTTTTTTTTTTTTTTTTTTTTTTTTGAGACGGAGTCTCGCTCTGTCACCCAGGCTGGAGTGCAGTGGCTGGATCTCAGCTCACTGCAAGCTCCGCCTCCCGGGTTCACGCCATTCTCCTGGCTCAGCCTCCCGAGTAGCTGGGACTACAGGCGCCTGCCACCTCGCCCGGCTAGTTTTTTGTATTTTTTAGTAGAGACGGGGTTTCACCATGTTAGTCAGGATGGTCTCGATCTCCTGACCTCGTGATCCGCCTGTCTTGGCCTCCCAAAGTGCTGGGATTACAGGCTTGAGCCACCATGCTCGGCTACATTGTGTTTCTAATGAGGAAGTGTGTGTGTATGTGTCACTGTATTTCTGGGAGGGTGCGTGTGTGTATTGTGGGTTTTTTTGTTTTTTTTTTTTAATGGAGTCTCACTCTGTCGCCCGCCCAGGCTGGATTGCAAGTGGCATGACCTTGGCTTACTGCAACCTCCGCCTCCCGGGTTCAAGCAATTCTTCTGCCTCAGCCTCCCGAGTAGCTGGGACTACAGGCATGTGCCACCACCCCGGTTAATTTT
The DNA here is from genome assembly GCF_049350105.2 of Macaca mulatta. NCBI lineage: Eukaryota > Metazoa > Chordata > Mammalia > Primates > Cercopithecidae > Macaca > Macaca mulatta. Next base: position 57,867,227 of record NC_133424.1, read on the forward strand.
TTTTTTTTTTTGTATTTTTAGTAGAGACGGGGTTTCACCATGTTGGCCAGGCTAGTCTCAAACTCCTGGCCTCAAGTCATCTGCCCGCCTCGGCCTCCCAAAGTGCTGGGATTACAGGTGTGAGCCGCTACACCTGGCCCCATGTTGTATTGGAGAGAAGGGAGAGTGCGTGTGTGTGTCAAATTGTATTTTGGAGAGGAAAATGTGTATGTTGCATTGTGTATTTAAGAAGGGAGGGTGCAGGTGTGTGAGGTGTGTTTCTGAGGAGTGTGTTTGTGTGTCTGTGAGGACCTCAGGGTCACCACCAGCTAAGTTTCTGTGACTGTCACCCACATACAACCACATGAAGTCCCATAGAGGGGGGGCCCCCGCCCACTATGAGCTGGGCTTCAGACTCTCAGCTGTCACATGGCCAGTGTGACATCCCTGGACCACACCTATCACACGTGTGTCCCAACAGGCCCTGGGCTGGCTGAGCCTGTCTGATGGAGGAGGGCAGAGCCCCTGTTCCCCCAGGGTCCATCTGCTGCCTGGGAGCCAACACATGGCCCCGTCCTCACTCCCCCCAGCCTAGAGGCCTCCTGGGCTTCCGCGGGCCCTGGCCCTGGCCCTGGCCCCGGCCCCGGCCCCGGCCCCGGCCCCGGCCCCTCAGCCCTCTCCTCCCACCCCACCTACCCCACCCACCCCCAGTGGTCTGACTGGTTCCCAACAAAAACACCCTAAGAATGAGCTCACGCAGAGGCTGCCGCCTCCACACGCCCCGCCCCACTCGTCTGGCAGAGGAGGGTGCCTCTGGTCCCAGGTCGGGAGCTCTGGGCCAGGGGATCCAGGGGCCTTGGGGTGGGGAAGGCTGGCCAGGTGAGCTGAGAGCAAATGGGGGACCCCAGGCTAGCTGTTTGCCCTCTCTTGGTTAATTACACATAGGATTTGGGAACTGTCCCCCGGGCAGAACCCTGGGTTGGGAGGACAGACAAAGGTAGACTAGACTGTTCCAGATGAGAGCTGGCTGGGATGGGTGTGGAGACTGGGATGGAGACGGTGTGGAGGCAGAGGGCTGGCCAGGATGGGTGGAGCAGGGAAGAGCCAAGATGGGGAGAAGTTAGGGGTCCTGATGGCCATTATGGGAATAGAGGGTAGGGGCCAACTGACTGGCCTGGGCAATGATTTCCCAAACCCCTCACCATTGCACCCCAGGAGCAGCAATGTCTGTGCAGGTGGTGGCTCCCGGAAGTGCGGGGCTGGGCCCAGAGCGCCTGAGCCCTGAGGAGCTGGTACGGCAGACGCGGCAAGTGGTCCAGGGGCTGGAGGCGCTGCGGGCAGAGCACCGTGGCCTGGCTGGGCACCTGGCAGAGGCCCTGGCGGGACAGGGCCCAGTGACTGGCTTGGAGATGCTGGAGGAAAAGCAGCAGGTGGTGAGCCACTCGCTGGAGGCCATCGAGCTGGGGCTGGGCGAGGCCCAGGTATGAGGGGGCCAGGTGGGGAACTGGGAGAGGATAAACTGAGGGCGGAGGGAGGGCCAGATATGAGGGGGACAGGTATGCAGGGGACTGGGAGAGGGGTTCGCTATTGCTGAGGGGCACACTTTGGGAGGCTGAGGTGGGCAGATCACTTGAAGTCAGGAGTTCAAGACCAGCCTGACCAACATGGCAAAACCCCATCTCTACTAAAAATACAAAAATGAGCTGGGCATGAGGCTCCTGTAATCCCAGCTACTCGGGAGGCTGAGGCATGAGAATCACTTGAAACTGGGAGGTGGAGGTTGCAGTGAGTGGAGATCGTGCCATTCCACTCCAGTCTGGGTGACAGAGACTGTTTCAAAAAACAGCAAAAAAAAGTATGGCAGAAAGGCATATCTGGGGCAGGCGGAAGCCTAGGGGAACGAGGCCTGGGAAGGTGAGGCTCCAGGCCAGAGATGGAGTCCCTTGGCAGTTCTAGGGGGTCCTTGTATGTGACAGGGACCCCTGAACCAGATGGCATTCTTCAGTAAACTGTGGGTCCTAGGGCAACTTCAGGGGTGAAATCAGAGGGGCTGCTTAGAGCCTCTGAGGGCACTGGAGCCACGCTGGTGGAGTCTCTGCAGAATCTGGGGGTGTCGTACATAGTAGTGGGGTGCAGCGGCCTGATTCGAGGTCTGAGCTGGGTCAGAGGCTGTCTGGCAGGGTAGGAACCAACCTCGACTTGGGACCCACACCCTGGGCAGGTGCTGCTGGCCTTGTCGGCACACGTGGGTGCACTGGAGGCAGAGAAGCAGCGGCTGCGCTCGCAGGCCCGGCGGCTGGCCCAGGAGAACGTGTGGCTGCGGGAGGAACTGGAGGAGACACAGCGGCGGCTTCGGGCCAGCGAGGAGGCCGTGGCCCAGTTGGAGGAGGAAAAGCGCCACCTGGAGTTCCTGGGGCAGCTGCGACAGTACGACCCGCCCACGGAGACCCAGGTGCCACGGGCAGGGCAAGGTGGGGGTGCTGGGCCCTTCACAGAGCCCCACGGTTCCCCAGACCCTCCTTAGAATCCCAGTCCCCCAACCCTCCACAGAGCCCCCAGACCCACCAGAACTTCCGCAGACGCCCCCACTAGCTGCTCCCCGAAGCCCCCGGGCCTCGCCAGTCCCCCAGGGGGCCCCTGACGCTCATGATCACCACCTCCCTCAAACCCCGAGATAGATGCAGGGCTCCAGTCTCTGAAACAAGCCCCCCTCCCCCGGCCCCCCACTTTCCTGTCCCTGCAGCAGTCTGAGTCCCCGCCTCGCCGAGACAGCCTGGCCTCCTTGTTCCCCAGCGAGGAGGAGGAGAGGAAAGGTGGGTATCGGGAGTACATGCCACAGATGATGGCGGGCCAGGGTGGGGAGCGGGCTCTGAGCTGCAGAACCCCAAAATCTCTGAACAGGGATGGGGAGGTGAGGGCAGGGTCAGGAGGACCCTGAATGTGACAGTGAGCAGGTGAGGCTGGGAGCTGCGAAGACAGGGTAGCTGCCATGAGCCCGGCAGGCCCCGTATTCACATCTTGCAGGGCAAGTGAGCTGCCATGTACCTGTCCCGAGGCCAGGATGCATCCCACCAGCTGGTTAGATGCTAGTGACTCCAATCTCAGAAGTTAACATGGGGGCCCATAGTCCCAGGGGCCAGTTAGGCAGTCTGGGGCGTGTGTCTCCTCGTGCGAGGATGGAGGGGCAGGAGGCTTAGGAGGCTTGCAGTGACCCAGAGCCCACCCTGCCCCACCCAGGTCCTGAGGCCGCAGGAGCAGCAGCAGCTCAGCAGGGTGGCTATGAGATCCCTGCCCGCCTTCGGACCCTGCATAACCTCGTGATCCAGTACGCGGGGCAGGGCCGGTATGAGGTGGCGGTGCCCCTGTGCCGCCAGGCCTTGGAGGACCTGGAGCGCAGCTCGGGCCACTGCCACCCTGACGTGGCCACCATGCTCAACATCCTGGCACTGGTATACCGGTGAGATGCGGCCGGCCATGATGGCAGGGGGCAGGAACGGCAGGGACCCATTGGGTGCAAGTGGAGGGACCCTGGTCCCCTCTGCCACCATGGAGCACCTGGGGAGGTCGGAGGAGGGGACAGCCAGAATGGGAAAGGAAGGGAAGGCTCCTGCTGTAAGAACGGCAAAGAGGGAGTGGGCCAGGGATCTGGCGGGTTGGCGGGGCACTGAGTCAGGCAGAGAGGAGTCAGAGCACAGACACCAGGGACCCCAAGAGCAGGCAAGAGAACTGGGGTGGTTAGAAGCTTGGCAGAGGTCTGGGGATACAGGGCCTGGTGTTAGAGAATTGGAAGGTATGTAAGGGCCCATAAAAGGCCCCCAAAGGGTGCTACCCATGCTTGGTTCAGCCAGGTTCCCTGGACCTGCCAGAATTAGCCCAGCCCCTGTGGCTGTAGCTGCCCCAACCCCCGGCCAACCCCCGCCATCCCTGGGCTTCCACACAGGGACCAGAACAAGTACAAAGAAGCCACAGAGCTCCTCCATGATGCCCTGCAGATCCGGGAGCAGACGCTGGGCCCTGAGCACCCTGCGGTGAGTGGGGCCCCAGGGAGACGAAGTGGGGCCATGCCTGCCCATCCCTGACCTGTGTCTCCCCCAACCCCACAGGTGGCCGCCACGCTCAACAACTTGGCCGTCCTCTATGGGAAGCGCGGGCGTTACCGGGAGGCAGAGCCCCTGTGCCAGCGCGCTTTGGAGATCCGAGAGAAGGTCCCATCCCCCTTACCCAACCCCGAGGAACCCCTTGTAGCCCTCTCCATGGATCCTGAGCACTTACATCGTGACCCTGATCCTCGGGCCCCTTGCGTTTGGTACTGGGAGACCCCAATTGGAGCCCAACCCATCACCCTCGACCTTCTGAGATCCCAGTTTGGTCTTGACCCTGACTCTGACCTCTTGCCTTACCTCACACGCCACCCCCCAACTAGGTCCCGCCACAGCCTTTCCAACCCCTCATGGCCACTGGCACAAGCCCAGCCCTGACCTACCCATCTCACCTTGTGCCCCGTGAGTTTCTGGATCACCTTGGCCTCTGACCTCAGTAATCCCGCTCGACGGTGTCACTTGTGCCCCAGCCCCCAACCTCTCAGGTCACTCTGCTTTGGCCCTGTAATCCCTAACTTGTGACCACCATACAGAAGTGATGTCACGTGTCCCACCAATCCTGTATGACCCCTCTGACTTGTGACCCCTGGCCCCCAGGTCCTAGGTGCTGACCACCCTGATGTGGCCAAGCAGCTCAACAACCTGGCCCTGCTGTGCCAGAACCAGGGCAAGTTTGAGGACGTGGAACGGCACTACGCCCGGGCCCTGAGCATCTATGAGGCCCTGGGCGGGCCCCATGATCCCAACGTGGCCAAGACCAAGAACAATCTGGTGAGGTCCCTGGGGCTGAGTGGGCCCAGAGTGGAGGGTCTGCCCTGGGGAGGCACCCATTGGTTGGGTACAGGGCACCATGGGGAGGGGTCCCCCTGAGGCAGGGCCCTTGGAGCAAGTGTCCTATCAGACACAGGAGCTGGCTCAGCACAGAACACGGAATCAGGAAATGCGTGAGTCCACGGGACCCAGGACAGTCAGTGAAGGGGAAGCTGGCAGGCACAGATGGCAGCAGCAGACATTTATTGAGCTCACTGTGGCCGGCTCCCCTCTTAGCTCTGTCCCCACATCACTAGTTCTTACAGTGTCCCTATGAGGTAGAAGCTGTCACTCTACTTTGCATGTGAGAAGAGAGGCCATGCCACCAGCCCAAAGTAGAGCAGACAGGCTCAGAAACAGGAGGTTGCCTGCCCTCCATCCCCCAGGCAGGAGGTAGGGCGGAGCTCCAAACCCCCTCTGCCCCAGGGCAAGGCTTTAGGCAGGGGCGGGATATGGCCAGGTCAGCACAGTAGAAAGTGGGACTGGGGCCAGGTGTGGTGGCTCACGCCTGTAACCCCAGCACTTTGGGAGGCCAAGGCAGGAGGATCAGTTGAGGCCAGGAGTTCACGACCAGCCTGGGCAACATACCAAAACCCTGTCTCTACAAAAAAAAAAGAAAAAAAGTGGGACTGGATGCAGTGTTGGGAACTGGGGTCCGAAAAGTTCCCAGACTAGAGCCAAGATCACCCAAGACACTCCCTTCTCCGCAGGCCTCAGCCTACCTGAAACAGAACAAGTACCAACAAGCGGAAGAGCTGTACAAAGAAATCCTCCACAAGGAGGATCTACCTGCCCCTCTCGGTGAGCCCCGAGCCCCTGCCTTCCCTCCTGGTGGCTTCTCTACGTCCCCATCTCGGTGTCCCCCATCTTTCCCCTAGGTGCCCCCAACACAGGCACAGCTGGTGACACAGAACAGGTGAGGATGGGCTGTGCTTCGGCTCCTGGGGAAGGCGTGAGGACTGCATGGGCTCGGAGATATGAGCAGCATCCCTGCCCCTCCCCAGGCCCTTCGCCGCAGCAGCTCCCTCTCTAAGATCCGCGAGTCTATCCGGCGAGGAAGTGAGAAGCTGGTCTCCCGCCTCCGAGGCGAGGGGGCGGCGGGGGCGGCCGGGTGAGTGTGGATCAGGTCGGCAAAGAGCCCTGACATCAGCAGAATTCATAGCCCACCCCCCACCCCTCCTGCTCAAGAACCTTCCATGGCTCCCATCTCCCCTGTGATACACATAGATCAAATCCTGTGCTGGAAAGCTCCCTCCTGGAGGGGCCACTCCTGGATTCACTCGCTTCTTCCCTGCTGCCCCCTTCGCAGAATGAAGAGAGCCATGTCGCTCAACACACTCAATGTGGATGGCCCAAGGGCTCCTGGGACTCAGGTGAGGGGACACCGGGGTCAAAAATGGAGTGGGGCCACGTGGGTAGGTGCAGAGATAAGGCAAAAGCAGGGCGGTCAGGCCGGCGTCAGAGTCAGCAGGTGGTGGGTGTGTTAAAAGAGACCCAGGACAGGAGCAAAGATGGGTTTTACTTGGGGTAGAGGTGAGATGGGTAGACGGTTGGCTGCCAGGCTGGATGCAGCACCTGTCCCTCCCCTCCAACCATCCCCTGTGCCTGTCTCCAGTTCCCCAGCTGGCACCTGGACAAGGCCCCTCGGACACTCAGCACCAGCACCCAGGACCTGAGTCCCCGCTAATATCCAGTGACCTGTGTTGGCCTCAGCTGGTGGGGGACGGGGGGGGTCTATCATCTCTTAGGTGCCCCCTGCCCTCTTCTGCGATTAAAGGCCGTGGATGTGACAGTGAGGAATGTCACCTGAGTTTATAAGACCTTCCAGCACCACCCCCGCTACGGCCTCAGAGCTGCTGGTTTAGGGCCAGGCAAGACTCAGGAGTCACCAGGAATCATTTATGGCCCTGCCCATCCCGCTCAGAGCTGCTGAGCAATCTGCTCTATCCTCTGCAGCGTCTCCTCTGATTCCAGCTGCTCCAGGCTGAGCAAGGACAGGCCCAGCTGATCCTCCTGCAGAGAACAGAGGAAAGTAAGGGGGGCACTGTCAGGAAGGGGCCCAGGCAGCTGCTGTACTTCCCCGACCACCCGCCCCCGATGGGCATTAGGGGTCTGAGACATGAGGGCCAGGATGTTTGAATTTGGAGATGTCAGTATAATCCAGAGTGGGCCATTCCTGTCCACATAAGAGGGGGCTGAGGGAGGAGCCAGCCAGGGCGTCGGAGAAGGACGGGCTTTCCCCAGGCCAGCACAGTCTCAATGCCTGATACCTCCTCACCCCAAATTCTCACCCTGCCTTGCCTGGGCCACCTGCTGGCATCTGTGGCCCCTCGAATCTCTCCCTACCCCCCAGAGCCTGGCATGCAGATGCACAATAAACTTCTCTCTGTAGAGGGCAGGAGGACAGGCTGGGGTTGGGGAGTGGGGAGAATCCAAGGGGCCTTTCTGGAGGAGGAGCTCAGCCTGGGAGGATGCTGGGAGGGGGATGCAGGCCTCACCCGGTGGAAGGGCTGTGCCATCTGCCGCAGGAAGTACTTGGCCACCTGGACACCCTCATCCACAGTCAGGTTGAGGTTGGCATCTGTGAGGTGCTCCTGGATCCAGCGGGGCAGTTTCCCCCGCTTGTCCCCACGGGCAAACCGCTGTGGGCAGAAGTGCAGGCCAGGGAGAGGACGTCAGCACCAGAGTCAGGGAGCCTGGGCCACCCTCCACCCTGTGACACACCCCATCTGGGAGATGAACGGGCAAATAGCCTGGTTTTCAGAGGCTGGGGTGCGAGCACAGGGGCACCCCTGAACCTGCACCTTGTCGGCAAAGACCATGAGGCCGTAGTCCGTCTTGCCCCGGATGGCCCGACCCACACACTGGGCCGCATGGCGCATGGCATCGAAGGTGAGAAAGTCATTCTCACGAATCTGGAACTGGTCCCGCAGGTATTCCAGCCGTGCCTGCAGAAATGAAGGACGAGGAGTTGGGGGGGTGGGGGAGCCGTCCCTCCCCTGGCCCTAACACTTTGGGACTTCTGGGAGCCAGAGCTACTCACCTTGAGAATGCGACTCTGTGTGTAGACGTAGGGGACGCCAAACATGATGACGGCCCGCCCGTAGTGGTGCACTGGTGGGCAGAGGAGAGGGGTCGAGGGGAGTTACAAGTGTGGCTGGTGGGACAGGGACAGCCTCACGCGCCCCAGGATGCTGTGTCTGAGTGGGAGAGAGAGGGTATGCTCCCGCCGGGTGCCTAGGGCCAGAGGGGAGGGGAGGGTCCCTCTGTGCACCCAGGCTGTGGGTGGGTGGTCCCCCGCGGGAGCAGACAGCAGGTGTTCCAGAGAGCTCTGGGAAGACACCTGGGGAGGAAGAGCGAGTCCACTCACCGAAGTCGATTCCCTCAGACACTTTGCCCCGGGCCACTGACAGCAGGATGGCCCCGCGTCCATTCTCGCAGGCCTGAGGTGGGGAGGCAAGATGCAAGTTGGGTCACTCCTCGGAGCCACCTCCCCACCCCCTCCACGCTGGCCTCACACACCCACCTCCTGGTACTTCTCCAGGGCGACACTGGTTTCGGCACCATCCTGGGTCTCAATAAAGAGCAGCTTGTTCCTCTGGATGTTCTCAAGGATCCCCTGGGGAAGGACCCAGGGAGGTCAGGGTGGGGGTGGCAGAAGGTGGGTTCAGGGCACGGCCATCCTGGTTATCTCCAACTCTCCTACATCACTATTTCTCTGGGCCTCAGCTGGCTCATCTGAGATGTGGGGAGGGAGGGTGGAATTGTCCAACCTTACTTCTTTGGGGGGAACTTAGTGATCTGGGTGGGGAACCAATCACTGCTGGATAAGTGGGGCAGGCATGTGGCTCAAGGGGGTGGCCAATCAGGGCACCCCATCCCCTGCCAGCGACTGGTGGAGGGGCTGACTGTGAGGCAGGCAGAGTCAATCAGAGGCTGCCCTGAGATTTCCCATATGACACTACAATACAGACTGTGGAGCCAGTGCAAGGACACAGACCAGTGGGACAAAATGGAGAGTCCAGAAACACACAGCCATCTGTGCAGTTCAGTGGGGACAGCTTTTATTGGAGCAAGTGGATTTCCAAATGGAACCAAAAAATGAACCTTGACCCCCTACCTTACACCATATAGAAAGATGAATTTGAGGTACCTCATAGACCTAGATGTGAAAGCTAAAACCACAAGCTCTTAGAAGGAAACACAGCAGCCTCTCTTCATGACCTTGGGGTATTTAAGACAAAGTTGTCTTAAATAGGACACAAAAGGAACCTGGGCTGTGGGGACGGGATCACCTTTCCGCCGTGTGGAAGCCAGCTATTGAAGCACAAGGCCAAGGTCCCGGCTGTGAGGATGAGGTTCCTGCCTCCCATGAGTGCCATTCCAATACTTGGATTAGCCAGGTTCACTCACCTCGCCCCAATGTGCTTTCACCCACTCCTGAGAGCCTGGCCATGGTGTGCTCAGAGGCACAAAGTGCAGAGTGGCCTCCCCTCCCACCCAGGGACTGGCTGTGGTGAGCCCTGTTTCCAGAATGCCCCATGACTTCCTCTGCCTGCTTCCCTGAAAGGGCTCCTGCAGACCCTTGAGAGGCTTTGCCCTGAGTCTCAGTCCAGCCTTGATTCTCTAGAACCTTCCTCTAACCTAGATAGAGTCACACCTGCTACCTGGGCCTCCCCACCAGGCCATCTGTGCTGGAGGATCACAGGGATAGGGTAGCCCCAAAGAGCAGCAGGGGAGCAAGGAACCTAGAAGGTGGGGGTGACTCCGCCACAGGGTACTCCTCTGAGGGAGGGGCCCACATTGGGGCTTATGTCTGCGTTCTCAGCCTGATGTACTGGGGGCGGGGCATAGGGTATGTGCTGCTTACACCCCATTCCTACATGCTGCATGCACTCTCCTGTCACACAGGACACCTGTCACCATCAGAGGGTAAGAGGAATGAAGCTGACATAGCAATGTAGTGCCAGGGGCTGAGGAGAGCAGGTGACTCCCCTCCTGCTGTGCCAGGGGCTGAGGAGAGCAAGTGCAGGGAGGGGGTGGCCAGGCATACCTGCTCATACCAGGAGGCCACGGTGCTCTCCATGTACTGGTAGCTGGTGAAGAAGGCCACGATGCCATCAGGGACCACAGCAGACATCTCCAGCAGGAGGTTCCCATAGTTCCGGATCACAGCTGCGAGGAGTCAGAGGTTAGGCCCTCTCCTGTCTCGGGTCCTCCTCCCTTCTCTGTCTTCAAACTAGAGTTTCTGGAAACCCCACTGAGGCTGGCTGTCAGGCTATTCACACACATCCCCTTCCTCCTCCTCCCAGGCGTGTTTGAGGACCCTCCTTGCCACTTCCTGAAGTCACACCTGGCTATGTAATTTGCCATGGCCAATGAAATCAGTGCAGAAGGGGTCAGGCGCGGCGGCTCACGCCTGTAATCCCAGCACTTTGGGAGGTCGAGGTGGGTGGATCATCTGAGGTCAGGAGTTTGAGACCAGCCTGGCCAACACGGCAAAACCCCATCTCTACTAAAAATACAAAAATTAGCCTGGCGTGGTGGCAGATGCCTATAAATCCAGCTGCTCGGGAGGCTGAGGCACAAGAACTGCTTGAACCCGCAAGGCAAAGGTTGCAGTGAGCCGAGATCATGCCACTGCACTCCAGCCTAGGTAACAGAGCAAGACTCTGTCTCAAAAAAAGGCCATGTGTCACTTCCAGGGGAGCACCCTTAGGAACCAGTGCACAATTCACTGTGACCACTGTGATCCCACCTGTCACATCACGCTGCCTCTGACGCACCCAGCGATGGAGGTTCCCAGGTGAGGAGACACAGGGCAGGCCCCCTACCAGCTCACAGTGGACGTGTCCCATGGGCAAGAAGGAAGCTCTGGGCTAAGCAACTAAGGCCAGGGACATTTGTTACAGCAGCGTGACTCAGCCCATCTGACTGATACACCTCCCTCTTGGAACCCACAGAAACTAGCCCCACTGGCAGCATACCAATATCCTCCCGGGTCTCAAATTTGGAGCTGATGGCCACCTGGTCATTGCCACGGCCGATGATCTGAAGAGAGCAACAGAGATCATGATAAGCGAGGCAGCAGCAACTGCTCCAGTGTGTGAGTGCTGACCACCTGCTGGTGCTGTTCTAAGCTTTTTTTTTTTTTTTTTTTAATAGAGACAGGGCGTCACCATGTTGCCCAGTCTGGTCTTGAACATCTGGCCTCAAGCGACCGTCCCACCTTGGCCTCCCAAAGTGCTGGGATTATAGGAGTGAGCCACCACACCCAGTCTGCTCTAAACTTTTTATTAACACAGTGTCACTGAATGAACCCTCAGCTACCCTGGCCTCAGAAAAGGTGAGTTGCCTGCCCAAGGTCACACAGTGAATAGGTGGCAAAGATGGAACTAGACCCGAGTCTGTCCACACTCTCCACCAGCAGCTACACTCTAGCCAGCCCCAGGCCCCAGGCCAGCCGGATCCCGAAGAACACCCCTCACTATGCCGGTGGGCATCCCCGCCAGCCGGCAACCTCACACAACCACCATGCAGTGGGTGGTCATCACTGGTCCACAACCTCTGACAGGCAACTCCAAAAGCCAAAAGCTCTGAACACATTTCTTTTTCCGTTTGGCACAAACTCATTAAGTAGCAAAACCTGCCCTGCCCTGAGTCTCTGCAGAGGCCTGACTTACTCCTTAATGTGATGCTTCCAAATCTTTTACTGCCAAAATAGGAGTTTGACTCGGGGGAGCCACCCAGACCCCACTGGGGGCATCACACACTACACAGCATATGCCTTGTCTCTAAAGGCTGGAAAATTCTGAATTCCAAAACAAATGGCTGCACGCAGTGGCTCACACCTGTAATCCCAGCACTTTGGGAGGACCAGGTGGGCAGATCACTTGAGACCAGCCTGGCCAACATGGTGAAACCCTGTCTCTACTAAAAGTACAAAATTTAGCCGGGCGTTGTGGCACACGCCTGTAATCCCAGCTACTCAGGAGGCTGAAGCACGAGAATCACTTGAATCCAGGAGGCAGAGGTTGCAGTGAGCTGAGATCCGTGCCACTGCACTCCAGCCTGGGCAACAGAGCAAGAGTCCATCTCAAAACAAAAAACCAGCCTCGGGACTTCAGATAAGGGACTGAGGGCCCATGTTGACATGTACATGTTACAGAGATGGAGATGGACAGGAAGGCCCACTTACCTGGGTCACAGCCAGACCATGTACCCGGCAAAGCCACGTTAACCAAGATGCTGAGTAAGCGCCTACCTGTGCCAGACCCTGGGGTACCTAAGTGTTTTACCTGAGTTCTCTCTCAATCCTCTCAACCGCCCTGGGAGATCAGGGAGGATACATTCCCATTTCACAGATAAGAAAACTGAGGTTTGAGAGTTGTACCCCCGGAGAAGCAGAATCAAGCCTAAGTCTGTCTGAATCCCAAACCCGGCCTCTTCACTGTAAAACTCTCCTGCCTGAGCAGTGGGGGAAGCCAAGGAAGGGACACAGCCCCTTGCTCCCACCTCCCCTCCCAGTCCCAGCCCTAGCCTCTCCCACTCACCATAGGGCAGAGGCAGACCCTGGCCAGCGTCATGGTGAAGGTTGCCATGGTGACGGGGTGGAAGTCCAGGATCTTGGGGTAGATGTCCAGTGGGGACAGTGTCTGTAGAGGGGACAGTGGGAGGGATCTCAGCAGGACTGGGCAGGGACCAGGAAGCCCATGGAAGGAGGCCAGGGACTGGGAGGAACAGGAGAAGGGCCCTCACCCCAGACGTGATGATGACAGACTGGAAGCGTTCGAATACAGGTTTGATGGCCAGCGAGGCGTCCATGCAGCTGGAGAAAGATGAGGGCGGTGAGGGCCCGGGGGGCTGGGCCCCTGACCCACAGTGCAGTCACACCCCCACCGGGCAGGGTCCCACCTGAAGTGCAGGATGGGGTTGGCAATGGTTGGGGTTCTGTCGTCAAAGGGCTCGATGATGATGGTGAAGCCTGCAGAGGGCAGGCAAGGACGGGTGAGATTCCCCCACTACAGCCACAGCTGCACCCACTCAGCCATTCCCTCTCCCGCTCCCTTGCTTCACCCCAGTCTCCATCCCATACTGCCCGGGAGTGAATGGGACCAAACATGAGCTGCTTAAGCTCCAAACCAGGCATCTGAGTCCAAAATACACCCCAGTCTTTCTGCCTCTCCACAGGGCCCACACCTGTGCAAACTTTCCCGAAGGATCCCAAGTAGAGAGCGCCACAGCCCCGCCCACTGCTCACTCTCCCAGTACTGCAGGGCCCCGCAGCACCCACGCCAAAGCCAGGAGCCAGAGCCTGAAGCTTTCTCCCAGGACCTTTTCTTGTTTCTGTTTTTTGACATGGAGTCTCGCTCTGTCGCCCAGGCTAGAGTGCAGTGGCGCGATCTCGGCTCACTGCAAGCTCTGCCTCCCGGGTTCAAGTGATTGATTATCCTGCCTCATCCTCTTGAATAGCTGGGATTACAGGCACACCCCTCTACAACACACCCAGCTAATTTTTGTATTTTTAGTAGAGATGGGGGACCTCCAGTGATCCGCCCGCCTCAGGCCCCCAAAGTCCCAAAATTATAAGTATGAGTCACTGCGCCTGGCCTCCCACGACCTTTCTACCTAAGCCATCAGCAAAACCAGGCAGCTCTGCCTCCAAAACCTACCTGCAATCTGACCACTGCCCCTGACCCCACCTGGGGCCAGCCACCATCACCTCCTGCCTGGACCCATGATCCCCTGCTCACTTCACGGCAGCCAGAGGGACCCTATGGAAACCTGAGCCCGGCCATATCACCTCCGCCCCCCCAGAAGCCTCCCATGACCCCACACGCCTCCAGTGGCCTGGTGCCTGACCTTCAAAACTCAGCAGGCTCAGTCCCCCCAGGGTGTTTCCACTTGCTGGTCCCATGTGGCCTGGAAAACCTCCCAAGGTGGCTCCACTTGGTCATCTGAGACTGCTCAAAAGTCAGCCCCTCTGAAAGGCCCTCCCCAGCCACCTTTTCTATGCAGACATATTCCAACGCGACAACTTTTTTTTTTTTTTTTTTTTTTGAGACGGAGTCTCGCTGTGTCACCCAGGCTGGAGTGCAGTGGCCGGATCTCAGCTCACTGCAAGCTCCGCCTCCCGGGTTCACGCCATTCTCCTGCCTCAGCCTCCGAGTAGCTGGGACTACAGGCGCCCGCCACCACGCCCGGCTAGTTTTTTTTGTATTTTTAGTAGAGACGGGGTTTCACCATGTTAGCCAGGATGGTCTCGATCTCCTGACCTCGTGATCCCCCCGCCTCGGCCTCCCAAAGTGCTGGGATTACAGGTTTGAGCCACCGCGCCCGGCCAACGTATTTTTTTTTCATGATAACTGCCACTTTGTGGAATTATTTCCTGGTTTATTTGACTGCATCTTTGCTACTGGTTTTCCCCCTCTGGAATATAAGTTCTGGGGGGTTAGGAATGAGATCTTTTTTGGTTCCTGCTGCTTCCACAGTGCTGAGCCTGGCCCGTTTGTTGAAGAAATAAATGAATGAATGAATTTATATATTCAGTTTCATGCAATGAAAAAAAAATCAAGTCGTCTGTGCTGGGGACACAGTGGTGACCAAGCCAGCCTTGCCGCTGCTTGCATGGGTTCGCAGTCCAGCAGGAGACAGACTTGTCCTCAGACAGGGATGACTGAGAGTGGGCAGTGCTGGGACAGAGGTGCCCAGAGGAGGGGCCTGACTCAGCCTGGGGGTCAGGGAGGGCTTCCTGGAGGAGGAGACATCTCTACTAAGCTGAGAACCTAAGGATGAGGGGGAGGTGGCTGGGGGATGAGGAAGATGAGGAAGGATGCTCCAGGTGAAAGAACATGAGGTGTTGGCAGATGGGAAACAGTGGATAGAGAACGACAAAGGCAGGGATGGAAGATGGGGCAGGACAGAGAGACAGAGGCAGCAGCAGCAGCCAGCAGGCCTCGCTACCCAGCCCTGGGGCAACGGCCCAGATCTCCATCCTCCTGTCAGGCCCTGCCACAGGACATGAGGCCTGATCCGGTTTCCTGGGTACAGGAGAAACCCCCAGGAGGCAGACTGAACCCCTGGTGAGCTTCACACTGAGGACGGGGAGGGAACACTGGCCCATAAAGCCTCCAGAATGATGCCCCTCTCTCGCAACCTGAAAATCTGAACGTCAGCCTCTACTCCTCTTGTCCCAGGTCCCGAAACCCAGACACCATGCTCCCCACATCCCAGCCGCTACCTCCCACATCTCTCTCCAAACCATACCTTTCTGTCTCACCATGGCCACATCCTGGCCAAGGCCCCTCTTCCTTGTGCTCAGGTCCCTGCCTGCCACCTAGTCTCCTGCCTCTAGTCCCTGCCAGAAGAAATCTTCCTTTCTTCTTTTTTGAGATGGACTCTTGTTTTCGCCCAGGCTAGAGTGTAGCTGGTGCGATCTCAGCTCACTACAACCTCCGCCTCCCGGGTTCAAGCAATTCTCCTGTCTCAGCCTCCTGAGTAGTTAGAACTACAGGCATGCACCACCACGTCCAGCTAATTTTTGTATTTTTAGTAGAGACGGGGTTTCACCATATTGGTCAGGCTGGTCTCGAACTCCTGACCTCAGGTGATCCACCCACCTCGGCCTCCCAAAGTGCTGGGATTACAGGCATGAGCCACTACGCCCGGCCTTTTTTTTTTTTTTTTTTTTTTTGAGACCAAGTCTTGCTCTGTCGCCCAGGCTGGAGTGCAGTGCCACAATCTTGGCTCACTGTAACCTCTGCCTCCTGGGTTCAAGCAATTCTCTTGCCTCAGCCTCTCAAGTAGCTGGGATTACAGGAGCCCGCCACCACACCTGGCAAATTTTTGTATTTTTAGTAAAGACAGGGTTTTACCATGTTGGTCAGGCTGGTCTCAAACTCCTGACCTCAAGTGATCTGCCCACTTCAGCCCCCCAAACTGCTGGGATTACGGGCGTGAGCCACCATGTCCGGCCCCGGCTAATTTTTGTATTTTTAGTGAAGATGGGGTTTTGCCATGTTGACCAGGCTGGTCTCGAACTCCTGACCTCAGGTCATCTGCCTGCCTCACCATCCCAAAGTGCTGGGATTACAGGCGTGAGCTACCACCTCTGGCACCCAGAAGAAGTCTTTCCAAAGCACAAATCTGGGCTGGGCGCAGTGACTCACGCCTGTAATCCCAGCACTTTGGGAGGCCAAGGCGGGTGGATCATGAGGTCAGGAGATCAAGACCATCCTGGCCAACATGGTGAAATCCCATCTTTATTAAAAATACAAAAATTAGCTGGGCGTAGTGGCACACGCCTGTAGTCCCAGATACTGGGGAGGCTGAGGCAGGAGAATTGCTTGAACCCAGGAGGCGGAGGCTGCAGTGAGCCAAGATCACACCACTGCACTCCAGCCTGGCAACAGAGCGAGACTCCGTCTCAGAAAAAAAAAAAAAAGCACAAATCTGACCTGGCACCTTGCTTGCTAGAACCTACCATGGCTTTCCAGTGCCCCTAGGAGCAAAATGATCAACTCATTACCATGCCCTCTAGTGTAAGCTGACCCCATAGAGCTTCTCTGGCCTCATCCCTTACCACTGCCCACGCCATCCTTCTCCACTCTGCAGCCCGAGGAAGTCTGTGAAAATATAAATCTGAGCACAACGCTTACTCAAGAACTATCTACGGCTCCCCACTGCCTTCAAAATAAAACCCACACTTCCAAGCCAAGCCCCACAAAGCCCTGTGTGTGCAAGTTCCCGCCAACAACCCTCTAGACTCTGCTGCGACCCTGATTCCAGCTCCTAGGAGGCCCAGCAGGGACAGAAAAAGGTGAGCTTACCTTTGGCGTAGGTGCTGACAAGGGTGGCAAAGTTAGCAAGGAGGGTGAGCGGGGAGAAGTCAGCAAGGTCGGTGATCTCCAGGGTGTGCAGCAGGGACCGCAGGCGTTCAGCACAGAATCTGGTGGGGAGGAGAGACGGGGTCGGGGGGCAGACGGAAGCATGAACAGGACCAGCAGCCCTGCCTCCGCCATCACGGCGGTCACGTGCCTGTCTCCCCAGACAATGGGCACTCAGGGAGGGCGGGCAGTGGGCCTGTTTTGGAAACGTGCACCCCCACACTATACATCTGCATGTCACACACAGCCACTGCTGCATGATGGCACAGATAGAGCAATAATCAGACACCCCAGAGTCATGTGGTCACTTGTCATACCTGCTAGCACGACCTCCTAAGTGGGTTTTTTTTCTTTTTTTCTTTTTCAGATGGACTCTCGCCCTGTCACCCAGGCTGGAGTGCACTGGCGCCATCTCGGCTCACTGCAACCTCCACCTCCCGGGTTCAAACAATTCTCCTGCCTCAGCCTCCCGAGTAGCTGGGATTACAGATGCCGGCCACCACACTCAGCTAATTTTTATACTTTTAGTAGAGACGGGGTTTCACTATGTTGGCCAGGCTGGTCTCGAACTTCTGACCTGGTGATCTGCCCGCCTCGGCCTCCCAAAGTGCTGGGATGACAGGTGCGAGCCACTGCACCCAGCCCTAAGTGGGTTCTGATCAAAACAAGAGACTCACTACCACACCCAGAATCCCCCAGTCATGGCATTAATCCTGCATGGCCACATGATCACGCATTCACATCCAGAACCTCTCCCACTGTCTCTCACGCACCTGTGGGGACACAGACAGTGTCGGAACCCCATGGGCTCACAGAGGAATGCAGTCATCACCCACATCCCGCAGAGTCCCACGGATATTGCGTCCACACACTCACGCATGCGCAGGGCCACTCGGCCACAGCCGCACACAGGCAGGGCTGAAGTTCTCAGCCCCGGGGACGGTCACGGAGCAGCTGGCTTTGAAGCCAGGCGGGCAGTCACACTTGCACACCTGCCTCCCACACTTCAGCCCTCCCAGCTTGTCTCCTCTAACCCCAGGCGCCTACCCTGGCTGGTCGCTAGCTGGGGATGAGTCTGTGCCCTACACTGGGCCATGGAGCCTCTTCGGCTGTGTCCCCAGCATGGAGCAGGCACTTGGGGAATGTGTGTTGGTGACTGAGATCCCCTCTTTGCCCTCACAAGTCTCCAATTCTGGGGAAGATGGCAAACCCACACGGAAGGTGGCCTCACCCACAGAGGCAGGGCAGCCAGGGCCTTTGGAGCCCACAGGCTTGGCTTCAAGCCCCAACTACTGGGCACAGTGCTGTGCGGCTCTGGGCAAAGGCTTCCCCTCTGGGAGCCCCAGCGTCCTCATGTGCAGGGTGGGGATGCCGTACTGGGGGTGCAATTGAGGTAAGGAACATAAAGGGCTTAGCTCCTCCTTAGTGCTCACGACAGGGTAGCTGATTGGCTTCGCTGCTCTCATTAACCACCACAGAACCCTGTGAAGTAAAGATTCGACTCCTTGGCCGTTTTACAAAGGAGAAAACTGCAGTTTAGAGAAGACCCATGAGTTACCCAAAGCAGCAAAGGAAAAGCCCCCTCCTATCCCTGGTCATTCTCTGCCTCCTCTGTGCCTCAAGAGACTGACTCCCCCAAAATGCACCCAGACTGCTCCATGGGGACGCCCCTGCCCTCAGACTTGGAAGATTAGAGGCATTGGTGGGAAGAGACATGGGCCGCGGCCTCCTCCCCCAGCTCCTAGCCTTCGAGGCCCAGGTTCTGGTTTCTGCTCCCAGCAGAAGCCCCTGTCCAGGCCCCCACCAGCTGGTTCTCAACACACTCCCTCCCTGCCGCTGTGGCCCGGCTTAGCTCCCAGCTTTCACCTCCCACCCTCCTTGGCTCCTCCCCCAGTCCACCCCTCTGTAAATGGTGCTCCCACCACTCTCTTGGGTGGGGTAGACTCTCCAATCCAGCCAGGTGTTGCCCGCCAGGCCCCTGCCCAACGCAGGGACCCAGGACCAGCTCCAACCTTGCTTCCAGACCTGCCAGGTTAGAACAGACAGGGACCCACGTGCCTCGCCCAGCTCACTCACTCCTGAGGCTGGCAATGGTGATCCCGGGCTACAAGCGTGGAGGACATGGCTCTGCCTAACCAGGACCTGCTGAGCCCCCATCCCCGCGCTGTGTGGGGCCGCACCTGAGGGGCTTGCGCTGGATGCACACGCGCTGGGCCAGGCCACTCAGGAAGGCGGGTGGGCTCTCCTGCACCACGTGCTGCACACGCAGCCGCCACTTCACGTACTCCAGCAGCCGCCGCAGGAAGCCCAGGAAGTGCTCGGCCGTGCGGATGGAGCCAGGCACCGCCTCTGCGAGGAGACGCTATGAGCCGCCACGGGGAGGCGGGAAAGGGACTGGGGGGCCGCGGGGGGTGGGAGCTCACCCTGCAGCACCTCGTCGGGCAGCACCGGGTTGGCCAGGTGGGCGTCCGTCTCCCGGGCGGCGCTGGCCTCCCGCAGCCCCTCCACCAGACGCCGGTACTCATCCCGCAGGCGCTGCTCGTCTGTCTCTTTGATCCTGCGGGGAGATAGCTGGGGTTGGGGTGGGGCTGGCACCCGTGGGGACAAGTCAGACAGAGGCCAGGGCAGGCACCAGGGTCCTCCAGCTGTCCCCGGCCCCACCTGAGCACCGTCTTCTGCAGGGTCTCCAGGTTGCCCTGGCACCGGTCAAGGGTCCGGCGGGTGAGGTTGACGCTCATGGAGTCGATGCAGACGTTGTCTGGAGAAGAGGGAGAGAGCCGGCTCAGGCAGGCCTGCAGGGGCCTCCCTCAGAGGGGCTGGCGTCCCTTTGGCCCCTGGCGCTCCCCTCACCAATGTTGTGGGCCTCGTCGAAGACCACGACGGCCTTGCGGGCCAGTTCCTTGGACACCAGGTCTGCAATCTTGGGGTCCAGGAGGTAGTGGTAGCTATAAACCACCACGTTGGCATGCAGGATCTGGGGGGCCAGGGAGCAGGGTCACCAGGGCCCTGTCACCCCAACCCCTACCCCCCTACCCCTGGCCAGGTGGGCGTCCGTCTCCCGGGCGGCGCTGGCCACACTGGCCCATCATTCCCACACAGGCCTGCAGAGGCAGACACCGGCCAGGCAGAAATATGAGCAGATGGATAGAGACAGACCGACAGACATGGGCACCCATCAACAGGGAGATGCAGACAGGCAGACTCACAGCAAGCAACAGACAGGCATGGGCAGACAGGAGACGGGCAGGCAGCCCACAGCCTCACACTCGCCCCTCTGCCCGTCCCACCAGCCTTCTCACTGAGTATCGAGCAAGGAAGTATGGGCACCAGCCCTGGCGCCGCCCCAGGGCCTTCAGGTCATCCAGGTTGTAGATGCCAGCGGGGAGGGGCACCTCGCGCCCATGGGCATCAAATTCCTGGGACAAGAGTGCCAGGGGTCAGGGAGGCTGCCTGCCCCAGGCCACCCATCCAGCCTCCCTCCCTCAGCCCTGCCCTCCAGGCACCTCATAGAAGCGACAGTGGGGCAGGCTGGTGTCATGCTGGTACTGCGCCCGCACATAGGAGGCTGTGAGGCTGTGGCATTTCCCATCGACATCCTTCCCAAAGCGCAGGGGTGTCACCTGGGGGTGTGGGGCATCTTAGCACCCAGACAGGGTGGAAACCCAACCACTCTTCAAACGCAGGTCTCCACACCTCCCAGTTGGCTGGGGTTTTGGACAACTTGAACCTCAGTCTGTTGCACTATTAGTTAAGACACATGGGAACTTAATGCAGGGATATAAGAGTAGTAAAACTGGACTGGGTGTGGTGGCTCACGCCTGTAATCCCAGCACTTGGTGAGGCCGAGGTAGGGAGATCACGAGGTCAGGAGTTCGAGACCAGCTTGGCCAACATGGTGAAACTCCATCTCTACTAAAAATTAGCCGGGCGCGATGGTTCACGCCTGTAATCCTAGCACTTTGGGAGGTCGAGGTGGGAGGATTACCTGAGGTCAGGAGTTTTAGACCAGCCTGGCCAACATGATGAAACCCTGTCTCCACTAAAAATACATTAGCCAAGCATGGTGGCACGTGCCTGTAATCCCAGCTACTCGGGAGGCCGAGGCAGGAGAATCGCTTGTACCCGGGAGGCGGAGTTTGCACTGAGCCGAGATCACCCCACAGCATTCCAGCCTGGGCGATAGAGCGAGACTCCATCACAAAAAAAAAAATAAAAATAAAAATACAAAAATGAGCCAGGCATGGTGGTGCACACCTGGAATCCCAGCTACTCGGGAGGCTGAGGCAGGAGAATTGCTTGAACCCAGGAGACAGAGGTTGCAGTGAGCCGAGATCATGCCACTGTACTCCACCCTGGGCGACAGAGTAAGACTCCCTCTCAAAAAAAAAAAAGAGAGTAGTAAAATTGTTACATTCTTACAAGTTATACATATATATTTTTGGAGACAGGTCCCTCTGCTACTCAGGCTGGAATGCAGTGGCGCAATCACAGCTTACTACATCCTTGACCTCCCAGACTCAACTGATCCTTCCCCCTTCAGCCTCCCGAGTAGCTGAGGCCACAGGTGTGCACCACCATGCCTGGCTAATTTTTGTCTTTTTAGTCAAGATGAGGTCTTGCTATGTTGCCCAGGCTGGTCTCAAACTCCTGGCCTCAAGCAATCCTCCCACCTCAGCCTCCCAAAGTGCTGGGATTACAGGCTGAGTCACTGTGCCCAGCCAACCAAAACTAATATTTTAAAACAGTAAGCCTTGAAAAATCTTTAGCATATAGATTGAGGATAATTACTTCATCCTTGGAAATGCCAAAACACATGGAACTCTGGCAGGGCCTAAGAATCAAAGGAGGTGCTGCAGAGTCTGGGACTCCCCTCACCCCTGACCTGCTCTGTACCCTCTAAGGTACCATCACAGCCTAAGGCTATCTTTCCCAAGAACAAATCCTTCTCCTACACCAAAGGGAAAGCTCCAAGGCAGCCAGCCCTTCCCTCTCCATTTCCCCTTTCATCAGTCACCGAGGCCTGTGCTCTTTGTCATCCACTAGATATATTATTTCTCATATATTCTTACAAATAATGTGATGCATAGTCTGTGGGCCCAGTGTGGGAGTTTGAGATCAGCCTGGCCAACATGATGAAACCCATCTCTATTAAAAATACAAAAAACTAGCTGGGCGTGGTGGAGTGCGCCTGTAATCCCAGCTACTCAGGAAGCTGAGGCAGAAGAATCGCTTGTACCTGAGAGGTGGAGGTTGTGGTGAACCGAGATCACGCCACTGCACTCTAGCCTGGGCAACAAGAGTGAAACTCCATCTCAAAAAAAATAACTAAGGCTGGGCACGATGGCTCATGCCTGCAATCCCAGCACTTTGGGAGGCCAAGGTGGGCGGATCACGAGATCAGGAGTTAGAGACCAGCCTGACCAACATGGTGAAACATCAGCCTTCCAAAGTGCTGGGATTATAGGCGTGAGCCACCATGCCCAGCCAAGTACAATGGTTTTATAGCATAATTTAATAACAATTAACATTGTATTTGTCATATATTATGTATATAAATATCATGACAATTTTTTTTTTTTTTTTAAGACAGTCTCACTCTGTCCCCCAGGCTGGAGTGCAGTAGTGTGACCTCAGCTCACTGCAACCTCTGCCTCCCGTGTACAAGCGACTGGGATTACCGACATGTACGCCACCACCCCTGGCTAATTTCTGTATTTTTAGTAGAAATGGGGTTTTGCGCCGGGCGCGGTGGCTCATGCCTGTAATCCCAGCACTTTGGGAGGCCGAGACGGGTGGATCACGAGGTCAGGAGATCGAGACCATCCTGGCTAACACGGTGAAACCCCGTCTCTACTAAAAAATACAAAAAAAAAAACTAGCCGGGCGTGGTGGCGGGCGCGTATAGTCCCAGCTACTCGGGAGGCTGAGGCAGGAGAATGGCGTGAACCCGGGAGGCGGAGCTTGCAGTGAGCTGAGATCCAGCCACTGCACTCCAGCCTGGGCGACAGAGCGAGACTCTGTCTCAAAAAAAAAAAAAAAAAAAAAAAAAAGAAATGGGGTTTTGCCGTGTTGGCCAGGATGGTCTCGAACTCCTGACCTCAAATGATCTGCCCACCTCAGACTCCCAAAGTGCTGGGACTATAGATGTGAACCACCGCACCCGGCCTACCATGAGAAATTTTTTTTTTTTTTTTTTTTTTTTTGAGACAGAGTCTCGCTCCGTTGCCCAGGCTGGAGTGCAGTGGTGTGATCTTAGCTCACTGCAAGCTTCACCTCCCGAATTCATGCCATTCTCCTGCCTCAGCCTCCCGAGTAGCTGGGACTACAGGCGCCCACCACCATGCCCGGCTAATTTTTTGTATATTTTAGTAGAGATGGGGTTTCACCATGTTAGCCAGGATGGTCTCGATCTCCTGACCTTGTGATCCACCCGCCTCGACCTCCCAAAGTGCTGGGATTACAGGCGTGAGCCACCGTGCCCAGCCGTGAATTTCTAACATTCTTTTAGTTCTCTGTACATGCTAAGGGCATCGGCTGCATCATTTCATCCAATTTTATCATCAGCGACCTTATGAGGCAGGCACATAATTATCCCCATTTTACAGAAAGGAAGACTGAGGCCCAGGCAGCAGAAAACGCCTCTCCATAAATACCCGGCTGGTAAGTTTCAGAGCCAGGAAACCAGGTCTTCCAGAGACTCTAAGAGCTGCCTTTTTAACCTCTCCCAGGCCTGGGTAGAATTGGAAGACTCCCTGAGGAGGTGTGCTTGCCTGGGCCACGATGAATGAGAATTTGACCAGTGAGATGGGAATTCTGTGTGCAGCCACTGCATGCCTTTGCAAGAGGTCCAGCCTGGGGATCCAGGACTTGCAGTTGGACGAAAGAGTTTCCTCTACCTCTGGGCTAAGGGCAAGGAGAAGGGACGGGTGCTCACCTCAGGGTGAATACACAAGTTTTTGCGGGAGCTCAGAGCCAGCCCCAGAAATGGCAGCTTCTCGCCCTCCTGCTTCTCATAGAAGTTGAGCAACTTTCGAAGCTCTTCGATCACCTACTCCAAAGTTGGGGGGGGGCAGGGGGAGCTTGTGTTCATTGGAGGCACAAACCCCTGCCCTGCCAGGCCCCAGCCTCTTCCCGAGCTTCCCAGACACCCCCGAAAGCTGGTGATGGCCACCACCAGGGGGACCAATAGGGCCTAGGGAACAGTGGAGCTGGAGCACCAGGATGAGTCCAGGCTCACCTTCTCAATCTCCGGCACAGTTCTTGAGCAGTAGATGAGTTTGGTCACCTCCAGCGGATATGCCTGCCGATAACAAGTGGACTCAGTCCCTGTCCTATCCCTTCTTTTGTCTGCCTTTACGGGTTCAATGCATCACTCACCCGCTGGTATGCCATGATCAGGGCCAACAGGGACACTGTCTTCCCAGTGCCTGAGGGCATCTCCAGGACTCCATGACCCTGCATGTTGGGAACCAGAGGGACAACACACAGGGTCTCAGAACCTCGGGCACACAAACTCTGGGGACTCTCCCTGACCTCCAATGCCACCAACTTGGAACAGCAGGATAACACAGCAGCAGTTAAAATTGGGCAGTGGGGTTCAAACCCACTTCTGCCTCCTCCTTGTTGAGTGGTCTTAGGTGAGTACCTTCACCTCCCCAGACCTCAGTATCCCTACCTCTAAAATGGGCCTAAGGCCGGGCATGGTGGCTCACGCCTGTAATCCCAGCACTTTGAGAGGTCGAGGCAGGTGGATCACCTGAGGTCAGGAGTTCGAGACCAGCCCGGCCAATATGGTGAAACCCCTTCTCTACTAAAAATACAAAAAATTAGCCGGAAGTGGTGGCGTGCACCTGTGATTTTGTCTCAAAAATAAATAAATAAAATAAAATGGGCCTAATAATAAAACCTTCCTCATAACATGACTGTGAAGATTAGTGAGAAATTGCACATTAAATATTTAGCACAGTAGCTGATATATAGTGAACTTTTCTCCCTTCTTTTTTCAGAGACAGGTCTCACTCTGTTGCCCAGACTGGAATGCAACGGCACAATCATGGCTCACTGCAGCCTCCAACTCCTGGCCTCAAGCGATCCTCCTGCCTCAACCTCCCAAGCAGTGGGGACTACAGGCAAGCACCACCACACCCAGCTAATTTTCTAATTTTTCGTAGAGATAGGATCTTGCTGTGTTGCCCAAGTTGGTCTCCAATACCTGGCCCCAAGTGATCTTCCCGCCTCCACCTCCCACCAAAGTGCTGGGATTACAGGCACTGAACCACCGCGCCCAGCCTATTGACCATTATTATTTTATTTATTTTTGAGACCGAGTCTCACTCTGTCGCCCAGGCTGGAGTGCAATGTGGCACTCTGTCGCCCAGGCTGGAGTGCAATGGCGCCACGTCGGCTAGCTGCAACCTCCGCTTCTCGGGTTCAAGCGATTCTCCTGCCTCAGCCTTCTGAGTAGCTGGGATTACAGGCGCCCGCCACCACACCTGGCTAATTTTTGTATTTTTAGAAGAGACGGGGTTTCACCACGTTGGCCAGGCTGGTCTCGATATCCTGACCTCAAGTGATCCGCCCTCCTCGGCCTCCCAAAGCGCTGGGATTACAGGCGCGAGCCACCGCGCCCAGCCTATTCACCATTATTATTTTAGATAACGGAAGATTATGGGGTCCTGGATTTCCAAGGACCTCCTACTTCTAAAATCCAGACGTCCTGCAATCTGTCTTAGGCCCAGGCGTGGCAGCCCCACTGGTCGAGTGGGCGGGTCGGGCCCACCGGCCACCCACCTTGGCGTCCAGCGTGCGTTTGAGCTCCCGCATGTAGGAGAACTGCTCGGGGTAGATGTAGTCGTAAGGGAAGTAGACCAGGAGCCCGTCCACGTTGAGCCTGGCGGCAGTGGCTGCTGGGTCAATCCCCGTCCCCTCAGCCCCTCTCCCGCCTCCACACTGCCCGGTCGTCGGGCCCAGAAGGGTGACCTGCCCGGCGCCCCTGGTAACCCTCAGGTCCTCAGGAGCCTCAGTGCCTCCTCGCTATCACCGCTGTTCCCTGCGGCTGCCCCCGCCCCACCCCTTCACCCTCCCCTGGCCCCACTGGGGACCCAGGCACGCCCACCGGTGACCCCATCTTCAAGACACCCCCGCGCCCGCTCGCGAGCCGCGACCCCCCGGCCCCCTTCTCACTTCATGGCGCCGGCCGGAGTGTGCAGTGGCGTCCACCCGCCTCCCTCATGAATATTTAGCGAGAGGCCGGGTCGTGGACATCCTCAAGGGCTCGCTCCACCTATATTACAAGACCATTGGCTGATCTGCCCGTCAATCTGCTAGGGCAGAGCCAATCGGGATACTGCGCGTGCGCACGGAAAAGCGAGGGCTGCTGACTCTCGGGAGAGGCGGTTCGGGAGGCGTCACTGAGGATCGTCGAGGGCCAATCAAAAAGAAAACATGGAAGGGAGAGATCCGAGAGAATCGATCTCATTCGCTAGAATTTGGTCCTCCTGCGCCTGCCAAGATTGTCTGAGTATTGATCGAACCCAGGAGTTCGAGATCAGCTTGAGCAAGATAGCGAGAACCCCCGCCCCTCCACCTGGTCTCAAACAAACAAACAAAAAAAATTCGTCTCAGTAGCGAATAGAGATTCTAACGGAGAATGACAGGGACACTGGTGATCCTTTCTGGGCCCGAGAGTTAGAAATGGCTTTGCAGCACCAAAAATGCATTTATAAAATACGTGCTGTAAAACAAAAAAAGTAATACAAATAATTTTTAAATAACATAAAATAAAAACAAATGAATGAAAACAAATCAAAATAAAATAATATACATGGTCAAAATGATATAAAATACAGGATGTATCCCAGACTTCTGTGGTATAAATAACTTATAAACAGCTCTTCCTATTTATTGAGCACCTACTTTTTGCCAAATACTGTGATAGGTGTTTTAATAAGGGAATAACGAAAAGGCAGTGTGGTTTAGTGGCTAAGTTGTGGGCTCTGGAACCAAAATTCCTGGGTTCATAATCCTGGCTTCACTTTTGTTGCCCAGGCTGGAGTGCAATGGCGTGATCTCAGCTCACTCAAACCTCCACCTCCCAGGTTCAAGCAATTCTCCTGCCTCAGCCTACAGATTAGCTGGGATTACAGGCACACCACCACACCTGGCCAGTTTTTGTATTTTTTTTAGTAGAGATGGGGTTTCACCATGTTGACCAGGATAGTCTTGATCTCTTGACCTCGTGATTCGCCCGCCTTGGCCTCCCAAAGTGCTGGGATTACAGGTGTGAGCCACCACACCTGGCCTGGGGTTACACTTTTGTATCTGCAAAGTAGTTAACAATCAGACTATCTACAATGTAGGTGATGCTACATTGTAGCATTACAATAATCTAATTGTTAATTAGAGACTATTACTATTGTTAATTACATATTACTATTGTAGATAGTCTGTTAATTAGGTGAGTTAATTTCAGATCACATAAAGCAGTTAAAACTGGGTTTAGCACATACTAAGCATTCAATAAATGCTAGTTTTGGCTGGGCATGATGGCTTACACCTGTAATCCCAGCATTTTAGGAGGCCGAGGTGGGTGGATCACCTGAGGTCAGGAGTTCGAGACCAGCCTGACCAACATGGAGAAACCCCGTCTCTACTAAAAATACAAAATTAGCCAGGCATGTTGGCATGTGCCTGCAATCCCAGCTACTCAGGAGGCTGAAGCAGGAGAATTGCTTGAACCTGGGAGGGAAAGGTTGCAGTGAGCCGAGATGGCGCCATTGCACTCCAGCCTGGGCAACAAAAGCAAAACTCCATTTCAAATAATAATAATAAAATAAAACATAAATGCTAGTTTTTGTTTCTTCAACAAATAGCTATGTGACATCTACCATGTGCCTGATCCTGTGCTGGCCCCTGGGAATAGAAAGGTGACCATGACAGCCTCAGCAACTGCCCTCAAAGAACAGATTTTTTTCTCTTTTTTTCTCGAGACAGGGTCTTGCTCTGTCGCCGAAGCTGGAGTGAAGTGGCACAGTTACAGCTCACTGCAGCCTCCACTTCTTGGGCTCAAGTGATCCTCCCACCTCAGCCTCCTGAGTAGCTAGGACCACAGGTGTGCACTACCAAGCCCAGCTAATTTTTATTTTTTAAATTTTTTTAGGAACAAGGTCTCACCACGTTGCCCAGGCTGGTTAAACTCTCGGGTTCAAGTGATCCTCTCCCCTCAGCCTTTCAAATTGTTGGGATTACAGGGGTGAGGCACCAGGCCTGGCCTCAAAGAACAGATATAAACATACAAATAAATATATGATTACAGCCTGGAGTGGTGGCTCGTGCCTGTAGTTCCAGCACTTTGGAAGGCCAAGGCGAGTACATTGCTTGAGCTCAGGAGCTGAAGACAAGCCTGAGCAACGTGGTGAAAACCTATTTTTACAAAAAAATGCAAAAATTAGCTGGGTGTGGTGGCATGCACCTGTAGTCCCAGATACTCAGGAGGCTAAGGTGGGAGAATCACTTGGGCCTGGGAGGCAGAGGTTGCAGTGGGCAGTGATTGTGCCACTGCACTCCAGCCTGGGCAACAGGAGTGAAACCCTGTCTCAAATGTGTGTGTGTGTGTGTGTGCGCGTGCGCATGCCTGTATAATCACAACTGCAAAAGTGCTGTGAAGGAAAACTTCAAGTCACCATAAAGATTTATTATGGGCTGGGCATGGTGGCTTCTGCCTGTAATCCCAGCACTTTGGGAGGCCAAGGTGGGTGGATCACCAGGTCAGGAGTTCAAGACCAGCCTGGTCAACATGGTGACACTCTATCTCTACTGGAAAAAAAAAAAAAAGGCCGGGCGCGGTGGCTCAAGCCTGTAATCCCAGCACTTTGGGAGGCCGAGATGGGTGGATCACGAGGTTAGGAGATCGAGACCATCCTGGCGAACACGGTGAAACCCTGTCTCTACTAAAAAGTACAAAAAAACTAGCCGGGCGAGGTGGTGGGCGCCTATAGTCCCAGCTACTCGGGAGGCTGAGGCAGGAGAATGGCGTAAACCCGGGGGGCGGAGCTTGCAGTGAGCTGAGATCCGGCCACTGCACTCCAGCCTGGGCGACAGAGTAAGACTCCGTCTCAAAAAAAAAAAAAGAAAAAGAAAAAAAAAAATCCAGTCGTGGTGGCATGTGTCTGTAATCCCAGCTACTCAGGAGGCTAAGGCAGGAGAATTGCTTGAACCCAGGAGGCAGAGGTGAGCCAAGATCACGCCACTGCACTCCAGCCTGGGTGACAGAGCAAGGCTTCGTCCCAGAAAAGAAAAAAAAAAAAGACTTATTATGACAGGATGCCTACTGTCCACTGTGGGGTGTGACTGTTGGCCAAGCGATCAGAGAAGGCTTCCTGGAAGAAGCGAGGTTTGAGTAGAGCCAGAAAATAATTAGAAGAAATCAAGAGGGGATGGATGAGAGAAGTGAGAAAGGTGTTCCAGGGAGGAGACCATCATACACAAAGCTCTAGGCCAGAAGAAAGCTGAGTTGAAAGGTGGGTGGAGCTCAGAGTTGAGCACAGGGAGCAGAGAAAGGGCAGCTGCAGGGAAGGCAGGGCCAGATCGAAATCTCTTTTTTAAATTAATTAATTAGTTAATTAATTAATTTATTTATTTTTGAGACAAAGTCTCACTCTGTCGCCCAAACTGGAGCACAGTGGCACAATCTCAGCGGACCACAACCTCTGCCACCCAGGCTCAAGCGATTCTGTCCTCAGCCTCCCTAGTAGCTGGGATTACAGGTGCGCACCACTACCGCCCAGCTAATTTTTGTATTTCTAGTAGAAATGGGGTTTCACCATGTTGGCCAGGCTGGCCTCGAACTCCTGACCTCAGGTGATCCACCTGCCTTGGCCTCCCAAAGCGCTGGGATTACAAGCGTGAGCCACTGCGTCCGGCCTAGGCTGGTTTATAAAACTGCTAAACTAAGCAGAACAAGAATTAAATACCAAGGAAATACTCTCCTAGATTGTCATGCTACATCAGCCAATACTAAAATTGTCAAGATACACCATTTGAATGAACTCCATGGTCCATATTGAATTACCTGTGATATTACCCATCTAATAAACAGTACTATGTCCCTTAATGGGAGAAAAAAGTTGGAGAATTTAAGAGAATATCAACCCAATGCTGGTTGGGTGCAGTGGATCATGTCTATATTCCCAGCACTTTGGGAGGCCAAGGCAGGAGGATCACTTGAGCCCAGGAGTTCAAGGCCAGCCTGGGCAACACAGCGAGACCCTGTCTCTACAGAAAATTAAATAAAAAAATTAGTGTGATATGGTGCCTGTAGTCCCAGCTACTTGGGAGGCTGAGGAAGGAGGATCATTTAAGCCTGGGAAGTTGAGGCTGCAGTGAGCCATGAGTGAGACTCCTCTCAAAAAAAAAGGGTGATCACTAGAGGAAAAAAACCTAAAGCGGGGTTTGGGGGGAGTAGGAGGTCCCATCCTGGTAGGTTGCACTATGTTCTCCTGGGAGGCTCCACGGGAGAGTCATTTCCTTGTCTTTTTCAGTTTCTAGAGCTGAATTCTTTGCATTGCTTGCATTCCTTGGCTCAGAACCCCTTCCCTAACCTTCAAAGCTGGCAGCTAGCCTCTGGCTCGAGCGTCACGTGGCCCATCTCTGTCTTCCTATCCAAACTTCCTTTTATAAGAACATTGGAGCCGGGCGCGGTGGCTCAAGCCTGTAATCCCAGCACTTTGGGAGGCCGAGACGGGCGAATCATGAGGTCAGGAGATCGAGACCATCCTGGTGAACACGGTGAAACCCCGTCTCTACTAAAAAATACAAAAAACTAGCCGGGCGAGGTGGCGGGCGCCTGTAGTCCCAGCTACTCGGGAGGCTGAGGCAGGAGAATGGCGTAAACCCGGGAGGCGGAGCTTGCAGTGAGCTGAGATCCGGCCACTGCACTCCAGCCTGGGCGACAGAGCGAGACTCCGCCTCAAAAAAAAAAAAAAAAAAAGAATATTGGAGCCAGGCACGGTGGCTCATGCCTGTAATTCCAGCACTTTGGGAGGCCAAGGCAGGCGGATCACGAGGTCAGGAGTTCAAGACCCGCCTGGCCAACATAGTGAAACGCCGTCTCTACTAAAAATACAAAAAATTAGCCAGGCATGGTGGCAGGCGACTATAATCTCAGCTTTTTGGGAGGCTGAGGCAGGAGAATCACTTGAACCTGGGAGGTGGAGGTTGCAGTGAGCCAAGATCAAACCATTGCACTCCAGCCTGGGTGACAATGCAAGACTCCATCTCAAAAAAAAAAAAGAACATTGGACACCAGGTTTAGGGCTTACTCGTATACTCCAGGATTATCCTCCCATTTTCAGATCCTTAAGGTCAGCACACTTGCAACCTCCCTTTACCATATAAGGTCACATTCACAGGATTATGGATTTGACAAACCAAAAATTGGTCATAAACAATGTTAGCGGCCGGGCGCGGTGGCTCAAGCCTGTAATCCCAGCACTTTGGGAGGCCGAGACGGGCGGATCACGAGGTCAGGAGATCAAGACCATCCTGGCTAACACGGGGAAACCCCGTCTCTACCAAAAAAATACAAAAAATTAGCCGGGCGAGGTGGCGGGCACCTGTAGTCCCAGCTACTTGGGAGGCTGAGGCAGGAGAATGGCCTAAACCCGGGAGGCGGAGCTTGTGATGAGCTGAGATCTGGCCACTGCACTCCAGCCTGGGCGACAGAGCGAGACTCCGTCTCAAAAAAAGAAAAAAAAAAAATGTTAGCAATTTGGAACCAGTCATCACAGCAATATATTTTATTTGAATCATTTTATCTCTCTCATGGCAAATCACGGAGTGCAGAGGTTTGGTTTTATTTGTTTTTCTTTTTCTTTTCTTTGAGACGGAGTCTTGCTCTGTCACCAAGGCTGGAGTGCAGTGGCACAACAGCTCACTGCAACCTCCACCTCCCGGGTTCAACCAATTCTCCTGCCTCAGCCTCCGGAGTAACTGAGATTACAGATGACCGTCACCACGCCCGGCTAATTTTTTGTATTTTTAGTAGTAGAGACGGGTTTCACCATCTTTTTTTTTTTTTTTTTTTTGAGACAGAGTCTTGCTCTGTAGCCCAGGCTGGAGTGCAGTGGCGCGATCTCGGCTCACTGCAAGCTCCGCCTCCTGGGTTCACGCCATTCTCCTGCCTCAGCCTCCCGAGTAACTGGGAGTACAGGCGCCTGCCACCACACCCGGGTGAA
Organism: Macaca mulatta; assembly: GCF_049350105.2. Taxonomy (NCBI): domain Eukaryota; kingdom Metazoa; phylum Chordata; class Mammalia; order Primates; family Cercopithecidae; genus Macaca; species Macaca mulatta. Next base: position 57,899,234 of record NC_133424.1, read on the forward strand.
TTTTTGTATTTTTAGTAGAGACAGGGTTTCACCATGTTAGCCAGGATGATCTCGATATCCTGATCTCGTGATCCACCCGCCTTGGCATCCCAAAGTGCTGAGATTACAGGCATGAGCTACGGCGCCTGCCCTTTATTTATTTTTCATTTTTTAAAATTATTTTGAGACAAAGTGTATTCTATGGCCCAGGCTGGAATGCAGTGGCGTGATCACAACTCACTAGAGCTTCTACCTCCTGAGCTCAAGAGATCCTTCCACCTTGGCTTCCTGAGGAGCTGGGACCTCAGGTGTACATCACCACTCCCAGATAATTTTTGTTTAAATATTTATTTATTTATTTATTATATTTTTGTGACAGAGTTTCATTCTTGTTGCCTGGGCTGGAGTGCAATGGTGCTATCTCGGCTCACTGCAACCTCTGCCTCCTGGGTTCAAGCGATTCTCCTGTCTCAGCTTCCTGAGTAGCTGGGATTACAGGCACATGCCATCACTCCCAGGTAATTTTTGTATTTTTAATAGATACAGGGTTTCATCACATTGGTCAGGCTGGTCTCAAACTCCTGACTTCAGGTGATCCGCCCGCCTCAGCCTCCCAAAGTGCTGGGATTACAGGCGTGAGCCACCACACCTGGCAATTTTTTTTTTAGACAGAGTCTTGCTCTGTCGCCCAGGCTGGAGTGCAGTAGCGTGATCTCGGTTTACTGCAACCTCCACCTCCCGGGTTCAAGTGATTCTCCTTTCTCAGCCTCCCAAGTAGCTGGGGTTACAGGTGCACACCACCACGCCAGGCTAATTTTTGTATTTTTAGTAGAGACGGGATTTCACCATATTGGTCAGGCTGGTCTCGAATTCCTGACCTCAGATGATCCATCTGCTCAGCCTCCCAAAGTGCTGGGATTACAGACATGAGCCATGCACCGGCTTAATTTTTTTATTTTTGATAGAGACAGGGTCTCCCTATGTTGTCCAAGCTGGCAGAGATTTTTGGTTGTTTGTTTGTATGTTTGAGAGGGAGTTTTGCTCTTGTTGCCCAGGCTGGAGTATAATGGTGCGATCTCAGCTCACTGCAACTTCCGCCTTCTGGGTTTAAGCAATTCTCCTGCCTCAGCCTCCCAAGTAGCTGGGACTACAAGTGCCCACCAGGCTAATTTTTGTGTTTTTTAGTAGAGATGAGGTTTCACCATGTTGGCCAGGCTGGTTTCAAACTCCTGGCCTCCAGCAATCCACCCGCCTTGACCTCCCAAAGTGCTGAGATTATAGGCGTGAGCCACCATGCCCGGCCTCTCAACCTACAATTTCAACACACAAGGAAACATCCCACCATGAGTGAGAACCAGCAAACACAACAAACTGTAGGATTAGCTGCCTCCAAACTTCAGGTGATAGAATTATCAGGCATATATTTGAAACTAAAGGACACAAAAGAAGAATCCAAAACATAAAACAAAGGATTGGACTTGTGTGAAAAGAATCCCTTAGAAAGGGCTACTTTCAGGCTGGGCACGGTGGCTAACGGCCTATAATCCCAGCACTTTGGAAGGCCGAGGTGTGTGGATCATCTGAGGTCAAGAGTTTGAGACCAGCCTGGCCAACATGGTGAAACTCCGTCTCTCCTAAAAATGCAAAAATTAGCCAGGTGTGGTGGCGGATGCCTGTAATCTCAGCTACTCTGGAGGCTGAGGCAGGAGAATTGCTTGAACTCAGGAGGCAGAGGTTGCAGTGAGCTGAGATCGCACTATTGTACCCCAGCATGGGCAACAGAGCGAGATCAAAAAGAAAAAAAAAAAAGAAGAAAGGGCTACTTTCTTACTGCTTTGCCAAAAATCCTAACCACAACGATGAGCACGTATTGAGTCAAAACAGAACCAAAAGAAAAGAAAGTCAATTTCTGTGCAAACTACTTTTATTTATAAGGAAAGTTTCCCTATTTTGTTTATAAACATTAAACCAGTGCTGTGTGAAGGCACTTAATTGGGGAGAGGAGGGGCAGGGATCCTGGTAGAGACCAGTGTTTCTCACCCAGACCCCAAGACTGCTGGGAGAGATGGAGTCAGTGGTGACCCCCAGAAATATCCAGTGGTGTGGTCGCCCATCCCAGGCTCTGCTGGGCAGGTGGGTGGCTTGCTGGGGGATGTGATGGTGGCAGTAGGCATGGGAGGCACTTTGGACGGGATCTGATTTGGCAGAAGGAAGTGGTTTCCTCTCCCCAGTGATTTCCAGCCCCTCCCGGACCTCCCAAGGCTAAGGCAGATTCCTAAACTTAAGGCTGGGGTCCTCCTTCTCCCCTGAACTTCCGGGAGAACACAGAACCGGTGGCGAGAACCACCACCAGCAGGGTGAGGGGTGCAGATAAAGGCAGCAAAAAACAGGGGGTGGTCTGCAGGGAAGGCAGGATTGCTTGTTTCTGTCGGCCTCAGAAACCTCCTTCTATCCTGCTAGACTTTACTCCTTTGAGGCTTCACCCTGGGGAAGAGCTAGGGAGAGACAGGATCTTCAGACATCAGGAGCTCCCACCTCCTCATCCCACACGCAAATCCGCTGCCTGTCTGCATCCTCCCACCCCTTCCTAAGGGAACCTCTCAGCACCTCCCAAACTGCTCCAGAATCCAAGTTCTGTGTCACCTCCAAGCGCCAGACGGAAGCTTCCAATCAGAGCCTCCATTGATGAAATGGAATATTTCCAGTCTCTCCTAACTGCCACAAGGAGAAGCCCACCTCTCTCTAACACCTTGGCTGTCTTTTTGGGTCCCACTTCCATATTTAAAAAAGTCTTGGCCAGGCGCGGTGGCTCAAGCCTGTAATCCCAGCACTTTGGGAGGCTGAGATGGGCGGATCACGAGGTCAGGAGATCGAGACCATCCTGGCTAACACAGTGAAACCCCGTCTCTACTAAAAAAATACAAAAAAACTAGCCGGGCAAGGAGGCGGGCGCCTGTAGTCCCAGCTACTCGGGAGGCTGAGGCAAGAGAATGGCGTAAACGCGGGAGGTGGAACTTGCAGTGAGCCGAGATCCGGCCACTGCACTCCAGCCTGGGCGACAGAGCGAAACTCCGTCTCAAAAAAAACCAAAAAAACAAAAAAATCTCCCCTCTCAGGGCCAGGCGCGGTGGCTCACGCCTGTAATCCCAGCACTTTGGGAGGCCGAGGTGGGTGGATGACCTGAGCTCAGGAGTTCAAGACAAGCCTGGGCAACATGGAGAAACCCCGTCTCTACTAAAAATACAAAAAATTAGCTGGGCGTGGTGGTGCATGCCTGTAATCCTAGCTACTCGGGAGGCTGAGGCAGGAGAATCACTTGAATCCAGGAGGCGGAGGTTGCAGTGAGACAAGATCATGCCACCGCACTCCAGCCTGGGTGACAGGGCTGAGGCTGTGTCTCAAAAAACAAAACACACACACACACACACACACACACACACACACACACACACACACAAATAAATAAATAAATAAATCTCCCCTCTCAGGAATGTAACGGAATCTTCCTTGTCTTCTCTCCTAATTCTAATAGACAATTTTCCTCAGTTATACTATAATTTTGTTAATGGATTTTTCCTCATTCTGCCCAGTGCAGTGTAATAAAAGCTTCCTCTCCACCTGTCATATATATAAATATATATTTATATATAATATATATTTTTATAAAAATATTTTTATAAAATTTTTATAAATACATATAATTATATATATTTTAAGACACAATCTCACTTTGTCACCCATCAGGGCTCACTGCGTCAGCCTCCTGATTAGTTGGGATTACAGGTGCCCACCACCACGCCCAGCTAATTTTTTTTTTTTGGTATTTTTAGTAGAGATGGAGTTTCACCATGTTGGTCAGGCTGGTCTCAAACTCCTGACCTCAGGAGATCCGCCCGCCTCGGCCTCCCAAAGTGCTGGGATTACAGGTGTGAGCCACCTGGCCTAGCTCTCCATTTCCTTCTTATACATTGCTGAATCCCCATGTCAGCCCTAGAGGTCCAGTCTTTTGCCCTCTCCCAGCCTTAATCTACAATTCTTTAACTCAACCCACCATCATTAAAATGAGATTCTTCTTCATCGCTTCCCTTGGCTAAAATGGATTATTCTTTAACCTTTCCACCAATACAATCAGGGATGATAATAAAAACATTGGATTAAGCATAAACCAATCAAATAACTAGTAAGGCAGCACTGGCCAGCACCCTACATCCTGATAGCTCTATAAACGGCTCTTCCAGCCAGATGCGGTGGATCATGCCTGCAATCCCAGGACTTTGGAAGCTGAGGCGGACAGGTCACCTGAGGTCAGGAGTTCGAGATCAACCTGGCCAACATGCCAAAACCCTGTCTACTACAAATCCAAAAAAAAACCAAACAAACAAAAAAAAACAAATTAGCTGTGCTTGGTGGCACGCGCCTGTCATCCCAGCCACTCTCGAGGCCAAGGAAGGAGAATCACTTGAGCCCAGGAGGCAGAGGTTGCAGTGAGCCCACATCTTATCACTGCACTCCAGTCTGGGTGACAAAGCAAGACTCCATCTCAAATAAATAAATAAAAATTGGCTGGCCGGGCACAGTGACTCAAGTCTTGTAAGCACTTTGGGAGGCGGAGGTGGGTGGATCACGAGGTCAGGATATAGAGACCGTCCCAGCTCACACGGTGAAACCCCGTCTCTACTAAAAATACAAAAAATTAGCCAGGTGTGGTGGTGGGCACCTGTAGTCCCAGCTACTCGGGAGGCTGAGGCAGGAGAATGGTGTGAACCCAGGAGGCAGAGCTTGCAGTGAGCCGAGATTGGCCCTTGCACTCCAGCCTGGGCGACAGAGCAAGACTCCGTCTCAAAAAAAAAAAAAAAAAATTGGCCGGGCATGGTGGCTCATGCCTGTAATCCCAGCACTTTGGGAGACCGAGGCAGGCAGATCATTTGAAGTCAGGAGATCAAAAGCAGCCTGGCCAACATGGTGAAACCCCGTCTCTACTAAAAATACAAAAAGTAGCCGGGTGTGGTGGTGGTGGGCGCCTGTAATCCCAGGCAGGAGAACTGGTTGAGCCCAGGAGGCAGAGGTTACAGTGAGCAGAGATGGCGCCACTGCACTCCAGCCTGGGCGACAGAGCGAGACTCCGTCTCAGAAATAAATAAACAAAATTTAAAAATAAATAAATAAATAATAGAAATTTAAAAATAAAAGGGCTCTTCCTCCTCTACTCCCCTAACTATAAGGGACCTTTACCCCCGACATTACTATTAAATAGAATGGACTTCTCCTCTCCTCCCCATGAGCAATAATGAGCTTTTCTGACCTCCCTCGCCCAATATAACAGTTTGTCCCTGTCACCTCTTCTTTTTCCTGTGGGATCCCCCTTTTCCCCAGCCGTCGGGATGTCCCCATGACATCTCCCCTGGGCTCACCCCGAAGTAGTTCCGCGGCACGTAGCCCTCCTGGCCGTGCAGTGCGGCCCACCACCAGTCGGTCTCCTCCGGTCCGTCCCTCCGCAGCACGGTGACCGACTCGCCCTCGCGGAAGGACAGCTCGTCCCCGAACTCGGCGCTGTAGTCCCAGAGAGCGTACACCGCCCCACTGTTCATCAGCCCCATACTCTGCTCAACGTCTGAAACATGCCACGGAGGGGAAGGTGAGAACGTGGCCCACGGGGTCCAAGAACAGGGCCCACGTGGGGACCAGGACAGGCCCTGGAATTTGGCGCCTGTCTCAGCAACCACCTGAAATCTTGTGTGTGCCCACGGCTGCGGATAGGAACAGGAGCTGGAGTCAGATGCCAGGACTGGCCGCCTTTGAGCATTCGAGGAAACTAGGGGAGGCATGCCAGTGGGCCACCCACTCCCGAGGCAGGGTCAGAGGCTCCCATTTCCTTTTTTTTTTTTTTTTCTTTTTTCTTTTTTTGAGATGGAGTTTCGCTCTTGTCACCCAGGCAGGAGTGCAATGGTGCGGTCTCACTGCAACCTCCACCTCCCGAGTTAGAGCGATTCTCCCGCCTCAGCCTTCCAACTAGCTGGGATTACAGGCGTGCGCCACCACGCCTGGCCAATTTTTGCATCTTTAGTAGAGACGGGGTTTCACCATGTTGGTCAGGCTGGTATCAAATTCCTGACCTCAAGTGATCCACCTGCCTCGGCCTTCCAAAGTGTTGGGATTACAGGCGTGAGCTACCTGACCCGGCCCTCCATTTCTTTCTTGTACATTGCTGAATCCCCGTGTCAACCCTAGCGGTCCAATCTTTTGCCCTACCCTGGCGCTTAGCTTAAATGGCACAGTCTCTAAGGAAGATTCGCACTGTCCTTTAAGTTGGCTCATGGACTGCCTCTTTCTTTCTTTTCTTTTCTTTTTGGAGACGGAGTCTCGCTCTGTCGCCCAGGCTGGAGTGCAGTCGCGCAATTTTGGCTCACTGCGACCTCCACCTCCGGGTTCCAGCGATTCTCCGGCCTCGGCCTCCCGAGTAGCTGGGACTACAGGCGCACGCTGCCACACCCGGCTAATTTTTAAAATATTTTTAGTAGAGATGGGGTTTCACCCTGTTGCCTAGCCTGGTTTGGAAATCCTGAGCTCAGGCAATCCGCCTGTCTCAAGCCTCCCAAAGTGCTAGGATTACGAGTCACCGCACCTGGCTTTCTTTTCTTTCTTTCTTTTTTTTTTTTTCTTTTATTTCTTTATTTTATTTTATTTTATTTTATTTTATTTTATTTTGAGACAAGGTCTCACTCTGCCACCCAGGCTGCAGGAGTGCAGTGGTAAAATCAAGCTCATTGCGGCCTCGAACTTCCAGATTCAAGAAATCCTCCTGCCTCAGCCTCCTCCTGATTCTTTATATTATTATTAAATATTTTGTAGGCCAGGCACAGTGGCTCACACCTATAATCACAGCACTTTGGGAGGCCAAGGTGGGCGGATCACCTGAGGTCAGGGGTTCGAGACCAACCTGGCCAACATGGCAAAACCCCATCTCTACTACAAATACAAAACAAATAAAAATGCAAAAAAGTTAGCGGGATGTGGTGGCACGTGCCTGTAATCCCAGCTACTGAGGAGCCTGAGGCAGGAGAATTGCCTTCACCCAGGAGGCAGAGGTTGCAGTGAGCTATGGCGCCATTGCACTCTAGCTTGGGTGATAGAGCAAGACTCTGTCTCAAAAAATAAATAAATAAAAATTAAAATAAAATATTTTGTAGAGGTCAGGTGTGGTGGCTCACACCTGAATCTTAGCACTTTGGGAGGCGAAGGCGGGCAGATTGCCTGAGCTCAAGATTTCGGGACCAGCCTGGGCAACACGGCGAAACCCCATCTGTACTAAAAATACAAAAAATTAGTTGGGCATGGTGGTGAGCACCTGTAGTCCCAGCTACTCCAGAGGCTGAGGCAGAAGAATTGCTTGAATCCAAGAGGTGGAGGTTGCAGTGAGCCAAGATTGAGCCACTGCACTCCAGCCTGGCAGTCTCAAAAATAATAATAAAAATTAATAAATAAATATTTTGTAGAGACAGGGGTCTCTACAACGTCCTGTAGCCTGACCAGGCTCAACTTTCAAATATATAACCCTTTGTCTCACCCATAAGTCCTAGAACCTGCCTCACTCCAACTCTCCGTGAAGTTCCTCGCTGGCACCGAGATACAACTGGCTCCTCCAGGTGTGAAATGACCCTGTGCACAATCCCCTACTTCGCCCCGCCTGTCGGGGAACCAGGTGATGCAGCCTGCCCCCTGGAGAGATAGGGTACAGCCTCGTGTCTTCCTACAAGCCCCTTTCCAGCCGCTGCAGCCTGCTCACCTGCCAGGGGTGTGGCAATGCCTCTCCCACAAGTGGCAGAGCCCACTTGCCCAGAGCCCTATGCCAGGTGGATGGCAGGGTTGAAACGTTCAGTTCCTCACCCTTGAAGATGCGAAAGGTGAACAGACCAATCTTCACAGCCACTCTCCTCCCCAAAGGTGTCCAGCTCACATAGCACAGCCTCCATGTCCCCTTTTCCCTTAGGAGGGCACAGTCCCCCACCCCCGCAGGCAGTCCATCCCTCCTCCTCCTCCTCCTCCTCCGCAATCCTGCTAAGTGATTGGTACAGCCCCCACACCTTCGTCTCCCTAGTAGGGGGTAGTAGCGCCCCTCCCCGCTCCTGCGCACGGGCCAGGTACCCAGGCGCCAGTAGCCCTGCCCTCGCCAGCAGCCCTGCCTCGCACCTGCCAGGTAGGTGGCGCAGTCAGCATAACCCTCGCGGTAAGGGTCGCACTTCTCGAAGGCAGTGGCGCCGTCGCTGAGCGTGGTGGCGAAGATTGCAGCGCCGTGCTGCACCAGGGCCATGCAGATGACTGTGTCATTGCACGACGCTGCGCAGTGCAAGGGTGTCCTAGACGTGGGGGTGGGGGGTTGCGGGGAGGGATGCATGAGAGGCTGCGCGTCCGCCCACGGGGGACCCAGCCCACCGCGCGGGTCGGGGCTCACCAGCCGTGGCTGTCGGGGGAGTTGACATTGGCACCCGTGGTGATGAGGAAGTCCACGATGGAGTAGTTGGCGCCGCAGATGGCATTGTGCAGGGCAGTGATGCCCTCCTCGTTGGGCTGGCTCGGATCGTTCATCTGAGTGCACCGGGGGAGAGGAAAGTCTCAGTCCCGCGCCTGGCATCTGCGCCGCCCCCGCCGCGCCCACCTCCCGCTCAGCAGCGCTCACCTCCTTCACTGCCTGCTGCACCACCTCCAGCTCCCCGGTCAGCGCCGCGTCCAGGAGGAGCACCAGAGGGTTGAGGCGCGCGCGGCGGGCCTTGCGCGGGGAGCCAGCCTTCCGCAGCACAGAGCGCATCTCCTGGGGGACAGGGCGCAAAGGTCAGCGACTTGGAGGGATTTTTAGTATATCCACGACACAGAGTAGGAAACAGGTCCAGGGACCTGTGGCACCCATCTAGACAGGGGTAGGACTGGGATTCCCTCGGGGTGGGGTGCTGGGGTGCCTTCCATCTCCTCCTAGAGCCTCCAGTTCCCTGCCATAGACAGGGAATACCGTGATTTGAGAATCTTGGACCTTGAAAGTTGAGAGAAAGCTGGGGGCCATGGGATTGGTGGCAAAGTAATTCTATCAGTTCAAAACAATGATTGTGAAAGCCAGTTATTCAATTCACACAGTCTTACATTTCTTTTGTTAATGAATGCAAAGAGGCACACATGACAAAATCTTACCAGGTGTGTTCATTCCAGATGTTTGGAATTTGAGTATTTTATTATTCTTCGTGTTTTCTCTTTTCTTTTTTCTTTTTTTTTTTTTTTTGAGACGGAGTCTCGCTCTGTCCCCCAGGCTGGAGTGCAGTGCAGTGGTGTGATCTCAGCTCACTGCAACCTCTACCCCCCAGGTTCAAGCGATTCTCCTGCCTCAGCCTCCTGAGTAGCTGGGATTATAGGGATGGGCCACCACACCTGGCTAATTTTCATATTTTTAGTAGAGACAGGGTTTCGCCATGTAGTCTAGGTTGGTCTGGAACTTCTGACTTCAGGTGATCCACCCGAAAGTGCTAGGATTACAGGTGTGAGCCATTGCGCACGGTCTCATGTGCTTTCTTATTTTTAATTTTCTTCCTATAAGATTCCTTTATTCTGGGCTGGGCGAGCGCACACCCGTGGTCCCAGCTACTTGGGAGGCTGAGGCAGGAGGATTGTTTGAATGGAAGAGATGGAGGCTGCAGTGAGTCATGATCATGCCACTGCACTCTAGCCTGGGCAACACAGTGAGACCCAGTCTCAAAAGAAAAAAAAATGCATTTATTTATTCCAAGTGTATGAGTGCGTAGCATTTGTGATTCTGGTCTTTGCTGTCAGTGATTTTAAGATTCTGGAATTCAGAGAGCCCAACAGCCATGGAAACCAAAATTCCCAGATGCTCAGTTATTTCAAGTTTTCCAATATGTTGTGATTGCAGACATGCTAGGTTGTGCTATTTCAAATTGCTGAGGGGCCAGGACTTTGCAATCCCAAGATTCTATGATTGAGAACTTTAATATTTTTCCATTAGAATTTTATTTTTATTTTTATTTTTTTGGAGATAGAGTCTCACTGTGTCGCCCAGGCTGGAGTGTAGTGGCGTGATCTTGGTTCACAGCAAGCTCCGCCTCCCAGGTTCATGCCATTCTCCTGCCTCAGCCTCCCAAGTAGCTGGGACTACAGGTGCCCGTCACCACGCTTGGCTATTTTGTATTTTTAGTAGAGACAGGGTTTCACCGTGTTAACCAGGACGGTCTTGATCTCTTGACCTTGTGATCCACCCACCTCGGCCTCCCAAGGTGCTGGGATTACAGGTGTAAGCCACCATGCCTGGCCTAGAATTTCATTTTAAAAGACTAGAAGGAAATGCCTGGGTGTGGTGGCTCATGTGTGTAATCCCAGCACTTTGGGAGGCTGAGGAGAGTGGATCACCTGAGGTCAGGCAGGAGTTCAAGACCAGCCCAGCCAACATGGTGAAACCCCGTCTCTACTAAAAATACAAAAATTAGCTGGGCATGGTGGCACACGCCTGTAATCCCAGCTATTCAGGAGGCCGTGGCACAAGAATAACTTGAACCCAAGAGGCAGAGTTATAGTGAGCTGAGATGGCGCTACTTGGGTGACAGAGTGAGACTCCATCTCAAAAAAAAAAAAAAGACTAGAAGGAAATATTCAAAATGTTAATGATGGTTCTCTGTGGGTGGTGTGATTTTGTCCTCCTTCTATTTTTATTTATTTTCCCCAAGCTCTCTAATGTGTTGGTGTATGGAAAGCATTAATTTAAAATATAAATCTCAGCTGGGCACAGTGGCTCATGCCTGGTTTGAGACCAGCCTGGACAACATAGTGAGAACTGTCTCTACAAAAAATGTTAAACATTATCCGGGAGTGGTGGTGCATGCCTGTAGTCCCAGCCATGGGGGAGGCTGAGGCACGAGGATCGATGGAGTCCAGTAGGTGGAGGCTGCAGTGAGCCATGATCTTGCCACTGCACTCCAGCCTGGGCAACAGAGTGAGACTCTGTCTCAATAATAATAATAATAACCCTCTATTACAACATATCAGTGCATGAATTTGTGATTTTATAATTCAAAATATGAGCATCTTTAATTGTTAGATTTGGTGACTTCAAGAATCGATAATAATCAGTCCATGATACTAACTTTATCATTTTTTTTTTTAAGAGAAGAGATTCCTTTTATTTTATTTTGAGACAGAATTTCTCTCTGTTGCCCAGGCTGGAGTGCAGTGGTGTGATCTCGGCTCATTGCAGCCTCTGCCTCCTAGGTTCAAGCAATTCTCCTGCCTGAGCCTCCCGAGTAGCTGGGATGACAAGCATGTACCACCAGGCCCGGCTTATTTTTAGTAGAGACGGGATTTCACCATGTTGGCCAGGCTGGTCTTGAACTCCTGACCTCAAGTGATCCACCTGCCTCGGCCTCCCGAAGTGCTAGGATTACAGGCATGAGCCACCGTGCCTGGCCTAACATTATAATTCTAAGATCCTGTCCAATCCTTTAAATGCTCTAGGGCTCTAAAATGTTACTATTCTAAGATGGTGACACTAGTGTTTGATTCTTACATTCTATGACTTTTTAAGTTTCTCTGTGGCCAGGACTTTGTGATTCTACAATGGGATGCTCAACCATTTCAACATGCTGTTATTCTTCCCCTCTTGATTTCAAAATCCTCAGCCTCAAGGTTCCTTGCCTTTACTCTCAGGAGGACCTGGGAATAGGCATTTTGGGGTGTCCACCTGACCCCTACTTCTCTGAGAAGTTATCTCTTCCCTCTGTTTAACCACACGGATTATTCAGGTCTGTTCCATGTGGCTTAAACCCTCTTCCCAGTCAGGATGCAGGGACCAAGAACAGCAGGAGACCATCCCCTGGTCCAATGGTGACAGCAGTAAGAGCAGTTAACAGTTATGTGCCAGGTATTATGCTAAGCACTACGTTAATGTATTTCATCTTGGCTGGGTGTGGTGGCTCACGCCTGTAATCCCAGCACTTTGGGAAGCCAGGGCAGGCAGATCACTTGAGGTCAGGAGTTCAAGCCAACATGGTGAAACCCCATCTCTACCAAAAATACAAAAATTAGCTGGGTGTGGTGGCATATGCCTGTAATCCCAGCTATTTGGGAGACTGACGCAGGAGAATCGCTTTAACCCAGGAGGTGGAGTCCCGCACTCAGCCGAGACTCACTTTTTGTTTATTTATTTATTTAGAGATGGAGTCTTGCTGTGTCACCCAGGCTGGAGTGCAGTGGTGCGATCTCGGCTCACTACAACCTCCGCCTTCTGGGTTTAAGCGATTCTCCCACCTCAGCCTCCTAAGTAGCTGGGATTACAGGCGAGCGCCACCACTCCTGGCTAATTTTTGTATTTTTTTTACTAGAGACAGGGTTTCATCATGTTGGTCAGGCTGGACTCGAACCTCTGAGCTCATGATCCACCCACCTCAGCCTCCCAAAGTGCTGGGATTACAGGCATGAGCCACTGCACCCGGCTGAGACTCACTATTTTATAAGGGAGAGCAAAGCCAGGCACAGTGGCTCATGTCTCTAATCCCAGCACTTTGAGAGGCTGAGGCAGGCGGATCACTTGAGGTCAGGAGTGTGAGACCAGGGTGGCCAACACAGTGAAACCTCATCTCTACTAAAAACACAAAAATTAGCCAGGTGTGGTAGCACAGGCTTATAATCCCAGTTACTTGGGAAGCTAAGGTGGGAGGATGGCTTGAACCTGGGAGGTGGAGGTTGCAGTGAGCGGAGATCAAGCCACTGTACTCCAGCCTGAGTGACGGAGCAAGACTCTGCCTGGAAAAAAAAAAAAAAAAAAAAAAGAGGAGAGAGCAGAGCAAACACAAGAGACACAGAGACAAAGAGGGAGAGAAGAGAGGGTGACTGCTTTGATTCAGGCAAGACTTCTCAGTCCCAGAATGAACTCACTGTTGTGCCAAGACTTAGTCATGTCCAGGAGTAAGACTCGAGATTGCTGAAGGAATGCCCGGGGAAGGGCACAGGTACAGGTTATTGCAGAGAAGGAGCAGAGTACATCTCCATGTAGCCATGACTCCCAGATGGCCCTCCATACACTCACACACAGGTATGCCTAAAGACTACATTTCCCAGCATCCCATTGCAATGGGGCTCCTGGGCAGTGGGAGTGGGTGGAGTGATGTGTGAACTCTCAGGTTCTGCCTGAAAGGGGAAAGCACACTTTCTCTTCTTCTCTCTTCCTGGCTGGAGGGCAGACTTGGTGACAGCTATCTAGGACCATGAGGGCAGGCTCACCCCCTGATGGATGGCAGAGCCTCAGGTAGATGGAGCCTAAGTCCTGACTCCAGTGAGCTGCCTACAGTCCTGGGCTGCAAACTCCTGGACTTTTACTCAAAAGAGGAGTACACTTCGATCTCATCTACACTGTATTTGGGGGGCTCTTTGCTACAGCCCTTGGATCCACGTAGCAAACATACCCGTTTCCTCCTGTATTACTTACCATGCTCTGTAGCTGCTCTGGTGGGCTGCTCTGGGACGGGGCCGGGGGTGGAATGGGAGCTGGTGGGGCAGGAGCAGGAGGCCCTGCCCTGGCCTCAGATCCCTCAGTGATGGTGGACAGCTCTGGCTCCGGCCCCCCGGGCCCTGGCCCCCCATGGCGATGGAAGAGGCGGCTGATGATCTGCTGGTACTGTTTCTTGTGGGTAGGGGGCAGGGCCACGGCAGGGGCCTGCTCCATGGAGCCCCTGCGTTTGAGGGGCCGGGGAATTTCCGCCAGCACCCGTGCCACCTCCTCCAGCTCGGGCACCGACTGTGCCTCCGGTGGCAGTGCTGGCTGCAGCCTCGTGGGGCTGAGAGGCCTTGCTACAGTGCCTTCATCCACATCGCCAGCCTCCAGCACTGGGGTCAGCAGCCCCTCTATCTCCAGCTCAGGCTCCAGCTCGGTGGGGGGTTTGGGTGGTCCTAGCCGGAACAAGAGCCCCATCAGAAGACAGGTCCCCAGGAGACAGCCAGGACTCCCTCTCCACAACTTCCAGGACATACAACCAGTATGTGACCTCAGGGAAGTTCCTTGCCCTCTCTGGGCTACACTTTCCTTGGGCTGTGAATAATATACAATTATGATGCCTCCCATTTATTGAGCAGTTAGTATGTGCCTGGCGCTTTACATGCCTACCTTACTGTAATCTCACCACTGCCTTGTGAGGTAGATAGACTGCCATCTCCACATTACTGAAAGGGAATCTGGGCCTCAGAGAGGACAAGCCAGTTGCCCAAAGCCATGCTTGAACTCAGTTCTGGCTGACTCTAGAATCCACTTCTACCAACCATGATAGATGTGACTTTCTGAGATCCTAAGAACTTCCTCTCCTAACATCTCAGGCAGAAAACTCCAGCAGGAAGTAGAATCCTGGTGTTTAATGATTTCTTCTCTGTCTTACTCACTCTGGCAGTAAAGCAAGTGGAAATAAAAATACGCATTATTGGCTGAGTGGAGTAGCTCATGCCTGTAATACCAGAACTTTGGGAGGCTGAGGCAGGCAGATCTCTTGAGGTCAGGAGTTTGAGACCAGCCTGGCCAACATGGTGAAATCCCATCTCTACTAAAAATACAAAAAAAAAAAAAAAATTTGCTGGGCGTGGTGGCACCTGCCTGTCATTCCAGCTACTCGGGAGGCTAAGGCATAGGAATCACTTGAACCCAGGAGGCGGAGGTTGCAGTGAGCTGAGATTGCACCACTAGACTCCAACCTGGGTGATAGAGTGAGATTCCATCTCTCTCTCTCTCTCTCTACACACACACACACACACAAAACATTATGTATATAATGTATATATATTTATATATAGTATGTATATATATATAAATAATACACACACACACACGTCTGGGCGTGGTAGCTCATGCCTGTAATCCCAGCACTTTAGGAGGCCGAGGTGGGCGGATCACCTGAGGTCAGGGATTTGAGTCCAGACTGGCCAACATGGCAAAACCTTGTTGCTACTAAAAATACAAAAAATTAGTTGGGTGTGGTGGTGCATGCCTGTAATCCCAGCTACTTGGGAAGCTGAGGCAGGAGATTCACTTGAACCTGGGAGGTGGAGGTTGCAGTGAGCTGAAATCTCACCATTGCACTCCAGCCTGGGCAACAAGAGTGAAACGCCTTCCCAAAAAAAAAAAAAAAGCCACACACACATATGCATTATTTCATTGAATCCCCATCACAATTCTATAGGGTAGATACTATTAATCTCTCTTCACAGATGGGAAACAGAGGTTCAGACAAGTAATTTATCCTCAGTCACACAGCAAGTCAGCAGTGTTAGCCAGGATGGTCTTGATCTCCTGATCTTGTGATCTGCCTGCCTCGGTCTCCCAAAGTGCTGGGATTACAGGTGTGAGCCACTGTGCCGGGCTTTTTTTTTTATTATTTATTTTTATTTTTTTTATTTTTTAGTAAAGATGGGGTTTCGGCCGGGCGCGGTGGCTCAAGCCTGTAATCCCAGCACTTTGGGAGGCCGAGACGGGCGGATCACGAGGTCAGGAGATCGAGACCATCCTGGCTAACATGGTGAAACCCTGTCTCTACTAAAAATACTAAAAAACTAGCCGGGCGAGGTGGCAGGCGCCTGTAGTCCCAGCTACTCGGGAGGCTGAGGCAGGAGAATGGCGTAAACCCAGGAGGCGGAGCTTGCAGTGAGCTGAGATCCGGCCACTGCACTCCAGCCTGGGCGACAGAGCGAGACTCCGTCTCAAACAAAAAAACAAAAAACAAAAAAGACGGGGTTTCACCGTGTTAGCCAGGATGGTCTCGATCTCCTGACCTTGTGATCTGCCCACCTCGGCCTCCCAAAGTGCTGGGATTACAGGCGCGAGCCACCGCACCCGGCCTTCTTTTGTATTTTTGATAGAGATGGGATTTCGTCATGTTGGCCAGGCTAGTCTCGAACTCTTGACCTCAAGTAATCTGCCCACTTCGGCCTCCCAAAGTGTTGGGATTACAGGTGTGAGCAACTGCACCTGGCCCATCAGGTGCTGTTTTAAGGACTTTATATGAATTTAATAACATATGTCAATAAGATAGATTCTATCACTATTTGCCTTTTTTTTGAGACAGAGTCTCGCTCTGTCACCCAGGCTGGAGTGCAGTGGCGCAATCTCAGCTCACTGCAACCTCCACCTCCCAAGTGATTCTACTGCCTCAGCCTCCTGAGTAGCTGGGACTACAGGCACCTGCCACCACACCCAGATAATTTTTGTATTTTTAGTAGAGATGGGGTTTCATCATATTGGCCAGGCTGGTCTCAAACTTCTGACTTTGTGATCCACCCGCCTTGGCCTCCCTAAGTGCTGGGATTACAGGCGTGAGCCACTGCGCCCGGCGCATTATTTGCCTTTTACACTTAAGAAAATTGAGGCCCAGAGAGGTTAAGTGACTTCCCCAAGGTCACACAACCGGGCAGTCTGGCTTCAGGGTCCACACTTAACCTTTGCACTGTCCCTGACTCCTACCCAAATTCCCAAGCTCACCTGGCCTAGCTCTCTGCAGGGACAGTGCTTATAAAGGGGCATTTGGCTGTGATCTCCCCACCTCCCCAGGGCTGGTCTGGTCCCCCTGACAATTTGTTCTCCCTTCACCCAGTCCTCTAGGGCCCTCATTGCTGACTCACCTTCGTTCACAGGGGGCCATGTCTGTTGGGGAGGCTGGGGGGCTGGGGTAGGGGGTTGGGGTTGTGGCTGGGGCTGTGGGGGCAGCTGGGGCTGTGGTTGTGGCTGGGGCTGTGGTTGTGGCTGGGGCTGGGGAGGCAGCTTAGGCAGGGGTGCTCTGGTGAAGAGGGGGGACCCAGGGAGCATGGTGCGGCTGGCCCCGTGCTCCCAGAAGGCATTCTGCAGCTTGAAGATCATGCTGAGGGGGATGGGACGCTGGCGCGGGGCCCCGCGGGGCTGGGGGCTGGAGGGGGGCATGGGGATGCGGCTGACGGGCTGCCAGCTGCGAGGCAAAGTGCCTGACGGCCCCGCGGAGCCCAGCGAGCGGCGGTAGCTCCCCGCGTCGGAACGCCGGTCGCTGGCCAGAGGAGAGACTTTGTAATTGCGCGGCAGGGTGGCGCTGGTGAGGTTGTCCTGGGGAAGAGGGCAGGGAGAAGGGGATCGGTTGAGAGA
The DNA here is from genome assembly GCF_049350105.2 of Macaca mulatta. Classification (NCBI taxonomy): domain Eukaryota; kingdom Metazoa; phylum Chordata; class Mammalia; order Primates; family Cercopithecidae; genus Macaca; species Macaca mulatta. The sequence continues at coordinate 57,916,344 of NC_133424.1, forward strand.
GGGAAGGTGGAGGGGAGGTAGGGAGAGGAGGTGAGGGAAGCCCTGGGAGTGAGGGAGAAGAAAGGGTGAGGAAGGGGCAGAAACCCGGCGCAGTGAAGGGAGAGCATGGGAAAGGGCGCCGAGACCCCGATCGCAGCCACCAGGGAGAGACTGGCCGTGACCCCGCTCCCCGACCCGGCTCCTCGACCTTCCCCAGCCTCTCCTCCCCAGGCGTCGCCTCCTCACCTTGCCGGTGCCCCCCAGTCCATCCAGGCTGCTCTCCCTCCAAGGCAACAACTGCAGGCTCGGCGAGGCGGGCCGGGCGAAGACATCCAGGCCTATGGGGCGAGAATCGTCAGGGTCTGGGGGGCTGCCTCTCCTCTAGGTCGTCCACTCACCGGGCCTCCACCACTCACGTTCATAGCTCGCTGTCTGCGAAGGCTTCTTCTCGTACGCCACGTCCAGGTCAGACTCGTTCCAGGCTTTCGGGGGCCGCCGGCGCAGTGTCAGGTCGTCTGGGGAGAAGTTTCCAGTGAGGTTGAGATGGAGGGGTGGTGAGTCCCGGATCCCTCCTCCCGCTTCGGGCCCCCAGGTTCACCTTGCGCGCGCAGAGGCGGGGCGAAGGCGCTACCGCCCGAGCCTAGCAGGGAGCTCCCGAAGGCGGATGCCGGCGCGTCGTAGGCGGTGGCAGGGGGACGCGGTGAAGGCCCGCGCTCTGGGAAGAAGGCCTGGGGCCCCTCCGCCAGGGGGCTGCCGCGGGGGGAGGCTGCGCGGCCCAGGAAGTCGAAAGGCGTGGGAGGACCCTGCTGGCGTAGCGGGCCTGGCCCGGGCCGCGGGGAGGGCGCACGGCCAAGGGAGCTGCCTGCGCCATCGAAGGCACGGGGTCTGGGCGAGGGCGCGCGGTCCAAGCTGCCGTAGGCGTCCGGCTGCAGGTAGAGCGGGGTGCGTGGTGACGACGGCCGGCCTTTGGGGGACAGCGGGCTGTAGGGGTGTAGGGTTGGGGCACTCTCTGATCGTCCGAATGGGGTGTCTGCGCCGTCGGTGGCCGCCTTCCGGGGGGACCCTCGGCTGCCAAAGGGCTCAGGGATGGAGCTGGAGCTGTACCGGGGCGGCTGTGGGGAGGCCAGAACATTGAGGGATGGATCAAAGAAGACATTAGTGGAAGGGTTGGTGTGTGTGAGGGGGTGTCAAGAGAGATCACTGGAGGTCAACCCAGAGGAGGCCGACCGACGATGGAAATTCAGGCACAGAGAGCCCAGGTGAGGAGTGGTGGGGAGACAGCCGTGGCTAGCCCATTACGCTATGTCGCCTTTATGCCGCTTAGGTAAACGTCTCTTTCCTTCCGATGGTCCCGTTACATGTCCACCTCCACTGGTCCCCTCTTTCTTTTCTTTTCTTTTCTTTCTCTCTCTCTCTTTTTTCTTTCCTTGGCTCACTGCAGCCACGACCTCCCGGACTTAGTGTGATCCTCCCACCTCAGCCTCTTGAGTAGCTGGGATTACAGGCATGCATCACCACACCAGGCTAACTTTTGTATTTTTAGTAGAAACAGGGTTTCACCATGTTAGCCAGGTTGGTCTTGAACTCCTGACCTCAAGTGATCCGCCTGCCTCCCAAAATGCTGAGATTACAGGCGTGAGCCACCGTGCCCGGCCAGATTTTTAAAAAATTATTTGTAGAGGCTGGTCTCGAACTCTTAGGCTCAAGCAATTCTCTCGCTTCGGCCTTCCAAAGTGTTGGGATTCCAGGCCTGAGCCATCGCGCCTGGCCTGGTCCCCTTTTTTCAAGTTCCCTTGAAGAGCCCACAACCTGCATAACTATATGGGGCAATCTTGCCTGAAATCCAGGCCTCTGGTCTGGGGTCTGGAGAGAAGCTGGCTTTGGAGGTCAAGGCGGGAACCAGGCTTACCCTAGAAGGGGGTCCGGCCTGCGGGCCAGGAGGCGCAGGAGAGTCTGACCACAGCGACTCCAGCTGCTTGGTCAGTTCATCCACCTTGGCCGCTGCCGTGTCCAGCTCCATCTGCTTCAGATCCATGTGTTTCATGGCCAGCGCTGGGGAGGCGGAGTGGAGGTAAGGACCAGGCCTCCTGGCAGGGGCTGGCCTCAGCACCCCCCGCCCGCTGCCGAGGACCCCGCCCCGCCAGCCCCCCTCCCACTCCAGCTCACACTGGAAGTTCATGTCCAGAAAGTCCCGCGCGCTCTGGAATGCCTCGCTGTCCATGGTGCCGGCCGGAGCGGGCGCCTGCATGGTGGGGAGGGAGGGAGCCGGCTAAGACCCCGCCCCTCTAGACTCCGCCCTTAGGGAGCCAGGGGCCGTCAGGAGCGGGACAACGCCTTAACTCAGTTCCTTCCCCCGGAAGCCCTTTACCCTTTCACCTCCCCAGCTGGGAAATGCCAACTCCTCCAAAGCCAAGTCCATGCGCCACGGAGAAGTCCAAACCCAGTCTAAAGGCTCCGGATAATTCACTTTCTGTCTTTTTTTTTTAAGACGGAGTCTCGCTCTGTCGCCCAGGCTGGAGTGCAATGACGCGATCTCGGCTCACTGCAACCTCCACCTCCCGGGTTCAAGCGATTCTCCTGCCTAGCTGGGACTACAAGCGCATGCCATTACGCCCGGCTAATTTTTGTAGTTCTGAGATTACAGGCGTGAGTCACCGCGCCCGGCCGTGTCCATCTCTTTATCTCAGTCCTAAGAAGACCTGAATCACTCCTTGAACAATTATCTATTGATCACCTACAATGTGCCGGTAAACAGGATGAAATAACTATGAATTACTGAATGTTTACGAGAGACCAGGACATACTGTGCTAGATCCTGTTTTTTTGTTTGTTTGTTTCTTGTTTTGTTTTAATAATAATAATTCTGCTGTCTGCTGTGTACTAGAACCCATGCCTACTGCTTGGGGTATAATGTAGTAAATGTAGTAAAAACAACAGCCGCCAGGCGCGGTGGCTCACGCCTGTAATCCCAGTACTTTGGGAGACCCAGGCGGGCGGATCACGAGGTCAGGAGATCGAGACCATCCTGGCTAACACAGTGAAACCCCGTCTCTACTAAAAAGACAAAAATGTAGCCGGGCGTGGTGACGGAAGCCTGTAGTCCTAGCTAGTCGGGAGGCTGAGGCAGGAGAATGGTGTGAACCCGGGAGGCGGAGCTTGCACGGAGCCTTGGCAATAGTGCGAGACTCCATCTAGAAAGAAAAGAAAAAGAAAGAAAGAAAGAAAGAAAGAAAGAAAGAAAGAAAGAAAGAAAGAAAGAAAGAAAATAAGTATTAAAAAAAATACACAACAATAACCAGCCAGGCGCAGTGGCCCGTGCCTGTAACCCCAGCACTTTGGGAGGATGAGGTGGATGAATCGCTTGAAGCCAGGAGTTCGAGACCAGCCTGACCAATAAGGTGAAACCCCGTCTCTACCAAAAATACAAAAGTTAGCTGGACATGGTGGCATGTGCCTGTAATCCCAGCTACTCAGGAGGCTGAGGCACAAGACTCACTTGAACCTGGGAGGCACAGGTTGCAGTGAGTATAGATTGTGCCACTGCACTCCAGCCTGGGTGACAGAGCAAGGCTCTATTAAAAAATAATAATAATTATTGAGAGGCCACTCCCTTCTAGAGTGGTGAGAAATGACGTGCACTCAAAGCTTCATTCAATGGTCAAACCCACCCTAGCAGGCAAGAAAGCATGGCTCAGAAACATATATTCAAGGTCACCCTGCAAGAAGTTGGTAGTTATGGGTTTCACACCCGGATCTAACTTATTCTGGGTCATCTCCACCAGATTAGAGGGGTCCCAAAGGGAAGCGACTGCTCAGCTTCCTTTCCTTAGGGTCCCCATCCAGTGGGAGGTCTGGCTCTTACTGATCCATTGTTAGCAAGAGGAACAGGGAGGTGGCCGGGGCGGAGGGGTAGCTGTGGTCACTGGCCCAGTGGGAGGGAGCTAGGCCACCAGGAACCGGTCAGGCCAGCACCTTCCCTATCCCCATGCTAGCCACCACGCCCACCAGCTCTGCAACCACCCTGCTGCATCCACCGCTTAGCTCTGGCGGTACAGGCAGCAGGGCAGGCTGGGTCATGCTGATACCTGCCTCTGTCTGGAAAGTCAAAGGAACAGAACCTGTTCAAGCTGGCGGCTCATTTGGATGAACAGGGAGTGTGTGACTTTGGGCACTGAGTCCTCTCCACTCACTGGGCCTCAGTCTCCCCAACAGTGAAAGGAGGCAAATCACTTTTTTTTTTTTTTTTTGAGACAGGGTCTCACTCTGTCACCCAGGCTGCAATTGTGACTCACTGCAGCCTCTCGACCTCCCAGCTCAAGTGGTCCTCCCGCCTCAGCCTCCTGAGTAGCTGAGACTATAGGTACAGGCTTGCGCTACCACACCTAGCCAATTTTTTAAAAAAATTTTGTAGAGACAGGGGTCTCACTTTGTTGCTCAGGCTGGTTTTGAACTCCTGGGCTCAAGCAATCTCCCGCCTCAGCCTCCCAAAGTGCTGAGATTACAGGCATGAGCCACCACACCTGGCCAAACCAGCTATTCTGAAAGGCCCCTTTAATCTCTATGAGCCCTAGACTCTGAAACTGTAAGAACCCTAGGACTGTAACTAAAGTTCTTTTTTTTTTTTTTTTTTTTTTTTTTTGAGACAGAGTCTCGCTCTGTCACCTAGGCTGGAATGCAGTGGCGTGATCTTGGCTCACTGCAAGCTCCGCCTTCCAGGTTCACACCATTCTCCTGCCTCAGCCTCCCCAGTAGCTGGGACTACAGGAGCCCACCACCTCGCCCAGCTAATTTTTTGTATTTTTAGTAGATACGGGGTTTCACCATGTTAGCCAGGATGGTCTCGATCTCCTGACCTCGTGATCCACCCACCTCGGCCTCCCAAAGTGCTGGGATTACAGGTGTGAACCACCACACCCTGCCTGACGGTAACTAAAGTTCTATGAAGTCTAAACCCCTCAGCTTAAGAGCCTATTGTTGGAAAGCTCTGAGTCCAAGATTCTATCTTTGGAACATTCTAGAATTCTCCAATTTGTCTAACCCAGAATTCTGAGTCTTTCTGTACCACATTCTACCTAACCCAGGATTGCACTGCCCTGGAAGTCTAGATGGATGGTATAGTGGGGCTGGTAAAAGCACGAGTAAGAAGTCAGACTTCAAGAATTCAAATCTGAGGGCTGGGCATAGTAGCTTCCGCCTGTAATGCTTGCACTGTGGGAGGCCGAGGGGGGAGGACTGCTTGAGGCCAGGAGTTCAAGACCAATCTGGCCAACATAGTGAGACCCCATTTCTTAAAAAATAATAAAAAAAAAAAAAGCCGGGCGCGGTGGCTCAAGCCTGTAATCCCAGCACTTTGGGAGGCCGAGACGGGTGGATCACAAGGTCAGGAGATCGAGACCATGCTGGCTAACCCGGTGAAACCCCGTCTCTACTAAAAAAATACAAAAAACTAGCCGGGCGAGGTGGCAGGCGCCTGTAATCCCAGCTACTCGGAGGCTGAGGCAGGAGAATGGCATAAACCCGGGAGGCGGAGCTTGCAGTGAGCTGAGATCCGGCCACAGCACTCCAGCCTGGGCGACAGAGCGAGACTCCGTCTCAAAAAAAAAAAAAAAAAAAAAAGAATCAAATAATCAAATCTGGCAGCACCACCGTCCAACCCTGACCAGAGTACCTCAGTTTCCTAATCTGTAAAATGGAGATAAATAACAGTTCATCTCATAGGACTATTGTAAGAATCCACCTGGTCAGAAGGTGCAGGAAGAATTCAGGGCTCTGAGAATTGAGACCTTAGGAAGAAGAGACTACAGGAATAAAAACTGAGGCATTGGCCGGGCGCGGTGGCTCAAGCCTGTAATCCCAGCACTTTGGGAGGCCGAGACGGGCGGATCACGAGGTCAGGAGATCGAGACCATCCTGGCTAACACCGTGAAACCCCGTCTCTACTAAAAATATAAAAAACTAGCCGGGCGAGGTGGCGGGCGCCTGTAGTCCCAGCTACTCCGGAGGCTGAGGCAGGAGAATGGCCTAAACCCGGGAGGCGGAGCTTGCAGTGAGCTGAGATCCGGCCACTGCACTCCAGCCCGGGCTACAGAGCAAGACTCCGTCTCAAAAAAAAAAAAAAAAAACTCAGGCATTTAGAATTTCAGAGATACACAAACAATATTTTGTTAACTGTCTGTTAAAACAGATAAATGAGCAAGTCTGTGCAGCCTCCAATGCCAGCATTCCCGCAGTAAGTGACTCTTTTTTTTCTTTTTTTTCCGTAGAGACTTGGTCTCCCTTGCGCCTGCGGTCAGGCTGGTCTCGAACTCCTAGCCTCATGGAATCCTCCCCGGCTCGATCTCCCAAAGTATTGGGATTACAGGCGTGAGCCACGGCGCCATGATCCCCAAATTTCCAAGATTCTCAGATTCCATGCTGACATCCTCTGGGTCTAAAGAAATGTCAACCCTGGGTGTGGGGCTGTGGCGGGGACAGGCGATGGGGACGTCGGAGCCACCAGGGGGCGGTCACGCCCCGACCCCCGCCAGGAGGGCGGACTGCGCCTGAGCTCAGGCCCCGGGAATGCGCAGCGGGCCCGGGCAGGTGCTGTACATCCCGCGGCGAGGGAGCGGGGCCGGGCGGGATACAAGGGCGGGGCGCGGGGGTGGCGCGGGCCGTGTGTCTGTTCCCAGGCCTCTGCCCCTGACCTCCGCCTCCGAGTCCTCTCCCCTGGGCTCCCCTCCAGCTCTAGCTCCTAGCTCTCCAGCGGGCTCCAGTCCAGCCGCAGGTACTCTCCCCTGGGCTCCTCTCTCAGCTCCACCCCTGGCTCTCCTTCCCTGGCCTCCTCTGCACCCCAGCCAGGTTCTTTAGGGCTAAGGATCCTGTGGACTTCCTGGAGGAGTCATCTTCAGTAGGAAGCGGGTCAGAGAGCCAGACTGAGCTGGGAACACCCAGGCTGGACTCCTACATCCCTGTCGGGTCACACTGAATCTGGGAGAGGCTCCACTGTCTCTGGGACTCAGTTTCCTCCTTTGTGGACGTCTGTGGAATGGGCTAGGGCCTTTCCTGCTCTAAGCCTCTACTTGGGCTTGTTATTTAGCTTCTCTGTGCCTGTTTCCTCGTGTGGACCATGGGAGGAATTAATACCTTCACCTCGAAGGGGTATGAGGACTGAGTGACATTTATAAGCCGTGATTAGAACAATGCCGTGCACGAAATAAAGTTCACACATACAGGATTCATAATTACCAGATGTCTTTGGCTGTCCATTATAACACAGGGTCTGGCAACAGAGTGAGGGGTCGAGACTCAATGTAATTTTTTTCCCCCTAAAAGGGTCCTTTCAACTCTTTCTGAGATCATACAAGCCCTGAGTTTTGACACCCAGGGTCTCAACTTCCTGAGCCCTTGCCTCTCAGAGTCCTCAATTCCCCCTGTACATTCCTGAGCCTGGCCAGTGATCATTCTCAGTCACTTAGGGATGGGGGGCTGGGAGAGCCCTGGAAGATTCCAGACAGAAGCTGGCAAAAGCCCAGGGTGTGAGCAATATCCACCCTCCAGCCTCTGTTTCTCCATTCGTAATGAGGAGTCCTTCTTTGGGGTCAGCAAACCTTATTTAAAGGGAAACCTCTCTGCCACCCAAGACTCCTCTAGACAATGAGAACTTTCCTACCTACCTACCAGCTCTGAGCTTGGCACACCAGAGCCCTGTCTTGGCAGCCACGGTTATTATTTTTAATTTCATTTCAGGCTATCATCAAATGTCCTTCAAGTCCAGACATTGGGAAACACCCATCTCATCAGATGCCCGCCTCCCCCATTCTGTTTTTAATCCCCCCTCTTAGGACGCATGGGGGTGGAGAGAAGGGGGAGACAGACAGAGGGAGGTGCCTGGTCCTGCCCTCCCCCGGCCTCAAGGACAGACAGACACCTCCAGAATTAGCCTCTGTCCCTCCCTTATCTCCCACAATACCTCAGGTCAGACAGATGGGCGTGGAGGTGACATTTCTCACCTCAGGGTCAGGGCAAGGAGCCCTGAGGCAGAAGGTTAGTGAGAAAATCTGGCTGGGGCGGAGAGAATCCCGTCCCCCAGAGAGCTGCAGAAGGAGGAGGCAGAATCCTGACCCCACAAACTGCTGCCTGTGTGAGCTCCAAGCCTCAGTTTACCCCTTCCTCTCCGTGTAATGGTTAAATGCTCGGCTATGCAAACCTCCCAGAATCCAACAGCCGCTTTCCGGAATTCTGCCCTGGGTTCTAGAACTACCTGTGCAAACTCAGCTGTTTCCCACCCCATAAAGCAATAGGGGAGCCCACCTCCGCCAGGGGGTGCCCTAGGGCGGATGTCCCTTCTCTGGTTAGGCAGGTCTGACGCCCAGGTTAATGACATGTTGGGTTCGCTCAGTGGCACAAGGAGGTTGGAGATCTGCCTCGGTGTTTTCTCTCCTCCCCCGCCCCCATCCCCGAGCCGAAAAGTCGGGGGAGAGCCGGGACACAGCCTCCGGAGGGACCCCGGGTACCTGTCATGCTCCACTTCAGGAACCCAGGCTCCACTATCCCTGCCCCACCCTTAATTCTGCTCAGAGACCTAGAAGATCGGTGGAGACAGCAGCTTGAGGGTGGCAAGGGGGTCACCCATTTCACCCTGAGCCCCACCAGTCTGAGCCTCTCATTTCTGACCAACACTCGGGGATTCGAACCCCTATACTACCCAAAGACTCGGCTTCCTAGAGCCCTCCCAGTTCGAGAGACTCAGGAATTCCAGCTCCAACGTCTCCCCGGGGTGAAGGGGTCGAATCCCTCCATTCCAAGAATTCAGGCATCCGAACCCGCTTTCCTTCCCTCCAGTAAAACAGGTATCGGAGTTTCCTTCTAAGGATCCAGGTGTCGGCGCGCCCCAAATTCCGCCCTGGGACCTGGCGTCCAAGTCCCCTCCCAATCCTCCCAGGAACGTGAGTGTTGGGCTCTTTCAGGGCCTCTGGTCCCCAGGAGGGTGAAACTCACGGATCCGGGCAGATCCTGGCACCGGGGGGCTTCCTCCGGCTCGGGCTTCGGCTTCGGGGAGCGGAGAACGGGGCGGGGCAGGAGCTGGGAACAGGTTAGACGACGTGACTTGGGCTGGAGGGAGGCGGGTCCCGGAGGGGAGGGGGAGCCGAGGTCGCCTCGAGCACCTTGGGACTTGTAGTCCCGGAGGGATAGGACGTAGCCCGAGACGATACCATTTGGATTCACCCAGAGTCCATTTCACAGACAAGAAGGGCGAGGCCCAGAAGCCGAGAGCGACCTGGCCAGGGAGATACAGAAGAGCCGAGAGGCCTGCCTCGCTGTGGCTGCAGAAGACTGACTCCTGAGCCCTTGCTCCACCCCTTCAGGCGCAGTTTCCCCTTTCCTGATCAGTATCCCCCCGGGTCTCTGAGCCCTAATCTCCCCGTCGATAAAAAGTCCGGATTGGATCTTTAAAGGATGTCCTAGCAAGAGTTCAAAATCTTAATTTGGACTACAACCCCCAGCAGCCTCCGCGACCGACCTCGGGCGACTCTTTTCCTCGGGTCCTCTGGGAATTGTAGTCCTGGAGCCCGCAGGAGCAGCACCCCGGTGTCTCTCTCGCCCACGCGAAGGGAACCGTCTGGAGATCCCGGGGAGGGGAAACATTTCCCCTTTCCCTTGACCCTCCCTCCGCTCTGGAAAGCCTCTCCCACCTGGGTAGAAGGGGTGCCCCAATTCTGGAGTAGGATCTTAAATCTTGGCAGAGGGGGCGGGAAGTGGCGCTGACACACCGGCCAGGAATGCAGTCGGGTCACCCTGTCTAGCCACCTTCCCGCGGCTCCAACCGCCGCCCAACGCGGGGCGGCCCCAGTGGAAAGGGACGTGGGTGCGTCCCCCAAATCTGCATCCACGTGCGGCTGTTTACACGCGCCCTGGGGCAGGGAGGAGTTGCCGATCAGGTCCCTTCCTGAAAGTCATCGAGGCTTCCCACGCATGAGACTAAACCCCCGAGGGCATCTACAAGTCCCATTTAATCCACAAGCGCTACACCGTGCTCAGCACCACTCCACGCGTGTCGGGCTCCTGGGTCCGAGTCTCCTCCCTCAAGAACCACAAGCTCCTCCCCCTATGTTTCCCGCTCCCCCGGAGTTCAGAAGCCCCGCCCCTGGCTGGAACTTCACGCCCTCCGGACGGATTGCCCCTATTTCTCCATTTTCCCGCTTCTCCCAGTCAAGTTCTGAACTTCCGAGGCATCTGGACCTCCCCAGAAGGCATTTAACACAGAAAGCACAGCCCTGCTAACTAGGATTCTTACCTATCTCTTTAAGAATTTCAGACCAATCGACCGTCCTGTCTCTTTAAGACTTAGGAAGAGCAGTGTGGCTGCCCCTTTAAGGAGGCGTTGCAACAAACCATATTGGACAGACGATGGGGGCGACCCATCGGGACCCGACGGGCCTCTGACTCCAGCAAAACAACGAATCAGCGGCTTTCGGGAATACATTTCTCCGAAAAAGACTTCTTCCTCGGTTTTCTGATCTGCACACGTGGAAATTTCCCCCAGTTTTTCCTGCAGAACGGGAGTCGAGCGATACCTACCCCCGCGCTCCAGCACCAGTTGGGCGCTCCCGGATGAGGCCTTACCCCTTTGGATCCACGTGGTCTGCAACTGGGTGTGAGCAGCCCGGGCTACTGGGTCGCCTGTGGTGTGGGTCCCGGGATGGAGGAGCCCCAGGCCGGCGGTGAGCGTGCGTGTTGACGGGGTGCGGAGGGTGCGCTGGTGGGAGGAGAAAGGGGCGCCCGGGAAGGTTCGGGCCGAAAAGGAGGCGTCCCTGGAAGCAGGACTTGCGGAGAGCGTGCATTCCCAGTGGGCGAACGGGAATACGAACAGAGAGAGGGTTATCTTGTTGGGGGCTACCCGTGGAGAGCAAGGCGCCCCCAGGGGTTGGATCGGTGAAGTTGAGGTCGCCTCTGGGGAACAGGTGGGCAGAAAGGAGGAACCAGGTTGAGGGGATTGGAGTGCTCACGAGGTTAAGACCAACGGACCGATAGGTGCGCCCTGCAAGATTGGACCGGCAAGGAGGTGTCAGTAGACCCCATTTCCCCTTCTGCTGCAGGTGCTGCTCGGTTCTCTTGTCCCCCTAACTTTATCGCGAAGCCCCCAGCCTCGGAGTCCCCTCGTTTCTCCTTGGAGGCGCTGACGGGTCCAGATACGGAGCTGTGGCTTATTCAGGCCCCTGCAGACTTTGCCCCAGACTGGTGAGTGGTCTTGTTGACGGAAAAGAGGGTCCCGATCCAGACCTCAGGAGCGGGTTCTTGAATTTGTCACAGGAAAGAATTCGAGGCGAGTCACAGAGCACAATGCAAGAGGCAAGTTTATTGGAAACTACTCCTTTACAGAGTAAAGTGTCCTCAGAAAGAAGGAGAAACCCACGACCCTTTGTTAGTATCTCTACTTATAAGGAACTATAATTAAACTTGGAGTGTGCAGATAAGCTCACTAAACGTAGGGGCTATTGGTGTTATCCATGACCATTAATCCTGCAACCTAAGCTTGCTCATTTATATTATATTTAAGTAACGGGGGCTGCATTCTTAGGACATTTGGACATTCTGCAGGCTTGGTGGGACATGTCCTGTATGGCCATACATATTCTGTAATTATAATTGGTGGTCAGCTTGGGATGTGGTTATGTTTAGGCCATAAGCATGAACCTTTTAAGTGCCTAGCTACTCACTTTAAGATGGAGTCACTCATGTTTTATTAAAGACCAGAGGCCACTGGGCGCAGTGGCCCGTGCCTGTAATCCCATCACTTTGGGGGGCCGAGGCGGGCAGATCACTTGAGGTCAGGAGTTCAAGACCAGCCTGGCCAACATGGTGAAACTGTTTCTACTAAAAATACAAAAATTAGCCAGGCATGGTGGCAGGCGCCTGTAATCCCAGCTACTTGGGAGGCTGAGGCAGGAGACTCGCTTGAACCCAGGAGGTGGAGGTTGCAGTGAGCTGAGATTGTGCCACGGTACTCCAGCCTGGGTGACAGAGCAAGAGTCTGTCTCAAAAAAAAAAAAAAAAAAAAAAGCTTCCCTCTCCTGTTCCACTTAAGCCTCTGCCCTCCCTGTTTCTCTCTGTAGCTTCAATGGGCGGCATGTGCCTCTCTCTGGCTCACAGATCGTCAAGGGCAAGTTGGCAGGCAAGCGGCACCGCTATCAAGTCCTCGGCAGCTGTCCCCAGGCTGCAGAAGCGACCCTGCTGGCCCCCTCAACGGAGGCAGGAGGTGGGCTCGCCTGTGCCTCAGCCCTCCAGGGCACCCTAAGGATCCTTGAGGGTCCCCAGCAATCCCTGTCGGGGAGCCCTCTGCAGCTCATCCCAGCAAGTCCCCCACCACAGATCCCCCCTGGCCTGCGGCCTCGGTTCTGTGCCTTTGGGGGCAACCCACCAGTCACAGGGCCTAGGTCAACCTTGGCCCCCAACCTGCTCACCTCAGGGAAGAAGAAAAAGGAGATGCAGGTGACAGAGGCCCCAGTCACTCTGGAGGCAGTGAATGGGCACGGGGTCCTGGAGGTGGACATGGCTTTGGGGTCCCCAGAAATGGATGTGAGGAAGAAGAAGAAGAAGAAAAATCAGCAGCTGAAAGAACCAGAGGTGGCAGGGCTTGTGGGGACAGAGCCCACAGTGGAGACACTGGAGCCTCTGGGAGTGCTGCTCCTGTCCACCACCAAGAAGAGGAAGAAGCCCAAAGGGACAGAAACCTTCGAGCCAGAAGACAAGACAGTGAAGCAGGGACAGAGTAACACGGAGCCTCTAGAAGACACAGTCCTGTCCCCGACCAAAAAGAGAAAGAGGCCAAAGGGGACGGAAGGGATGGAGCCAGAGGAGGGGGTGACAGTTGCGTGTCAGCCACAGGTGAAGGTGGAGCCACTGGAGGAAGGCATCCCTCTTCCCCCGACAAAGAGGAGGAAAAAAGAAAAGGAACAGATTGCAATGATGGAGTCAGGGACGGAGGCGATGGAGCCAGTGGAGCCAGAGATGAAGCCTCTGGAGTTCCCAGGGGGGATGATGGAGCCTCAACAGCCAGGTGGAGCTGAGCCTCAGGCCCAGGCAGCCCTAGCAGCTCCCAAAAAGAAGAGGAAGAAAGACAAACAGCAAAATGCCACAGTGGAGCCAGAGACAGAGGTGGTGGAGCCTGAGCTCCCGGATGACCTTGAGCCTCAGGTAGCTCCCACGTCCACCAAGAAGAAGAAGAAGAAAGAGAGAGGTCACACAATGACTGAGCTGAGGACTGAGCTGATTCAGCCACTAGAGTCTGAGCTGCCAGGGGAGGGACAGCCTGAGGCCAGGGCAACTCCAGGATCCACCAAGAAGAGGAAGAAGCGGAGTCAGGAAAGCTGGATGCCAGAAACAGTGCCCCCAGAGGAGATGCGGGGGCCACCGCTGAATTCAGAGCCTGGGGAGGAGGCTCCCACAGTCCGAGACAAGAAGCGGAGGAAGCAGCAGCAGCCTGTGTAATCTGCCCCGGGGAAACTGAGGAACTAAAGAAAGCTGAAGGTGCCCACCTAGGCCATCTGAAGGTGTCACCCCAACAACCCCTCCCCAGAGACTGCACCAGCATAGCCAACAGGATCCTGGCCTGGGAGGATGCTTTATTTTTACCCTGGGGGTCTCCTTGGCAGCTGGGGTCATCCGGGTACTTTCAAGAAGGGCTCATGCAAGACATCAAAGAGCCTCCGGGCCTGGATGGGAGGGAGAGAAAAATGAGGAACCAGTCATTAAAGGAGCTGTTTCCTGGGCAAATCTAGAGTGGGGTTTCGGTTCTTTTTTTTTCCCCTATACCCTCAAGCATTTATCCATTGAGTTACAAACAATCCAGTTACAATCTTTTTAAGTTATTATTTATTTATTTATTTAGAGGCGGAGACTTGCTCTGTCGCCCAGGCTGGAGTGCGCTGGCAGGATCTCAGCTCACTGCAAGCTCCGCCTCCCAGGTTCACGCCATTCTCCTGCCTCAGCCTCCTGAGTAGCTGGGACTACAGGCGCCTGCCACCATGCCCGGCTAATTTTTTTTTTTTTTTTTTTTTAAGTACAGACGGGGTTTCACCGTGTTAGCCAGGATGGTCTCGATCTCCTGACCTCGTGATCCACCTGCCTCAGCCTCCCAAAGTGCTGGGATTATAGGCGTGAGCCACCGTGCCCAGCTAAGTTACTATTTTTTTTTTTTTGAGACGGAGTCTCGCGGTGTCACCCAGGCTAGAATGCAGTGGTGTGATCTTGGCTCACTGCAACCTCCACCTCCTGGGTTCCAGCAATTCTTCTGCCTCAGCCTCCTGAGTAGCTGGGCCTACAGGCGCCTGCCACCATGCCCGGCTAATTTTTGTATTTTTAGTAGAGATGGGGTTTCACCGTATCGGCCAGGCTGGTCTCGAACTCCTGACCTCATGATCCACCTGCCTTGACCTCCCAAAGTGCTGGGGTAACAGGTGTGAGCCACCGCACCTGGCCAAGTTAAAGTGTACAGTTATTATTGAATATAGTCACCTGGTTGTGCTATCAAATAGTATGTCTTATTCATTCTTTCTCTCTTTTTTTTTTTTGTTTATGTGTGGTACCCATTAACCTTCCCCATCTCCCTGCCAGCCCCTCACTACCCTCCCCAGCCTCCAGGAACCATCCATCTACTCTATCTCCATGAGTTCAACTGTTTTGATTTTTAGATACACCAATAAGTGAGAACATGTGATGTTTGTCTTTCTGTGCCTGGCTTATTTCACTTAACATAATACTCCCCAGTTCATTATGTTGTAAACGACAGGATCTCTTTTTTTTTTTTTTTTTTTTTTGAAAAGGGTCTCTCGCTGTTGCCCAGGCTGGAGTGCGGTGGCACGATCTTGGCTCACTGCAGTCTTCACCTCCCAGATTCAAGTGATTCTCCTGCCTCAGCCTCCTTAGTAGTTGAGATTACAGGCACGCGCCACCACACCCGACTAATTTTTGTATTTTTAGTAGAGACGAGGTTTCACCATGTTGGCCAGGCTGGTCTCGAACTCCTGACCTCAAGTGATCTGCCTGCCTCGGCCTCCCAAAGCGCTGGGATTAGAGGTGTGAGCCACCATGCCCAGCCAGGATCTCATACTTTTTTTTATGGCTGAAGAGTACTCCATTGTGTATAAGTACCACATTTTCTTTGCCTGGTCATCTGCTCATGGACACAGGTTGGTTCCAAATCTTGGCAATGTGAACTGTGCTGTAACAAACAGGAGTGCAGATACCTGTACCATACACTGATTTCCTTTCTTTGGGGATCTACCCAGCAGTGGGATTGCTGGATCGTGTGGAAGCTGAACTTTCAGTTTTTAGAGGAGCCTCCAAACTGTTTTCCATAGTGGTTGTACTAATTTACATTCTCACCGAAAGTATACGAGGGTTCCCTTTTGTTCACATCCTCGCCACCATTTGTTATTGCCTGCCCTTTGGATAAAAGCCATTTCAAGGCCGGGCGCAGTGGCTCACACCTATAATCTCAGCACTTTGGGAGGCTGAGGTGGGTGGATCACCTGAAGTCAGGAGTTCAAGACCAGCCTGACCAACCTGGGGAAACCCCGTCTCTACTAAAAATACAAAAACCAGCGGGGCATGATAGCGGGTGCCTGTAATCCCATCTACTCAGGAGGCTGATGTAGGAGAATCACTTGAACCCAGGAGACGAAGGTTGCAGTGAGCTGAGATCGCACCACTGCACTCCAGCCTGGGCAACAGAGCGAGACTCCATCTCAAAAAAAAAGCCATTTTAATGGACCTGAGATGGTATCTCATTATAGTTTATTTTGCCTTTTTTTTTTTTTTTTGAGATGGAGTCTGGCTCTGCCACCCAGGCTGGAGTGCAGTGGTGTGATCTCAGCTCACTGCAACCTCTGACTCCCAGGTTCATGCCTTTCTCCTGCCTCAGCCTCCCGAGTAGCTGGGACTACAGGTGCCCACCACCACGCCCGGCTAATTTTTTTTTGTATTTTTAGTAGAGATGGGGTTTCACTGTGTTAGCCATCATGGTCTCGATCTCCTGACCTCATGATCCGCCCACCTCGGCCTCCCAAAGTGCTGGGATTACAGATGTGAGCCACCACACCTGGCCTATTTTTGGGTTTTTTTGAGACCGAGTTTCGCTTTTGTTGCCCAGGCTGGAGTGCAGTGGTGTAATCTCAGCTCACTGCAACCTCCATCTCCCAGGTTCAAGCGATTCTCCTGCCTCAGCCACCCAAGTAGCTGGGATTACAGGCGTGCACCACCACACCCAGCTAATTTTTGTATTTTTAGTAGATATGGGGTTTCGCCATGTTGGCCAGGCTGATCTTGAACTCCTAGCCTCAAGTGATCTGCCTGCCTCAGCCTCCCAAAGTGCTGGGATTACAGGCGTGAGCCACTGCGCCCGGCCTCATTGTAGTTTTGATTCACATTTTTCTGATGATCAGTGATGTTGAGCACCTTTTCCTATGCCTGCTTACCATTTGTATATCTTTTGAGAAATGTTAATTCAAATCTTTTCCCCGCTTTTTGATCGGATTATTATATTTTATCCTATAGAGTTGTTAGAACTCATATCTTCTGGTTATTGATTCCTTGTCAGATGGTGAGTTTGCAAATATTTTCTCCCATTCTGTGTGTTGTCTCTTCACTTTGTGGATTGCTTCCTTTGCTGTGCAGAAGCTTTTTATTCTTTGAGACGGAGTCTCGCTCTGTTGCCCAGGCTGGAGTGCAGTGGCACGATCTCGGCTCACTGCAAGCTCCGCCTCCCGGGTTCATGCAATTCTCCTGCCTCAGCCTCGCGAGTAGCTGGGACTACAGGTGCCCGCCACCACGCCCGGCTAATTTTTTGTATTTTTAGTAGAGACAGGGTTTCACTGTTAGGATGGTCTCGATCTCCTTACCTCGTGATCCGCCTGCCTCGGCCTCCCAAAGTGCTGGGATTACACGCATGAGCCACCATGCCCAGCCTTTTTAATTTTTTGAGACAGAGTTTCACTCTTGTTGCCCAGGCTGGAGTGCAATGGCGCAATCTCGGCTCACTGCAACCTCCACCTCCCAGGTTCAAATGATTGTCCTGCTTTAGCCTTCCAAGTAGCTGGGAATACAGGCATGTGCCACCACACCAGGCTAATTTTTTGTATTTTTAGTAAAGATGGGGTTTCTCCACATTGGCCAGGCTGGTCCCAAACTCCTGACCTCAGGTGATCCAGCTGCCTCAGCCTCCCAAAGTGCTGGGATTACAGGCGCGAGCCACCGCGCTTGGCTTAGAAGCTTTTTAACTTGATGTGATCCCATTTGTCCATTTTGCTTTGGTTTCCTGTGCTTCTGGAGCATTACTCAAGAAATCTCTGCCCAGTTCAATGTCCTGGAGAGCTTCCCTATGTTTCCTTGTAGAAGTTTCATGCATTGGGGCCTTAGATTTAAGTCTTTAATCCATTTTGATTTGATTTTTGTATATGGCGAGAGTTAGGTGTCTAGTTTCATTCTTCTGCATTGGATTGCTTCTACTTTGAGACAGGATCGCTCTGTCACCCAGGCTGGGGTGTAGTAATGTGATTATAGCTCACTGCAGCCTCAACCTCCTGGGCTCAAGCGATCCTCCCACCTCAGTTTCCCCAGTAGCTGAGACTACAGGCATGTAGCAAGCTCACACCACCATGCCCAGCTAGTTTTTTGTTTGTTTGTTTGTTTGTTTTTAATAAAGGCGAGGTGTCCACTTGCCCAGGCTGGTCTCCAACTTCTGGCCTCAAGCAGTCCTCCTGCCTTGGCCTCCCAAAGTGTTGGGATTACAGGTGGTAGCCACTGTGTCCAGCCTTTGGTTCTTTTTTCACCTTAAAACTTTGGGGTCTCAGGTTGTGTTTACTTGGGGCTCCCTCCTTTCCCCAACTCCTTGGGTTCTTTCCCAGAGCTCTTACCTTCTGAGGGCCCAGGCCTGGGCATAAGGCCAGATCTTCTCTTGATGCAGCAATGAGCTGTTCCAGAGACTGAAAGGTGAAAGCAAGGGGTCAGGGTAGCTGAGCTTTTACAAAAGCCTCCCTGTCCCAGCTGAGGAGGGGCCTCAGATATTCCTCGGGGGAGGTGAGGGCCTGTGGGAAGGCAGGACGGGCCAAGGGGTGGGCAGGGAGATGGAAGGAAATGGGTGAAAGGCTTTCTAAAAAAGGCAAGGGGACAGAAATGCCTAGGGGCAGGGGAGCCTTTCCTTACTCCAAACGTGGTCAGGAGGGTCTGACTGTCTGTTTTGTTGACTGACTTCACGGTGGTCAGACATTCAGTCACCTGGAAGAGGAGGAGGCAGGAGTGTGTCGGGAGAAGAAAGGCCAGGGAGACTGAGCCTAGAGGGCGGGGCTGGGTCACAGCTTTGTCCCCAGACTGCCTGGCATGCAGGAAGCACTCAAATGCTTTTTTCCCCTACTGATTAAAAAGTCATCTCAGGCTGGGCATGGTGGCTCATGCCTAGTAATCCCAGTACTTTGGGAGGCCAAGGTGGGAGGATCACCTGATGTCAGGAGTTCGAGACTAGCCTGGTCAACATGGTGAAACCCCATCTCTACTAAAAATACAAAAAATGACTCAGGCGTGGTGGCAACACACCTGTAGTCCCAGCCACTCGGGAGGCTGGGGCAGGACAATCACTTGAACCCGGGATGCAGAGGATGTGGTGAGCGGAGACTGTGCCACTGCACTCCAGCCTGGGCGACAGAACAAGACTCTGTCTAAAAAACAAACAAACAACAACAAAAACAAACAAGAATTAGCCAGGCATGGTGGAGCACGCCTGTAATTCCAGCTACTAGGGAGGCTGAGCTGGGAGAATCGCTTGAACCTGGGAGGTGGAGGTTGCACTGAGCCAAGGTTATACCATTGCACTCCAGAGTGGGTGACAGAGCAAAACTCTGTCTCATTTAAAAAAAAAAAACAAAAAATGCGGGGCGGGTGGGGGGGCGGCCAGGCACAGTGGCTCACACCTGTAATCCCAGCACATTGTGAGGCTGAGGCGGGTGGATCACGAAGTCAGGAGTTCAAGACCAGCCTGGCCAATATGGTGAAACCCCGTCTCTACTAAAAATACAAAAATTAGTCAGGTGTGGTGGTGTGCACCTGTAATCCTAGCTACTCGGGAGGCTGAGGCAGGAGAATCACTTGAACCCAGGAGATGTACATTGCAGTGAGCCGAGATCATGCCACTGCACTCCAGCCTGGCAACAGAGCAAGGCTCTGTCTCCAAACAAACAAAAAAACAATTAACAAGAGCCTGGGTAAGGGGCGTGACCTCTCTGGGTCTCAATTTTTGGGCAAATGAGGATCCTAAAAGTAAAGTCGAGGGTGGCTGTGGACATCACTGGGATGTACCTGGGAATGCCCTCCAGCTCCACGGGGTGATAACAGATTCCTGAATGCTGACCGGTGTGGCCTGGGTGTTGGCTGCCTTGGTTTAAACCCCCACCCCATCTGACAGGCAAATCACTGCACTCCCTTTCTCCTTCATGATTGAGATGGGGGTTTTCAGAGCCTCTTCCCGGGAGAGTGATTGTAAACCAGGTTGTCAGGGTGATGTCTCTGGCAGAAGTAAGGGCTTCAGATGCAGGAGCTGTTGATACTAGGCCCTGACTATCTAATGGGGCCCCCTGGCTGTGTGATCTTTTCCCACAGTCCCCAGGACAGGCCTAAATGGCAGACCCCTCACCATCCCTCCATCGCTGGAGTCCAGAAGCAACAATGCATTCAGTAAACACTGAGGGCTGGGTGGTGCTAGAGACACAGTGGGGACCAAGAGAGCCCCCAAGCTGCCCTTCTGGGGCTCCCAGACTGGTTGGGGAGATAAATCAGTTCCAAACAATGATGGCTCAAAGAGACAGGACTGGATGGGGGAACCCAGCAGGAACACTTAACTTGGCCTAGGTATCAGGGAGGGCTTCCTGGAGGAGGTAGTATCAAAGCTGAGATGTGAAAGATGGAATTAGGCAGGTAAGGCTGGGCGTGATGACTCATGCCTGTAATCCCAGCACTTTGGGAGACTGAGGAGGGTGGATCACCTGAGGCCAGGAGTTTGAGACCAGCCTGGCCAACATAGTGAAACCCCATCTTCACTAAAAAATACAAAAATTAGATGGGCATGGTTGCGGGTACTTGTAGTCCCAGCTACTGGGGAGGCTCAGGCAGGAGAATCGCTTGAACCCAGGAGGCGGGGGTTGCAGTGAGCTGAGATCATGCCATTGCACTCCACCCTGGGCAACAGAGTGAGACTCCATCTCAAAAAAAAAAAAAAAAAAGGAATTAGGCAGGTAATTGGGCAGAGGGAATAGAAGGGGCAAGTGCTTGGAGAAGCGAGCTAGGCCTGGGAGAAGTGAAGTGTAAAGTGGGGGCCACGGGGCTTCTGAGCCTGACGGGCTCTTGTTGAGCCTGGCCAGAAGCCCGGGCTTTCCCCCTCGGGGTACTGGGGAACCATGGGAGGATTTTGAGCTGGGGAGGGTAGCAGCAGATTTGTGCTCAGGAAAATCCCTCTAGCTGCAGTCTGGGTGGGATGGGGCAGGGAAGACAGGTCCAGGGATGAATGCACAGTGCCTTAAGATTGGAACTGAAGCTCAACCACCCAGGAGCTGCGGGGAAGCCCAGGCAGGGATGGAAGGTGAGGTGGCCTCACCCGGGAGATGAAGTCCTGATCTAGCTTCTCCATCAGGAGGTCCGCCGGTTTCTGCTCATAGGCCTTATAGGTCTCCAGGTACCGCCCAGCTTCCTCTGGACTAGGATAACAGGATACAGGGCAGCAGGAAGTGAGGTATCAGATTGTAGATTTGCTTCATTATGGTCAGTCATAAGAATTACCAATACTACCATCCTGGCTGACATGGTGAAACCCCGTCTCTACTTTAAAAATACAAAAAACTAGCCGGGCGAGGTGGCGGGCGCCTATAGTCCCAGCTACTCGGGAGGCTGAGGCAGGAGAATGGCGTGAACCCGGGAGGCGGAGCTTGCAGTGAGCTGAGATCCGGCCACTGCACTCCAGCCTGGGCGGCAGAGCGAGACTCTGTCTCAACAACAACAAAAAAAAAAAAAAAAAAAAAAGAATTACCAATACTAGGCCGGGTGCAGTGGCTTATGCCTGTAATCCCAGCACTTTGGGATGATGAGGCAGGCAGGTCATCTGAGGTCAGGAGTTCGAGACCAGCCTGGCCAACATGGTGAAACCCCATTTCTACTAAAAATACAAAAAAGTAGCTGGGCTTGGTGGCATGTGCCTGTAGTCCCAGCTACTCAGGAGGCTGAGACAGGAGAATCACTTGAACCCAGGAAGTGGAGGTTGCAGTGAGCCGAGATCGCGCCATTGCACTGCCGCTTGGGCAACAAGAGTGAAACTCCGTCTCAAAAAAAACAAAAAGCCTGGGCGAGTGGCTCACGCCTGTAATCCCAGCACTTTGGGAGGCCGAGGCGGGTGGATCACAAGGCCAGGAGATCGAGACCATCCTGGCTAACATGGTGAAACCCCGTCTCTACTAAAAATACAAAAAAAATTAGCCGGGTGTGGTGGCGGGTGCCGGTAGTCCCAGCTACTCAGGAGGCTGAGGCAGGAGAATGGCCATGAACCCGGGAGGCGGAGCTTGCAGTAAGCCGAGATCGCGCCACTGCACTCCAGCCTGGGCGACAAAGCAAGACTCTGTCTCAAAAAAAAAGAATTGTTGATGCTAAAAATCAAAATTCCAGCCCATCCCCCTGCCAAATACAACCTGGTAGTGACCACTGCTGGGCGCATCTTGATATCTTTTCTGGCTATGGGCCAGCTCTTGGGAGTCTGACCCCACCTCTGCCTGGGTAATCCTGGGCCAGTGGTTTGCTCTCTGGGCCTCAGTTTCCTCACTGTACAGTGGGGTGGTCAGGCATAGTGGCTCATGCTTGTAATCCTAGCACTTTGGGAGGCTGAGGCAGGAGGATCACTTGAGCTCAGGAGTTTGAGACCAGCCGGGATAACATAGCAAGATGTTGTCTCTACAAAAAATTAAAAATTAGCCAGGTGTGGTGGTGTGTGCCTTCAGTCTCAGCTGCTTGGGAGGCTGAGGCAGAACTGCCTGAGCCTGGTAAGTTGAGGCTTCAGTAACCTGTGATAGCGCCACTGCACTCCAGCCTTGGCAACAGAGCAAGACCCTGTCTCAAAAATTAATAATAGGCCGGGCGCGGTGGCTCAAGCTTGTAATCCCAGCACTTTGGGAGGCCGAGACGGGCGGATCACTAGGTCAGGAGATCGAGACCATCCTGGCGAACACGGTGAAACCCCGTCTCTACTAAAAAATACAAAAAACTAGCCGGGCGAGGCGGCGGGCGCCTGTAGTCCCAGCTACTCGGGAGGCTGAGGCAGGAGAATGGCGTAAACCCGGGGGGCGGAGCTTGCAGTGAGCTGAGATCCGGCCACTGCACTCCAGCCCGGGCGACAGAGCCAGACTCCGTCTCAAAAAAAAAAAAAAAAAAAAAAATTAATAATAAAGTGGGGAGGATGGTATGACTGTGAAGATCAGAGAATACTCTGGAATGCTCTGTAAGTGCCAAAAGCAGCCTGGCACTGCTGAAGAAATGTTAGCTATTTTGGAAGGGAAGTCAGCACACAAACTGTTTGTACTGGGTTTGACAGGAGGAAAACCAGAAACACTGCTTATTTTCCCACTGCAGCAAGAAGCCAGCCTCATGAAATGTTCAGCTTCCAGCCAGGCACAGTGGCTCATGCCTGTAATCCCAGCACTTTGGGAGGGTGAGGCGGGAGGATCACCTGAGGTCAGGAGTTCAAGACCAGCCTGGCCAACATGGCAAAACCCCGTCTCTACTAAAAACACAAAAGAATTAGCTGGGTGTGGTGGTGCGCACCTGTAATCCCAGCTACTCGGGAGGTCAGGAGAATTGCTTGAACTCCCAAGGCAGAGCTGAGATTGCGCCACTGCACTCCAGCCTGGGGGACAGAGTGAGGCTCTGTATCAAAAAAAAAAAAAAAAGATATTAAGACCTTGTTTACAGATGAGGAAACTGAAGGCCAGAGAGAGGCACTGCCTGCACCAGGCCCACACAGGAAGGCAAAGGGAAGGGTTGGGCAGGGTGGGATGGGGGAGCAGGTAGAGCCTGAATGAGGCAGGGAAGCCCCCATCTCACCTCCAGGCGAGGATCAGTGTGCAGTCGGCCAGGATACACATCTTAGCCAGCTCCTTCAGGGCCTGCTGGGGATCTTTCTGGAGGAGAAAATCAGAATTAGAAACCTAGAAGCCAGGAATTACAAAAATTAGCCAGGAGTGGTGGCACGTGCCTGTAATCCCGGCTACTAGGGAAGCTGAGGTGGAGAATTGCTTGAACCCGGGAGGTGGAGATTGCAGTGAGCCGAGATCGCACCACTGCACTCCAACCTGGGCAACAGAGCGAGACTCCATCTCAAAAAAAAAAAAAAAAAAAGAACAAAAAGGGAATTAAAGCCTGAAAACACAGTAGCTCAGGAAGCCAAGAGCCTCTCACCCAGTTGTCACTCTCTAAGCTCCTACTGGGTGCCTGGCCCGTGCTAAGCTGTGCTAGGACCCAGCAGTGGCTGAGACAGCCCTGACTCTGCCCTCCCAGGACTCATAGTCTGATGAGCAGGACAGACCTGTCCCCAGACACTGATGATCTGGAGTGGCCAGGGCTGCGATGTGGGAGCCAGAGGAGGGACTGAGCCTGCCTGGGGGATCAGAGAGGGCTTCTTGGAGGAGGGGACATCTGACCTGAGACCCAAAGGAGGATGAGGAGGAGGAAAGGATGAAAAGGAGACCAGAAAAGGGAATTCCAGACACAGAGAACAGCATGGGCAAAGGATGGGAGGGGAAAGAGGGCTTGAGGAATTAGAATTCGCTCCCTACGGGAGGGACGATGTGAAATTCCATGAGAAGCACAGACTCTGGAAAACTAGGTAGAGGTCAGAGGTACACAGGGCCCCATAGGTCATGGAAGGGAGCAGAACTTTCTCCTAGGGTGCTTAGGAGCCATGGCAGTTTTATGATCTTTTTTTTTTTTTTTTTTGAGACAGATTCTCGTTCTGTTGCCCAGGCTAGAGTGCAGTGACATGATCTTGGCTCACTGCAACCTCTGCCTGCCGGGTTCAAGCAGTTCTGCCTCAGCCTCCCGTGTAGCTGGGATTACAGGCGCACGCCACCACGCTCAGCTAAATTTTGTATTTTTAGTAGAGATGGGGTTTCACCATGTTGGCCAGGCTGGTCTTGAACTTCTGATCTCAGGTAATCCCAAAGTGCTGGGATTACAGGCGTGAGCTACCCCCAGTGGGTGATTTTTTAAAAATTTTTAGATACAGGGTCTTGCTGTGTTACCCAGTCTGGTCTTCAACAGCTGGCCTCAAGCAATCCTCTTCCACTGGGTTAGGTGCAGTGGCTCATGCCTGTAATCCTAGTTCTTTGAGAGGTTGAGGCAGGAGGATCACTTGAGGCCAAGAGTTCAAGACTAGTCTAGGCAACAGAGTGGAGACCCTATCTCTATAAAATACAAAAAAATATGGTGATGTGGACCTATGATGGGACCTATAGTCCCAGCTACTTAGGAGGCTGAGGTGGGAGGATCACTTGAGCCCAGGAGGTCAAGGCCGCACTGTCCTATGATTGGGCCACTGCACTCCAGCCTGGGCAACAGAGCAGGACCCTGTGTCAAAACAAACAAACAAACAAACAAAGAGATAAGCTGGGCGTGGTGGCTCACACCTGGAATCCCAACAGTTTGGGAGGCCGAGGTGGGCAGATCACTTGAGGTCAGGCGTTTCAGACCATCCTGGCCAACATGGTGAAACCCATCTCTACTAAAAATACAAAAATTGGCTGGGCGCAGTGGCTCACGTCTGTAATCCCAGCACTTTGGGAGGCCGAGGCGAGTGGATCATGAGGTCAGGAGATTGAGCCCAGCCTGGCCAGCATGGTCAAACCCCATCTCTACAAAAAAACAAAAAATTAGCCAGTCATGGTGATACGTGCCTGTAATCCCAGCTACTTGGGAGGCTGAGTCAGGAGAATCACTTGAACCCAGGAGGCGGAGGTTGCAGTGAGCCAAGATTGCACCACTACACTCCAGACTGGGCAAAAGAGTGAGACTCTGGGCCGGGCGCGGTGGCTCACGCTTGTAATCCCAGCACTTTGGGAGGCCGAGGTGGGTGGATCACGAGGTCAGGAGATCGAGACCATCCTGGCCAACATGGTGAAACCCCGTCTCTACTAAAAATACAAAAAATTAGCCGGGTGTGGTGGCAGGCGCCTGTAGTCCCAGCTACTCGGGAGGCTGAGGCAGGAGAATCGCGTGAACCTGGGAGGCGGAGCTTGCAGTGAGCAGAGATCGTGCCACTGCACTCCAGCCTGGGCGACAGAGTGAGACTCCATCTCAAAAAAAAAAAAAAAAAAAAAAAGAGTGAGACTCTGTCTCAAAACAATAAATAAACAAATAAATAAACAAACAAACAAATAAATAAATAAATAAGCCAGGCATGGTGTAGTGTGCCTGTAATCCCAATTGCTCGGGAGGCTGAGGCAGGAGAATTATTTGAACCCAGGAGGCGGAGGTTGCAGTGAGCCAAGATCTCGCCACTGCACTCCAGCCTAGGAGACAGAGGAGACTCCATCTTAAAAAAAAAGAGAGGCCGGGCGCGGTGGCTCAAGCCTGTAATCCCAGCACTTTGGGAGGCCGAGATGGGCGGATCACGAGGTCAGGAGATCGAGAGACGATCCCGGCTAACGCGGTGAAACACCGTCTCTACTAAAAAATACAAAAAAATAGCCAGGCGAGGTGGCGGGCGCCTGTACTCCCAGCTACTCGGGAGGCTGAGGCAGGAGAATGGCGTAAACCCGGGAGCCGGAGCTTGCAGTGAGCTGAGATCCGGCCACTGCACTCCAGCCTGGGTGACAGAGCAAGACTCCGTCTCAAAAAAAAAAAAAAAAAAAAAAAGAGAGAGAGAGAGAGAGATGAACGGGCGTGGTGGCTCCTGCCTGTAATCCCAGAACTTTGGGAGGCTGAGGCGGGTGGATCACCTGAGGTCAGGAGTTCAAGACCAGCCTGGCCAACATAGTGAAAACCAGTCTCTGCTAAAAATACAAAAATCAGCCAGGTGTGGTGGTGCATGCCTATAATCCCAGCTACTCAGGAGGCTGAGGCAGGAGAATCGCTTGAATCCCGGAGGCAGAGGTTGCAGTGAGCCAAGATGGAGTCATTGCACTCCAGTTGGGCAACAAGAGCGAAACTCCATCTCAAACAAATAAACAAACAAAAAACACACACACAAAAGAGATATTTAGGGGGCAGAGATCTGGGACTAATTGAAGGGGATGTGGGGAAAGAGGAAACAGATAATTTTGCCTTCCCCTCTCCTTGCCAACATAGTGTCTTGGTGACCCATGTCAATCGCAGATGTGAAAAACCTTCCTCACTGAGGTTTTAGCTGCATTTCCTCTCAGAAGGGATTCAACAGTACGCTGCACAACCTCGAGGCCCAGCACTCCCCATTTCAGAGATGGGGCCAGTGAGGCCAGCTGGGGAGCGACCCCTGCTTACCACATCCACCTGGATGAGCAGGACCCGCAGGGCGAAGTTCTTCCCCAGGCTCTGCAGCCGCCCATGGATGTAGTCCGGGTGCAGGTTGTGGTAGCGGAGGCTGGTGGGGGCAAGGAGGAGGAGTTGAGAAGTCTCAGTCTCTTCGAGACCCCCAAAGCCCTTCTGCCCTCTCACTGAAATACTAAGGGCTCAGAGTGCGGCACAGGGGACAGAGGGGCCCTGAGGCCCACAGAGGGTCAGTCACTTGCCACAGGTCTCTCTTCCAAGGAGATGCTCCACAGGGATTGGCAGCCAGGGCCACATGGCTGTGGTTACCCAGAAGCCCAGACCCCTGGCTTCTTCATGAAGAGGGGAAGAGACTTGGGCTTCAAGGGGAGAACAGGTGCCAGGGGCCCTGGAGAGTGTGAGCGCGGGGACGTTGCGTGGCTCGCAGTGGGAAGCAGGGCCCACGCCAGCCCATCTGCTCTGGCCTCGGAGGGCTATGGTGAGGGCTTCACGACCCAGCGAACTAGGACTGGCGCTGCCCAGCAGTCTGCAGCTCTCACAGCCTGCGAGGAGCACAGGAACTCACAGGTTTCACTTCCTCTGTCTGGGCCTGTCTGCAGAGGGGCCCCTGGGTTGGGGAAGTTGTTTAACTAGGGTAGAGATGGGAGAAATCCTGCCTCTCCTCAACTCCAGTCAAGGATGTCGGGAACATGAGTGACCCAGTCCCTCCACCCTTAGATCCAGGAGTCTGGCCCTCAGGCCTTCCTCCCTGAGACCCAGGAGTCCAGGCCCCCAGCCCCTCCTCCCTCAGACCCAGGAGTCCAGGCCCCCAGCCCCTCCTCCCTCAGACCCAGGAGTCTAGGCCCCCAGCCCCTCCTCCCTCAGACCTAGGAGTCTGGGCCCCAGCTCTTGTTGCACTGGGCACCTCTAGGCCAAGACCCCCTTCCTCCAACACAGGGTCCCACCAAGGCCCAGAGCCTGCAGGACCATGCCCATAGAACAGTCCAGAACACTGGGACATGACCCTCCCAGGCCAGTGGGGTGTCCTTCCTGAAAGCTGGGGTGGCACCGCAGAGCTCACCTGAGGAACAGGGCACAGGTGCTCTGGCCCAGCACATAGTCGGGGATTACATCGCCAAATTCCCAGGGCACGTTGCGCACGAACTTCAGTACGGGATTGCCCCTCTGGGGAGGGAGGAAGGGCAGAAGCCATCAATAGGGATGACCCTTGGCAACCACAGGGCCCTCCTCTACCTCTTCTCGCACCTCCTCCCTCCTCCCACCTCTTCCCACACCTCCTCCCTCCTCCCACCTGTGCCTGGGTCTTTTCCAGCTTCTCTCTCCTCCTCCCAACCCTGGACAGTCCCTGGTCCTCTGATCCAGGTTCCTCCCCTCCACTCCACTGGCACCAGGCCTTTCCTAAAGGGTCCCCGGGTCTGTCTCCAGCTCAACCCTCTCCCCCAGCCCCAGTCTGCGAGTCATGTGGTCCTGAACACCTCCTGCCCCTATGCCCGGCTAATTTTTGTATTTTTAGTACAGACGAGGTTTCACCATGTTGGCCAGGCTGGTCTCGAACTCCTGACCTCAGGTGATCCGTCTGTCTCAGCCTCCCAAAGTGCTGGGATTACAGGCGTGAGCCACCGCACCTGGCCTCATTCAGTACATTTTAAGTAAATTAACAAGCCTGGGGTCAGGAAACAGAGCTGCACCAACACAGCCACAGCCCCAGCAAGAGCTGGGGCACTCTCAACCCACACACCGATGTTGAACGAATGAATAAATGAATGGCGAGAACAAAGTGGCTGGAACTCAGACCTCCTTCCACTGGAGTCATCCCTAGAACAGCGTTTCCCACTGAAAACCTCAAGGCTCCACTTCTCCGTCTCCCTCCTCACCTGCCGAGGGCTCACAATGATGCTGTTGGATTTTGCCCCCGGTTTCAGGGCCTGGTTGGGGGTCTCTCCTGCCAGGGGCTCTGACCCTGTGAGGCACGTGGCCCCAGCCCCTCCCGGAGGCTGTGAGATGGCATATTCAGCGTAAGTCTGAGGGGCCGCCTGGGCCGAGGTGTCCACAGTGGGAAGGCTCTGTGTGGATTTGAATAAGGGCTTGGCCTGTGGGGAGAAAGGGAGTTTGCAGGGGACCAGTTGGGGTGAGCAGGGGACATCTGAGGCCCTGTGAGTTCCTCTCCCCTTTCTTTTTCTTTTTTTTTTTTTTTTCGAGAGAGTCTCATTCTGTCACCCAGGCTGGAGGGCAGTGGCACAATCTTGGCTCACTGCAACCTCCACCTCCCGGGTTCAAGCAATTATCCTGCCTCAGCTTCCCGAGTAGCTGGGATTACAGGTGCCCGCCACCACGCCCAGCTAATTTTCTTTTTTTTTGAGATGGAGTCTTGCTCTGTCACCGAGGCTGGAGTGCAATGGCGTGATCTCAGCTCACTGCAACCTCCGCCTCCCAGGTTCAAGCGATTCTCCTGTCTCAGCCTCCCGAATAGCTGGGACTACAGGTGCGTACCACCATGCTGGCTAATTTTTGTATTTTTAGTAGAGAGGGGGTTTCAACATGTTGTCCAGGCTGATCTCGAACTCCTAACCTCAGGTGATCCGCCTGTCTCGGCCTCCCAAAGTGTTGGGATTACAAGTGTGAGCCACAGCACTTTACCCCTCTCCCCTCTTTAGGGCTGCCCATCTTCCTTCCTCTAATGTCCCTTCCAGAAGGCTGAGAGCTCAAAATCTGAATCCAGCCACTTCTGCCCCACTCCTCAGTCTCCACTCTGGTCCCAGCCAACAGCGTTTCACCCTTGGACCACTGAAGTCACTTCTTCACCAGCTCCTTGCCCACACTCTCACCCCCTGGAAGTCTGTCCCCTACACTAAATCTTTATGTCCTTCCTCTGCTGAGAGCTAGTGGGTGGCTCCTGCCTCAGAGTGAAAGTCAAAGCTGTCACCATCACCCAAAAGGCTGTAGATCTGTCCCTGATCCTTGCCTTAGAGACTACACCTTCTGCCACTTCTCCCATGCTTTCTCTACTACAGCCCCACTGGACTTCGTGCTGCCCTTGAATGTGGCAGGCTCTCTCTGACCTCACGGCTTTGGCACTGGCTGTTCCCTCTACCCCAGACGTCTCTATGGCTCACTCCCTCACCTCTTTCACATCTCTACCAAGATGTCACCTCCTCAGAGAGGCCCTCCCTTGAACTTCCTATCTAAAGTAGGAAGGGGCCAGGCACGGTGGCTCATGCCTGTAATCCCAGCACTTTGGGAGGCCGAGATGGACGGATCACTTGAGGTTCAAGACCAGCCTGACCAACATGGTGAAACTCTGTCTCTATTAAAAATACAAAAATTAGCCGGATGTGGTGGCACGCTCCTGTAATCCCAGTGGGGAGGCTGAGGCAGGAGAATCGCTTGAATCCGGGAGGCGGAGGCTGCAGTGAGCCGAGATGGTGCCAGTGCACTCCAGCCTGGGTGACAGAGCCAGACTGTCTCAAAATAATAAATAAATAAAATAAAGTAGGAAGGTCCTCTTCCTCATCACGCCCTATATCCTTAGCTCACTTTCCTTTTCTTCATAGCCAATGCTAATCACCAATCGATTGTTTTCCCTTGGGAAGGAGATTTCAATATTGCCAGGTCCTTCCATTTACCAAAATATGTCTAAAGTATAGATTTTAAGATTGCAAAACCTGGCAATTCTTAAACATGAGCAATAAGTTCATGTCTTAAAAAATCAGGGTGCTGGCCTCATAAAACACATCAGGGGTTACCTGCTGAATGCCAGTGTCTGGCCTCTGCCTCAGCCCTCTCTTAGAACCAATCATCCATTTCACAGATGGTGAAACTGGGACCTGTGGAGGACCCAGGACTGCTTCCCCAAGTCGTCCGTGGCCCCCAAATCCACTAACCCACACCCTGGTCCCACAGGTCCCATCCTATTCTCTTCCTCCTCCTAACACCCGCCAGCCTCCCAGGGGCCCCGCATCTCCTTGTCCTACCACTCCAGGAGGAACCTCATCCTCGTCGAGGGGTATCACAAATTTCCTCCTTGCTGGAGGCACTGAGGGCTGGGGCACCCCCTCTTTGTCCTTCCCAGGGTCCATGTGGAACCTGAAAGGGAAGGTGCCAGGAGCAAGTGAGCCATCGGCGTCTACGTTCTCATCCCCCAGCAGGAACCCCCACTCAGCCGTCCCCCACAAAACTCCCAGAGCCCCATAGCGTCAGGTCCCAAACACCCAGGGCCCGAGGCTCTACAACGCCCCGCCCCTTTGACCGCCACCTTCTGCTTGCCCCGCCCCTTACAAGTCCCATCGCTCCGCCTCTCGCCCCCACTGGATTCTATTGGCTCTGTCCCCACCGTCCCCCGACTTCCGTTCGCCCAGCCCCCGGGGCTACATCTGGACGCCCACCCCACGCCTGGCCTTGTCCATCTCTCAGACTCGGCAATGATTGGCTTCCGCGGTTGCCAATCTCCACCTGCAGTCCCGCCTCCCGCCCCCTCTGGTCCCGGCCTTACGGTTTCAGAGCCGCGAATTCAGTTGCCGGTCTTGGAGCCTCAAGGGAAAGACTGGAGAGGGACTGAGGCAGTCCACCGCCAGCACTGCCAGCGCGGCCCAGGGCTCGCCGCACTTCCGGCCTCTCTGGCCCCGCTCCCCAGGAGAGTAGAGCATAGAGCAGGGCGATCTCTATGCAACTCTCTATGGTCCTGGAGGACCGCGGAGTTCGTGGGAGGAGAGATATCTATGTGGCCGCAGAGGATCTGGCTCCCAAATTTTTCAGTTCCAAAGCCCATACTGAGCGCTTCTGTGTGCCGGGAATCCTGGCAGGGCTCAGGGGAGAAGAGATCGCAGGAGATCCAACTTGGTCTCTCCTCTCAGTACGCAGAGACTTAAGTTTGAATCCCAACTCAGACATTGACTTGGCCTCAGTTTCCCCATTCATTCATTTATTCCACACCTATTCCCCCCATGCGCTTCCTCTGTTCCCGGTCCTGTGCGAGTCCGTGCTGGTGAAACAGCAGTGACCAACGACAGCCCCGTGTTGTCCTCCCGGAGCTTACGGTTCAGTAAGGGACACAGACACGTTCCCAAACAGTGATGACTTAGAATGGGCAGATCTGGGATGGGAGATCCCGGGAGAGCCGTGGGGTGGGGGTCAGAGGGAGCGCCTGACTCAGCCGCCGAGTCCGGAAGGGCTTCCTGGAGGAAGGGACATCTGAGCAGAGGCCTGGCTGATGAATTAGTATTAGTCACTTCCTGAAAGGATAGTATCACACTGTTCTAACTTGCAGCTCTCTGATTACTAAGGAAATGGAACGGTTTTTGTGAATGTATTGGTCTTATAAATTTTGTCTTCTGTGAATTGCTTGCTCATATTCCTTGTCCATTTTTTAAATGGGTTGTATGGCTTTTTTATTACTATTAATTTCTAGGGGTACTTTATGGATTCTGATTCTAATCCTTAGTTACCTATATTGCAAACATTTCCTCCTAGTTTCTACTTTGGGTTTTAACTTTAGTTATTTTTGGCACAGAAGTTATTTGTGTTTATGTACAACTATTTATCAATCTGTTCCGTTCTGACTTTTGCTTTTGGTGTGTTAAGAGCCCTGCCATAACCCAGGGTCATAATGATAAATTCTTTTTTTTTTTTTTTGAGACGGAGTTTCGCTCTTATTACCCAGGCTGGAGTGCAATGGTGCGATCTCGGTTCACTGCAACCTCCACCTCCCGGGTTCAAGCGATTCTCCTGCCTCTTTAGTAGCTGGGAATTACAGGCATGCGCCACCATGCCTGGCTAATGTTTTTTTTTTTCTCTCTCCATTTTTAGTAGAGACGGGGTTTCGCCATTTTGGCCAGGCTGGTATCGAACTCCTGACCTCAGTTGGTCCACCTGCCTCAGCCCCCCAAAGTGCTGAATTACAGGCGTAAGCCACGGCGCACGGCCATAATGATACATTCTATCATTTCCTTGAGCTCCGTGTTGTGTTGTCCTCCCAGAGCTTATGTTTCAGTGAGGGACACAGACACCCTGCCAAACAGTGATGGCCTAGAATGAGCAGGTCATCTGGCTTTAATCTATGTAAGATTTATTTATTTATTTATTTATTTGTTTGTTTATTTATTTATTTATTTTTTGAGATGGAATTTTGCTCTTGTTGCCCAGGCTGGAGTGCAATGGCGCAATCTAGGCTCACTGCAACCTCTGCTTCCCAGATTCAAGCGATTCTCCTGCCTCAGCCTCCCAAGTAGCTGGGATTGCAGGCGCCCGTCCAGCTAACTTTTGTATTTTCAGTAGAGACGGAGTTTCACCATGTTGGCCCGGCTGGTGTCGAACTCCTGACCTTAAGTGATCCACCCGCCTCTGCCTCCCAAAGTGCTGGGATTACAAGCATGAGCCACCGCGCCTGGCCAAGATTTTTTTTTTTTTTTTTAGACAGAGTCTCGCACTGTCGCTCAGGCTGGAGTGCAGTCACCGGATCTCAGCTCACTGCAAGCTCCGCCTCCTGGGTTTGCGCCATCCTCCTGCCTCAGCCTCCCGAGTAGCTGGGACTACAGGCGCCCGCCACCTCGCCCGGCTAGTTTTTTGTATTTTTTAGTAGAGACGGGGTTTCACTGCGTTAGCCAGGATGGTCTCGATCTCCTGACCTCGTGATCCGCCCGTCTCGGCCTCCCAAAGTGCTGGGATTACAGGCTTGAGCCACCGCGCCCGGCCTAGATTTATTTTTGAAAGTGCACCGAGGTTATTGTTTATGACTGATATAACCAATTGTCTCAAGTTGACCAAATGTAGATCTTTTCTCCACTGTTCTGAAATTCTACCTTTATCACATACCAAATTCCCATACACATACAAGTCTATTTCTGACATTTCTGTTATGTTCATTGATCTTTTTACTTGTACTTGCCTGCAGGTACATGACCATCCCTCTGTTTCTTTCTTCGTATCAGTCTTTCGTCTATGGGTGTTTGTCTCTGTGTCTACATTTTCCCATTTTACTTATTTATTTTTTCCTGGGCATGGTGGCTCATGCCTGTAAAGAGTGAGAACAAAAAAAGAAAAAAAGAAAAGAAAGAAAAAAGGCCGGGCACGGTGACTTGCGCCTGTCATCCTAGCACTTTGGGAGGCCGAGGCGGGCGGATCACCTATGATCAGGGGTTCGAAACCAGCCTGGCCAACATGGCAAAACCCCGTCTCTGCTAAAAATACAAAATTAGCTGGGCGTGGTGGCGCATGCCTGTAATCCCAGCTTTTTGGGAGGCTGAGGCAGGAGAATCGCTTGAACCTGGGAGGCAGAGGTTGCAGTGAGCTGAGATCGAGACACTGCACTCCAGCCTGGGCGACGGAGCAAGACTCTGTCTCAAAAAAACGAAAAAAGAAAAAAGAAATATACCTCTGTATCCAAGACCATACAGCAATTCTAGAAGTAGGTCATCCCAAGTAGAAGGGCTTGTGACTCAGTTATCCCCTTGGGGAATGGAATTGCCAGACTTAACCCTGCAACTCCTGCGTTTTCTGCCAGGGGGCGATGGTGCACCACAAGAGAATTGGAAGTGTTGGGGAGCCGGTGCCGCTCCGCTCCGCCAGAACCCATCGGGGGCAAGACCCCCTAGAAGGAGGTCCCGTCCCTGCTCCCGACCCATTTCCTTGAAGTAGAAGTGCGGCAAAGGAATTCCTTGAAGTAGAAGTGCCATCAGTGGAATTCTAAATCTGTTAACATTAGTTAAGAGCAACGGGAAAAAGTTGCCCTGGGTTCTACGTTATTTCCAAGTTGGATGTTGGATTTCTACCCTCAGTTTCTTTTCTTTTCTTTTCTTTTCCTTCTTCTTCTTCTTTTTTTTTGAGACGGAGTCTCTCTGTGTCACCCGGGCTGGAGTGCAGTGGTGCGATCACACCTCACTGCAGCCTCAACCTCCCGGGCTCCCACATCACCTCCCCTTGTAGCTGGACCACAGGCGCGCGCCACCACGCCTAGCCAACGTTTGTATTTTTTTGTAGAGGCGGGGTGGGGGGGGGTCTCACTATAGCCCAGGCTGGTCTCGAACTTCTGGGCTCAAGCGATCCTCCCTTCTCGCCCTCCCAAAGTGTCGGGATTACTGGAGTGAGCAGCTGCTCCCGGCCTAAGCTGTTTCAAAACTAAACTTTGGAATCCCAGATTCGAATCTCCCTGGCTCCCAGAGTTGAGCGTTCGAATCCACCAGCCGTATCCACGCTCCGATTCCGCCTCTTTCTTCCAAACGCCCCAAGTTCCAGAATTCAGCCGCAACTCCAGTTTAGGCCACTCCCCAGCTCCGGCCCCTGCTCCCGTCCCAAACCTTCCCCTCCTCTCAACTTCGAGCCCTTTGTGCGCCCCGGAACGGGTGGGGTGGGGACGGAGACTGTGAGGACCGAACCCTCACCTCCAATTCCGCCCGAGGGGACCTGAATGGGGGGCGCAGAGAGCAGCCCGGCCGAAGGCTCTGGAAGCAGGCACCGCCGGGGGGCGTAGTGACCAGGCTGCCGTCCCCGCCCGCCTCTAAACTTAGCCGCGGTGACGCGCGGCCCGGTGATCGCGGCGGGGCCGGGGACGCAGGGGGGCCCGAATGGAGGGGGGCGGCTCAGCTCGGCGAGCCTCTATTTATAGCGCCCGGAGCCCGAAATAGCGCGGAGCGGAGCGGCCGGGATGACGCGGGAGCCGCCGGGGGCTGACTCACCCGGCCCCAAGCGAAGGCCCCCGGATGGGGGACAGTGGAGGCGCCTAGCCCCTACTCCGCGTCCTCCCGGGCATCTTTTTTGCTGGGACAGCCCAAGTCTCCGCTGGAGAGGCTGTGGATGGATGTACAGCAAAGGAAAGATCTGCAGCATGAGAGACTGAGGTTGGATCAGAAGTGGGACTTCCACACACACACACAACCAGAACAGAGCGGGACACGGTGGCTCCCGCCTGTAATCCCAGCACTTTGGGAAGCTGAGGAGGACAGATCACCCGAGGTCAGGAGTTCGAGACCAGCCTGGCCAACATGATGTAACCTCATCTCTACTAAAAATACAAAATTAGCCAGGCCTGGTGGCGCATGCCTATAATCCCAGCTACTCTGGAGGCTGAGGCAGGAGATCGCTTGAACCCGGGAGACGGATGTTGCAGTGAGTCAAGATCAGGCCACTACACTCCAGTCTGGGCAAAAAGAGCGCAACTCCGTCTCAAAAAAAAGAAAGAAAGAAGGAAAGAAAAGTAAAAACAGAATCAAGGACTTATTTACACAAAAAGAGAAAGGGGGAAAGAGGAGAGGTAAACCAGATACACACACTTGTTTCTCACCAGCAACAGAACTGTAATGTTTTGGAGGCAAAGGAATGAACTCAGTGACCCTGGGTAGTTGCCATTCCAGAGCACGTGCCATTCTCCACTTGCCACGATTTATTGCACACTGTTCCCATTCCCTAGAATGTTCTTCCTTGCCTTCTCAGCCTTGAGAACTCATGTACCTCCAGGACCTGGTGCCCAAGGCAATTCCTTTATTTTATTATTATTATTATTATTATTGAGACAGAGTCTCGCTCTGTCACCCAGGCTGTAGTGCAGTGGCATGATCTTGACTCACTGCAACCTCTGCCTCCTGGGTTCAAGTGATTCTCCTGCCTCAGCCTCCTGACTAGCTGGGACTACAGGCGCATGCCACCACACCCAGCTAATTTTTTATTTTTAGTAGAGATGGGGTTTCACCATGTTGGCCAAGCTGGTTTCGAACTCCTGACCTCAGGTGATCCACCCTTCAAAGCCTCCCAAAGTGGTGGGATTTTACAGGCATGAGCCACCGCGTCCAGCCGGAGCAATTCCTCAAATAAAAACTCCGTGACCCACTGAGCTGGGAGCCCCATAAGGGCAGGGTCAAGGCTGTCTCAGTCATCACCTTGTCCCCAGCACTGCCCAGCACAGGACAGGCCTTGGGATAAATGAACTGCATGAATAAAAGGTGCCGGTGATAAAATAAAATGACATTTCCCAAGTTATAACAGCAAATGTTGATTCTATGCTTTGTGACCGGCAGGCATGATTCTGAGCCTTATCTCCTGTGGGCTTCGTTGCAGCCCTACAGGGATGTGCTTTTATTAATATTATCACCGCCATCCCTATGTTAGAGATGAAGACACCAAGCTCAAGGGGGCTAAAAGTACCAGAGCTCACTGCTTGCACTCAGCTTGCTCTTAAACCTAGGTCACCTTGGTTCCAAAGGTGTTCAGTTTCCAGGATACATACATCTGGGTCCTGTGGAACCAAAAGCTAGGGAGTGAATCTCAGCCTGCAGCCCAAAGAACCTTAGGGGGTTCCCCAGCACCCCTTCAGGGTGTCTACAAGTTCAAAATTATTATCATAAGTGGGGCGCGGTGGCTCACGCCTGTAATTCCAGCACTTTGGGAGGCTAAGGCAGGCGGTTCACGTGAGGTCAGGAGTTTGAGACCAGCCTGGCAAACATGGCAAAACCCCATTTCTACTAAAAATACAAAAAATTAGCCAGGCGTGGTGGCGTGTGCCTGTGATTCCAGCTACTTGGGAGGCTGAGGTGGGAGAATTCGGAGAGCAAGTTTGCAGTAAACTGAGATGGGGCCACTGCACTCCAGCCTGGGAAACAAAGCAAGACCCCGTCTCAAAAAAAGTATCATCGGGCCGGGCGCCTGTAATCCCAGCACTTTGGGAGGCCGAGACGGGCGGATCACAAGGTCAGGAGATGGAGACCATCCTGGCTAACACGGTGAAACCCCGTCTCTACTAAAAGTACAAAAAACTAGCCGGGCGAAGTGGCAGGCGCCTGTAGTCCCAGCTACTCGGGAGGCTGAGGCTGGAGAATGCCGTAAACCCAGGAGGCGGAGCTTGTAGTGAGCCGAGTTCGCGCCACTGCACCCCAGCCTGGGTGACAGAGCAAAGACTCCGTCTCAAAAAAAAAAAAAAAAAAAAAAAAAAGTATCATCATAATAATATTGACATCATATATGATACACCATAATAATAATACATAGTTGGGGGGGCGGGGTCTCAGCCTTCCCCAGGCTGGAGTGCAGTGGCGCCATCTTGGCTTACTGCAACCTCCACCTCCCATGTTCAAGCAATTCTCTCGCCTCAGCCTCCCAAGTAGCTGAGACTACAGTCATGCACCACCATGCCTGGCTAATTTTTTCGTATTTTTAGTAGAGACGGGGTTTCACCATATTGGCCAGTGCAGTTTCCACGATATTGCAACAGACCAAACGCAGACACACACGTGAGGACCCAGCTGTCTTCTGTTAAGCCTGATGTGAAAGTGATTTGCAAAAATTAAAATGATGCCCTTCTTCTCACTAAATTTTTGTTTCAGGCTGGGCACGGTGGTACGTGCCTGTAATTCCAGGACTTTGGGAGGTCAAGGTGGGAGGACGGCTTGAGCCCAGGAGTTCAAGACCAGCCTGAAGGGCTGGGTGCAGTGGCTTACGCCTGTAATCCCAGCACTTTGGGAGATTAAGGCGGTGGATCACCTGAGGTCGGGAGTTCAAGACCAGCCTGACCAACATGGAGAAACCCCATCTCTACTAAAAGTACAAAAATTAGCTGGGTGTGGTGGCACATACCTGTAATCCCAGCTACTTGGGAGGCTGAGGCAGAAGAATCACTTGAACTCAGGAGATGGAGGCTGCAGTGAGCCAAGATTGTGCCATTGCACTCCAGCCTGAGCAACAAAAGTGAAACTCCATCTCAAAAAAAATAAAAAGACCAGACTGGGCAACATAGGAAGACCCCAATCTCTACAAAAAATGTTTAAATGAGCTGCACTTGGTAAAAAAAAAAATATATATATATATATTTTGGAAAACATGGTTATTTTCATTTAAAATATATAACTTACATTAACATACGATTAATTTTGTATTTTTATTTTATTTTATTTTATTTATTTATTTATTTTTTGAGACGGAGTCTGGCTCTGTCGCCCAGGCTGGAGTGCAGTGGCGCCATCTCGGCTCACTGCAAGCTCCGCCTCCCGGGTTCACACCATTCTCTGGAACTACAGGCGCCCGCCACCACGCCCGGCTAATTTTTTGTATTTTTAGTATAGATGGGGTTTCACCGTGTTAGCCAAGATGGTCTCAGTCTCCTGACCTCATGATCCGCCCACCTCGGCCTCCCAAAGTTCTGGGATTACAGGCGTGAGACACGCGCCCGGCCTGTTTTAGTTTTTTGGAGACGGAATCTTGCTCTGTCGCTCAGGCTGGAGTGCAATGGCGCAATCTTGGCTCGACGCAACCTCCGCCTCCAGGGTTCAAGCAATTCTCCTGCCTCAGCCTCCCGAGTAGCTGGGACTACAGGCATGTGCCACCATGCCGGGTGAATTTTTCATATGTTTAGTAGTGACAGGGTTTCATCGTGTTAGCCAGGCTGGTCTCGATTTCCTGACCTCATGATCCACCCACCTTGGCCTCCCAAAGTGCTGGGATTACAGGTGTGAGTCACCGCGCCCGACGAACACAAAATTAATTTATTATTATTATTATTATTATTATTTATTTTTAGAGATGGGGGTCTTGTGCTGTCCAGGCTGGTCTCAAACTCAAGCCATACTTCCACCCCAGTCTCCCAAGTAGCTGGGATTACAGGTGTGTGCCACTGCACCCAGCTACTTTTAAGTGAATCAACAAATGTTTCTAAAATTTCTCAGTTTTAACTTCTAATACAGTAAATATTGATAGAAATCATACACATCAACAAAAACTCTTTGGGGTCCTCAATACATTTTTTAAATTTTAGACAAGGTTTCACTGTGTTGCCCAGGCTGGAGTTCAATGGTGCA
Organism: Macaca mulatta; assembly: GCF_049350105.2. Taxonomy (NCBI): domain Eukaryota; kingdom Metazoa; phylum Chordata; class Mammalia; order Primates; family Cercopithecidae; genus Macaca; species Macaca mulatta. Next base: position 57,955,616 of record NC_133424.1, read on the forward strand.
GTCATAACTCACTGCAGTCTTTGAACTCCTGGGCTAAAGGAGTCCTCCCACCTCAGTCTCCCAAATAGTTAGGACTACAGGTGCACACCACCACTCGTGGCTGCTTTTATTTATTTTTTTATTGTAGAGACGGGAACTTGCTATGCTGCCCAGGCAGAGGCCTTCAATAGTTAGGAGTGTAAGGGGGCCAGATGCAGTGGCTCACGCCTGTAATCCCAGCACTTTGGGAGGCTGAGGCGGGCGGATCATGTGAGGTTGGGAGTTCGAGACCAGCCTGACCAACACAGATAAACCCTGTCTCTACTAAAAATACAAGATTAGCCGGGCATGGTGGCACATGCCTCTAATCCCAACTACTCGGAAGGTTGAGGCAGGAGAATCGCTTGAACCCAGGAGGCAGAGTTTGCGGTGAGCCGAGATTGTGCCACTGCACTCCAGCCCGGGCAACAAGAGTGAAAGTCTATCTCAAAAAAAAAAAAAAAAGATTCAATGGATTAGGCCAGGTGCGGTGGCTCACACCTGTAATCCCAGCACTTTGGGAAAACAAGGCAGGCAGATCACTTGAGGTCAGGAGTTTGAGACCGGCCTAGGCAACGTGGTGAAGCCCCATCTCTATTAAAAATACAAAAATTAGGCTGGGCACAGCCTCATGCCTGTAATCCCAGCTCTTTGGGAGACCAAGGCAGGTGGATCACCAGAGATCAGAAGTTCAAGACCAGCCTGAGCAACATAGTGAAACCCCGTCTCTACTAAAAATATAAAAATTAGCCAGGCATGGTGGCGTGCGCCTCGAATCCCAGCTACTTGGGAGGCCAAGGCATGAGAATTGCTTGAACCCGGGAGGTGGAGATTGCAGTGAGCCGAGATTGTGCCATTGTACTCCAGCCTGGGCAACAGAGTGAGAGTCCATCTCAAAAACAAACAAATTAGCTGGGCGTGGTGGTGCATGGATGTAATCCCAGCTACTGGGGAGACTGAGGTCCGAGAATCACTTGAACCCGGGAGACAGAGGTTGCAGTGAGCCGAAATTGCACCACTGCACTCCAGCCTGGGTGACAGAGCAAGACTCTGTCTTTAAAAAAAAAAAAAAAAAAGAATCAATGAACTAATAATCATACAAACTTGATAAGTGTCATGAAGGACAAGAATGTGGAACATCATTTTAACTGTGAAGGAGAGGAGGAGTGGACAGGAGGGTAGGGGAGGTTTGTCTGTCAAAGGAACATTTAAAAAGAGACCTGGCTGGGCACAGCGGCTCACACCTGTAATCCCAGCACTTTGGGAGGCCGAGGTGGGTGGATCACGAGGTCAGGAGATCAAGACCATTCTGGCTAACATGATGAAACCAGTATCTACTAAAAAAAATTATCTGGGCTTGGTGGCACGCGCCTGTAGTCCCAGCAACTTGGGAGGAGGCTGAGGAAGGAGAATCGCTTGAACCTGAGAGGCAGAGGTTGCAGTGAGCCGAGATCGTGCCACTGCACTCCAGCCTGGCCAACAGCAAGACTCTGTCTCACAAAAAAAAAAAAAAAAAAAAAAAGAACAAGAAGAGACCTGTCCAGGCGCCCTGGTTCACACCTGTAATCCAAGCACTTTGGGAGGCTGAGGCTGGTAGATCGCTTGAGCCCAGGAGTTCGAGACCAGCCTGGGCAACATGGTCAAACATCGTGTCTCTCCAAAAAATATACACAAAAAATCGCATGGCATGGTGGCATGTGCCTGTAGTCCCACATACTCGGGAGGTTAAGGTGGGAGGATCACTTGAGCCCAGGAAGGTCAAGGCTGCAGTGGGCCATGATCATGACAATACACTCCAGCCTGGACAGCTGAGTAAGGCCCCCATCTCAAAAAAAGAAAAGAAAAGATAATCTATCTGGCAGTTTTCTCTCTTACCTTCCAATTGTTGAGTCTCATTTATTTTTCTTGTCTTATAGCATTTTTTTGCTTTTTTTTTTTTCCGAGTCTGAGTCTTGCTCTGTCACCCAGGCTGGAGTGCAGTGGTGTGACCTCAGCTCACTGCCACCTTCGCCTCCCGGGTTCAAGCAATTCTCCTGCCTCAGCCTCCCGAGCAGCTGGGACTATAGGCGTGCACCACCACACCTGGCTTTTTTTTTTTTTTTTTTGAGATGGAGTCTTGCTCTGTCACCCAGGCTAGAGTGCAGTGGCACATTCTCGGCTCACCGCAAGCTCTGCCTCCCTGGTTCAAGCAATTCTCCTGTCTCAGCCTCCCGAGTAGCTGGAATTACAGGCACCTGCCACTGTGCCTGGCTAATTTTTGTATTTTTAGTAGAGACAGGGTTTCACCATCTTGGCCTGACTGGCCTCGAACTCCTGACCTCGTGATCCACTTGCCTCGGCCTCCCAAAGTGCTGGGATTACAGGCGTGAGCCACTGCGCCTGCCCTGCGCCTGGCCTTTTTTTTTTTTTTTTTTTTTTGAGACAGAGTTTCGTTCTTGTTGCCTAGGCTGGAGCACAATAGTGCGATCTTGGCTCACTGCAACCTCCACCTCCTGGGTTCTGCTGTCTCAGCCTCCCGAGTAGCTGGGATTACAGGCATGTGCCACCATGCCTGGCTAATTTTTTTTTTTTTTTTTTTTTTTTTTTAAGTAATGGGGTTTCTCCATGTTAGTCAGGCTGGTCTCAAACTCCTGACCTCAGGAGATCCACCCGCCTCGGCCTCCCAAAGTGCTGGGATTAGAGGCATGAGCCACTGTGCCTGGCCCGTCTTACAGCATTTACAAACACTTCCAGGACTATGCTGCACAGTAACATTTATTCTCACAACAGCCCTCCAAACTACAACCCTCTGAGATGACTTATCTCACCATGCCCATTTTACAGAGGGAGAAACTGAGGCACAGGGAAGGTAGAATCTTGTCCAAGGCCACAAACCAAGTAAACAACCAAACTAGGACTCCAACCAAACCTTGTGCTCTCAGTTTCAGCCTTAAAAGAAAACTCAATAAACATTCTGGGTTTTTTGTTTTTGTTTTGAGACCTTTATTCTGTGACCCAGGTTGGAGTGCAGCGTGGTGATCACAGCTCAAGGCAGCCTCAAACTCCTAGACTCAAGTAAACCTCCTCTCTCAGTCTCACAAGCAGCTGGGACTACAGGTGTGCACCACCACACCCGGCTAATTTAGTAGAGATGGGGGTCTCACTATATTGCCCAGGCTGATCTCAAACTGCTAGCCTCAAGGGATCCTCCTGCCTCAGACTCCCAAAGTGTTAGGATTACAGGTGTGAGCCTCTATGTTCAGTCCACATTCTGTATTATTATTATTATTATTTTTTTTTTTTTTTGAGATGGAGTCTCACTCTGTCGCCCAAGCTGGAGTGCAGTGGTGCAATCTCGGCTCACTGCAACCTCTGCCTCCCAGATTCAAGCGATTGTTTCAAGTCTCAGCCTCCCAAGTAGCTGGGAGTACAGACATGTACCACCACGCTCGGCTAATTTTTTTTTGTATTTTTAGTAGAGACAGGGTTTCACCATGTTGGCCAGGTTGGTCTCGAACTCCTGACCTCAGGTGATCCACCCACCTCGTCCTCCCAAAGTGCTGAGATTACAGACATGAGCCACTGCGCCTGGCCTATTATTATTATTATTATTTTTTTTTTTTTTTTTGAGACGGAGTCTCGCTCTGCCGCCCAGGCTGGAGTGCAGTGGCCGGATCTCAGCTCACTGCAAGCTCTGCCTCCCGGGTTCACGCCATTCTCCTGCCTCAGCCTCCCGAGTAGTTGGGACTACAGGCGCCCGCCACCGCGCCCGGCTAGTTTTTTGGTATTTTTTTAGTAGAGACGGGGTTTCACCGTGTTAGCCAGGATGGTCTCGATCTCCTGACCTCGTGATCCGCCCGTCTCGGCCTCCCAAAGTGCTGGGATTACAGGCTTGAGCCACCGCGCCCGGCCTATTATTTTTTTTTTAACAGGAAAAATATCCTGTAACTGGCCGGGCACGGTGGCTCAAGCCTGTAATCCCAGCACTTTGGGAGGCTGAGGCGGGTGGATCACGAGGTCAGGAGTTCAAGACCAGTCTGGCCAACATACTGAAACCCCGTCTCTACTAAAAATACAGAACAAATTAACTGGGCGTGGTGGTATGTACCTGTAATTCCAGCTACTTGGGAGGCTGAGGCAGGAGAATTGCTTGAACCCGGGAGGCAGGGGTTGCAGTGAGCCGAGATCGCACCACTGCACTCCAGTCTGGGGTGACAGAACAAGACTCCGTCTCAAAAAAAGAAAAATATCCTGTAAATTTCCACAGTGACCCATAGAGCTTGGATGAAGAGCTGGAAGCCTCAGATCTCGTTCAGGCTCCATTCTCTCTCTGAGCCTCAGTTTCTTTCCCTATGAGGAAGGGTTGGAAAAGATGTTCTCTAAAAGCCTCAGAAACTCTGCCATTAGTAAGGAGGAGACAGAAGCCCAAACAGATTGCATTAGTTTCTTAACTGCTACTATAACAAATTACTAGCAGTTCAGTGACTTAAAACAAGAGAAATTCATTCTTTCACAGTTCTGGAGGCCAAAAGTCAAAATCAGGGTGTCAGCCAGGTGCGGTGACTCACCCCTGTAATCCCAGCCCTTTGGGAGGCCAAGGTGGGTGGCTCCCTTGAGGCCAAGATTTTGAAACCAGCCTGACCAACATGGTGAAACCCCATCTCTACTAAAAATACAAAAAATTAGCTGAGCATGGTGGTGTGGGCCTGTAATCCCAGCTCATCAGGAGGCTGAGGCAGGAGAATTGCTTCAGCCTGGGAGGCAGAGGTTGCAGTATGCTGAGATCTTGCCACTGTACTCCAGCCTGGGCCACAGGGCAAGACCCTGTTTTTGTTTGTTTGTTTGTTTGTTTGTTTTTTAAAGAAAGAAAAAAAGAAGTTGTACAGCCAATATTTGAACCCCTGGAATTTGGCTCCAGAGCCTGTAGTCTCCACACTACCTTCCAGAGGCCCATCTTCACACGCTGTTAAATCTGGACTTCAGGGAAGCCGCAGTAGAGATCCATGTTCAGGCCAGGGCTCACTGCTGTGCTGTTACATAGGGCAGTCACTGGCCACACGTTGCCTTTAAGAGCTTCAAACATGGCTGGTCCAAAATGGGATTCGCCTGCAGTGTAAAATCCACGCTGGAGTTTGAAGGCTTAGTGCGATGAAAGGAATGTAAAGTATCTCATGAAGAATTCTGATGCTGAGGCCGGGTGCAGTGGCTCATGCATGTAATCCCAACACTTCGGGAGGCCAAGGAGGGCAGATCACCTGAGGTCAGGAGTTTGAGACCACCCTGGCCAACATGGCGAAACCCCGTGTCTCTACTAAAAATACAAAATTAGCCGGGCGTGGTGGTGCGCGCCTGTAGTTCCAGCTATTCAAGAGGCTGAGGCAGGAGAATCACTAGAACCTGGGAAGTGGAGGTTGCAATGAGCCGAAATCGCACCGTTGCACTCCAGCCTGGGGGACAGAGCGAGACTCTATCTAAAAAAACAAGGAAAATTAACAATAGTAATTCTGAAACTGGATACATGTTGAAATAATAATATTTTGGATGTATCCAGTTAGATAAAGTACATAAAATTATCTTCACTTGCTCTTTTTAATTTTTTTATTGTGGCTACTACAACACTTATCTATTTGTTTGTTTGTTTGTTTGAAACAGGGTCTCGCTCTGTCACCATGGTCCCAGGTGGAGTAAAGTGGCACAATCATAGCTAACTGCAACCTTGAACTCCTAGGCTCAAGGGATCGTCCTGCCTCAGCCTCCTGAGTGACTGGGACTGTAGAGGCCTGCCACCACACCCAGCTAATTTTTTAATTTAAAAAAATGTTTTGGGTTGGGTGCGGTGGCTCAGCCTGTAATTCCAGCACTTTGGGAGGCTGAGGTGGGCAGATCACAAGGTCAGGAGTTCGAGACCAGCCTGGCCAACATGGTGAAACCCCCGTCTCTACTAAAAATATAGAACTAAACTGGGTATGGTGGCAGGTGCCTGTAATCCCAGCTGCTTGGGAGGCTGAAGCAGGAGAATAGTTTGAACCCAGGAGGCAGAGGTTGCAGTGAGCTGAAATTGAGCCATTGCACTCCACCCTGGGTGACAGGGCAAGATTTCGTCTCAAAAAAAAAAAAAAAAAAAAAAAAAAAAAAAAGCTGGGCGCAGTGGCTCACTCCTATAATCCCAGCACTTTGGGAGGCCAAGTGGATCACGAGTTGGATCACGAGGTCAGGAGGAGACCATCCTGACTAACACGGTGAAACCCCGTCTGTACTAAAAATACAAAAAAAAAAAAAAAAAAAAAGCTGGGCACGGTGGCAAACGCTTATAATCCCAGCACTTTGGGAGGCCGAGGCAGGCAGATCACGAGGTCAGGAGATTGAGACCATCGCAGCTAACACGGTGAAATCCTGTCTCTACTACACAAAAAATTAGCCAGGTGTGGTGGCAGGCTCCTGTGGTCCCAGCTGCTCGGGAGCCTAAGGCAGGAGAATGGCATGAACCCGGGAGGCGGAGGTTGCAGTGAGCGGATATCATGCCACTGCACTCCAGCCTGGCCAACAGAGCAAGACTCTGTCTCAAAAAAAAAAAAAAAAGGTTTTGTAGAGATGAAGCGGGGTGCGGGGTGGCAGGGGGTTGGGAGTGGGGTGGGGGTCTTGCTGTGTTATCTACGCTGATCTCACACCCCTGGCCTTGATATGGCAGTTCGCCCGCCTTGGCCTCCCAAAGGGCTAAGATTATGAGCATGAGCTACCCTGGCCTAAACATTTAAAACGACACGTGTGACAGCCAGGCATGGTAGCCTGCACTTGTAATCCCAGCTCCTTAGAAAGCTGAGGTGGGAGAATCCCTCTAGACCAAGAGTTGGAGATCAGCTTGGGCAACATAGTGAGATTTCATATGTAGTGGATTCCAATACATTGAGACTTTAAAATATAAAATAAGGGCCGGGCACAGTGGCTCACGCCTGCAATCCCAGCACTTTGGGAGGCCAAGGTGGGTGAATCACCTGAGGTCAGGAGTTCGAGACCAGCCTGACCAACATGGTAAAACCCCATCTCCACTAAAAATACAAAATTAGCCAGGCGTTGTGATACATGCCTGTAATCCCAGCTACTCGGGAAGCTGAGGGAGGAGAATTGCTTGAACCCAGGAGGCGGAGGTTGCAGTGAGCCGTGATCACGCCACTGCACTCCAATCTGGGCGACAGGAGCGAGACTTCATCTCAAAATAAAAAAAAAGAAAAGAAATATATATGTATAATAATTAAATAAAAATAAAATTGTACATATGGATCCAGCAGACTCATATACCTCTGGTTATATTTCCAAAGGAATTGAAATCAGGATGTTGAAGGGATATCTGCTCTCCCAAGTTCATTGCAGCACTGGTCACAATAGCCAAGATATGGAGGCAACCTAAGTGTTCATCAAAGGACATAATGGATAAAACAAATGTTGCATATACACACGATGGAATACTATACAGCCTTGTAAAGGGAGGAAATTCTGCCATTCAAGACAACATGGATGGAACCGCAGTACATTATGCTAAGTGAAATACACCAGGCACAGAAAGACAAACACCACATGATCCCACTTTTATATGGAATCTTAAAATGTCAATCTCATAGAAACAGTATAAAGGTGGCTTAGAGGCTGGGGAAGTGGGAGAGGGTTGGGAAAAGAGAAGATGTTGATCAAAGGGTGCGAAGTTTCAGCGAGACTAGAGAAATATACTTCAGTGATCTATTGCACAGCATGGTAACCATGGTTAATAATAATGTACTGTGTATTTCAAAGTTGCTAAAATAGAGTTTAAATTTTTTTAATTTGTAAATATTGTTTATTTTTTGTCAGTACATATTCTCATCTGATTTTTATTTTTTAAATTTTTTTAGACAGAGTCTCGCTCTGTTGCCCAAGCTGGAGTGCAGTGGCTCAATCTCGGCTCACTGCAACCTCCGCCTCCTGGGTTCAAGTGATTCTCCTGCCTCGGCCTCCTGAGTAGCTGGGACCACAGGTGCCCACCACCACGCCCAGCTAATTTTTTTTTGTATTTTTAGTAGAGATGGGATTTCACTGTGTTAGCCAGGATGGTGTTGATCTCCTGACCTCCTGATCTGCCCCCCTCCATCTCCCAAAGTGCTGGGATTACAGGCGTGAGCCACAGTGCCTGTGAGCCACAGTGCCTGGCCTCTCATCTGATTTATTTTTGTTTTTATTTTTATGCTTTTTGTAGAGATGGCATCTCACTACGTTGCCCAGGTTAGTCTCCAACTCCTGGGCTCAAGCCATCCTCCTGCCTCAGCCTCCCAGACTGCTGGATTTATAGGCGTGAGTCACTGTACATGGCCCTGACATCTTGATTTCAATTTCTTTGGATATACACTCAGAAGTGGGATTGCTGGATCCACATGTGTAATTTTATTTTTTATGTGTTTGTTTGTTTATTTATTTATTTATTTATTTATTTTAGGACAGTCTCACTCTGTCGCCCAGGCTGGAGTGCAGTTTGACGCACAATCTTGGCTCACTGCAACCTCTGCCTCCCGGGCTCAAGCGATCCTCCTACTTCAGCCTTCTGAGTAGCTGAGACTACAGGTGTGCACCATCACGCCCGGCTAATTATTTTTATTTATTTATTATTATTATTTTTTGAGACAGAGTTTTGCTCTTTTTTCCCAGGCTGGAGTGCAATGGCTCAATCTCGGCTCACCGCAACTTCCGCCTCCCTGGGTCCAGCAATTCTCCTGCCTCAGCCTCCCAAGTAACTGAGATTACAGGCATGCGCCACCACGCCTGGCTAATCTTGTATTTTTAGTAGAGACGGGTTTCTCCGTGTTGGTCAGGCTGGTCTCAAAATCCCGACCTCAAGTGATCCGCCCCACTCGGCCTCCGGAAGTGCTGGGATTACAGGTGTGTTCCACCGCGCCCGGCCCGAAGTTATTCCTCTTATCTGACTGTAGTTTGGTATTTTTTAACTGGCGTCTCTCTGTTCTTCCTCCCCCAACCCCATCTCTACTAAAAATACAAAATTAACCAGGCGTTGTGGTGCATGCCTGTAATCCCAGCTACTCGGAGGCTAAGGCAGGAGAATTTCTTGAACCCAGGAGGTGTAGGTTGCAGTGAGCTGAAATTGCACCATTGCACTCCAGCCTGGGCGACAGAGCGAGACTTTCTCAAAAAACAAAAACAAACAAACAAAAAAACAAATAGCGCCGCGTTTTCTGGGAGTCAGTGAGTTCCCCATTTAGGAAGTGTCCAAGCTCAAGTTGAAATGGTGGTACATTGCGACTCATGCTGCAAGACCTCAACCCAGTTCCTCTCCGGACCTCAGTTTCCTCATTTATAAAATGGGTGTGGACGACTCAGTAAGGTCAGATTTAAAAAAATAATAATAGTAGTTAATAGTAATAGGCCGGGTGCGGTGGCTCAGGCCTGTACTACAGCACTTTGGGAGGCCAAGGTAGCAGGATCGCTTGAGCCCAGGAGTTCTAGACCACCCTGGGGCAATATAGCGAGATTCTATCTCAAAGAAATAATCGTAATCATAATAAAAATAAATGAATAGATAAGCTGAGACGGACTCAGGTCCCGCTCCTGCCTGCGATCCCTGCGGGGGCCACCAGGGGGCGCGGCGCCCCTACCCAAAACTCCTCCGTCGGGTCTGAACCCCAGCGGACGCGTCCGGACGCCCCTGGAAGATTCTGCGCCCTGACGGCTCGCAGGCTCCCGGGAGCCCGGGAGGCAGGTGCTCACGCGGGGTGTTCAGGGCGCCCCCGATCCAGGCCCCTCGCCGTGCCGCGGGGCTGTGGGACGGCTGTGACTCAGGCGCGCGCTCCTCCCCGGGGCCCTCAGTGGTCGCGAGGGGGCGCGCACGGCCTCGGGAACCCGCGCGGCGCCGCGTCCATTTTTACCCCAGCGCCGCTAAAAATAGTCGACGCGCTCCGAGCCGAGCCCGAAATAGCGGCCCCCAGATAAGGCAGGACGACTCAGCGCTTCCGGGGAGCGGAAGGGGGAGCGCGCGGGGGGAGCGGTGTTGGGCGCAGCCCGGCCGAGCAGGCGCCGCTGTCCCCAGCGCACCCCCACTCTGTCCTGGCTGTCACACTCGCCCCCGACTGCGACCTCCGCCCCGCCGCTAGCCTGGCTGCCTTCCTGCGTCCCCTACATGGTATCCCCATCCTCTGCCCCCCATCCTCAGCTTCACCTCCATTCCTCATCATAATTCCCCCCTCTCCTGCCTCTCCCCAGCGATGTCCCCCACTGGTACTCATACCCATACCCCAGTCTGCCCTACTCCTGTCCCTATTTCTCCTCTCGGCCCTCATCGCCAATCTCCTGTCTTCCTGAATCTGCCCCTTCCCGTCTGTGTCCTCAAGGCCAACCTTTATGGGGGCAGGGCAGGGCGGGAGGGTCACAGGGAGTCAGGATACCTGCGGGCTGAGGGCTGAGGGCTGAGGGCTGGGGGTGAGGATCTGATTTCTTGGTTTGTTTCTACAGTGGGCAGGGTTAGGCTTAGATCTGGGGGTGGGAGCATCGGACACTTTAGTCTGGCCCAGTCTCAGAGCTGAGGCCAGGCATGGCCAGCTTCACGGCTCATTCTGTGACCAGGGTCGGGGCTCAGGCTGGGGAAGGATGACTGTCTTTGTCATCAAGTTTGATCACTGTGTCACCAGAGTTAGGGCTCAGCCTTGAGCCGTTTCTTTATTTACCCACCTCCACATAATATTGTTTTATTTCAGACAAGGTCTTGCTCTGTCGCCCAGGCTGGAGAGCAGTGTTGCCCAGGCTGGAATGCAGTGCTGGAATCTTAGCTGACTGCAGCCTTGAACTCCTGGGTTCAAGAGATCCTCCCACCTCAGCCTTCCTAGTAGCTGGGACTACAGATGTGCACCACCACACCTGGCTAATTTTTTTTTTTTTTTTTTTTTTTGGTAGAGACAGAGTCTCTACGCCTTGCCCGCCTTGCCCAGGCTGGTCTTGAGCTCCTGGCCTCAAGCGATCCTCTGGCCTCCTCCTAGGAAGACACTGAAATGACAGGCATGAGCTACGGAGCCCGCCTCCATTAAGATTCTTTCCTGCCTTGCAAGTTAGTGATTGGACACAACAGCTCCAGGCCGTGGGAACAGTCAGAACTCTGTTCTCTGGGTCTAGGTCTTCCCTTTGCACTTGGATCATCTAAGGGCCTCCCCATTTCCATATCCTGAGATTCTCAGTGCCCACTCCAAGAATCAGTGTCAGGCCTCAAGGACCTACACTGCATGTTCTGGGGGTTCAAAGGTAGCACACTGACTTCCCTGAGGGTGACAGAGGTCAGAATGAGTGACTAAGGTCTTGGGCCTGGCCCTGACCCTGCAGTGGGCGAGGAAGATACCCAGTTGAGGCCCAGGTCTCCACCCAGGTAGCAGGGTGGATGGGGGCAGGGGGGTCATCCCTGAGATGAAATGTGGGTGGAAGGTACCCAGATAAGTTTCAGAGTCAGTTCAGAGATGGTAATTTTTAAGTAACTTCTAAAATTTTCGAGTAGCTGGGATTACAGGCGCCTGCTACCAACTCCGGCTAATTTTTGTATTTTTTGTAGAGACGAGGTTTCACTATGTTAGCCAGGTTGGTCTCAAACTCCTGACCTCAGGTGATCTGCCCACCTTGGCCTCCCGAAGCGCTGGGATTACAAGTGTAAGCCACTGTGCCCAACCTACTTTTTTTTTTTTTTTTTTTTGAGACAGAGCCTTGCTCTGTCACCCAGGCTGGAGTGCAGTGGTGGGATCTCGGCTCACTGCAACCTCTGCCTCCCAGGTTCAAGTGATTCTCCTGCCTCACCCTCCTGAGTAGCTGGGACTACAGGCCAGGCACATACCACCTGTAAAAATTAGCACCCGGCTAATTTTTTATATTTTTATTAGAGATGGGGTTTCACCATGTTAGCCAGGATGGTCTCGATCTCCTGACCTCGTGATCTGCCTGCCTCAGCCTCCCAAAGTGCTGGGATTACAGGCATGAGCCACTGCACCCAGCACTTTTTTTTTTTTTTTTTTTTAATTTTGAAAACTGTTTTGAGGCCAGGTGCAGTGGCTCACGCCTGTAATCCCACCCAGCACTTTAGGAGGCCGAGGTGGGAGGATTTCTTGAGCCCAGGAGTTCAAGACCAGCCTCGACATTATAGTAAGATCTCATCTCTGTAAAAAAATTTTTTTTATTTAGCCAAGTGTGGTGGCATGTACCTGTGGTCCCACCTACTCAGGAGGCTGAGGTGGGAGGATCAGTTGAGCCCAGAGGTGGAGGTTGCAGTGAACCAAGATGGCACCACTACACTCCAGCCTGGGCAACAGAGGCCCTATCTAAAAAAAACCAAAAAGTTTTGGTAACTACAAAAGGATATACCTTGGAAAAGTAAATTTCCCTCCCACTCTTATACCCACTTCTCAATATTAACTATTTTTTATGTATCCTGGCCAATAGGATTCACTGAGCTCTCACAATGTCCCTGGCCTATGCAAAGCTCATCACAGAAATGAAGTGACTGGAATCATTCAGCACTCAGTGAATGGGCCATACCCCATTGCTATGCCTGTTTTAGAGATGGGAAAACTGAGGCTTGGAGAGGTGCAAGCATGTGTCCTTCTGAGGACTGGGCTCTGAAGGCTTTTCAAAGTTGAGGCAAGGAAGTGGATGAGATCAGAGAGGCAAGGTTCAGGTCAGGATACAAATCCCAGGGAGGGTGACAGGGATGGGGAGTCAAGGAAGGCTGCCTGGAAGAAGACTAAGGGTAGCCAGGAAGGCACCTTCCAGAACCTTCTGATGGAGGGGTTGGATGGAAGTAGATAACTCTGTTTGGGAGGCTGAGGAACCACCAGCAGCAGGGTGTGGCCCCTCCTCAGACCCACAGGACCTCAGAGGTATGTATAGGAGGAGAAGCAGGCTGCTTAATGACATCTCAGGGACACATCTCGTGTGATAGCACAGCCGGCTTAGTTATGACGTCTGAGTGATTTGCCAACTGCCTTAAGACCAGCATCCCTAGTCATGCCCTGCGGGGGGGGATAAGGATAAGAGGAAGTGACAGGCCATGGGGGGAGGAAGGGGAGATGCAGTCACACACAGACCAGGGACTCAGGCGCTGAGGGATGTGTGGTGCCCTCTGTACTAGGGAAGGGTCTCCCAGCTGCCTGGATGTGAGGGTCCATCTTATTGATTTGTCTAGTGAAGGAGGCCAGGCTCCAAGGAGGTATAGCTGTAGTCAGTCACAGTCAGTTTAGGATGGGGTCTGCCCAGGGGCTGCTAGAATCAGTCACTGCTGTGTCCCCATCATCTAAGGCAGTAACTGGGACACAGCCGGCGCTCCATACATCTTTACTGAATGAATGAGTCGAATGAAAAGGGTCAGCACTCTCTGGGACTCAATTTACCCTTGTGGTCATTGGGCTGCTTCAACCAAGGGGATCGCTAAGAACACCCCTTCCCACCCTGGGTCCCAGATCCCAGATCGCCAGTGAATAAGAAAACGGGTTAGCGCCTTTGGTGGACTCCGCCCATTTGTGACGTCACGAGCCGCTCCCCCAGGATCCCAACCCAGGCCTCTCCCTTGGGATGGGGGCGGAGAGGAACCCGGGAGTCCAGACTTAGGCCCCTCCCCCAGGAGCAGGCAGGCCTGGCAGGGTTACACAACCGGTCGTCGCGTCCCAAGGGAAGTCACCGGATGTCCTGGCCGGGTCGGGGACAATGGGCTAGGAGCGCCCCTCCCGCAGGAACCTGGAAGTGGCAGGGGCTCCCCCTCTTCTGATTCACCCTTGTTTCCGGCCCGGTTTAGCCTCCTTCTCCCTGGGGATCTTATCTCCTCCCAACTCTACCCTCCTATGGCCCTGCAGTTCGGTTCTTTCTCTGAACCGGCAAACCTCTCTCCTCTACACCTCACACCCCGTCCTTTCAGACCTCCCCAACGCCCCCCGAAACACTCTGCCCTCACACTCATCGCTTGTAATTCCTGAATCCCCTAAACTTCCAGTGTCCCCGGTCCTTCCTTCACTCATCCATACCGGGCCCCTCTTCCCCCAACCCAACTACCCCCACTATCCTGCCCACGCCCTCCCAATTCTCTCCCTGGGCTCCCCCAAGCTTTCCTCAATATCTCCCAGTCCTCCCTAGCCCCCGACTCACCCTCTTCCCTCCAACTGACCCCAATACACTCTCGTCCTCCTAATCCCAGCCTCCCCCAGTTCCCTCCGGTCTCCTCGAACTGCCCCATGCCCCTACCTCATCTCCCCAAATCCGGTTCCTCATTGCCCCCTCTCCCCCAGCCAGCCGCTTCGCCCCCAACCCCAGAGCCCCTCCCCGCCCCTAGGCCCAGGGCCGGCCCGTGCCCCTCCCGGGCGCGCTCCCACGCCGGGCGCGGGTTCCCAGGCCGCCCCCCCGCGGTGGCCCAGAGACCCAGTTTGCGGCGGCAAAACATTGGTCTCCGGGCAACAGGCCCCGCCCCGCCCCAGGGCCGCCAGCCAAGGCTGGGCGGTCAGGAGGCCACCGGGCCGGGACGTAGCACCCAGGCCTGCGCGCCGAAACCCGGCCTTGGCCCCCAGAGGCCTCAGGGCGCAGAAACCCGGAGACTGAGGCGCAGCAAAGCGGAGATACAGAGATCAGGGCCCCGGGGCAAGAAAAATCGGAGACATGCGTGCAGGCCGAAGCGACAGGGAACTGTCGGGGCGCAGAGATATAAGAAGAGACCACGCGACAGATCGAACAAGGACGGGGCCCAGAAATAAGCACAGAAATAGTGCAGTTATACATGGGCAACACCGAGGCTGGCAGGGACGCCCCTGATGGCAGAATAATCCATCTCTACTCCTCAGGACCTTTGCACTCAGTTCGAGGGACTTCCCCTCTCTGACTCTCAGTTTCTGTATTTGTAAAATGGGGACATTAATACGTAGCGCTTAGCGAATCGGGCTGTTCTGACGATTCAGCGAATTTGCAGACCCAGAGCTTGTAGCACAGTTCCTGGCATGTACACTCATCATTCATTCATTCAACAGATTTTGTTGTTGTTGTTATTGTCTGAGAGGAATTTCGCTCTGTGGCCCAGGCTGGAGTGCAGTGGTGCCATCCCGGCTCACTGCAACCTCCGCCTCCCGAGTTCAAGCAGTCCTTCCACCCCAGCCTCCCACGTAGCTAGGGTTACAAGCCTGTGCCACCACGCCCAGCTATTTCTTGTATTTTTAGTAGAGATGGGGTTTCACCATGTTGGCCAGGCTGGTCTGAACTCCTGACCTCAAGTGATCCACCCACCTCGGCCACCCAAAGTGCTGCGATTACAGGTGTGAGCCACTGTGCCCGCCCCAATCAACAGGTATTTATTGAGCATCTACTATATGCCAGGCACTGGTAAGGACTGTGAGAATGCAGTATTGAACAAGACAAAGCTCTCTGTCCTGGGAGTTTAGTCTTTGGAAATTGGGAGGGGGATGACCAACAATAAATGAACAAATGAGCACATTATTAAGCAAATTATTGAGTACATTGGAAAGTAATAAGTGCTGGGAAAGCAGAGACAGAGGGCTGGGGTTGCTATTTTCACTCGAATGGTCAGGGAAGGCCTAAATGAGAAGGTGATGTTTGAGCAGAGACTAGAAGTTGGTTCGGGAGAAGCCATGCAGACATCTGGCCTAAGAGCATCACAACCCAGTCAGAGGGAAGTAACAGCAAATGCAAAGGGTGTAACGTGAGGACATGTCTGGCGTGTTGGAGGAACAGGGAGGAGGCCAGTGTGGGTGGACAGAGAGAAGGTGGGGAGGGCGCTGGAGCACAAGAGGTCAGAGAGACGAAGGGCTGATCCTGCAGGGCCTGATGGGCCAAGGTAAGGTCTTCACAGAGTGAGTCGGGAGTGAGGGTTTTGAGTAAAAGAGGGATGTTCACTGTTTCTTATTTTTTATTTTATTTCTTTATTTTGAGACAGAGTTTCTTTCTTGCTGCCAGGCTGGAGTGCAATGGCACCGTCTCGGCTCACTGCAACCTCTGCCTCCCAGGTTCAAGCGATTCTCCTGCCTTAGCCTCCCAAGTAGCTAGGATTACAGGTGCGTGCCACCACGCCTGGCTGAATATATATATATATATATATATATATATATATATATATATATTTGGCATTTTTATAGAGATGGGGTTTCACTCAACCCAGTGTTGGCCAGGCTGGTCTCGAACTCCTGCCGCAGGTGATTCGCCCACCTCAGCCTCCCAAAGTGCTGGAATTACAGGCGTGAACCACGGTATCTGGCTTGTTTTTTATTTTAACAGGGTCCTTCTGGCTGTAGGTGGGGAATAGACTTTGGAGGACAAGTGTGGAGTCAGGGAGACCAGTCACTGTCATGATCCAGTTGAGTCCAATGGTGACTTGGACTAGGAGGTAGCAGGGATCCATTCTGGAGGCCTTTAACTTAAGAGACGCAAAATCTGCTGACAAGCACATTCATAGTAAGCCATCAGTAGATGGCAGCACTTACCATTATGTTAGGTGGTACTCACCACATTCCCATAAAAGTTATCATCCCTATTTTACAGATGTGCAAACTGAGGCCCAAAGAGGTCACTTAACTTGCCCAAGGTCTCACGGCTCAGTCTAGCTCCAAAGATGGTACCCCTCTATTGGGATGGCTATTCCCAAACCCACACACCCGAACATAACACTCTCAGCGCCTAGAGCTACATCTAAACCTGTACTCATCCATGTGGGCCCCAGGACTCCCGGAGCCATGTCCTCATCAGTCACATGGAGCTGGTGTAGAAAGTAGGGGCTGGGTCGGAAGAGGTGGCTCACAACTGTAATCCCAGAACTTTGGGAGGCCAGGGCGGGCAGATCATGAGGTCAGGAATTCGAGACCAGCCTGGCCAACATGGCAAAACCCTGTCTCTACTAAAAATACAGAAATCAGCTGGGTGCAGTGGCAGGCGCTTGTAATCTCAGCCACTCAGGAGGCTGAGGCAGGAGAATCGTTTGAACCCGGGAAGTGGAGGTTGCAGCGAGCCAAGAACGTGCCATTGCACTCCAGCCTGAGTGACAGGGTGAGACTCCGTCTAAAAAAAAAAAAAAAAAGAAAAGAAAAGAAAGTAGGAGCCAGACGGGGAGAATGCTGGCCCAGGACACTTGCTTAGAGGCAGGTTGGCACAGGTACAGAGGGTCCACCCAGAACCTCCCAGCCCAGCATCTGGCTCCCACACCCAATCACAGCCTAGGCCTGGCACACCCCAATGCTACGTGCAGCAACATGTTAAACACAGTCACGCATACACACAGAGATCTGGTCTTCTACTCTGGGAATGCATTTTCAGGCAGTGTGCAGAAAACACAGATTTGCCTCTATCTTTTTTTTTTTTGAGATGGAGATTCGCTCTTGTCATCCAGGCTGGAGTACAGTGGCGTGATCTAGGCTCACCGCAACCTCTGCCTTTCAGGTTCAAGTGATTCTCCTGCCTCAGTCTCCTGAGTAGCTGGAACTACAGGCACATGCCACCACGCCCAGCTAATTTTGTATTTTTAGTAGAAACAGGGTTTCGCCATGTTGGTCAGGCTCGTCTTGAACTCCTGACCTCAGGTGGTTCACCTGCCTCCACCTCCCAAAGTGATAGGATTACAGGTGTGAACCACTGTGCCTGGCCTCTATCTCTTTATGTCTCTGTATCTCTCTGTTTTTTTTTTTGGTTTTTTTTTTTTTTTTTTTTTTTTTTTGAGACGGAGTCTTGCTCTAGTCACCCAGGCTGGAGTGCAGTGGCCGGATCTCAGCTCACTACAAGCTCCTCCTCTCGGGTTCATGCCATTCTCCTGCCTCAGTCTCCCGAGTAGCTGGGACTACAGGCGCCCGCCACTTCGCCCGGCTAGTTTTTTGTATTTTTTAGTAGAGACGGGGTTTCACCGTGTTAGCCAGGATGGTCTCGATCTCCTGACCTCATGATCCGCCCATCTCGGCCTCCCAAAGTGCTGGGATTACAGGCTTGAGCCACCGCGCCCGGCCTATCTCTCTGTTTTCTTTTCTTGTCTCTATCTCTGACCTTTGTCTCACTCTGACCCAGCTCTGTCTCTCTCATGCCTCCACACTCAGGATCCTCTAACTGCCACAGAATGACTCTTGTCCCTGGCTGTGTGTTTCCATAGGACCTCACCTATTATGTACCATGAGAACCTGGCCTCCGGACAGGCGTGTCCAGCCCCAGGTTGGCAATTCTGGCTGGTTGCTCAGAATCACCGGGGGAATAACTCACATAGCATAATCCTCTGGGCCTCTTTCTCTGAGATTCTTTTTTTTTTTTTTTTTTTTTTTGAGACAGTGTCTTGCTCTGTCACCCAGGCTGGAGTGCGGTGGCACAATCTCGACTCACTGCAAACTCTGCCTCCCAGGTTTAAGTGATTCTCCTGCCTCAGCCTCCCAAGTAGCTGGGACTACAGGTGTGCGCCACCAAGCCCGGCTAATTTTTGTGTTTTTAGTAGAGACAGAGTTTCGCCATGCTGGCCAGGCTGGTCTCGAACTCCTAACCTCAGGTGATCCACCCACCTCGGCCTCCCAAAGTGTTGGGATTACAGGTGTGAGCCATCGCGCCTGGTTGTCTATCTCTGAGATTCTGACCCACAGCTTGTGGGTGTGGAACTGGAGAAACCCACCTTTAAAATGCTCCCCAGTGATTGGGACCCCTGCCTGCTTGTACTAGTTACTGCATCTGATTTTACAGACAGGGAAGAGCCGAGGCCCAGAGAATGGAGGGCTCACCCCAACATCACACAGCAGTCAGCTGCGAGGGGCTTGGTGCTACTCAGATTCTCCTAAGAATGTCTGGAAACAAGTTGATGGAAAGTTAAGTAATAAAGGAAAATCACAAGCAGAGACAGAGACCCAGAAAGGGACTCACGGGAATAAAAGCAGAAAGTGACAGAGATACGTAGAGATGATGAGACAGAGACAGAGAGATCAGAGAGATAGGGTTCAGAAAACAGGCAGAGAGAGGCCGGGTGCAGTTGCTCACGCCGGTAATCCCAGCACTTTGAGAGGCTGAGGTGGGAGGATCTCTTGAGCCCAGGAGTTTGAGACCAGCCTGGACAACATAGTAAGACCCCACCTTTATAAAAAAAAAGTTTTATTAATTTAAAAAATGCAGAGAGAGATAAACACACATTAAGGATCAGAGACTGAGAAAGAAAAAGCTATTTGGGGGCCTAGAGAGACCCCCCACCCCAGGAGGGATGTATTTTCTTTTCAAGGAGACAATACTGTCTCCTTGGCCCATGCTTTAATAGGCCCTACTTCCTAGAAACAGCCAGTGCCACGGTTTAGCAATCTCAGCCTTACCAAGCCAGGTCTCCTCCCCAGGCTTGATATGTAGGATGCACATTAAATACGTTTATATAACCTGCCCTCTGTGCAAAATCAAGGAGCTTTACATAACGTAGCCCCGTGAGTCATGCGGCAGACACGGGGCACTGACCTGACATGCCCAGTGAGAGGGGACCCCTCGCCCAGGACCTTTACCCGGAAGTGATTGTGAAGGATAAGGGATCACGCATTTCACTGAAGAGGAAGCAGAGGGTCAGAGAGGGCAAGGCACTTGCTTGGGGTCACACAGCCAGGATTCGGCACAGTAAGGATTCTAACCACATCTGCTAGTGCCTCATCACGTGCTCCTTTACAGAGTGCAGGAAACAATAATAAAAACATCTCTAGTAATACAACGACTGCTGTGTATTGAGTGCACTGGGCTGCAGTAAGTACTTTATAAACACCATCTTATGTATTCCAAAACCCAGTAAGGAGCTGGATGCTGTGACTCATGCCTGCAACCCCAGCACTTTGGGAGGCCGAGGCAGGAAGATTGCGTGAGTCCAGGAGGAGTTCGAGACCAGCCTGGGCAATATAGTGAGAGCCCTGTCTCTAAAAACAAAAAATAATACACATTAAAAATTAAAAAATTAGCCAGTGCCTATAGTCCCAGCTACTTGGTAGGCTGAGGTGGGAGGATTGGTTGAACCCAGGAAGTGAGGCTACAGTGAGCTGTGATCATACCACTGGGCAACAGAATGAGACCTTGTCTCAAAAAAACCAACAAAATGGCCAGGCACAGTGGGTCACGCCTGTAATTTCGGCACTTTGGGAGGCCGAGGCGAGTGGATTACTGGAAGTCAGGAGTTCGAGACCAGCCTGGCCAACATGGTGAAGCCCCGGCACTACTAAAAATACAAAATTAGCCCGGCATTGTGGCAGGTGCCTGTAATCCCAGCTACTCAGGAGGCTGAGGTAGGAGAATCGCTTGAACATGGGAGGCAGAGGTTGCAGTGAGCCAAGATCATGCCATTGCACTCCAGCCTGGGCAAAAAGATTAAAACTCTATCTCAAACAAAACAAAAAAAGTCCAGTGAGTTAGCGACAGAATCCAGTTATTAAATAACATAATTAAACCTATTTTATATGGAGCACTTACTATGTACTAAGTGCTTTACCGGATTTCCTGGTCACAATTCTAGGGGTAGGTGATGTTATCACCTCCATTTCAGGAAGGAAGGAGGCTCAGAGGAAGTCACAGGTCAAGGTTTCGGAGTGGGTAACTAAACCCAGGTCTTGCTAGCCCTGTATCTCTATCACTTACTCCCATGCATACAGGTCCACAACATGCCTGTGTACACGTGCAATCAATATTGCACTAACATCTCCAAACACTAGTTGAAATACCCAGAGCTTTCGCCTTATATCTTTTCGCTTCCTCAGGAAGGCTAACCCAACCTCCAATTCCCTAAACCTCCATTCGCCAGGGAAGGAACCCTCTTCTTTCCCTGTAACGCCTCAGTTCCGCCGCGCGGCCGGCCGAAGTCGGCACCTGTAAAATGCTCCTGCTCCTTTAAGAGAATGAACAGTCGAGGCCGGGCACAGTGGCTCACGCCTATAATCCCAACACTTTGGGAGGCCTAGGCGGGTGGATCACCTGAGGTCAGGAGTTCGAGACCAGACTGACCAGCATGGCGAAATCCCGTCTCTACTAAAAATACAAAAATTAGCCGGGCGTGATGGTGCGCACCTCTAATCTCAACTACCGTGGAGGCTGAGGCAGGAGAATCGCTTGAGCCTGGGAGGCAGAGGTTTCAGTGAGCCGAGATCGCGCCATTGCACTCCAGCCTGGGTCACAGAGAGAACGCGAGACTCCGTCTCAAAAAAAAAAAAAAAAAAGAGAGAGAGAGAGAGAGAGAGAGAGAGAGAGAATGAACAGTCGGCCGGCGTTGCCCGGCAGCGCCGCGCCAGTTGCCGGGCAACGTCAACAAACGACGCGGCCGCCGTCTCCGTGCGCCCCCCCCCCACGCCCGCGCAGACGCGGTGACGCGACGGACTGTGGAACGCCGTCTCCTAGCAACGCGAGGGCTGTTTGTCCCGGGCTGGGTGGCGCGGCCGCACAGGGCGCAGCCAGGACCGGCCCGGGCGGACAGACCGGCCCGCCGGGAGCCCGGGGCGGGGGGTGGAGGGGATTGCGGTGATGGAAGCGGGGGAGAACCGGGTTCCCAAATTACCGGTTTCCCTTTAGACAGCCGCCGTCTGTTGTCGCCCGCTCCTCCTGTCTGCCCCGGGACCGCCTCCGCTCGGGTATCTGTCCGTCTGCGCCCCCTCCTCCCCGGCATGTCCGTCTGTCCAGCGCCTCCCGCGCTGTGGCTGTCTCATATCCCCCCCTAAACCATCACAACCAAAATAGGGACAAGCACACACTCCGCTGGCCTGCCCTTTCTGCCTTGGACTGCCGGATTTCCGGGTGCATTGTTGCGGTTGGGGTCTCCACCGGGGGAGATAGACAAGGGGAGACAACCTGTTCACACTCAAGCCACAGCCCCAGAGCTCCCTCCCGTTCCTTTCCCCGCTCCCCTGGGGTTCTCTTGCCTGTGTTTCCTGAGCCTCTTTGAAGAGACAGGCAGCCCGCGGTCCTTCCATCCTGTGTCCGGGAAGCTGTCCACAGCTGGGAGGTTCTAACAACTCATCCCCGACACACACTCCCAACACCCCCCTATCCAGTAGCTTCATGTGACCAGGGCTGGGGCGAATCTCTGAGCAGAGAGAAGAAATTGAGTATGTGACAATGTGAATGGATGTGACTATAGGTGAGGAACAGCCGGTGACAATGTGCACACCTGGTATTTCCTGTGTGAGAGCAAAACTGCAGGACTCAGCGAGTGGTTTCTGCGGTTTGCACTTGTGTATCTGGGTGTATGGGAGTGTGTAGCCCTGCTGACTGTGTAGATGTGCATGTGTGTGTAGTTATGAGTCTTGCATGTGGTCATCTGTGTGAAACAATACTTGTGTAAGTACCCATGGATGTGCACGGTTTTGCCTCTAGCCGTGCATTTCTGGTTCTGTGTGTGTGTGTGTGTTTCTGGTTTTTTCATTTGTTTTTTAGAGATAGGGTCTGGCCATGTTGCCCAGGCTGCTCTTAAACTCCTGGGCTCAAGCGATCCCCCCGCCTCAGCCTCCTGACTAGTGGGGATACAGGCAAGCCCACTACACTAGGCTAATTTTCTAATTTTTTTGTAGAGACTGGATCTTACTGTGTTGCCCAGGCTGGTCTCTAATTCCTGGCCCCAAGTGATCCTCCCACCTCAGCCTCCCACCACCATGCTGGGATTACAGGCGTGAGCCACTGTGCCTAGCCATGTGTGTTTCTGGATCTCTGTGTGTAACCATGCAGGTACCTGCGTTTGCATACAGACGATTTCTCAGAGCTCCCTCCACAGCATTCATTGCAATGTCTAATTATATATTTGTTCCTTTGTTTACTTTCCATCTCCCCCACCGGACTGTGTGCCCTGTGAGGGCAGGACCCAGGGCTGTTGTGGTCACTACCAGGTCCCCAGCACCACCCTGCAAAAAGAAGGTGATCAGTAATTCCTTGTTGGGTAAATGAATCAATGACTCTTATGTCTGTGTCAAACACACACATCCATGTAACCCTGCAAGTGATTTTGTCGTACTGGGTCTTCTGTGTGTGTCTAGCAGCTGCGTGGGCCACAGCACAGGAGGGTCTCTGTAGCCATGTCTCTCTATGTAGCTCTAATTTTTGGCACCCCCCACAGTGCATGGCACACATCAGAGCCTCATGGCACATATCAGGGCCATGTGGACTAGGAGGCCAGGTGCACTGGCTCACACCTGCAATCCCAGCACTTTGGGAGGCTAAGGCAGGAGGATCACTTGAGACCTGGAGTTCGAGACCAGCCTGGGCAACATGGTGAGACCCTGTCTCTACAAATAATACAAAAATTAGGCCAGGCGCAGTGGTTCATGCCTGTAATCCCAGCAATTTGGGAGGCCAAGGAGGGTGGATCATCTGAGGAAAGGAGTTCGAGACCAGCCTGGCCAACATGGTGAAACCCCATCTCTACTAAAAATACAAAAAAATAGCCAGGCATGGTGGTGGGTGCCTGTAATCCCAGTCACTCGGAAGGCTGAAGCAAAAGAATTGCTTAAACCCGGGAGGTGGATGTTGCAGTGATCCAAGATCGCGTCATTGCACTCCAGCCTGGGCAACAAGAGTGAAACTCCATCTCAAACAACAGCAACAACAACAATAAAAACAAAACAAAAATTAGCTGGGCATGGTGGTGCATACCTGTAGTCCCAGCTACTTGGCAGGCTGCGGTAGGAGGATCATCAGAGACCAGGAGGTCAAGGCTGCAGTGAGCTGTGATTACACCACTGTACTCCAGCCTGTGTGACAGAGTGAGACCCTGTCTCAAAAGAAAAACAAAAAACAAAAACAAAAATTTAAAAAACCCCGAAAACGATGGATTTGAACTCTGTTGTCTTTTTTTTTTTTTTTTTTTTTGAGATGGAGTCTCACTGTGTCACCCAGGCTGGAGTGCAGTGGTGTGATTCTGTCTCACTGCAACCTCTGCCTTCTGGATTCTCCTGCCTCAGTCTCCTGAGTAGCTGGGATTACAGGTGCCTGCACCACACCCGGCTAACTTTTGTGTATTTTTAGCAGACACAAGGTTTCACCATGTTGGCCAGGCTGATCTTAAACTCCTAACCTCAAGTGATCTGCCTGCCTCGGCCTCCCAAAGTGCTGGGATTACAGGCGAGAGCCACCGCGCTCGGCCGAACTGTGTGGCCTTCCTCATACTAGCATTAGGACCTCTGTGCACTCGGTTTCCTCATCTGTTAAATGGGGAGAATAATAGACCCAGTTTATGGGACTGTTGTGGGGAAGTAAATGAGTTCATATGGAAAGCATTTAGAAAATGCCTGGCAGAAAACAAATATTTACAAAATACCAGTTTTGATTGTTGTCGGTATTATTACTTCCTCTGTGTGTGTCCTTGGATACGCGTGTGTGTGTCTAGAATCTGGGTTGCAGATGCAGGCTTTAGCTCTGTAGTCCTGTGTTACTGGGGACCCAGATGCCCTGAGTCTCACTTTCCCTCCTATACCATGGGCATGTTCCAGACCTTCTTCAGGGCCAGTTGGGACTGAATGAAGCTGCATCTGGAACACTCCAGTGGCTACAAGGCCCAGCCGTAGTCTGGTTTCAGGAAAGATAAATGAGGGGTGAAGTTGGGATGGGATGGAATTGAGGTTCAGATCACTCCATGGGACTGGAAAAGTGGGAAGTCAAAGAGGGATGAAAGAGCACATTTGAAGCAGACAGACTGAGGGTCAGACTCCAGAAAGGACTTCCTCCTAGGACTATTTTGGGGCTGGGGACTATAAGAAATGAGCTGTTTTGCTGGGCCTCGTGGCTTACGCCTGTAATCCCAGCACTTTGGGAGGCCGAGGCAGGTGGATCGCAAGGTCAAGAGATCAAGATCATCCTGGTCAACCTGGTGAAATCCCATCTCTACTAAAAATACAAAAATTAGCTGGGCATGGTGGCGTGTGCCTGTATTCCCAGATACTCAGGAGGCAGAGGCAGGAGAATTACTTGAACTCGGGAGGTGGAGGTTGCAGTGAGCCGAGATTACGCCACTGTACTCCAGCCTGGTGACAGAGTAAGACTCCCTCTCAAAAAAAAAAAGAAAGACACGAGCTGTTTGGAGAGCTGCCTGGAGGAAAAGAAACCAGCCTGAGTTTCACAGGCTAGTGGAATTTGGAGGGGGGCAATACTAGCAATAACAATAGGCCAGGCACAGTGGCTCAGCCGGTAATCCCAGCACTTTGGGAGGCCCAGAAGGGTGGATCACCTGAGGTCTGGAGTTCGAGACCAGCATGGCCAACATGCCAAAACGCTGTCTCTACTAAAAATACAAAAAAAAAAAAAAAAAAATAGCCACGTGTGGTGGTGCGTGCCTGTAATTCCAGCTACTCGGGAGGTTGAGGCAGGAGAATAGCTTGAACCTGGGAGATGTAGGGTTGCAGTGAGCCGAGATCATGCCACTGCACTCCAGGCTGGGCAACAGAGTGAGACTTTGTGTCAAAAACAACAACAAGCCGGGCGCGGTGGCTCAAGCCTGTAATCCCAGCACTTTGGGAGGCCGAGAGGGGCAGATCACGAGGTCAGGAGATCAAGACCATCCTGGCTAACACGGTGAAACCCCGTCTCTACTAAAAATACAAAAAATTAGCCGGGCGTGGTGGCGGGTGCCTGTAGTCCCAGCTACTCGGAGGCTGAGGCGGGAGAATGGCGTGAACCCGGGAGGCGGAGCTTGCAGTGAGCCGAGATCGAGCCACTGCACTCCAGCCTGGGAGACACAGCGAGACTCCGTCTCAAAAAAAAAAAAAAAAAAACAAAAACAACAAGAAGAAGAAGAAGAAGAAGAAGAATAATGCACTAGGTGCAGATACTAATAAGGGCTTTGTGAGGAATTTTCTTTCTTTTTTTTTTTTTTGAGACAGAGTCTCACTCTCTTTCTCTGGCTGGAGTGCAGTGGCGCAATCTGGGGTCACTGCAACCTCCGCCTCTCGGGTTCAAGCGATTCTCCTGCCTCAGCCTCCCGAGTGGCTGGGATAACAGGCGCCCGCCACTACGCCCAGCTAATTTTCTTTTTTTTTAGATAGGGTCTGGCTCTGGCTCTGTCACTCAGGCTGGAGTGCAGTGGCGTGATGACAACCCACGGCAGCCTTGACCTCCTGGACTTAAGCGATCATCTTGCCTCAGCCTCCTGAGCGCTGGGGCTACAGGTTTATTTTTTTGTAGAGATGGGGTCTCACTATGTTGCCCAGGCTGGTCTCAAACTTCTGGGCTCAAGTAATCCTCCTGTCTTGGCTTCGCAAAGTGCTGGGTTTACAGGAGTGAGCCACTGTGTCTGGCCATTTGAGGAAATTTTTATTTTTGTCTGTCTTGTTTCCTGCTCTGTCCCCAGCACCTAGAGTGTGTGACTGCGGGGGGTGTGTGTGTGTGTGTGTGTGTGTGTGTGTGTGTGTAGGTGTGCTGATTAAATATTTGAATGGCTGATTGAATGAATGAATGAATGTCATCCTACAACCACTTGTGAGTCCTGGTCTTAGGGGAAGGCTGGGCTGGGGCCCTGGCCTCTAGGATCCCTCTTGTGCCAGTCCCCCAGCCCTGCTGTTCCCACAGCTCTGTGCTGAAGAAGGCGTGGAGGGGGCCAGGGAAGGGAGTGTCAGGCAGCCAGCCGGCTGCCTGCCCTGGACAGCAGCCCAGAGTGTCTGCAGGAGGGAGAGGGTAGTTCAGGAGCCTGAGTCACCCCGGGAGAAACCCCAGCCACATACCTGGCCGCTGACATCACCCGGCCAGGGCACCCCCGGCAGCCTAGACAAGCCAACTGAATCACAGGCGGAATTCAGCCACCCTGGGCACGTGGCCTGCTGTGACCCCCCGCAACACCCCCGAGTGGCCGTCTGGCTGCGGGGGTTAGGCCGGGCACATAGGGGTCAGTGAGGGGGCATGGGGCCTGAGTCAGGGACAGGGTGGCTACAGCCTGAGACCACCCAGCCGCAGGCGTCCACGTGGGGCAGGAAGGAGAAAGTTTGGGAAGGAGAGCCTGTGGGGAGGCCCCGGCGGTTGAGGAGGAAGCACGTGTGGGTGTGACGGGGAGGCTGCGGCTTGTGGGGAGCAGCTGGGTGACCCACAGGGGTGGGATGGGGTCTGAGTGTTTGCGCAGAGAATCACCAAATCGTAAGAGACTTGGTCGTAAGAGTCATTCAGGAGGACAATGGAATCACCAATGTGCTTACACACGCAGAGGCACACACGCACACACCCGACCTGGGGAGGCCCTAACTCCACCCACCCCAGGCCTGCGGGGCCTCACTACCCACAAGCCTGCCGGTCGGGGCAAGTTCCCTAAGGGACTGAGGCCTGAGGAACAGTTTCCTCATCTGTTGAGTGGGGGTATTAACAATCATTATTAGGCCAGGCACAGTGACTCATGAGGCAGAGGTAGGAGGATCCCTTGGAGGCCAGAAGTTCAAGACCAGCCTGGACATCATAGCAAGACCCCTTCTCTACAAAGAACAAATTTAAAAATTAGCTGGATGTGGTGGTGTGTGCCTGTAGTCCCAGCTACTCAGGAGACTGTGGTGGGAGTGTTGGCGTTTGAGACTGCAGTGAGCTATTGATTGCACCACTGTACTCCAGCCTAGACAACAAAACAAGATCCTATCACACACACACACACACACACACAATATCACTATTATTATAATAGCTATGCTTACAGGGAACATACTTTCTGCCAGGTGCTGTTCCAGGCATTCTACATATTTTTTTTTTTTTTTTAAATAATGGAGATGACGTCTCACTATGTTGCCCAGGCTGGTCTTGAACTCCTGAGCTTAGGCGATACTCTTGCTTTTTTGGTAGCTCACGCCTGTAATCCTGACATTTTGGGAGGCCAAGGTGGGTGGATCGCTGGAGCCCAAGAGTTTGAGACCAGCCTGGGAAAATAGTGAGATCCCATCTCTACAAAAAAATCAAAAAATTAGCTGGGCATGGTGGTTCATGCCTGTAGTCCCAGCTACTCAGGACGCTGAGGTGGGGGGATCGCTTGAGCCTGGGAGATGGAAGTTGCAGTGAGCTGAGACTGTGCCACTGCACTCCAGCCTGGGTAACAGAACAAGACCTTGTCTCAAAAACAAAACAAAACAAAAAATAGAGAGAAGAAGAAGAAAAAAGAGTCAACTGCATCTGTATGTGTGGCATTTGGTACGGACACAGTAAGCTTTCTAAAGTGACTCTGTTATGATTCTTAGTACTAAGCATATTATTTTCTCTTTTTCTGTTTCTTTCTTTTTTCTTTTTGAGATGGAGTCTCGCTCTGTCGCCCAGGCTGCAGTGCAGTGGTGCAATCTCGGCGCACTGCAACTTCCGCATCCTGGGTTCAAGTGATTCTCCTGTCTCAGCCTCCCAAGTAGCAGGGATTACAGGCCCCCACCACCATGCCCAGCTAATTTTTGTGGGTAATTTTTAGTACAGATGGGGTTTCACCATATTGGTCAGGCTGGTCTTGAACTCCAGACCTCAGGTGATCCACCTGCCTCGGCCTCCCAAAGTGTTGGGATTACAGATGTGAGCCACTGCACCTGGCCAAACACACATTATTTTTATTCCTAAGTCCAACTAGGAAGGCTTCCAAAACAGTCACCCTCACTGCCTTGGTCCAGTTCTACTTCTTACCTCCCTGCAGTCCTTCCTGCTGCCTCTTCTTTGGTTATATATGTCTGTAATAGGGTGAGAGTGCTTCAGGGACTCCGTCCTCATTCATAACTCTTCAGAACTCAATGATGACTATCTAGATCCACCTCCACCAGGAAGTCCTCCTGGCTTACTCCAGCCTCACTAAGCACTCTCACCACCCAATGCCTGGAATGATTGTAGTCAGTGAGTGATACACTGCACGTTGTGTGCCCCCTGGGTTGGGAGTAGGTGAGAAATAACCCTCACAGTGAGTGGCACCCCCAGCCAGGGCCTGGGACAAGTCTGCATCCAAGGGTGGCTCTCTGCTTAGGTCTGTGTCTGTACCTGGGTGTGTCTGCCCTACTCTGTGCATACCCATATATGTGAACCCGTATGTGTGTGTAGTTTTGAGTGTGTGTGGAACAGGCTGCATGGCAGTGGAAGCTAGGTGTGTGATTCCATGTATCTGTGTGCCTGGAGTGCCTTGTTCTATAGATTTCTATGCTACTCCAAGCAAGTCAGTGGGTCTTTTTGGTTTTTGTTCTTCAAGATGGAATCTCACTCTGCTGCCCAGGCTGGAGTGCAGTGACACGATCTTGGCTCACTGCAACCTCCACCTCCCAGGTTCAAGTGATTCTCCTGCCTCAGCCTCCCGAGTAGCTGGAATTACAGGTGCCCACCAATACACCCAGCTAATTTTTTGTATTTTTAGTAAAGATGGGGGTTTCACCACGTTGGCCAGGCTGGTCTCAAACTTCTAATCTCATGACTCGCCCACCTCGGCCTCCCAAAGTGCTGGGATTACAGGCATGAGCCACCGCGCCCAGCCAAGTCAGTGGGTCTTTAGGAGCTCTTTCGTACCAGTGTGACTGTGAGTGAACCTTCGCACACATGTTTGTATGGATATCTAATAAATTCTTCAAGTAGGCCAGGCACAGTGGTTCAGGCCTGTAGCCCTAGCACTTTGGGAGACCCAGGTGGGTGGATTGCTTGAGCTCAGGAGTTTGAGAACAGCCTGGGCAACATAGTGAGACTTCGTCTCTACAAAAAATATGAAAATTAGCCAGGCATGGCAGCGGGTGCCTGTAGTCCCAGCTACTACTTGGGGGACTGAGGCAGGAAGATCCCTTGAGCCTGGGAGGTGGAGGCTGCAGTGAGCTGAGATCGAGCCACTACACTCCAGCCTGGGCGACAGAGGGAGACCCTGTCTCAAAAAAAAAGAAAAAATGAAGACATTCTTCAAGTCCACAGCTCTGAGGGTATCACTGTGAGAGCAGGGGTCCTAGCTCTACCCGTCTGTGTATGTGTGGAGATGTGTGTCTATGTAGACAAAGGTGTGTGTCATTTACTGTGTGTTTGGGGTGTGAACACCTACGTGATGTGTTTGCACAACTGCACGTGTTTTGCTCTGTGTGTGTGATCATGTGTTCAAATAGTCATCATGCCGCTGGGCGTGGTGGCTCATGCCTATAATCCCAGCATTTTGGGAAGCCTAGGCAGGAAGATCACTTGAGCCCAGGAGGTCCAGACTGCAGTGAGCTGAGATTGTGCCACCGCACTCCAGCCTGGGCAACAGAGCAAGACCTTGTCTCAAAACAAAAGGCAAAACGAAAATAAACAAATAGTCATCAGGTGCCTGTACAGACAAAAGTGGAAGGTGTCTGCCTGTTGAGATTTGTGAATAGGGTGTGTACGTGGACATCTCAGCCTGTCTATGTGTGTATCTGTCTCTGACCTCAAGGCAAAAGAGAGGTTGGCCAGGTGTGTGGTGGCTCACGCCTGTAATCCCAGCACTTTGGGAGGCCGAGGCCGGCGGATCACCTGAGGTCAGGAGTTCAAAACCAACCTGGTCAACATGGTGAAACTCCGTCTCTTCTAAAACTACAAAAAATTAACCAGGCGTGGTGGCACATGCCTGTAATCCCAGCTACTCAGGGACATGAGGCATGAGAGTTGCTTGAACCCAGGAGGTGGAGGTTGCAGTGAGCTGAGATCACGCCAGGGACTCAAACCTGGGTGACAGAGCAAGTCTCCATCTCAAAAAAAAAAAAAAAAAAGAGAGAGGCTCAGATATGTTTCTGTCTGAGAGTCTGTCAGAGTTTAGGAATTAGTAAATGAATGAATGGTGAAGATCCATTTACTCAACAAGAAACATTTCTTCTTTTTTTTTTTTTTTTGAGACAGAGTCTTGCTCTGTCACCCAGGATGGAGTGCAGTGGTGCAATCTCGGCTCACTGAAGCCTCTGCCTCCTGGGTTTAAGAGAAGCTCGTGTCTCAGCCACCAAGTAGCTGGGATTACAGGTGTGTGCCACTGTGCCCAGCTAATTTTTGTATATTTAGTAGAGATGGGGTTTCACCATGTTGCCCAGGCTGGTCTCAAACTCCTGACCTGAAGTGATCCGTTTGCCTCAGCCTCCCAATTTACTGGGATTTCAGGCATGAGCCACCAGCCCTGCCTCATTTATTCCTATATCATATTGTTTTTATTTCTAAACTTTTTTGTAGTGACAGGGTCTTACTACGTTGACTGGGCTGGCCTCAAACGTCTGGCCTCAAGTGATTCTTCTGCCTCTGCCTCCCAAAGTGCTGGGATTACAGGCATGAGCCACTGTGCCTGGCTTGAACAAATATTTAATAACCACCTATTGGGTACCAAATGCTATGCTGGGGACAAGGCAGTGACCGGGACAGTTTCGGCCCAGCTTTCACCCAGCTCACAGCCCAGTGAGGGAGACAAACCTGTTCTCAGACAATGATGAGCCCAGATTGGCAGAGTTGGAGGGAGGGACCCCAGGAGAGGGGACCTTGACTCAGCCTGGAGATCAGGGAGATCAGGGCCTTGACTCAACCTTCCTGGAGGAGAGGTTATAGGAGTTAAGACCTGGATGAAAAGAGTATGAGCCAGAGGAAACGAAGGGAAGAGTGACCCAAGCAGAGGGAAAAGCACATGCAAAGGCCTGAAGTCCAGGGAGAGAGGCCAGGCATCTGAAACACAAAGGAGAGGGGAGAGATGAGACCAGGGCACCCTCAGAGCAGGTCATGCAGGGCCTCAGGAGCCATAGGGAGGAGTATAGTGCAGGATGCAGGGGTATTGGGAGGGTCAAGCTAACTGTCCAATCTGGGTTACTCTGCTTCCCTGAAACTCCAGGGACATCCCCTCCAGGAAGCCCTCAGGATTGCTCAGTGTGGAGCGGCTCAGCCATCCAGTCACACTCACTATTCAGTGTTGAGCACTGAGGACGCAGCCTTACTAAATCAGCCTGGATCTGCCCTCCCAGAGGTCACAGTCACAACAGTCGAACACACACAAGCACGTGCACACTCACGAACATGCCCCTCCCCTCCTCTGGAGCCTCAGAAACCCACAGACCTTGTTCCTTCCAGGGGGTGTCCCTGGAGCCAAAGCTTCTGCACCACCAGGGGGCTTGCTGGAAATGCAAAAGATGGCCCGGTGCAGTGGCTCACGCCTGTAATCCCAGCAGTTTGGGAGGCCGAGGCAGGCGGATCATTTGAGGTCAGGAGTTCATTTGAGGTTAGGAGTTCAAGACCAGCTTGGCCAACATAGCGAAACTCTGTCTCTACTAAAAACACAAAAAAATTAGCCAGGCATGGTAGCTCATGCCTGTAACCCCAGCTACTTGGGAGGCTGAGACAGGAGAATCTTTTGAACCCAAGAGGTGAAGGCTTCAGCGAGCCAAGATTGTGCCACTCACTGCACTCCAGCCTGGGTGACAGAGCGAGACTCCGTCTTAAAAAAATAATAATAAAATAGAATGGGCGCGGTGGCTCATGCCTGTAATCCCAGCACTTCGGGAGGCCAAGGTGGGTGGATCACCTGAGGTCAAGAGTTCGAGACCAGCCTGGCTAACATGGTGAAAACCCATCTCTACTTAAAAAAATATATAAAAATTAGCCAGGCTTGGTGACGCACGCCTGTAATCCCAGCTGCTAGGGAGGCTGAGGCAGGAGAATCACTTGAACCTGGGAGGCAGAGGTTACAGTGAGCCGAGATCATGCCACTGCACTCCAGCCTGGGTAATGAGAGTGAAATTCCGTCTCAAAATAAAATAAAATAATAAAAATAAGAAGATGACCACAGCAGATCTGCTGGCTCTCCAGGCAATTCGTGATCACCACGAATTGAGAAGCGCTGCTCTCCCCCGTCTCTACTAAAAAATACAAAAAATTAGCCAGACGAGGTGGCCGGCGCCTGTAGTCCCAGCTACTCGGGAGGCCGAGGCAGGAGAATGGCGTAAACCCGGGAGGCGGAGCTTGCAGTGAGCTGAGATCCGGCCACTGCACTCCAGCCCAGGCGACAGAGCGAGACTCCATCTTAAAAAAAAAAAAAAAAAAAAAAAAAAAAAAAAGTGGCCGGGCGTGGTGGCTCAAGCCTGTAATCCCAGCACTTTGGGAGGCCGAGACGGGTGGATCACGAGGTCAGGAAATCGAGACCATCCTGGCTAACACAGTGAAACCCCATCTCTACTAAAAAATACAAAAAAAAACTAGCCAGGCGAGGTGGCGGGCGCCTGTAGTCCCAGCTACTCGGGAGGCTGAGGCAGGAGAATGGCGTGAACCTGGGAGGCGGAGCTTGCAGTAAGCCGAGATCCGGCCACTGCACTCCAGCCTGGGCGACAGAGCGAGACTCCGTCTCAAAAAAAAAAAAAAAGGCCGGGCGCGGTGGCTCAAGTCTGTAATCCCAGCACTTTGGGAGGCCGAGACGGGCGGATCACGAGGTCAGGAGATCGAGACCATCCTGGCTAACACAGTGAAACCCCGTCTCTACTAAAAATACAAAAAAAAAAAAAAAAAAAAACTAGCCGGGCGAGGTGGCGGGCGCCTGTAGTCCCAGCTACTCTGGAGGCTGAGGCAGGAGAATGGCGTAAACCCGGGAGGCGGAGCTTGCAGTGAGCTGAGATCCGGCCACTGCACTCCAGCCCGGGCTACAGAGCAAGACTCCGTCTCAAAAAAAAAAAAAAAAAAAGAAAAAAAAAGAAAAAAGAGAAGCGCTGCTCTCAGGCTTAACTTCCCTGTATCTGTTTCCTTTTCTGTACAAGGAGATCAAAACAGAATCCATGTAGAGGACTGATGTGGAATGAGGCTTAACTGAGATAATGAAAGTGCTAAGCACAGCTTCCTAAGCGCTTGTTTTCAACAGCTCCTCTTCCTCCTTTCCATTTTTTTTTTTTTTTTTAATTTTGGGAGGAACAGGGTCTCGCTCTGTGCCCAGGCTGGAGTGCAGTGGCACAGTCATAGCTCACTGCATCCTCAATCTCTCAGGGCTCAAGTGATGCCCGTGCCTCAGCCTCCCAAGTAGCTGGGACTACAGGCGTGTGCCACCATGCCCAGCTAATTTTTAAATTTTTTGCTGGGCCCAGTGGCTTACGCCTGTAATCCCAGCACTTTGGGAGGCCGAGGTGGGCGGATCACCTGAGGCTGGGAGTGAGAGCAGCCTAACCAACATGGTGAAACCCTATCTCTACTAAAAATACAAAAATTAGCTGGGTGTGGTGGCAGGCACCTGTAATCCCAGCTACTCAGGAGGCTGAGGCAGGAGAATTGCTTGAACCCAGGAGGTGGAGGTTGCAGTGAGCCAAGATCATGCCACTGCACTCCAGTCTGGGCGACAGAGCAATACTCCATCTCAAAAAATAATAAAAAAATAAATAATAAATAAATAAATAAATTTATTGTATTGGTGGGGTCTCACTATGCTGCCCAGGCTGGTCTTGAACTCCTGGCCTCCAGCAATCCTGTTCCCTAGGCCTTCCAAAGTGCTGGGATCACAGGCGTGAACCATCACACCCAGCCCTCCTTCTCTTCTGTATTATTAAATTTCAGAGCTGGAAAGGAATTTTGAAGACCGCCGTCACTCAACCTTCTTGCTCTACAGATAGGGGAACTGAGGAACGGAGGAGCAGAGGTTTGGCCACATGAAGGTGGGAAGGATGTGGTGTGTCTGGCCTTCACAGTCTCTGTGGGGGGGCTGTTTACAGGATACTCTGAGGAAAACCAGGATGGGCACCGACACCCACCTCCACCCTGCGGGAGGCAGAAGGCTAAGGCTCTCCCACCCGTCTACCTCAAGCAGAGCTGAGCGCTTGGGAGCCAGAGCAGAGATCCAGCCCTCTCCCCCATGCTCAAGTCCTCCTCCTCCTGGAAGCTCTCCTTCCAAGAGGAACCTCTTACTCTATTTATTATTATTTTTGAGACAAGGTCTCACTTTGTCACCCAGGCTGGAGTGCCGTGGCATGATCATGGCTCACTGCAGCCTCGCCCTCCCCAGGCTCAAGTGATCCTCTCACCTCAGCCTCTCAAATAGCTGGGACTACAGGCACACGCCACCACACCCGGCTAGTTTTTGTATTTTTAGTAGAGATGGGGTCTTGCCATTGTTGTCCAGGCTGGTCTTGAACTCCCGGGCTCAAGTGATCTGCCCACCTTGGCCTCCCAAAGTGCTGGGATTACAGGCACGAGCCACTGCGCCTGGCAAGGAATGAGCCCTACGGAGAAGAACTTGATTTATCCACTCCATGCTCTGTGGGCAGATGTGTGTGTCATGTCTGTGAGTGTGTGTGTGTGTGTGTGTGTGTCTCCAGGGCCAATCTTAGGCCCAGGGGCACAGTGCCTAGGGCCCACGATAAATTTAAGTGACCCACAGATATGGGTCAGGAGGGTATACATGTATAAAGGTCAGGAAGACTTTGTTTTAGTAACAAAACAAGCACCTACAATCTGTCAGGAGCCTTACGATATCTTCCCACCAGTCTCATGAGGTGGGTACTATATCCTGTTCTCCTTTGTCAGGTAGGGAAACTGAGGCCCCAGATATCCTAGCTCAAGTTCACCAAGCTACTTGGTGATACAAGCAGAACATAAGCCCAGTCCACCTAGCTTCTGGGTCTGCAATGGTGTGGGGAGAAATGCCCAGTGTCTTCATGAACATGAGCATCCGTGCGTGAATAAGTTGACATACATAAACCCATTTAATAAAGTTCAAAGCCAGGCGCCGTGGCTTGCTCCTGCAATCTCAGCGCTCTGGGAGGCTGAGGTGGGAGGATTGCTTGAGGCTGGGAGTTTGAGATCAGCCTGGGCAACAAAGTGAGACCCTGACTCTAAAAAATTTTTTTTGAATAAAAAATTAGGCCAGGCACAGTGCCTCACGCCTGTAATCCCAGCACTTTGGGAGGCCAAGGTGGGTGGATCACTTGAGGTCAGGAGTTCAAGACCAGCCTGGCCAACAAGGTGAAACCCCTTCTCTACTAAAGATACAAAAATTAGCCAGACGTGGTGGCACATGCCTGTAATCCCACCTACTGGGGAGGCTGAGGCAGGAAAATTGCTTTAATCTGGGAGGCGGAGGTTGCAGTGAGCCAAGATCATGCCATTGCATTCTAGCCTGGGTGAAGAAACGAGACTCTGTCTAAAAAAAAAAAAAAAAAAAAAAAGGCTGGGCGCGGTGGCTCAAGCCTGTAATCCCAGCACTTTGGGAGGCCGAGACGGGCGGATCACGAGGTCAGGAGATCGAGACCATCCTGGCTAACACAGTGAAACCCCGTCTCTACTAAAAATACAAAAAAAAAAAAAAAAAAAACTAGCCGGGCGAGGTGGCGGGCGCCTGTAGTCCCAGCTACTCTGGAGGCTGAGGCAGGAGAATGGCGTAAACCCGGGAGGCGGAGCTTGCAGTGAGCTGAGATCCGGCCACTGCACTCCAGCCCAGGCTACAGAGCAAGACTCCGTCTCAAAAAAAAAAAAAAAAAAAAAAAAAAAAAAAAAAAAAAAAAAAAAAAAAAAAATTAGCCAAGCATGGTGATACGCACCTGCAGTGTTAGTTACTTGGGAGGCTGAGGCAGGAAGATTGCTTGAGGCCAGGAGTTCGAGGTTACAGTGAACTATGATTGCATCACTGCACTCTAGCCTGGATGACAGAGCAAGATCCTATCTCAAAATAATAATAATAGTTCAAGGCACAGACTTTGAAGCCTGACACCCTGCATGGTGTTATTCCAGCTTTGCTACTTACTTGCTGTGTGACTCCGGGTGAATAACTTCACCTCTCTGGGCTTCTGTTTCCCTTCCTGTAAAGTGATGATTTGTACCTCACAGGAGTGTTGTGAGAATTAAATAAGTTAATATAAGCTCTTGGGAAGAATTAACTCTTGCTAGGGTTGTGTGAAGAGCTTTACATGAGTCCCTCTGCAGGATGTGTGGTCTGTGTGTTTGTGTGTATATATGTGTGTGTGTGTATATGTGTGTATATATGTGTGTATATGTGTGTGTATATGTGTATGTGTGTATATATGTGTGTGTATATATGTGTGTATATGTGTGTGTTGCTCTCTTGATCTTTGAGTGTTGTGTGTGTGTCAGTGTGTGAGATCATATGTGCATCTTTAGTAAAGATCTAGGGGTCTCTGTGTGTTTTGGGGGTCTGTACCTGTCCTTGGCTGTACAACTGAACCCTACATCTTCTTGTGTGTGTAGGGACGTGTGTCATGTGTGTTGATAACCATATGACAGTGTGTGTTTCCACATGCTGGCGTGGGTCTGTGAAGCTGTTTCTACGTGGCTGTGGGTGACTGCCCACGTGTGATCTGGTGGGGGGCTGTGTGGATGCCTGTGTTGCCTGTGTCGGGCGTGAGCCTCTGGCCAGCCAGGGTAGGTCTTTGTATGTTTCCTTTATTCCATGGAGGAGGACATGAGGGGCTTGGATGGGACAGAAGAATGAGGGGTCACTCCCTGTCTGATGCTGGGGCCGAGTCACTGCCTACTAGTGGCTGCTGTGTCATCTCCCAGTCTCTGTCCCTCCCTCCTGGCTGATGGCAGACAGAGGGGGCGTGGGGGAACAGGGCAGGGGGTGGGCTTGAGGCTGGACTTTTGTCTGGAAACTTGAACCTCCGCCTATGGCCCCCACGTCCCTCTAGCCTTCCACATCTCCCTACTCCCTCCCTACTATTGGGACAGGGAATCAGGACTCCCTGGAAATTAAGAACCATCACCCTGGCTCTGCCACAGGCTTGCTGTGTGGCC
This sequence comes from Macaca mulatta, assembly GCF_049350105.2. Taxonomy (NCBI): domain Eukaryota; kingdom Metazoa; phylum Chordata; class Mammalia; order Primates; family Cercopithecidae; genus Macaca; species Macaca mulatta. The sequence continues at coordinate 57,993,197 of NC_133424.1, forward strand.
CTGAGACAGGCCTTGCCCCTTTCTGAACCTGTGAAATCCAATGTTTTAAAAGTACTTCTTCCTCTGTACCCAGGGCCGGGCCAGGCTGTGCACTGGTGGGTAAGTGCTGGGCTCTCTGAGGTTTGTGAAATAGCTGGCGGCAGCCTTCCCAGGGGGTGCTTAAGAGTTGGGGGCTGTAGGCCGGGCGCGGTGGCTCACGCCTGTAATCCCAGCGCTTTGGGAGGCCAAGGCGGGCGGATCACAAGGTCAGGAGATCGAGACCACGGTGAAACCCCGTCTCTACTAAAAATACAAAAAATTAGCCGGGCGCGGTTGTGGGCGCCTGTAGTCCCAGCTACTCGGGAGGCTGAGGCAGGAGAATGGCGTGAACCCGGGAGGCGGAGCTTGCAGTGAGCCGAGATCGCGCCACTGCACTCCAGCCTGGGCGACAGAGCGAGACTCCGTCTCAAAAAAAAAAAAAAAAAAAAAAGAGTTGGGGGCTGTAGCATCAGAAATACCTGAGTCAGTCTGGGCACGGTGGCTCATGCCTGTAATCCCAGCACTTCGGGAGGCCAAGGTGGGCGGATCACCTGAGGTTGGGAGTGAGAGCAGGCTGACCAACACGGAGAAACCCCGTCTCTACTAAAAATACAAAAACTAGTTGGGCATGGTGGCGCATGCTACTTGGGAGGCTGAGGCAGGAGAATAGCTTCAACCCGGGATGATCCGAAATCGTGCCACTGCACTCTAGCCTGGGCAACGAGAGCAAAACTCTGTCTCAAAAAACAAAACAAAACAAAACAAAACAAAAATTAGCCAGGTGTGGCGGCACATACCTGTAATCCCAGCTACTCGGGAAGCTGAGGCAGGAAAATCACTTGAACCCGGGAGGTGGAGGCTGCAGTGAGTCGAGATCGTGCCACCGCACTCCAGCCTGGGCAACAGAGTGAGACTCTGTCTTAAAAAAAAAAAAAAACACGTCAGACTCTTTTTTTTTTTTTTTTTTTTTTTTGTGAGACAGAGTCTGGCTCTGTCACCCAGGCTGGAGTGCAGTGGCCGGATCTCGGCTCACTGCAAGCTCCGCCTCCCGGGTTCACGCCATTCTCCTGCCTCAGCCTCCCGAGTAGCTGGGACTACAGGCGCCCGCCACCTCGCCCGACTAGGTTTTTTGTATTTTTTTGTAGAGATGGGGTTTCACCGTGTTAGCCAGGATGGTCTCGATCTCCTGACCTCGTGATCCGCCCGCCTCAGCCTCCCAAAGTGCTGGGAGTACAGGCTTGAGCCACCGCGCCCGGCCACGTCAGACTCTTGAACCCCATTTGCTAAGTAGATTTTCTCAGGTAGTCAGCTCTACCCCTCTGAGCCTAGATTGCAACAGTACACCCTAACAGCAGTAAGAGGGAGTTTGTAAAGCTTAGAAAGACCTGACAGCCTGTCCGCAGTGGCTCACGCCTGTAATCCCAACACTTTGGGAGGCCGAGGCGGGCGGATCACGAGGTCAGGAGTTCAAGACCATCTTGACCAATATGGTGAAACCCCATCTCTATTAAACATATAAAAATTAGCTTGGCATGGTGGCCCGCGCCTGTACCCGCGCCTGTAGTCCCAGCTACTCGAGAAGCTAAGGTGAGGCGGAGGTTGCAGCGAGCCGAGATCACCACTGCACTCCAACAGAGCAAGACTCCGTCTCAAAAAAAAAAAAAAAAAAAAAAAACCTGACAAGTGGAAGCTACTAATACTGCCATTATCATTTAAACAAACCCCAGACACAGGTTTTTCAAGGAGTTTCATCCAACCAGGCAGGTCTCAGAAATCAGAAAAGAAATGGAAAGAATGGAAAGGGTAGGAAATCTGGAGTTTGCCAATTCTAAGTTTGAATTTCTTGTGATGGTATCTTGGGCAAGTCATTTAACCTCTCTGAGTATCATTTTTTTTCTTTTATAAAATGAAGATTTTTCTCTCTTAACCTTCCAGAGCTGTTTTAAGGATTACAAATCTTGTACTGAAAGGCATAGCACAGAAGCTGTGCTTGGTAAGTGCCAAATACAAGGCATTAATTATTATTATTAAAATTAATAATAATATCCCCTCCCCTTACACATTCTTTGACTCCGGGTGGATTAAAAGGTGGGAGGAGAGGCTACCAACACCATTAGAAGAGAGTTTTCTCCCTAAGTTTCATTTCTCATCCCCTCCAAACCCTCATCCCTCCCCAACGCCGGACCTGGGAGGCCAGCCGGGTCCAAGACACACATCCTTTGCCCAGCCGGGAAGCCTAAAGCTAAAGCTCAGAGAGGGAAAACATTTCCCAAGCTCGCACAGCGAATCAGGACAGAAACCAGGACGAGCCTCGGAATCCCTCCATTACCTCCATCTTCACCTGAGCATCACAGCGCGCTCGGGACTCAGTTTCCCCACCTACGTGACCACACCACACTAATCAGGGTCTCCTTTCGGAGATCTGCTCTTCTTCTCGAACGGGGGCGCTGCACCAGCGGTAGAACAGGGTGGGTGGGGGCGCCAGAGGTGAGGGGGACCTGCAGGCTGGGGTCTTCCCTGCCCGGGTCAGCGGGGGCCCTGCGGGGCCAGTGTAAGCGCCTATTAATACCAGCCCCCGGGGCGGCGTGGCACTGCGCAGGCGCGGGCGGGGCGCGGGCGCGCGCGCGAGCGAGCGAGGGATTCCCTCTGACGTCATTGCTAGGATACCAAACAAACACTCCGCCGCGCCGGCCGAGCTCCTTATATGGCTAATTGCGTCACAGGAACTCCGGGGAGGCGGGGCCGGGATCCCCTCCCGCCTAGGGGCCCGGAACGCAGCCCCCGAGACCCCCAGGGCCCCGAGGGTCATGCAAGTGACCAGATCGAGTCTAGAACAGACCTCTTGCTGGACGGTGCGGGACTCGATTTGGCGGGTCCGGAGATTTGGGGAAGTTTGTTCAGCGAGGGGCGGGTGACGTAAGCAGGGGGGCGGGTCCCGGGCATATAAATACAGGCTGGCGGGTCTGTGCTTCATTCATAAGACTCAGAGCTACGGCCACGGCAGGGACACGCGGAACCAGGACTTGGAAACTTGATTATTGTGGTTCTTCTTGGGGGTTATGAAATTTCGTTAATCTTTTTTTTTTCCGGGGAGAAAGTTTTTGGAAAGATTCTTCTAGATATTTCTTCATTTTCTTTTGGAGGACCGACTTACTTTTTTCGTCTTCTTTATTACTCCCCTCCCCCCGTGGGACCCGCCGGACGCGTGGAGGAGACCGTAGCTGAAGCTGATTCTGTACAGCGGGACAGCGCTTTCTGCCCCTGGGGGAGCAACCCCTCCCTCGCCCCTGGGTCCTACGGAGCCTGAACTTTCAGGAGGTACAGCGGCATCCTGTGGGGGCCTGGGCACCGCAGGGAGACTGCACAGAAACTTTGCCATTGTTGGAACGGGACGTTGCTCCTTCCCCGAGCTTCCCCCGACAGCGTACTTTGAGGACTCGCTCAGCTCACCCGGGACTCCCACGGCTCACCCCGGACTCGCACCTTACTTCCCCAACCCGGCCATAGCCTTGGCTTCCCGGCGACCTCAGCGTGGTCACAGGGCCCCCCCTGTGCCCAGGGAAATGTTTCAAGCTTTCCCCGGAGACTACGACTCCGGCTCCCGGTGCAGTTCCTCACCCTCTGCCGAGTCTCAATATCTGTCTTCGGTGGACTCCTTCGGCAGTCCACCCACCGCCACCGCCTCCCAGGTAAGTTTTCGATATTAGGGGTGCTGCTTTGTAGGTTTTATTTTTTAAGTCAAGGGTGACAAGAATAACCCCCAACCCCCACATAAAGACGTATCAGAACCCTAGATCTGAGATGGAAAAGGCTCACAGCGCACTTTGCAAACTGCAAAGAGTCGGGAGATGTTTGCAATTGGTTGCGTGCGTGGAGCGCAAGGAGGGAACGCGGCAGGGAGGGTAGGCTTTGGGGCGTGTGGGGGTGGGGTGGGGAATGTGCCGCTCAGTGCAACGTGTATGCGGTAGCGGGGCTGAGAACTTTGAGCCGGCTCCGGGACTGCCTCCCGTTCGGGTTCCAGACCTGAAGCTAGCGCAGTTAGGCAGGTGGGGGAAATCCCAGGGAAGCTTCCAGTAGTCTCTTTTCCTTTCCTCCTTCTTCGGAGCGCCCACTTCGGTGCCAGGTAGCCCTCCACCCATCGGGAAGAGGGGCCTCGAACCCTCAGCCGCGCTGCCTCCGCCTCCTGCGCGGAGACGTAACGGGGGACCCGTGCGTAACGGCTGACGCGCTGGAATCCTCCGTCTGACGCGGGGCACGCACGGCGCGCGGCGCCCCCTTCGTCCGCCCCGCCCCTGACGTCCCGGGAGCGTTCTATTTTGGAACGCCGGGGCCACGTTGCTAAGGGAGGGGGCAGCCCGGCGTTTCGATTGGCCGCCGGGGCGCACGCCTTGGCCAATCAGCTTTCCCTTCCTATTTGTAGGGTGCAGTTTCCTTCCCCCTCTCTGTCCCCGGAACCCGTGGTTCCTTGGCGGCTGGGTCTCTTTTCCGCGCCTCTAGAGGCAGAGCGAGGGGATCCCTGTCGTGACAAGAGCGGCTCTCTGCGACCCAATGGATCTGCGAGACCCTTGCGGGGATCTGGTCCCTGGGCTCTCAGGAGCAGGGGGTGCCTGCTTGTGTGCCGGCGTTTCTTGGAGAGATACGGTGGCTGTCACCCTCTTCTCCAGGCACTCACAGACAGATTCCCACTCCCTCTGCTCCGGATGCCCGGTTCCTCCAGTGTGTCCCAAGACAGGACTAGAACCGCGAACCGAAGGGCAACCAGCCAGGTGGTCTCCAGGAGCTCCGCCCCCTCTGGGTTCCCAGGACGCTGATTGGCCGGCGAGCCAGCCCTTCCCTCACCACGCCCCCCGAGAGAGTAGTTAAGCCTTCAGAGCAGTTCCAGGAGTCCATTTACGGGAGGGGGGAGATGAGCGCTGCTGAAGCTTGGGGGCTCGGGTTCCGCACCATTCCCCCTCCGCGACAATCTAAGGGCGCCTCGGTGGTTACTTTTCTCTACCTGTCCGTTCACCCTAAACTGTCACTCGTCAGTCTCACTCTGAAAAGAGACAGTAACTTGAAACGTTGTTCTAAACTCCTAGGCCCGTCCCCCAAACACCCTTTTGACTGGGACCCCCGCCCCTGCATGGGACCTCGCGGAGAGGGGTGTGTGTGTGTGAGTGAGTGTAGAGGAAGGCTTGGCCTAAGGCCTCTCCTTCTCCCTCCCCTTGCCTCTGGGGTGGGGGTGGGGTGTTGTGGCTGTGTGTGTGGCTGTGGCTCCGTCCCGGGGGTTCTGTCAGCCGGCTGTGTCCAGCCTCCTCTCCACCCCCCACACCTAAGAGTCACCAACCCGGGGTGTGATTCACCACCCGCTGGAACCGTGCAACCTTTCCCCGAGGAAGAAGGAGGAGGTAGAAGCCAGTTGAGCAGAAATCCTCTCATTAACCACTGCGTCACGGTGTAGTGGAAGGGTGGGTGTCGTGGCTTTTTCCCTGTGACACACACATCCACACTCGCTCACCCTGTGCTCACTCACGGGGTCGGTGTGTGTTATGTGTGTTGGGTGTGTGTGTGTTGGTGTCTTTGTTTGTGTGTCTACGCCTGTGTGTGTATGTGTCACCCCGTAGGAGTGCGCCGGTCTCGGGGAAATGCCCGGTTCCTTCGTGCCCACGGTCACCGCGATCACAACCAGCCAGGACCTCCAGTGGCTTGTGCAACCCACCCTCATCTCTTCCATGGCCCAGTCCCAGGGGCAGCCACTGGCCTCCCAGCCCCCGGTCGTCGATCCCTACGACATGCCGGGAACCAGCTACTCCACGCCAGGCATGAGTGGCTACAGCAGTGGCGGAGCGAGTGGCAGCGGTGGGCCTTCCACCAGCGGAACCACCAGTGGGCCTGGGCCTGCCCGCCCAGCCCGAGCCCGGCCTAGGAGACCCCGAGAAGAGACGGTGAGTAAGGGGCATCAGAACGTGGCCTGGGTCGGGGGAAGCAAGAGAGGTAGGAAGTTTCTTATGAATGGAGGGGGACTCCACTAAGGCCTCAGTGTTACAGAAACCCCAAGATCCTTGCTACACGAGCGAGGACTGGAGGCTTGTTTTTTGGTTCCTGGGGGTTCTGAAAGAAGTAGAGGTTTGGGATGGGTGGAGGAGTGCTGTATCCCCAAATCTCATGGCCTCTATCTCCCCGATTCAGCTCACCCCAGAGGAAGAGGAGAAGCGAAGGGTGCGCCGGGAACGAAATAAACTAGCAGCAGCTAAATGCAGGAACCGGCGGAGGGAGCTGACCGACCGACTCCAGGCGGTGAGGACAGGCCCTGGGGTGGGAGAGGGGATGCTGAGGGAAGCTCTCTCCCCATTCTTTGCCCCCTCTCCACCTGTACCCTTGTCCTGGGTTGAGAACTAGACATTCTGCATATGGAACTAGGTTACTGGTGTGGCCAGATGGGGTAGCCCAGGGCACAAACACAGACCCCCATGTACTTAAATCAACTCCTGGTTCCCCCCTCATTTCCTGACCCCATGCACTACTCTCCTAGCCTTCATTTCATCCCAAGGGGCCACATGGGGCCCTTGAGGAGAGGGGCACTCCCATCATTTCTCCCATCTGGTCTTCAGCAAGTAACAACACATTTTGCCTCAGTTTCTCCATCTCTCCAAACCCTCATCAAATCTCCCAGGCTCCTTCTACCCTTAACACTCTGGAAAGTCTATGAAATGAAATTATTCCACCTCCTGCCCTAGCCACCCACAGCTCTCCTGGTGCTGGTGGCATCCCCCAAAACCCACTCCCTTCCTACGTCCTTCCTTGGTCTGAGAGTTCCCTACTGTATGCCTGCAGGGTGAGCTGTCACTCCTTGAGGGAACAAGGGAATTGTCAACTTTCCTTCTCTGCTTGATCTCTTCCCTGGGTGGTAGAGAGTGAGGGGTAATAGAAGGAAACACATTAAAAACACATAACAGTGGCTCATGCCTGTGATCCCAGCACTTTGAGAGAGGTCAAGGCAAGAGGATTGCTTTAGCCCAGGAGTTTGATACCAGCCTGGGCAACACAGGGAGGCCTTGTCTCTACAAAAAAAAAAAAAAAAAAAGTAGCTGGGAAAGGTGGTGCACACCACTGTGGTCCCAGCTACTCTGGAGGCTGTAGTGGGAGGATTGCTTGAGCCCAGGAGGTCCAGGCTGCAGTGAGCCATGATTGCACCATGGCACTCCAGCCTGGGGGACAGAGCGAGACTGTCTCAAAAACAAAACAAAACCAACCACATAACGATTGTTCATTCATTCAACAAACCTCTGAGTGCCTCCTGTGTACCAGAGACTTCCCCATAAACCTGGCCCCTTCCCTACCATCCTTTGGACAGATGGGGAAAACTGGGGCTCCTAGAAGGCAAGACCCTTGCCCCAACTCCCATGGCCAGCAGGACTCCATCTCAGGGGGAGTTTTTTTCTCAGCCTGGGGCTGCCTTCCAGCAGCAAGTCCAGGGGAGCCATGACCCGAGTTTCCCGGTCACTGACGAGCTTTTTTCTCCTTCCTCCCTCTCTTCTGTGACCTGGCCTCCCCGACCTCAGGAGACAGATCAGTTGGAGGAAGAAAAAGCAGAGCTGGAGTCGGAGATCGCCGAGCTCCAAAAGGAGAAGGAACGTCTGGAGTTTGTGCTGGTGGCCCACAAACCGGGCTGCAAGATCCCCTACGAAGAGGGGCCTGGGCCGGGCCCGCTGGCGGAGGTGAGAGATTTGCCGGGCTCAGCACCGGCTAAGGAAGATGGCTTCAGCTGGCTGCTGCCGCCCCCGCCACCACCGCCCCTGCCCTTCCAGACCAGCCAAGACGCACCCCCCAACCTGACGGCTTCTCTCTTTACACACAGTGAAGTTCAAGTCCTCGGCGACCCCTTCCCCGTTGTTAACCCTTCGTACACTTCTTCGTTTGTCCTCACCTGCCCGGAGGTCTCCGCGTTCGCCGGCGCCCAACGCACCAGCGGCAGTGACCAGCCTTCCGATCCCCTGAACTCGCCCTCCCTCCTTGCTCTGTGAACTCTTTAGACACACAAAACAAACAAACACACGAGGGAGAGAGACTTGGAAGAGGAGGAGGAGGAGAGAGAGGGGAAGAGACAAAGTGGGCGTGTGGCCTCCCTGGCTCCTCCGTCTGACCCTCTGCGGCCACTGCGCCACTGCCATCGGACAGGAGGATTCCTTGTGTTTTGTCCTGCCTCTTGTTTCTGTGCCCCGGCGAGGCCAGAGAGCTGGTGACTTTGGGGACAGGGGGTGGGAAGGGGATGGACACCCCCAGCTGTCTGTTGGCTCCCTGACGTCAACCCAAGCTCTGGGGATGGGTGGGGAGGGGGGGTGGGGTGACGCCCACCTTCGGGCAGTCCTGTGTGAGGATGAAGGGATGGGGGTGGGAGGTAGACTGTGGGGTGGGCTGGAGTCCTCTCCAGAGAGGCTCAACAAGGAAAAATGCCACCCCCCACCCAATGTCTCCCACACCCACCCTTTTTTTGGGGGGTGCCTAGGTTGGTTTCCCCTGCACTCCTGACTTTAGCTTATTGATCCCACATTTCCATGGGGTTAGATCCTCTTTACTATGGGCGGAAGTGAGCCCCCCCTTAAAGGGAATTCGATGCCCCCCTAGAATAATCTCATCCCCCGACCAGACTTCTTTTGAAATGTGAACACCCTTCCTTCACTGTCTAGCCACTCCCTCCCAGAAAAACTGGCTCTGATTGGCATTTCTGGCCTCCTAAGGCTCCCCATCCCGAAATCAGCCCCCAGCCCTGTTTCTCATGACAGTGTTATCCCAAGACCCTGCCCCTTGCCAGCCAGCCCTCCTGGCCTTCCTCGTTGGGCCGCTCTGCTTTCAGGCAGCAGGGGGTGCTGTGATGCCGTCCTGCTGGAGTGATTTATACTGTGAAATGAGTTGGCCAGATTGTGGGGTGCAGCTGGGTGGGGCAGCACCCCTCTAGAGGGATAATGCCCCCACTCCCGAAAGCCTTCCCTCGGTCTCCCTTCCGTCCATCCCCCTTCTTCCTCCCCTCAACAGTGAGTTAGACTCAAGGGGGTGACAGAGCCGAGAAGGGGGTGACAGTCCTCCATCCACGTGGCCTCTCTCTCTCTCCTCAGGACCCTCAGCCCTGGCCTTTTTCTTTAAGGCCTCCCCGACCCATCCCCAGCCTAGGACGCCAACTTCTCCCACACCTTGGCCCCCGACATCCTCTCTAGGAAGGGAGTGAGGGGGTGTGACATTTTTCCGGAGAAGATTTCAGAGCTGAGGCTTTGGTACCCCCAAACCCCCAATATTTTTGGACGGCCAGACTCAAGGGGCTGGAATCTCATGATTCCATGCCCAAGTCCCCCCAGCCCCGTCGCTGGTTTTGGCTCTCCCACCCTGCCGTTCCCTGCGCTTCATCTCATGAGGATTTCTTTACGAAGCAAATTTATATTTTTTAATATCGGGGGTGGACCACGCCGCCCTCCATCCGTGCTGCATGAAAAACATTCCACGTGCCGCTTGTCGCGCGTCTCCCGTCCTGATCCCAGACCCATTCCGTAGCTATTTATCCCTTTCCTGGTTTCTGAAAGGCAGTTATATCTATTATGTATAAATAAATATATTATATATGGATGTGTGTGTGTGCGTGCGCGTGGGTGTGTGAGCGCTTCTGCAACCTCAGCCTAGGTCACATTGGCCCTCAAAGCGAGCCGTTGAATTGGAAACTGCTTCTAGAAACTCTGGCTCAGCCTGTCTCAGGCTGACCCTTTTCTGATCGTCTCGGCCCCTCTGATTGTTCCTGATGGTCTCTCTCCCTCTGTCTTTTCTCCCCCGCCTGTGTCCATCTGACCGTTTTCACTTATCTCCTCTCTGACTGTCCCATGCTCCAGCTGTCGTCTGACTCTGGGTTCGTTGGGGACATGAGATTTTATTTTTTGTGAGTAAGCCTGAGGGATCGTAGATTTTTACAATCTGTATCTTTGACAATTCTGAGTGCAAGTGTGAGAGTGTGAGCAGGGCTTCCCCCTGCCAACCACAATTCAATGAATCCCCGACCCCCCGACCCCATGCTGTATTTGTGGTTCTCTTTTTGTATTTTGCACCTGACCCCGGGGGGCTGGGGCAGATTGGCGATGGGCCGTCCCCTCTCCCCTGGTTCTGCACTGTTGCCAATAAAAAGCTCTTAAAAACGCATTCGCCGGGTTGCAGTGTTTATTTCCTCCTGACATCCATTTGCTGGCTTCCTTTTAGTAAGAGAGGGTGAAGTTAGATTGTCGAAGGACTACACACACACACAGAGATCATACACACATACACACACACACAGACACACACACCCTTGCAGGAACTCCTTCTAGTCAATGGGTCTACAGCAGGATAAAAGGAAGACAGTCACGAGAACTTCCTGCACGCACAGGCAGTGCCTCCTACTAGAAAGAGTAAGGGGCCACAGCCCGTCGCGGTGGCTCACGCCTGTAATCCCAGCATTTTGGGAGGCCAAGATGGGCGACTCACTTGAGGTCAGGAGTCTGAGACCAGCCTGGCCAAGATGGTGAAATCCAGTCTCTACAAAAAATACAAAAATTAGCCTGGTGTGGTGGCACACACCTGTAATCCCAGCTACTTGGGAGGTTGAGGCAGGAGAATCACTTTAACCTAGGAGATGGAGGTTGCAGTGAGCCAAGATCCACCACTGCACTCCAGCCTGGGTGGCAGAGTAAAACTCTGCCAAAAGAAGAAAAAAAAAAAAAAAAAAAGTAAGGGGTCAGAAGTTGAGCCTGCAGGTATGGGGTCACAGAGGTCTCTTAGTGATGGAGCTTGTATGCTCTATGGGTTAAAGACAGCCACTAAGGAGATAAACTATACACAGAAGAAGCCTAATGGGCTGCACACAGTGGCTTGCCCTTGTAATCCCAGCTCTTTTGGAGGCCGACGTAGGAGGCCAGGAGTTCGAGACCAGCATGGGGCAACATGGTGAGACCCCCCCTCCCGACCCCCGACCCATATCACTATGTTGAGGAAAAAAAAAAAAAAGACGATCTTGAGAGACTTACACAGCAAACTGCTAAAGACTACTCAGGCTAGGAATGAGGAGTCATCTTGGATTTTCTACAAACCACAACTACAAAAGAACAATTATTTTACACTGGAGATGTGTTTCCTTTTGTTTTCCATATGACCATGACTGGGGCCAACCCAAGACTGACCGAAGCAAATATATGACCCTTTTTTTTTGTTTACGGATAGAGTGGAGCCATCCCCATTGCAAAATCCAAGCCCTCTCTTATTTGCATAACAAGTCCTATGGGAATTGAGGTGAGGGTCCAGCGGTCGCTTAGACGCTTTGGTAAATGAACAAACAAGGGAAGTTGTCATGGTGGAATCCATTTATTAATTCATTCGAAAAAAATGTGCTAAGCACCTACCCAACTGTGCTGGGAGTTTGGGGCACTACAGGAACTGAGCCTTGGGTCCTGCCTTTCTGGAGCTCACAGTCCATTAGGGGACACACACCCGTTCCCAGTCAGGGACAACCTAAAGTGGATGGGGTTGGGGGAGCCCATGGGGCTAGGGAAGCAGAGCAGGGACACCTAGCTTGGACTGGGAGTCGGCAAAAACTTCTTGGAGGAGGGGACAGCTGAGCTGAGCCCTAGATGAGGATAGAGTATAGAAAGAACTAGAAAAAGACCGAGGCCAAGAAAATAGCACAGCCAAAGATCTGTTGGTGGGGAGAAGGCTTGATACACTGAGAATGCTTAGAGGGTCGGGTGCGATGGCTCACACCCGTAATCCCTTCACTTTGGGAGGCTGAGGAGCGTGGATCACCTGAGGCCAGGAGTTCAAGACCAGCCTGGCTAACGTGGCGAAACCCTGTCTCTACTGAAAAAAAAAAAAAAAAAGCAAAAAATTAGCCAGGCATGGTGGTGGGCACCTGTGATCCCAGCTACTCAGGAGGCTGAGGCAGGAGAATTGCTTGAACCTGGAAGGCGGACGTTGCAGTGAGCTGAGATTGCACCACTGCACTCCAGCCTGGGCAACAGAGCAAGACTCCGTCTCAAAAAACAAAAACAAAAAACAAAAAGAGAAAGCTTAGAGATTCATGGGGACTGGAGCCACAGGTGTGGAGAGAGGGGTTAGTGCAGACCAGTTTCTGCAGGTATTATAAGGACGTTACCAGGCTAAGGAGTTTAGATCTTTTCTTCAGGGCACTGGGAAGCTATTACAGGTTTTGAACACGAGAGGGGCAGGGGCAGGTTTGCGATTTAGGAAAGGCCCCTCTGGCTCCAGACTGAGAGTGACTGGAAGGGACAGGAGTGAGACTGAGCAGGAGACCAGGGAGGGAAGTGGGGTAGGGACCCTGCAGGGTGGGGTGAGGAGGAGCCCAGAACAGGGTTGGGGACATGGGACAGAGAGGAGGGGAAGGATTCAGGAGACATTCGGGAGGGAGGACAGCTGGGGCTTGGTGAGCAGCCGGCTTGGGAAGGAAAATACAGGGCAGTAATAAATAGCATGGGCCAAGTGATCTGAGTGAGGCTGGGAGTGGTGGCACGCACCTGTGGTCTCAGCCATTCAGGAGGCTGAGGTGGGAGGATTGCTTGAGCTTGGGAGTTTGAGGCTGCAGTGAGCTATGATCATATCGCTGCACTCCACTTTGGGTGACAGAGCAAGACCCTGTCTCAAAAAAAAAAAAAAAAAAAAAAAAAAGACACTGCCTATAAGTTAACCCTGCTCTACAAGGAGCAGTTTTTAAAGTAAAATTTAAACAAAAAGAAAGAAAGGAAAAAGGCTGGGTTGCCTTGAACAAGAGACTTCATCTCCTTGAGCCTCCATTTCCTCATCTGTAGAATGGGGGCCGTTATGAGGAGTTGCAAGGCTTGTGCATGCCGGCGCTAACTGCAGAGTGACGGTGCAATTATCATTACCCTCATCATCTTTATTGGGGTCACCCTGATCCCTCGATATCCCATAATACTCCCCCTTCTCATCCTTCAAGTGTCTGCCCTAATGTTCCCGAGACACCCTACCAGCTCAGCTCTCCTTATGAGAGGGCCTCACTGTTCTGTTTCCTTTGCAGCCGTTATCCCCTTTGCAGTTGTTAATTAAATGTGTAATTACATGATGGCTTAATGTTTGTCTCCCCCACTGGGCTGAGTGCATCAGGAGACCAAGGCCAGGGCTGTCACCACCGCTGCGTCCTGAGCAAATGCTTGTTTGATGAGTGAATGACAGAAGAGCAAATGAGCAAATATTTGACTGATTAATCAGTGCATGCGTGATTAAATACATGAGTGAGCAAACCACTGAATGAGTAAGCAATGGAAGGGGAGAGATCTAGGATAATTTCCAAACTGCCAATATCCCAGAACTGTGTAGATGAGTTTTTCTCCATCTTTTGGAGTGGTTTTTGACACACTGGAGGGGGAAATAAGTAACGACAGTCAGAGATCGGAGTGGCAGAGAAAATAGTTTGCAATGCGGAGGGCCGCAGCGACCTCTCCAGGTGCAGGCTGGAGGAGCGCCTCCCGGGCGCCAGCAAAATAAGGTCCGGTTCGGTAAAGAAAAGTTAACGCGCTCTGTTCGTGGCTGTCGCCCGAAAGGTGGAATTGAACCACTCTGTCGCTAGACAGCTACAGGTTTGAAGCCTGCACCCCAGACCACTGAGGATCATCCGGGCGAAATAATAACGCTCCCGCGCAGCTATATAAGGATCGCAAAGGCTTACCTTTTAGAGTTATGGTCGCGTCCTTTGGGCAGCTGTGAGATGGTCGACTTCAAGGGCTATACATTCTCTCCACTCACTTATCACGAACGATGTCCTTGTAAAATGTTGCCTTCACTTCGTATAGTATGAATCATCCTCGCTCACAAAACCGTCTCATTTACATAGCGCCACGCATTCTGGGAAGCAGCGCCTGAGCACCTGGCAAGCTGTTAAAGGGCCCAGGACCCCCTTTTACCAAAATGAAAAGTCAGCTTTTTAAGAGGAGAGATTCAGGATTCGGCATTCAGAAGCGCCTTCTCGGAAAATTCCGAATTCTCCTTCTGCGGAGGAGTGGTGAGTGGGTTCCTGTTAGAGTCTGATTCACCCTGGCCCCAAAGGCTCTGAGCAGGCGGCTACCGGGCTGGTGCGACACCTGCTGTTCTTTTATGGAATTGCGTAGGCCGATGGAGCTCCGCGTTCATTCAAACGTTTATTGAGCGTGTACTGAGTCCCAGGGACTGTCTCGGTGCTGGTGACTACAGACATCCTGTCCCGATTGAGTTTAAACACTAGACATAACCAATTTTGCACTTGCGTTTTATGGTTGGGGAAACTGAGACAGACTGAGAAACGGATAGTACCATATCCCGGTTAAAACGGCCCATCCACTTAGGGAAATCGAACTTGTGTTACAATTTTTATTACAAAAAAGGTGATTCTTTTTTCTTAAATTTTTACGTATTTAGGAGGTACAGGTGCCGATTCCTACATGCATATGTTGATTGCGTCGTGGTGAAATCTGGACTTTTAGTGTACTCATCACGAAAAATTATTCAATATTCTGAGTCAGTGATTCTTTGACAATACCATTCTCCGGCATTGAACTCTCCCATGACTTCCATTTCAGAGTAAAAGTCAAAGTTCTCACCCTGCTTTACAAATCCCTGTGTAATCCAACCCCTTTGGCCACTCTTATCCTGTCTCACATACTGCTCTTCCCTTATATTATTGGCTTTGGCCATACAGAGGTCTTGCTGCACACATGGATCATGCTACCTCCGCAGGGACTTTGTGCTTGCTGATCCCCTAGCCTGGATCTCCTCCTCACATATTTCCGTGGCTCATCGCCTCCCTTCACTCTGTTATCTGATCAAATATCAAATACCAAAAACTCACTGAGTGACCAGCACTCAGTGAGGCCTTCCCTGACCACCCAGTTTAAAATAGCGAGTGGATGGGCTCAGTGGCTCACGCCTGTAGTCCCAGCACTTTGGGATGCCGAGGTGGGTGGATCACCTGAAATCAGGAGTTCGAGAGCAGCCTGGCCAACATGGTGAAAACCCTGTCTCCACTAATGATACAAAAATTAGCGAGGTATAGTGACTCATGCCTGTAATCCCAGCTACTCGGGAGTTTGAGGCAGGAGAATCGCTTGAACTCTGGAGGCGGAGGTTGCAGTGAGCTGAGATGGTGCCATTGTACTCCAGCATATCCTACTCCAGCCTTGGTGAAAAGAGCAAAACTCCGTCTCCAAATAATAATAAATAAATAAATAAATAAATAAATAAATAAATAAAATAAAAATCAAAAAACAGCGAGCTCTGTCACTCTATCCCCTTACCCTGATAGACATTTCCCCATCACTCTGATCACCACCTGCCATTTTCTGTGTCTATTTGCTTATTGTCTGTCTGCTTCTGTAGAATATCAGCGCCATCAGACTTTGCATTTTATTTTTGATCATTGCTGTATCTCTAGTGCCTGAAAAGTGCTTGAGAACATAGCAGATGTTCAGTAAATGTTTGTGGAATGAATAAAAGAATATTATCACTGTCTTTTTTTCCTTCTTCTTCCAGACAGGATCTTACTTTGTCACCCAGGCTGGAATGCAGTGGCGTGAAAACAGCTCACTGCAGCCTCGACCTCCCGAGCTCAAGTGATCCTCTTGCCTCAGCCTCCCTGGGATGACAGGCATATGCCACCACGTCCAGCTAATTTTAATTTTTTTTTTTTTTTTTTTGTAGAAACAGGGGCCTCACTTTGTTACCCAGACTGGCCTCGAACTCCTGCTTCTGGCCTCAAGCCATGCTTCTGCCTTGGGCTACGAAAGTGCTGGAATTTCATGCTTGAGCCACAGCACCTGGCCTCACTATCCTTCTTTGAGCCTGTTTTCTCATTTGTGTAACCAGACTAGTACAACGGATCTCACCAGAGAAATCATGATATAAAAGTCTGACACTGGATGAGGCAACTGGGAGGAGCTCAGTAAAGGCTGTTTCTGCCAGGTGCGGTGGCTCACACCTGTAATCACAGGACTTTGGGAGGCTGAGATGGGTGAATCACAGGAGATTAGAAGTTCCAGACCAGCTGGCAAACATGGTAAATCCCCATCTCTACTAAAAATACAAAAATTAGCCAGGCATGGTGGCTCACGCCTGTGATCCCAGCTATTCAGGAGGCTAAGGCAGGAGAATCGCTTGAACCCAGGAGGCTGAGGTTGCAGTGAGCCAAGATTGTGCCACTGCACTCCAGCCTGGTCGACAGAATGAGACTATATATATATATATATATATAGTTTCTTTCTCTTTTTTTTTTTTGGCAGGGATTACAGGCACTTGCCCCCACACCTGGCTAATTTTTGTTTTTTGTTTTTTTTAGGAGAGATGGGGTTTCACCATATTCACCAGGCTGATCTTGAACTCCTGACCTCAGGTGATCCACCTGCCTCAGCCTCCCAAAGTGCTGAGATAACAGGCGTGAGCCACAGTACCTGGCCAGTAAAGGCTGTTTGAATCTTCGATCTGTTTTGAGCTTCGAGGCTTTAGTCATAACTGGACCCAAATTCTCAATCAGACCCTCTTCCACCACTCTTTGTGATAGATAAATAAGCATTTTGTCTTATGGGAAGTATTAACTAAGAGCATCTTTAGAAAGTTTTGGACAGGCACCATGGTTCACATCTGTAATCGCAGCACTTTGGGAGGCTGAGAAGAGTGGATAGCTTGAGCTCAGGAGTTCGAGACAAGCCTGGGCAACAGACTGAGACTCTGTCTCCAAAAAAAAAAAAAAAGGATTGCCTCTGCTTGGCAAATCCTGATTCAAGATATGTCCCCTGAACCCTCTTTGTTTTAATTAGATAGTTACTGCTAGGCACTTCTGTATACAATTTCTGAGGCTGTAAGGACTCCTTGGAACACTATTATCTATCTCCTAATATGTGACATGTGTCATGACAAACAAGTGAGTTTTTCTTTTTTTTTTTTTGAGATGGAGTTTCACTCTTGTTGCCCAGGCTAGAGTGCAGTGGCGTGACCTTGGCTCACCGCAACTTCTGCCTACCAGGTTCAAGCGATTCTCCTGCCTCAGCCTCCCGAGCAGCTGGGATTACAGGCGTGTGCCACCACGCCCGGCTAATTTTGTATTTTTAGTAGAGACGTGGTTTCTCCATGTTGGTCAGGCTGGTCTCAAACTCCCGACCTCAGGTGATCCGCCTGCCTTGGCCTCCCAAAGTGCTGACATTACAGGCATGAGCCACTGCGCCTGGCTGCACAAACATTTTAAATGTCAATATTTTTGTGTTTATTTTTACTATTATCTTCTATTTCTGTCAAGCAATACTGGTTTCTGGTGGCAAAGTAAGTTTTCTTCTTGAAATACATTTATTATTATATTATTAAATATTAAAACAATTTTCTTTTTTCTTTTTCTTTTTTTTTTTTTTGAGACGGAGTCTCGCTCTGTCGCCCAGGCTGGAGTGCAGTGGCCTGATCTCAGCTCACTGCAAGCTCCGCCTCCCGGGTTCACGCCATTCTCCTGCCTCAGCCTCCCGAGTAGCTGGGACTACAGGCGCCCGCCACCTCGCCCAGCTAGTTTTTTGTAGTTTTAGTAGAGACGGGGTTTCACTGTGTTCACCAGGATGGTCTCGATCTCCTGACCTCGTGATCCACCCGTCTCGGCCTCCCAAAGTGCTGGGATTACAGGCTTGAGCCACCGCGCCCGGCCTCTTTTTTTTTTTTTTTTTTTTTTTTTTTGAGACAGAGTCTCACTCTGTCGCCCAGGCTGGAGTGCAGTGGCCGGATCTCAGCTCACTGCAAGCTCCACCTCCCGGGTCCATGCCATTCTCCTGCCTCAGCCTCCCGAGTAGCTGGGACTACAGGCGTCCGCCACCTCGCCCGGCTAGTTTTTTGTATTTTTTTTTTTTAGTAGAGACGGGGTTTCACCGTGTTAGCCAGGATGGTCTCGATCTCCTGACCTCGTGATCCACCCGTCTCGGCCTCCCAAAGTGCTGGGATTACAGGCTTG
Organism: Macaca mulatta; assembly: GCF_049350105.2. Classification (NCBI taxonomy): domain Eukaryota; kingdom Metazoa; phylum Chordata; class Mammalia; order Primates; family Cercopithecidae; genus Macaca; species Macaca mulatta. Next base: position 58,011,180 of record NC_133424.1, read on the forward strand.
AGCCACTGCGCCCGGCCTAAAACAATTTTCAAGAAAAATATTAGATAAATAGCAGAATAAGTAGTAGAAAGATGATGAAGGTCATATGGGGAATGACTGAGGTTTGGGAAACAATAGTATAACTGTTTACTGTGCATTTATTATTATACGCCAGGCCCCATGCCAAGGGCTTTACATGTAGGTATAGTCATGGTTGACAGTTTTCTTCTTTTTCTTTTTCTTTTTTTTCCTTTTGAAATGGAGTCTTGCTCTGTCGCCCTGTCTGGAGTGCAGTGGCACAATCTCAGCTCACTAGAACCTCCACCTCCCGAGTTCACGCGACTCTCCTGCCTCAGCCTTCCGAGTAGCTAGGATTACAGGCGCCCACCACCAAACCCAGCTGATTTTTGTGTTTTTAGCAGAGATGGGGTTTCACCATGTTGGCCAGGCTTGTCTTGAACTCCTGACCTCAGGTGATCCCCCCTCCTTGGCCTCCCAAAGTGCTGGGATTACAGGTGTGAGCCACTGCGCCTGGCCTCTTTTTTTCTTATTTAATTTTTTTGTAGAGATGAGGTCTTGCTATGTTGCCCAAACTTGTCTCGAACTCCTGGCCTTAAGTGATCCTCCCTCCTCGGCCTTCCAAAGTGCTGGGACTGCAGATGTGAGCCATCGTGCCCGGCCTAATGAGTTTTACATCTGAGGAAACTGAGGCTTTGAGAGGTGAAGTCATATGCTGAAGGTCACACAACAAAGGGGTAGTGGAGCCAGGATTCAAACCCAGGTCTGTGGATCTTTAGACCTCAGTCTCCTTCCAGTCTCCCCATGGGTCCCTTTGCTTCCTCCTTTCCCAGTTGAGATTTTTTTATTTTATTTTAATGGAGTCTTGCCCTGTTGCCCAGGCTGGAGTGCAGTGGCATGATCCTGGCTCACTGCAGCCTCTGCCTCCTGGGTTCAGGCGATTCTCCTGCCTCAGCCTCCCGTGTAGCTGGAGTTACAGGTATGTGCCACCACACCCTGTATTTTTAGTAGAGATGGGGTTTCACCATGTTGGCCAGGCTGCTCTTGAACTTCTGACCTCAAGTGATCCGCCCTCCTCGGCCTCCCAAAGTGCTGGGATTACAGGCGTGAGCCACTGTGCCCAGCCTCCCCTCAATCATTTCATAACCCCCACAGATGGCAGAGGGAGCTTCTTCCCCAGAGATGGGGAAGGTTCTCCTGGAGTGTCAAGTGCTTTTCAGTGCAGAAAGGTGAACACTGGAGGGTTCTGGAAGCACAGGAGGCCTTGAGTTTTCCACAGGAGTCTTTATTACAGTGTAAATCCAAGCTCAGGCCTCCCCTGGGCCCCATGCAAAGCCCCGGCGTAGGGGCTAGTAGCGTCCAGGAGACACCTACGCCTCACAGCGCCTCCAGCGGCGGGTCCGGAAGTGCAGGGTGGTGCCCTGTCTAGGCAACTACAAGTCCCAGCAGGCCCCGCGGCCAAGGTGCCTCATCTTTCCTGGACTCCTGGAGCAGAGCCTCTTGGGAAATGTAGTCCTGGCCGCTCAGGTAATTAGCGCAGAGTCCCTAGTGGGAGTGATCCTGACACCCACCGGGAAAAGACTCAGGCCGAGGAGGGGAGTGGGTGGGAACGGACGGGAGATGGAGGAGGGCAGAGGGCTGCTGGGGGTGGGGGCAGGCGTCCTACGGGCAGAGACACCGTTCTCATTCGGCTTTGGCTTTGGATCCGGAGACTGCGGCTGCTGCAGAGGCCAGGGCTCCGGTCCCTGGGATTTTAGCTCGGATCCTGAAGGAGAAACAAGTGGGATCACGAGGTGGGGCAAAAGACGGGGGGGTGGCATCTGGGGACTACGGGGAAAGCTGGGTGGGAAACTGACCAAGAGCCCGAAGCCAGCTCCTGCCCTCCACCTAGTGGCCTGCATTGGAATTGCCTCCTCATTCTTTTCAAGGGGACATTACCAGGAGGTTTTCGGACAAGGAGAGTAGAAAGGAAAGGTTCCCAAGCTCCCCCACTTCCCCCTCCCGTCGACCTCTGCCCCATGCTCTTACTTAGCTTTGATGTGGCTCAACTGATTGGTCACCAACCCCACATACTGGTCGATCTGAGCCTGGGGAGACCAAAAAAGGTGAAAAAAGGGATTGGAGGGGTTTCTTCTCTTTAGTCACATAGGAGGCTGCTTCCTCCCCAACTTCCAAATCAGGAGTTGTGAGGAGTGGCCCACGACACCACCCCCGGCTCTAAACTTCATAGAATACATCAGATGCCAGAGATGCCAGTTGTAGGGTCAGTCAGTTGGGCCATACTCTGTATGGAGAGTGATGTCAGGTGGAACGCACAAGTATCTGGCAGTGAGGCCGTGTCCTGGGTACTATGATTAACCTTTGAGTGAGTTTGCATATGTGTGTGTTGTGGGGTAGGGTGAGAACAGATGGCACTGGTATTGGTCACCGAGTCCTTGAGTGGATTGATTTATATACTAGTGTTTTTTAAAAAAAATTTTTACTATTTTTTTATTTTATTTTATCTTATCTTATTTTATTTTATTTTATTTTAGACAGGGTCTCGCTCTGTCACCCAGTTCAGTGGCATGATCTTGGTTCACTGCAACCTCCGCCTCCTGGGTTCAAGCGATTCTCCTGCCTCAGCCTCCCGAATAGCTGGGATTACAGGTGTGCACCAACATGCCCCGCTAATTTTTGGATTTTTTTTTCTTTTTTCTTTTTCTTTTCTTTTCTTTTTTTTTTTTCTGAGATGGAATCTCGCTCTATCACCCAGGCAGGAGGGCAATGGCACAGTCTCGGCTCACTGCAATCTCTGCCTCCTGGGTTCAAGCGATTCTCCTGCCTCAGCCTCCCAAGTAGCTGGGATTACAGGTGCACACCACCACACCTTGCTAATTTTTGGATTTTTAATAGAGACAAGGTTTCACCATGTTGGCCAGAATGGTCTCAAACTCCTGACCTCAAGTGATCCACCTGCCTCAGCCTCCCAAAGCTGGGATCACAAGCATGAGCCACCATGCCCAGACTGTTTTTTTTTTTTTTTTTTTTTTGAGACGGAGTCTCGCTTTGTCGCCCAGGCTGGAGTGCAGTGGCCGGATCTCAGCTCACTGCAAGCTCCGCCTCCCGGGTTTACGCCATTCTCCTGCCTCAGCCTCCCGAGTAGCTGGGACTACAGGCGCCCACCACCTCGCCCGGCTAGTTTTTTGTATTTTTAGTAGAGACGGGGTTTCACCATATTAGCCAGGATGGTCTCGATCTCCTGACCTCGTGATCCGCCCGTCTCGGCCTCCCAAAGTGCTGGGATTACAGGCTTGAGCCACCGCGCCCGGCCTGTTTTTTTTTTTTTTTTTTTTTTAAGATAGGGTCTTGCTCTATTGCCCAGGCTGGAGTGCAGTGGCATGATCACAGCTCACTGCTGCCTTGACCTCCTAGGGTTCAACCCATCCTCTTGCCTCAACTTTCAGAGTAGCTGGGACTATAGGTGTGTGCCACCATGCCTGGCTAATTTTTAACCTTTTTGTAGAGATGGGGGTCTTACTATGTTGTCGAGGCTGGTCTTGAACTCTTGGCCTCAAGCAATTCTCCTGTCTCAACCTCCCAAAGTGCCGAGATTACAGTTGTAAGCCACTGTGGCTGGCCTGATTTAAATACAGTTTAATTGTGAGTCTTGGTGATTCCAGCCTGTGAAGGACAGAGTTAGGACTAACTGGCAGGGCATATTATCATGTGGCTCCCAGCTGTGCTGGAGAAGGGACTGTCAGTCTATCCTCCTTTCTCTGGATAGGATGGATGTCAGTGGTCCTGTTAATGTCAGTCTTCTGGGCAACAGCCATCCCACTCTTTTATTTCGATTTTATTTATTTATTTTTTGAGTTTTTTGTTTTTTGCTTTTTGTTTTTGAGATGGAGACTTCCTCTGTCGCCCAGGCTGGAGTGCAGTGGCCCTATCTCAGCTCACTGCAAGCTCCGCCTCCCGGGTTCACACCATTCTCCTGCCTCAGCCTCCTGAGTAGCTGGAACTACAGGTGCCCGCCACCACGCCCGGCTTAATTTTTTGTATTTTTAGTAGAAACGGGGTTTCACTGTGTTAGCCAGGACGGTCTCGATCTCCTGACCTCGTGATACGCCCGCCTCAGCCTCCCAAAGTGCTGGGATTACAGGCGTGAGCCACCGCACCCGGCTATTTTTTTTTTTGAAACAGACTCTTGCTCTGTCACCCAGGCTGGAATGCAGTGGCATTTAACTGACATGTCAGTTAAAATCAAGAGTGAAGGCTTAATCCCAGCACTTTGAGAGACCAAGGCGGGTGGATCACCTGAGGTTGGGAGTTCGAGACCAGCCTGGCCAGCATGGTGAAACCCCGTCTCTACTAAAAATACAAGTAGCCAGGCATGGTGGCAGGCACCTGTAATCCCAGATATTCAGGAAGCTGAGGTAGGAGAATCGCTTGAACCTGGGAGGCAGAGGCTGCAGTGAACCAAGATCACACACCATTGTACTCCAGCCTGGGCAACAGAGTGAGACTCCATCTCAAAAAAAAAAAAAAAAAAAAAGCAGTGAAGTCTGGGCACGGTGGCTCACGCCTGTAATCCCAGCACTTTGGGAGGCTGAGGCGGGCAGATCACTTGAGGTCAGGAGTTTGAGACCAGCCAGGCTAACATGGCAAAACTCTGTCTCTGCTTATACAAAAATTAGCCAGGCATGGTGGCCGTATGCCTGTAATCCCAGCTACTCAGAGGTTGAGGCAGGAGACTCACTTGAGCTCAGGAAGCGGAGGTTGCAGTGAGCCAAGATCACACCACTGCACTCCAGCCTGGGCAGCAGAGCAGGACTCTGTCTCAAAAAAATCCAAAACAAAACAAAAACCAACCAACCAACCAACCAAAAGCCTGTCCCTGGCTGATGCTGATAAGACATGTTAGTTAGACTCTGGCTATATCTAGAAGGTGCCACAGCCAGGACACCTGTGTCCCCCCATGTTCAGCTGGGGTGCTGACAGCTGAGGGTGTCACACTCACCTGGTGCTGCCGGTATAGCAGGGGGATGGTGAATAGACCAATCACTCCTGTGGGTACAGAGACGGGGGGCGTCAGGGTGTTCCCAAGAGATGAACAGTTCCATCTGGAGCCCTGTCCCCCACCAGACTCCAAGTTCCCCTTGCCCCTCACAGCCTTCCCAGCTCACCCAGAATGAGAAGCGTCAAACCATTGAAGATGGCACCCACGAAGGTCAAGATGTAGAAGAGGAGGGCCAGCTGGGGGTGAAGGTCAGGGTCAGCAGAGCCCACCCGGAGTTCCCTCCCACCTGTGAGTTTACCCAACAGTCACCCTCCCACCCGCTAGCTGTGCAGAGGTGAGAGGGGAACCCAGGAGGGGCTGAGAGCTCCAGGCCACCTTGAGGGAATCCACGAGGTCTTCTACCAGGAAGAAATGCCGCAGCTGCGTGGCCGCCGAGACCACGCGGGAGGCGATCTGCTGGGACAAACGTTCCGTCTGCTCCCGAGTCAGGGTGAGGTCCACATCCAGGTAGGCCCTGCGGGGACAAAGGAATGTGGGGCAGATCAATGGGTGACCAGCTCAGACTGGTGCAGGCCAGCTGAAACAAGGGCGAAGAATGGCGGCCGGGAGAAGACCAGAGTTAGGACTGAGGGCAGCCCCAAGGAACCACGTGTAGAGGGCTGGGGTCAGGGTCAGGGTCAGGGTCAGGGATCGAGGATGAAGGATACCAGGTTAGGATTGGAGATTAGGACTGGAGGGTAGGTGAGAGGATCGGGATGAAAAACAATCAAGATGAGTCGGGGTCTGGGTGGGAGTAAGTGCCTGATTTGAGGTCATGGGTCATGCTTTAGGGTCACGACAGGGGCTCAGGTCAGGGGCCAGGGGTTCTCACTGGAAAGGGTTGGCTCCGTCCCCCCGGTGCACGGCCTGCAGCACTTTGCGGTAAACCCTGAGAGAGATGGTGCCGCAGAGCAGCAACAGAGCCACGTGCGCGGCCACGGACACGATGCTAAAGTGCAGGAGGCAGAGGAGGGAGACCATGAGGCCTGTGAAGACCACTCCTGACGTCCTCGTGTCCTTCCAGTACAGCAAGTCCGCCACTGTGGAGGGATGGGGAGTATCAGGGCTTGTTCCTAACCTGGCTGGTCTCCTCACCTCCCTCTCCCTGTCCTACAGCTGAAAAATGACTCCTTGACACACCTGTTTGAGCATAACCTGATTTCCGTGTTTTTTTGGTTTTTTTTGAGAGACAGGGTCTCACTCTGTCGCCCAGGCTGGAGGGCAGTGGTGCCATCATAGCTCCCTGCAGTCTCGACCTCCTGGGCTCAAGTGATCCTCCCACCTCAGCCTCCTCAGTAGCTGGGACTGCAGGCATGCACCACCACTCAGCTAATTTTTTTTTTTGCTTCTGTTTTTATTTTATTTATTTATTTTTGAGACGGAGTATTGCTCTGTCACCCACGCTGGAGTGCAGTGGTGCTTTCTTGGCTCACTGCAAGCTCCACCTCCCGGGTTCATGCCATTCTCCTGCCTCAGCCTCCTGAGTCGCTGGGACTACAGGCGCCTGCCACCACGCCTCGCTAATTTTTTTGTATTTTTAGTAGAGATGGGGTTTCACCATGTTAGCCAGGATGGTCTCGATCTCCTGACTTTGTGATCCGCCTGCCTCGGCCTCCCTAAGTTCTGGGGTTACAGTCATGAGTCACTGCACCTGGCCTTGTTTCTGTTTTTAGAGGTGGGGGTCTCGCTGTGTTGTCTAGGCTGGTCTCGAACTCCTGGCCTCAAGTTATCCTCTCGCATCAGCCTTCCAAAATGCTGGGATTATAGGTGTGAGGCACAGCACCCAGCCCGATTTGCAAAATTTTTTTTTTCTTCTGTTGCCCAGGCTGGAGTGCAGTGGCACAATCTCCACTTACTGCAACCTCCGCCTCCCTGGATCAAGTGATTCTCCTGCCTCAGCCTCCTGAGTAGCTGGGATTACAGGAATGTGCCACAATTCCCGGCTAATTTTTGTATTTTTAGTAGAGACGGGGTTTCACCATGTTGGTCAGGCTGGTCTCGAACTCCTGACCTCGTGGTCCACCCACCTTGGCCTCCCAAAGTGCTGGGATTACAGAAGTGAGCCACCATGCTAGGCCTCAAATTTTTAGTGCCCTCTTTTCTTCCATGCTTATCTCCCTTCTTCTCCCTCTAGAAAACCCAAGTTAACCATCTACAAGTCCCATTAATTTTACTCCTCCCCATATAATTATATGTGGACACAGAAATACAAACTGATGCTTCTTGGTCATTTCTTATGAAAAACGGAATTATGCTGGGCATGGTGGCTCACACCTGTAATCCTAGCACTTTGGGAGGCCAAGGCAGGCAGATCACCTGAGGTCAGGTGTTCAAAACCAACCTGGCCAACACGGTGAAACCCCATCTCTATTAAAAATACAAAAATTAGCCGGGCTTGGTCGCAGGTGCCTGTAATCCCAGCTACTCGAGAGGCTGAGGCCCAAGAATCACTTGAATCTGGGAGGTGGAGGTTACAGTGAATTGAGATCACGACACTCCACTCTAGCCTGGGAGTCAGAGCAAGACTCTGTCTCAAAAAAAAAAAAAAAAAAAAAAAGAAAGAAAGAAAAGAAAAAAGACAAATGGAATTACATACACACTTTTCTGCATCATGCATACTTCACTCCACTTTTCCTCCTAATCAACTGAAATAGCTCCCTCTCCTGTTTTTTTCCCAAAGACAGGGTCTCACTGTGTTGCCCAGGCTGGAGTGCAGTGGTGTGATCATAATTCACTGCAGCCTCGAACTTCTGGGCTCTAGTGATCCTCCACCTTTGGCCTCCCAAAGCACTGGGATTAGAGATGTGAACCACCATCCCCAATTAGCTTTTAATTCATTCATTCTTTTTTGTTTTTTTGACAGAGTCTCACTCTGTTGCCAAGACTGGAGTGCTGTAGTGTAATCTTGGTTCACTATAACCTCAGCCTCCTGGGTTCAAGCTATCCTCCCACCTCAGCCTCCTGAGTGGCTGGGACTACAGGCACATGCCACCATGCTTGGCTAATTTTTGTATTTTCAGTAGAGATGGGGTTTTGCTATGTTTGCTAGGTTGGTCTTAAACACTTGGCCTCAAGCAATCCACCTGCCTCAGCTTCCCAAAGTGCTGGGATTATAGGCATGTGCCACCGCGCCTGGCCTTAATTCATTCTTTTAAAGAGCTGCATAGTATTCTGTGTTGTGACTATGCTGTCATTCATTTTATTTAACTATGTACCTATTGCTGGGTCAATTTGTTTCCTAACCCCTTCACCACAAGCAGAGCTTGCAAGCAACATCCTTCAACAGATATTCTCACCTCCTGGAGCGGCTATTTCTGAGATAGATTTCCAGTGTGGAATTGCTGGGTGGACTGGTTATGTGTTTGTTTATTTGAGATGGAGTCTCGCTCTGTTGCCCAGGCTAGAGTGCAATGGCACAGTCTTGGCTCACTGCAACCTCCGCTTCCCGGGTTCAAGCGATTCTCCTGCCTCAGCCTCCTGAGTAGCTGAGATTACAGGATGGCACCACCACGCCTGGCTATTTTTTTATATTTTGGTAGAGATGGGGTTTCACCATGTTGGCCAGGCTGGTCTCGAACTCCTGACTACAAGTAATCCTTCTACCTTGGCCTCCCAAAGTGTTGGGATTACAGACATGAGCTACCATGCCTGGTCTTGTCTTTTTTTTTTTCTTTTTTTTTTTGAGACAGAGTTTCACTCTTATTGCCCAGGCTGGAGTGCAATTGTGCATGCTATCTCGGCTCACTGCAACCTCCACCTCCTAGGTTCAAGCCATTCTCCTGCCTCAGCCTCCCGAGTAGCTGGGATTACAGACATGTGCCACCATGCCTGGCTAATTTTTTGTTATTTTTAGTTAGAGATGGGGTTTCACTGTTAGCCAGGATGGTCTTGATCTCCTGACCTCAGGTGATCCACTCGCCTTGGCCTCCAAAAGTGCTGGGATTACAGGCGTGAGCCACCACGCCCGGCCGTATTTTTTTATTTTTATTTTTATTTTTATTTTTTTTTGAGACAGAGTCTCGCTGTGTCGCCCAGCCTGGAGTGCAGTGGCCGGATCTCACCTCACTGCAAGCTCCGCCTCCTGAGTTTAGGCCATTCTCCTGCCTCAGCCTCCCTAGTAGCTGGGACTACAGGCGCCGGCCACCTCACCCGGCTAGTTTTTTTTTTTGTAATTTTTAGTAGAGACGGGGTTTCACCGGGTTAGCCGGGATGGCCTCGATCTCCTGACCTCGTGATCCGCCCGTCTCGGCCTCCCAAAGTGCTGGGATTACAGGCTTGAGCCACCGCGCCCGGCCTTATTTTTATTTTTTATTTTTAGCTTTGGAGAAAGGGTCTTACTCTGTCACCCTGGCTGGAGTGCAGTGGCATGATCACGGTTCACTGCAGCCTCTACCTCCCAGAGTCAAGCAATCCTCCTACCTCGGCCTCCTAGCAACTGGGACTATAGGTGGCATCACCATATCTTGCTAATTTTTTTTTTTTTTTTTGGACAAAGTCTTCCTCTGTCACCCAGGCTGGAGTACAGTGGGCATGATCTCAGCTCACTGCAGCCTCTGCCTCCTGGGTTCAAGAGATTATTGTGCCTCAGCCTTCCAAGTAGCTGGGATTACAGGCATGAGCTGCCATGCCTAGCCTGGCTAATTTTTAAATATTTTGTAGAGATAGGGTCTCGTTATATTGCCCAGGTTGAATTCCTGGCTTCAAGTGATCCTTCCACCTCAGCCTCCCAAAATGTTGGTATTATAGTCATGAGCCACCGTGCCCGGTCATATGTAATTTTTAATGTCTTAAATTTTGAAACACTGCTTACTAGTAAGACCATAACAGTTCTTATTTCCACATGAAGCAAGAGAAAGATCTTTCCCCAGCATCCTGCCCTGCCGTGGGTCATAGTTCTTTTTAACTTTTGCCAATCTGTCAGGTGTAAAGTGATATCCCCTTGATGCCCTTAGCAACACATGTTTCTAAGTCCTAAATGTATTAATAACGCCATACTCCTTTCCAGGGCCTAACTCAAATTTCTGACCCCTTTCTGAGACCCTAAAACACATCTCCTAAACCCAACCTCAGCCCTGAGCAGTGACCTTTGTACCCCAACCTTCATCTCATCTGTCTAAACTTTAGGCTCACTCCTGTAATCCCAACACCTTGGGAGGCTGAGGCAGGAGGATCACCCGAGGCCTGGACAACATAGTGAGACCCTGTCTCTACAAACAAAATAAGAAAATTAGCCGGGCGTGGTGGCCTGCGGCTGTAGTCCCAACTACTCGGGAGGCTGAGGTGGGAGGATCACTTGACCCCAGGAGTTCGAGGCTGCAATGAGCTATGATCCCACCACTGCACTCCAGAAAGAGCAACAGACTCTGTCGCTTAAAAAGAAAAAGAAACTTTAGTAGTCTGCTTTCATTTGAGTCCTGAAAACCAGGAACTCGGTACCTTTCTATTTCTTTCCAGACCCTCTCTATCCTCCCACTCTCCCTCCAACTGACCCCTCTGACCTGTCCCTCTTAGAGGCTCACCCCTCACTTCTGTATCCTTCCAATGCATCTCTCATTTACCTCGAAATAGGACAGCCCCCTCCCTCCCCATCGCAGGGCCCTCCCAGGCAGGCTCCTAGTGGCCGGCGCCAGTGGATGGGGGAGGGGCCAGGTCGCCTGAGGCGGGGGCTAAGTTTAGGCAGGCTGGGGGGAGGGGGCCTCCCCGCAGCTGTTCTGGCTCGTCTGGCCCCTGAGTGACAGCGCTGCCTGGGACGAGGCTGGGGGAGGGGGTCCTCCCTGCTCCTGGGCCCCAAAGTGCTGGCTCGAAGGAGAAGGGACCCCATTCTCCCTCTAGGTCCTCCCTAGACTGCCCCTAGGCCCCCTAGCCTCAGCCTGCAACGTTGGGGAAGCAGACCAGTAACAAACGTGCTCCAGAGATGCAGGAGATAAGGGCGAGTCCGGACCCCCTTCCGCCGACCTCAGCCCCCGTCCAGCCCGTTCCGCAAGCCCACCTTTACTCCCCATATCGGCTCCGAGTGAGAGGCTGGGGACACCGCTGCTTCTCGGGGATTTTGCCCACTTCAGTAGAACCCAGAGAACAGGAGTAGGGGGGGTGGGGCCCCTTTGGACCCAGCCAATGGCTGTCCATAGAGGTGGGGACAATTCCAAAATTGGAACCGTCTTGTAAACAGCCAAAAGCAATGATGTCTTTAACCATTCCATAGCTGTTCCTGGAGGTGGAGCATATTTTAAAGTAAGGCTGGGCCATTTTACAACTGGTCAATAGATGTGGTCAGGAAAAAGAGGGCTTTTGTTTGTTTTTTCAAATAGAGATCGAGTCTCCCTATGTTGCCCAGGCTGGTGTTGCACTCCTGGCTTCAAACAATCCTCCCAACTCGGTCTCCCAAAGTGTTAGGATTACAGGCATGAGCCACTGCGCCCGGCCAAAAAGAAGAGTTTTTAAAAGGCACAGAGTTTACTTATAAATATTATATGGCCACATCTAAATAAGGAAAGAACTGCATTTTTTCAGGAATTTGGTCTGTCCAAAATCAGCCACTAGGAGGAGCACTCCAGAAGAGGGAGGATTATTTTATTTTATTTTTATTTTTTGAGAAGGAGTCTCGCTCTGTCAACCAGGCTGGAGTGCAGTGGCGCGATCTTGGCTCACTGCAACCTCTGCCTTCCAGGTTCAAGCGATTATCCTGCCTCAGCCTCCCGAGTATAGACGGGGTTTCACCATGTTGGCCAGGCTGGTCTCGAACTCCTCACCTCAAGTGATCCGCCCGCCTCGGCCTTCCGAAGTGCTGGGATTACAGGCGTGAGCCACCATGCCCGGCCGGGGAATTTTTTTAAAAGAGCGGAGTTTATCACGTCTAGCCAGTAACAATACCTTTTCCCTTTTCCACTATCTGCTGTTCCTTTGCGAGGTTGGTCCCTTTAATTCAAAATCCTCTCACCCTTTGCCTTGTGTGGTCCAACGCAGCATCCTCACACACGTTACTTACCTAGAAGGCGTGGCTCCACCGTGAATTCTAATTGGTCCGTGCTATCGAAGCACTGTCCCCTTATTGGCTCTTGCTCCAGTGGCCCCTGCTGCTTTTCTTCCTCTTCCAGCAAAGGCTCTTCGGGCCCAGAGTTCGAATCTCGAGATCGGGATGGGGACGGAGTACCGGCCTGGGGTGTGCCAGAGCCCGGACTGAGCTGGGGAGTCAAGACCTCGGGCGGTGAGGACTGAGCAAGTCGGAGTCGTAGGTCCAGTTCTGACACGGTAGAGAGAGAAGGCCATGAGCTTTCTTCTTGGAGGTGCCCCGAGGAGAAACCACCCACCCCTCTTGGCTTCGGTCCCAGCACCTCGGAAGGAAGCATCTCACCTTCCCCAGCTTCTCCTGCCTCCAATCTGTTGGATTCTTCGGGTTCTTCGTCTTCCAGCGGGGTGGAGCTGCTGGTGGAAGAGTCCTCCCCGGATCCCACTCCCCGGGCCACCCAGCCCAGCTTGTCCAACCGAAGCCTCAGGTCTTCCAGGGGGCGCTCGGATGGAGGGGCGGTGTCAGAATCACCCCGGTGTCCAGGCTCTGGGGATTGGCTCAGGCTGGGGATGCTCTCCAAGCTGTCGCCCAGGCTGGGCTGAGGGTGCTGGTCTCGTGGTTCCGAGACTGAGCGGCCCTGGGGGCGGGGGCGGCGGGCAGTTGAATCCCTACGGCCCCCGGAGCCCACTACGCCATCAAAGGCGATGTAGGAGAAGGTCAACTCCCGGGGGGTGCCCCAGTCCTGCGACGTGGTCTCCTCCTCGTCCTCCTCTGAGAATTCCCGGGCTGTGTGCAGCTCCCGAAAATCAGAGTCGTCGTTCCCTCCTGCAGTGGGTGAAGGAGAGCCTTGTTTCCCTCAGCAGGCCCCTGAGCTGCCCAGCCCTGAACCCCTTCACATGCTCCCCTCCACTTACCTTCTGTGGAATCAGGGGTTGAGGAGGCTGTAGACGGAGCTTCTTCTGCGAGAGGGAAAGAATCGAAGACTCTTAGAAGCTTAGACTGTCCGAATCACAGAAGTGTGCCAGTCCTGGAATCTTAGAATATTTGAATCACGGGACTTTTAGAACATTCTGCACACAGACTCTAAAACCTAGCATCACTGCCTGATGAAGCTCAGAGTCTTAGAAGTCCAAATCCAAGAATCTTAATCTTAGAGTCTTCAAGACTCTAAGCTGGGCTGGGTGGCCAACAAAGTAGGAATCTTAGGAGGTTTCAATTCATTCATCCGTTCAACAACCATTTATTGAGCACCTACTATGTGCCAGGCACTGTTCTAGGTCCTGGGGATATAGCTGTGAAGAAAACAGACAAAATCCCTACCGTCCTAGAGCTGACACTCTTTGGGAGAGACAAACAATAAACAAGTGAATATATGATGTCGGGTGCAGATGAACATATGAAGCAAAGTAAAGAAAGGTAGGGGGAGAGAAAGTGAAGAAAGTGAAGGGGTGCTGTTTCTCATAGGGTGGTCAAGAAGGCTTCTCTGATAAGAGGAAGTTTGATCAGAGATCTGAAGGAAGTGAGGAAGCCATGCAGATGTTCAGGGAAGACTTCCAGGTACAGAAGGAAACCAGTGCAAAGGCCCTGAGCCAGGCACCAAGATTGGCATCTGAGGAACAGAGAGGTGCGAAGATGTGACTGGAGAAGAGTGACTGAGGAGGAGAGGGGTGGGAGGTGAGGACAGAGAGGTAAGGGGGGTGGGGAGGGACAGATGAGATGGTCCTCCCTTTGTAATCTGAAGTTAACAACAAGATCTTAGAATGTTGGGATGATACTCGGATATGCTGAAATCACCAATTCTTGGCATTTTGGCATGGGGACACCCAAGACATGGAAGTGGCTAGATCTAAGGGTGTTGAAATCCCCAGCTGTCAGAACCCCCATGTGCGGGACAGAGAACGGTAGACATGAACTGTTACAGCTGTGAGCTCAGAGATTGGAAGGATCAAGCTAGGCGTTTTCAGCTGGGAATCCAACCCCTTAGAGCTAGTTCAGAGCTTTGCACGTAGATGATGCTCAATGCGGTTTAGAAATTGAAATCTGACGCCCTGTGCCCTCACCTTGTTTTCTCAGCTGGGGAATGGGAGGCCTGGAGTGGTGTGGGTCTTCCCCAGGATTACCATTAATCAGTGGTAAAGGCCACTAAGGACCCATGAGTCCTTGCCCCCAAACCACGGATGGCTGTTTTCCCGGGACAGGGGGTTGGACAGTTTGGGCGAGGTCGGGGCTGTCTCTTGGACAGAAAACGGGGTGGGATGCGAAGACGAGTGATTAGGAGCCAGACCCCTGTTTTCCATCCTGGATCTACCCTCCGTTCAACCCCCTCCCCGCCAGCTGCGGCCAGCACCAGAGCCTGGGGACAGCTCCCCGCGCGCGTCCACGTTCCCGGGCGGGGCCGGGAGGCACATCCCAGAGCGCAGCGCGCCCCTCGCCTGCTGTCTCAGTGGCCCCTCACCTCCGCCCTGTTTCGTCCAGGTCCTCCGGGTCAGGCTGCCCCCGTCGCCGCCAGAGAGCGGGGGAGGGGAGAGCTTCCTTTGTCTCCTATGCCTCCTCCCCCCACCCCGGCTCTCCTGCGGGCAAGCGCTGAGGGGACACCGGGGAGTACCCCACCTGGACGTCTGGGGCCCACCCCAGGCCCCAGCCTCCCTCTACTCACTGCAGTGGGCGAAGACCGGCAGGACCTGCCCCATGGCCCCCCTCGGGCCTGCATCGGGACCCCCGCCCACTCCGGCTGCGCCGCCCTGGGCCCGGGGTCGCGGGCGCTCATCTCCGCCGCGCCCACGACGCCGCTGCCATCCTCGCCGCCTCCTCCTCCCGGGCTGCTCCAGCAGCCGCCGCCGCCGCCGCCGCCGCCGCCGCCGCCGCCCTGTGTTCGGCTCGGCGGGGGCGGGCGGGGCCGCGGTGGGAAAGGCACTGCAGCGCGCGGCCGGGGGCGGGGCCAGAGGATGGGCGGGGCGGTACCAGAGGGAGGGCGAGGGGCGGGGAAACGCCGAGGAGCAGACGGAGGGGCGTGGCCTTCTTACTAAAGGGGCGGAGCCAAGAGGGTGGGCGACAGTGCCAGGAAGGAGTGGAAATCGGCCTGAAGGGCGGTGCCTAGACCGCAGAGGGCGCAGCCTTTAGGGGAAGAGGGGCCGAGGCCTGGAGTCGGGCGAGGGACACGGGAGAGGATGGTGAACGAGCCTTGGCAGAGAGGATAGGAGTGTGGATCCCTGAGTGTGTTGGGGTGGAGCTAGGGGTGCCATTGAGGAGGGGGTGGAAAGATTCTAATGCTCTGAGGTAGGGTCTGAGCCTAGATTTGCAGAGGGAGCGAGAAAGGGGGCCGAAAGAAACGATTCAGAAACTTTTGGGGCACGCGGAGGAGCTCAAACATGGGCGGGGCTAAAGCAACGGGGAATTATTCAAATATAACTGGGTGGAGTCGGATTCCAGGCGATTCCAAGTGTGCGAAAATTAGAAGGGTCTGGAGCTGTGTGCGTGAATCCTGGATGGGCAGGGCCTGGAAGAGAAAATAGCCGAAGCCCCAGAGGGGAGGGGTCGAACTAAAAAAAGTAAAGAAAAAAAAAAATATATATATATATATAGTTTTTGAGACAGGGTCTCGCTCCGTCGCCCAGACTGGAATGCAGTGATGCCATCACGGCTCACTGCTGCCTCGATCTCCCGGGTTCAGGTAATCTTCCCACCTAAGCCTCCTGAGTAGCTAGGATCACAGGTGTGTTCCACCGCGCCTGGCTGAATTTTAATTTTTGTAGAGACGAGGTCTCTCTATATTTCGCAGACTGGTCTCAAACTCCTGGGCTTAAGCAATCCGCCTGCCATGGCCTCCCTAAGTGCTGGGGTTACAGGCGTGAGTCACCGCGCCCGGCCAAGTATGGTATTTACAGGTTTTGAGGCTGGGGGCTGTATCACGGAGGCGGGAGGAGCTTGGATTGGGTGTTATGTTGAGAACACAGATTCTCGAATTAGTTTCCCTGTAACACTGGTTACTTCTGTGACTCTGTTTCTTCTTCCATCTGTAAACTGGAGATGATGATGTATAACAGCGTGCGACACATTAGTACTATGTGATAGTTTGCTACTGATACAGTATTATCTTTTTTCTTTTTTTCCTGATTCAGATCCCAAACCCCGCTTTGTAGGTGCAGGAGAGAGGAGACCCAGAAGTGTAATTCCTTCTAGTGACCCGCCTAAAGAGGGTCAAAGGACAGGAAGGAGATTTAGATGGTTTAAAATCTCACAGCGGAGGGGATTAATGGAGGGGGCGGGCAGGTGTACAGGGTGGAGACTTCCTGATCCCAGGGCTGAAGGATGGCGGCCCTGGCCCGCCAGCTGCAGCGTCTCTGGACCGCTTGCAAGAAAAAGGAGAGGGAGAAGGAGGGGGAGGAGGAAGAGGAGGATGAAGAGGAGGATGAAGAGGAGGGGCGCGGGGCCCTCGATGGGCCTCGGTCTCTGTTGACAGCGCCGCGCCGCGCCCAGCGGCCGCACGGGGGTGCCGAGGCGTCTTGTGGCCTGCGCTTCGGGGCGAGCGCAGCGCAAGGCTGGCGCGCGCGCATGGAGGATGCCCACTGCACTTGGCTTTCGTTACCTGGTCTGCCCCTGGGCTGGGCCTTGTTTGCCGTCCTCGACGGCCACGGTGGGGCTCGAGCTGCCCGCTTCGGTGCACGCCATTTGCCAGACCATGTGCTCGAGGAGCTGGGCCCGGAGCCTAGCGAGCCCGAGGGCGTGCGCGAGGCGCTGCGCCGAGCCTTCTTGAGCGCCGACAAGCGCCTGCGCTCCCTCTGGCCCCGCGTGGAAACAGGCGGCTCCACGGCCGTGGCGTTGCTGGTCTCCCCGCGGTTTCTGTACCTGGCGCACTGCGGTGACTCCCGCGCGGTGCTGAGCCGCGCTGGTGCAGTGGCCTTCAGCACAGAGGACCACCGGCCCCTTCGACCCCGGGAACGCGAGCGCATCCACGCCGCTGGCGGCACCATCCGCCGCCGCCGCGTCGAGGGCTCTCTGGCCGTGTCGCGAGCGTTGGGCGACTTTGCCTACAAGGAGGCTCCCGGGAGGCCCCCCGAGCTACAGCTTGTTTCTGCGGAGCCTGAGGTGGCCGCACTGGCACGCCAGGCTGAGGACGAGTTCATGCTCCTGGCCTCTGATGGCGTCTGGGACACTATGTCTGCTGCTGCCCTGGCGGGACTGGTGGCTTCGCGCCTCCGCTTGGGTCTGGCCCCAGAGCTTCTCTGCGCGCAGCTGTTGGACACGTGCCTGTGCAAGGTCCTGGGGGCGTGGCGTGGTATCTTTGAGGCTTGGCGCAGCAAAGAGAGAAAGCCTCGGGGTTTTGGGGAGGACGGCTTTGATACAGAGGCAAGAGTAAAGCTAGAGAAGGAGGGGATGGGGCTCAAGCGAAGGGCGTGGCATGAAGTGGGCAGGGCCAAAATACAGGAGCGGAGCCTGAGGGATGCTTTGAGGCAGGAGGGGAGAGTTAGCGGAAGGGATTTAAGACAAAGGGTTTGGTCTTTTGGAATGGGGCGATTCTGGGTCGTAGGAGCCAGGCCTGAAGTATGATTAGTGCTGGAAGGTGGAAGAGCAGGTAAACATCAGAGCGGGCAGAGCTTTAGGGAAAGGGCATTATTCTCTCAATAGGGAGGGCCTAGGACCGGGTTAGGTCCCAGTAGGAGAGGACTGGCAGGTGAATGGGACGTGAAAGAAAGGGGCATAACCAGAATGAAGTGGGGGACTTGAACTTGGGGATTGTTGGGAAGCTCTGCCTTCGATTCTCCCCCACTGGGCTCCGTTTTCTCCACCGGCTTCAGGGCAGCCTGGACAACATGACCTGCATCCTGGTCTGCTTCCCCGGGGCCCCTAGGCCTTCTGAGGAGGCAATCAGGAGGGAGCTCGCACTGGAGGCAGCCCTGGGCCGCAGAATCGCTGGTGAGCAGGCTCCGGGGGCCCAGCTGGAGGGATGGTCAACCAGCGAAGGCTCTGCCATAACTTTTTCTTTTTCTTTTCTTTTCTTTTTTTTTTTTTTTTTTTTTTTTTTTTGAGATGGAGTCTTGCTTTGTTGCCCAGGCTGGAGTACAGTGGCACAATCTTGGCTTACTGCAACCTCCACCTTCCGGGTTCAAGCGATTCTCCTGCCTCAGCCTCCTGAGTAGCTGGGATTACAGGCATGCACCACCACACCCAGCTAATTTTTGTATTTTTAGTAGAGACAGGGTTTCACTATGTTGTCCAGGCTGGTCTCGAACTCCTGGCCTCAAGTGATCTGCCCACCTCGGTCTCCCAAAGTGCTGGGATTACAGGCTTGCACCCTTGTGCCCAGCCTAACTCTTGACCCTTTCTCAGAACTGTGTGCCGATGCTCAGGAGCTACCCAGCCTGAACACAGTTTTCAGGACTCTGGCCTCAGAGGACATCCCAGATTTACCTCCTGGGGGAGGGCTGGACTGCAAGTGAGTTGGGGTGAGGAAGGGTGGGGTGGAATGGGGGTGGGGTGGAAGGAGGAGAGTCCCCTCCTGAGGGCCTTCCTGTGCTCTCCAGGGCCGCTGTCATTGCTGAAGCTTATTCTCAGATCTGCCAGGTCTCAGAAGAGTGCAGAGAGGTAAGGATCCTGTGTTCTCCAATGTTTCTCTTAGGAGAGGATCCCCCCACCCCTCTTAGTGACAGGGAAATTGAAGCCAGTGAGGATAAGGGATTTGCCTGATATATTTTGTTCCTCTTTTCTCTTCTCTTATTTCTTTCTTTTTCTTCTTTTTTTTTTTTTTTTTTTGAGACGGAGTCTCGCTCTGTCGCCCAGGCTGGAGGGCAGTGGCCGGATCTCAGCTCACTGCAAGCTCCGCCTCCCGGGTCTACGCCATTCTCCTGCCTCAGCCTCCCGAGTAGCTGGGACTACAGGCGCCCGCCACCTCGCCCGGCTAGTTTTTTGTATTTTTTAGTAGA
The DNA here is from genome assembly GCF_049350105.2 of Macaca mulatta. Taxonomy (NCBI): domain Eukaryota; kingdom Metazoa; phylum Chordata; class Mammalia; order Primates; family Cercopithecidae; genus Macaca; species Macaca mulatta. The sequence continues at coordinate 58,030,141 of NC_133424.1, forward strand.
GACGGGGTTTCACTGTGTTAGCCAGGATGGTCTCGATCTCCTGACCTCGTGATCCGCCCATCTCGGCCTCCCAAAGTGCTGGGATTACAGGCTTGAGCCACCGCGCCCGGCCTTTTTTTTTTTTTTTTTGAGACGGAGTCTCGCTCTGTTGCCCAGGCTGGAGTGCAGTGGCCGGATCTCAGCTCACTGCAAGCTCCGCTTCCCGGATTTACGCCATTCTCCTGCCTCAGCCTCCCGAGTAGCTGGGACTACAGGCGCCCACCAACTCGCCCGGCTAGTTTTTTGTATTTTTTTAGTAGAGACGGGGTTTCACGGTGTTAGCCAGGATGGTCTCAATCTCCTGACCTCGTGATCCGCCCGTCTCGGCCTCCCAAAGTGCTGGGATTCCAGGCTTGAGCCACCGCGCCTGGCCATCTTTTTCTTCTTTTTTTCTTCTTTCCTTCCTTTCTTTTTTTTCTTTTCTCTTTCTCTTTCTTTTTTTTGAGACTGGGTCTCGCTATGTTGCCCAGGCTGGTCTCAAACTCCTGGGCTCAAGGGATCCTCCTGCTTTGGCCTCCCAAAGTGCTGTGATTACAGGTGGGAGCCACTCAACCCAGCCAGCTTGCTATATTAATACATTCCTACTCCCAGCCCTGAAGCATTGTGCAAGGCATGATGAGGAAGACGCAGATGCAAAGAAGAGACTGTGATTTCCCTCCAAGAAATGTGGACCTGCAATGCTCTACATTGCCCCATCAGCCCAAGTGCTTCCCACATCCAAGAATAAGATGGAAACATTCAGGGAATGCTAATGACTAATTCTAAGGCCTGGATGCACAGCAGATACCATCAGGACATATATGAGTATGGTTCAGGTCTTAGACGAAAGAAGCTGTAATGGGGCCCAGATAGCTAAGAATTTGAAGATATCCAAAGAGGTAGTGGTGGACTAAGGCATGGAGTAGGATCAGGGAAGAAATGGGAGGGAGAAAGCTGGGTTTAGAGCCCCAAGGCCTTTTTTTTTTTTTTTTTTTTTTTGAGATGGAGTTTGCTCTCGTTGCCCAGGCTGGAGTGTAATGGCGCAATCTCAGCTCACTGCAACCTTCACTTCCCGGGTTCAAGCGATACTCTCATCTCAGCCTCCCAAGTAGCTGGGATTACACGGACGCGCCATCACGCCCGGCTAATTTTGTTTTTTGTTTTTGTTTTTTTTTTTTTCTGTCATCCAGGCTGGAGTGCAGTGGCCCTATCTCAGCTCACTGCAAGCTCCGCCTCCCGGGTTTATGCCATTCTCCTGCCTCAGCCTCCCGAGTAGCTGGGACTACAGGCGCCCGCCACCTTGCCCGGCTAGTTTTTTGTATTTTTTAGTAGAGACGGGGTTTCACCATGTTAGCCAGGATGGTCTCGATCTCCTGACCTCGTGATCCGCCTGTCTCGGCCTCCCAAAGTGCTGGGATTACAGGCTTGAGCCACTGCGCCCGGCCTAATTTTGTATTTTTAGAAGAGACTGGGTTTCACCATGTTGCCCAGGCTGCTCGCAAACTCCTGACCTCAAGTGATTCGCCTGCCATGGCCTCCCAGAGTGCTGGGATTACAGACGTGAGCCATCACGCCCGGCAGAGCCCCCAAGGCCTTTGCATGGCAGAGATGGGAGTTTGGTTATTATCGTGTTGATGAGGGAGGACTGTTGATAATTTCTCAGTAGCTGAAGGAGGTTATTTGTCAGTTTTCTTTGAGTCGTGAGAGGCGGAAGGCCAATTCAAGCTGGGAAAGCACAACAGGGAATTTACTGGGCCATGTACTTGAAGAGTTCAGAGTCTTAAGGCATGGCTGCATCCAGTTGTCAGAGATGATGTCATCGTGAATGGGCTCTTTTTATTTTCTCCGAGTTGGCTTCATTCCCTTTCAGGGTCTCCTCCTGAGATAGCAGAGACTTGCAGCTCCAGGCTTACAGCCCAGCAGCCTATCCTCCCCGGTGAAGAGAGTTTGCCAATTTCCCCTGAGTTGTGCCGCAGTGGTCTTTGGGGGCTGGTTCTCATTGGCCACACCAGGTCACGTACCTGACCAGTCACTGTGTCTCTGATTGGCCAGGCTGGGGTCGCATTTGGGGTTGGGGTCCACTCCATTCAAACCTTAATGGATTGTGACATGGGGTATGGTGGTCCCTCAAAGGAAAAGGAAGAGGTGCCAGGAGACAAGACAGGATTTCTAATTACCTTCTCCCACATTTTGTGTTACAGAAGGGGCAGAATGGCGCTGGGAAATCCACCCCCACGCATTTGGGCTCAGCTTTGGACATGGAGACCTGACACCTGTTGTCCTTTGGGAACCCTTTGCTCCACTGGGGCCTCAACGGAACTAAAGAAGAAAACCGACCCTTTCCCCAACTACATGTACCAGCGGAAGGAAGGAAGGCCAATGTAGGAACCCAAAATGCTTATTTCTTCTCTTACTTCCCTCTCACAGAAAAGTCTTACGAGAGGGGAAATTCCACCAACATCCAGACCAAAAAGAAAAAAAGCCCAAAACGAAAAAAAAAAAAAAAAAAAACCCAAAAAAAACCCCAACCAAATGTCTTTGAAATATTCAGAGCCGAACAGATTCTGAGAGATCATCCAGTTCAATAACCTCTTTCCTTCTTATTATTCATCTGTTTTTGAGGGGAAGTAGAGTTTTGATTATTAAACTTTATTTACGTAAGTGATTCCAAATGCATTTTCTTGTAAAAAACAAACACTGAATAACATGGTGAAACCCCGTCTCTACTAAAAAATACAAAAAACTAGCCGGGCGCCGTTGCGGGCACCTGTAGTCCCAGCTACTAAGGAGGCTGCGGCAGGAGAATGGCGTAAACCCGGGAGGCGGAGCTTGCAGTGAGCTGAGATGCGGCCACTGCACTCCAGCCTGGGCGACAGAGGGAGACTCCGTCTCAAACAAACAAACAAACAAACAAACATGATTTGCCTAATCTGTGAGCAAATATGTTATAGGGCTGCTGTGTGCCTGGCCTTAGCCTCACAGCCATGAGCCAGACTGACTCACCAAGATCCTTGCCACCGTAGGGCTGACCTCTTGGTCATGAGACACAGCAAATAAGGGAATCAATAAGTAAAGTCATCTCGCCAGGTACAGTGGCTCACACCTGTAATCTCAGCACTTGGGGAGGCTGAGGTGGGAGGATCACTTGAGCCCAAGAGTTCGAGACCAGCCTGGGCGACATAGCAAGACGCAATCTGTAATTTTTTTTTTCTTTTGAGACTTAAGTCTCACTCTGTCACCCAGGCTGGAGTGCAAGGGCGCTCTCTCGGCTCACTGCAATCTCCGACTCCCGGGTTCACGCCATTCTCCTGCCCAATCTGTAATTAATAATAAAAAAATAAAGTCATCTCGCACATTGACTAGTGTCACGAACAAAATAAAACAGGAGGATGTGTTGAGAAAATGACTAGGGGAGCTACTTCGGGTTTTTTTACTTTTTTCGATTTTTAAAATTTTAATTTATTTAATTTACACAGTTTTGAATGGGCAATAAATTCACTTGGTTTGAAATGCAAAGAGTGTGACATGGCATACAATGAAGTCTTTCTCCATCCCTCTCACACTTCAATTTTCCATGGTGGGGGAGGTAGCTTTTGAAACAGGGGGATCAGGAAAGGTCTCTGAGGAGGGGACAATTGAGCAGGGACCTGACAGAGAAGAGTCAGCTCTGCAAATACCCCAGAGAGTGTTCTAAGGCAGAGGGAACAACCAGTATGAAGGTTTAGAAGCAGAATAAAATTTGGCCTTTTTTTAAAAAAAAAAAAAAACAGAGTTTTCACTCTTGTTTCTCAGGCTGGAGTGTAATGGTGCAATCTCGGCTCACGGCAACCTCCGCTTCCTGGGTCAAGCTATTCTCCTGCCACCACACCCATCTAACTTTTCGTATTTACTACAGACGGGGTTTCACCATGTTGGTCAGGCTGGTCTCGAACTCCTGACCTTAGGTGATCCATCCGCCTCGGCATCCCAAAATGTTGGGATTACAGGCATGAGCCACCAGGTCTGGCCAAATTTGGCATTTTCAAGACAGACTTGAGACCTCCCAAGTGTGGTGGCTCACGCCTATAATCCCAGCAATTTGGAAGGCCGAGGCAGCTTGATTGCAGGAATTCGAGACCAGCCTGGGCAACATAGCAAAATCTTGTCTCTACAAAAAAAAAAAAAAAAAAGATCTCTGTGACCACCAAATTCCCTAGAAGCCCACACTCTATCTCACTGGTAACTCTTGCAATGAGTTTAAAGTGGACTTTTTACATATATTAATATATGGTATTTTGGGTGTTTCCTTGATTTTTTTCATTTCCTTTGTATCTTTGGCAACTTTTTATCCACTCAATGGATGTTTTCATTCTGTGTCATCCAGTCATTTACACACTTCATGCCACCCATTTTTTTAAGAGACAAGGTCTAAGTCTCTTTCCCAAGCTGGAGTATAATAGCACAATCATTGCTCACCACAGGCTGGAACTCCTGGGCTCAAGCAATCCTCCTACCTCATCTTCCCAAGTAGCTGGGACCACAGATGGATGAAACCACACCTAGTTAATTTTTTTTTTTTTTTTAGAGATGGGGTCTTGGCCAGGCACAGTGGCTCACACGTGTAATCTCAGCACTTTGGGAGGCTGAGGTGGGCGAATCATCTGAGGTCAGGAGTTCGAGACCAGGCTGACCAACATGGACCCGTCTCTACTAAAAAATGCAAAAATTAGCTGGGCGTGGTGGTGCATGCCTGTAATCCCAGCTACTCAGGAGGCTGAGGCAAGAGAATCGCTCAGACCCAGGAGGCGGAGGTTGCCGTGAGCCAAGATTGCGCCATTGCACTCCAGCCTAGGAAACAAGAATGACACTGTCTCAAAAAAAAAAAAAAAAAAAAAAGAGATGGGGCCTCACTATGTTGTCCAGGCTGGTCTCAAACTTCTGACCTCAAGTGATCCTCCCGCCCTGGCTTCTCAAAGCACCAAAGCACTGGGATTACAGGCATGACACACCGTGCCCAGTCCACACCTCCTTTAGTTGTTGCTCACTCTGTGCTTCAGAAAGGGATGTCCAAGGGTTTCACTATTCCCTGCCCTCATCTTTTTGTTTTGTTTTGTTTAATTTTTTTTTTGAGGAGTCTTGCTCTGTCTCCCAGGCTAAAGTACAGTGTCACGATCTCAGCTCACTGCAACCTCCGCCTCCCCGGTTCTAGTGATCCCCCCACCTCAGCCCCTCAGCCACCCAAGTAGGTGCGATTACAGGCGTGTACCACCATGGCCTGGTTAATTTTCTGGTTTTAGTAGAAACGGGTTTCACCATGTTGGCTAGGCTGGTCTTGAACTCAAGTGATCCATCCGCCTCAGCCTCCCAAAGTGCTGGGATAACAGGCGTGAGCCACTGTGCCCAGCCTCCCCTGTCCTCTTGATGGACATTTAAGCTATTTCCAATTTCTTGCTGTCACATCACTGCTGCCATAAAGATTGTTATGTACATATGCAAGCATTCTCTTACGCAGGGGTCTTGCTACCTGTTTTGTACAGCACTTAAGCTAAGAAGAGTTTTTTTACATTTTTTTAAGGATTGTAAGTAAAAAGAAAAACCGTCAAGAGTGTGTAAACCAGACCCTATGTCTACCATATCTAAAAGATTTCCTATTTGAACTTTTACAGAAAAAGTTTGCTGGCTGGGCATGGTGACTGATACCTCCAATCCCAGCACTTTGGGAGGTTGAGCCAGAGGATCACTTTAGCCCAGGAGTTTGAGACTAGCCTGGGCAACATAGCGAAACCCTGTCTCTACAAAAATTTAGCCCGGCATGGTGGTGTGCACCTATAGTCCCAGCTACTCAGTGGGCAGAGGTTGGAGGATCGAATGAGCCCTGGAGGTGGAGGCTGCAGTGAGCCCTGGTTATGCTACTGCGCTCTGGCATGGGCGACAAAGAGAGACCCTGTCTCAAACAAACAAACAAACAAGCAAACAAACAAACAAAAAACCACGTTTGCTGACTGTTGCTGTAGTGTAAGTGGCACCCAGAAATACCACCCCTCCTATTTCACAGATGGGAAAGCTGAGACCCAGAGAGGAGAAAGCAGTTACCCAAGGTCACACAGAACTGGAGTTCTCATTCAGCTAGATAAGTTTGTTGAGCTGCTGAGCCGGGCCTGGCTGGGGTGAGTGAGGTCTGGAAATTGATTAAGTCAACTGGGTGCAGTGGCTCACGCCTGTAATCCTAGCACTTTGGGAGACTGAGGAAGGTGGATCACCTGAGGTCATAAGTTCGAGACCAGCCTGGCCAACATGGTGAAATCACATCTCTACTAAAAATATAAAAATTAGCTGGGCTTGGTGGCCCGTGCCTGTAATCCCAGCTACTTAGGAGGCTGAGGCAGGAGAATTGCTTGGACCCAGGAGGGGGAGATTGCAGTGAGCCGAGATCGTGCCAGTGCCCTCCAGCCTGGGCGACAGAGGGAGACTGTATCTCAAAAAAAAAAAAAAAAGAAAGAAAAAAGAAATTAAGTCTACCCCTTCTCCCAGACAACTCAGCCTCAGGAGACACACTGAGAAACAATGATAACCTCTGAGGATCAGGGTTCAAGATCTCCCAGAGTGGGGTGGAGAAGGGGAGGGTAATTAATGTCAGAGCTTGGCCTGTAAGGAGGAAGTGCTCTCCAGGTAAAGGAGGTCAGGAAAACATCCGGACATGGGACTCGGCTTGGAAATACGCTGGAAAAGTGGATTCTCTCACCTAGTCAGCTGGCCCTGAGAATTGTTGGTTTTACACTCAGATCTTGGTGGCTTTCCGGGTTCTGGGGGCTCAGGCAAGAGGGTCATAGGCCAGATTCATTCCCTGTCTCCAGGCCTCAGTTTACCCATGTGTAAACGTGAAACTGATTTCCCAGGGCCTCACCCGGGCCCTCACCCGGGCCAGGTGGCGCTCTACCCAAGGGGCGCGACCACATCAGTGACGTCACTCGGGGCGTGGCCGGCAAGACACGCTGCGGAAGCCTCGGAGGGTGTCTGGGCTCAGCCTGGAGCCGGCGTGTGGGGGCGGGGGCTCCGGGGAGGGTCTCCTCACCTCCGGGCCCTCCTGAGGGCTGGGATGATCCTGCTGTCCTCCGCAGGCGAAACTGAGTCAGAGCGGGGCGTACGTGGGTCGGAGGCTTTACATACCCAAGAAGCCGGCGCCTCCTGCCCACCTCGGGCGAATGCCAGGCCCCCAACTCCGGCACTCCTCGCCAGTCCCCACCTCCACCCCCACCCCACCCCCGACCCTGCGGCTGTGAGTCAGCGGCCGACCGCGCCCCCTTGGCCCACTTCCTCCTCACCTTCCCGGGGCGGGCGGGGTGGGGTGAGAGGGGTGGGGCCCTACTCCCCCCCACCTCCCCTCCCGCGCGGGTGGGGGGCTCGCCCCCTTAGTAACCCCTCCGAAATTGACAGAAGAGAGACGCTGGGGAGGGGCGGGGTTCCGAAGATGGAATTTCAGGGAGAAAATCTGAGACCACTTGCTTAACTAACTGGAGGGTCCTCTTCGACCCCCAAAATTGAGCGGAGTACGAGATGGAGAAGTCGATGGGGAAAGAAATCGTGCCCCTTCCGAGACGCTCCTGAGAATTCCCACAGTGGAAGCGAACTAGGGAGCAAGGGAGGTCGCCTTCCCCTTCACCAAGCTTGCCCCTCCATGTGGTGGTGACTCCCAGGGTGCACCCCTGGACGATAACGTTGGGGAGAGCAGCAAGATCGCGGAAGCAGAGGGTGCCGAGTTGCCCTTTTAAGCGCCCTCCACCCCCTCGCCTGGAGGCGCGCGCGGCCCCTTTAAGGCGCGGGGCATTGTGGGTGCGGGGAGTGGAATTTTGGAACGAAATGTAACGAAGAGAAGTACAGTAGTAAGAGTAACAGTGTAGCCGCCGCCGGCAAGGGGGGCGCGTCGGGGAGCAGACGCCGCATCCCCTTTCTGCCGCAGGGACCTCTCATCAGATCGCCTGAGGGAAGCGGCGCCCGGAGACCCGCCCCGGCCCGGTCCACGTTCTACCCAGGAAGCCGGACTCTATGGGGCGGGACCCTGGGGGAGCCTGAGTCGAGCCCGGAGCCAGCCCCGAACCCCTGAACCTCCAGCCAGGGGCGCCCCGGGAGCAGCCAGTCCGTGGGCGCGCCGCCCGCCCGCAGATCAGCCATGAGGTGAGCCGGACCTGCCCCCCGACCCGTCCCCGCCCGGGCGGGCTCCGCGCCCCGCCTTTGTCCCCCTCCCCCCAAGCTCGCTCCGGGCTGGAATTTGGGGACAGATCCTTGGGAGCCTCGGATTTGGGCTGAATCCCCTAGGACAAGCCCCAAAACCGTCGATCACTTCTCCACGACTGACTTCCCAAGCTCGGGGGGTGGTGGCGGTGAGGTTCCCCTGGGAGCCCTCAAGATTTGGGGACGCTCGGAGGACTCCCGAATTGTTAAGACTTTTTTTCAGAGGACCTCAAAGTTGGCAGCGACTCCCCGCAGGGATGCCAGGATTGAGGCAGGGCTCAGACTTTCCTCCCCCTCCCCCCAAACTTCAGCTCGAGGTCGGGGAAGGATTGTGGGGGACTGGTTTGGGAGACCCTGGGACTTGGAAGAGAGACTGAGACTCAGACCCTTGGTGTGCAGGGACCCCGTTTACGTGGTGCTGGAAAAAGTCTCCCCAAGTGAGACCGCGCTCCTGAACTTCGGGGGTACTTCTTAATCCCCTAAATTTTGGGGGGCACTTAGGTCTTCCTGTGGAAGAGGCTGGTATGAACCGATCCAGGGACCCGGACGCAGCCTCCGGAGTCTGGTGGGATTCCCCTCCCCCGTCGCTCCGCACGCAATCTGCTTAACAGGCAGTGCCTAGGACAGAGCGGGCGCTCGGAGCAGAGGGCGGCTCCCTGCCCCGGGCCATAAGGGCGGCCCGGCTCCCCCACCTGCGCGGCCCTGGGGAGGGAGGGGACGCAGCAGCTGGGGGAAGGGGGCCTTTGTCTTCCTGACTCACCTGTCGAGACAGCTGGTGTGGGGGGCGGGCACCGAGCGCTGTGGGCCGGCTGCCTTCCCCACCACGGCGCCTCCCCCTTTGCTCGCCGCCCCCCCCATCCATCCGGAGCCTTGGGGTTGGAGGAAGGGGAGCTGGAAAGCTTCAAGGTCATAGCCCTCTTCCCTAGGGACCCAGGCTTCCCAGATAATTCCAGCTATCTTCCCAGGAATTTAATCCTGGGGGCGGCGGCCCAAGGGACCCAGGGATTTGGTCTGGCCGGGGCCTCCCCCGAACTCCTGGACTCACCTGAGGGCGGGGCCAGTGTGGGCAGGGGGACCCAACCATCCTCCCATTCTCCCCTCCCCTGGCCCCCCATAATCTCTCCCATGGGGCCAGAGCCTGACAATACTATCTCCCTTCCTCCACTCTCTCTGGGACTTCCTGCCCCAAAGCCCCCAGCCTTAGCAGGGAGGCCCCTGGGGACGGCTGGGGATTAACCCCGTGGTGCCCACATCCCCTGCATTTCCTGAACCCCTGCCCTTTGACATCGGAGTGGAGTGGCGTTCCTTTTTATGACCACTAGAGAATTCCCCTCCCGCGTTTGTTCCTTCTGATGTGAAAGGCATGGCTGGAAAATTTGGAGCAAGGAGGACACCCACAGATACCCTCAAGACTTCCTGCCTATCCTATCCGCTCCCCATTATAGCAACATCCCTTCCAAGTCCGCCCTGGAGAGGGGTCAGTTTAGGGAGCGTCGCTCTCTTCCTTCGCCCTCTTCCTCCGGGACTCTTCTCTCCCCTTGCCCCCCAGCCCCGCCCCTCCACCCCCCTCGCGTTTCCGGTCCCAGGCTCAGTGGAAGGCGGATGGCGGATGTCCGAGTTAGTGCTGCCTCACTCACTGCAACCGTAAAAGGGCAGGAGTGGTGTCTGGGCCGGCCCCCTGCCCTCCCCACCACCACCACCACCACCACCAGCAGCCCTGGAAGCCCTGGCCCTCCCACAGGGCCCACCTCTTGCTGGGGCGGTGATCAAGCATCCCACCTTGTGGGGGTGCTGGGGTGGGGTGCAGTGCAGAAGTGACCAGATGCCTGTCCCACCAGAAGGCCACTCCCACCTTTCCAGGGGTCTCCCCTGCAGGTGGTCACACCCGACTTACTGGGCTGTGCCTCTTCTCCAAGGACAGCCAGGATTCAAAACCCATGCCCCTATTACCCAGCTGGGGAAACTGAGGCTCAAAGAGAAAAAGACATGGCCAAGATCCCTCAGAAATTCCTAGGCAATGTTGGAGGGGTGGAGGAACCTAGGATCCTCTGATTTCTGGCTGGTTTGGCTGGGGGACAGTCCTGGGGGCAGTTGGAAGAGAGGATGTTAAGATGGAAAATTACAAGATATAGTTCTTTTTCTCCCAATTTGACAAATATTTGTTGAGTGTCGGCTGTGTCCCGGACTGGAGCTGGGGTGCTGGGAAGACAGAGAAGCGAGGCAGAGGTCTAGAATCTCAGGGCAGAAGGGACTTGGGGAGAATTGGGGTCTATTTCTTTCTTCCAATAATAGCTATTTTTATTTTTTTTTAAATAAGAGACCATTTGATCAAGCATCTATTTTATGTGGGGCATTTTTGTGCCTGACAGCAATTCTGGGTTGTTTTTTTTTTTTTTTTTTTGCTCTTGTTGCCCAGGCTGGAGTGAAATGGCGCGATCTTGGCTCACTGCAACCTCCGCCTCCTGGGTTGAAGCAATTCTCCTGCCTCAACCTTCCGAGTAGCTGGGACTACAGGTGCCTGCCACCATGTCCGGCTAATTTTTGTATTTTTAGTAGAGATGGGGTTTCACCATAATGGCCAGGCTGGTCTCTAACTCTTGACTTCAGGTGATCCACCCACCTCACCCTCCTAAAGTGCTATGATTACAAACATCAGCCACCACACCTGACCCCTCACAGCAATTCTTTTTTTTTTTTTTTTTTTTTGTCTCGCTCTGTCGCCCAGGCTGGAGTGCAGTGGCGCGATCTCGGCTCACTGCAAGCTCCGCCTCCCGGGTTCACGCCATTCTCCTGCCTCAGCCTCCCGAGTAGCTGGGACTACAGGCGCCCACAACCGCGCCCGGCTAATTTTTTGTATTTTTTAGTAGAGACAGGGTTTCACCGTGGTCTCGATCTCCTGACCTTGTGATCCGCCCGCCTCGGCCTCCCAAAGTGCTGGGATTACAGGCGTGAGCCACCGCGCCCGGCCCCCTCACAGCAATTCTAACAATGATACTATTACAGCCTTGTGGCCTCCCCACCCCGGGACTCAGTTTATAGATGGGGAAACTGAGGCACAGGAAAGTTAGGCAAGGTGCCTATTAAAGTCAAACAGGGGCCGGTCGCAGTGGCTCACGCCTGTAATCCCAGCACTTTGGGAGGCCGAGGCGGGCGGATCACCAGGTCTGAAGATGGAGACCATCCTGGCTAACATGGTGAAACCCAGTCTCTACTAAAAATACAAAAAATTAGCTGGGCGTGGTGGTGGGCGCCTGTAGTCCCAACTACTCGGGAGGCTGAGGCAGGAGAATGGCGTGAACCTGGGAAGCGGAGCTTGCAGTGAGCCAAGATCGCGCCACTGCACTCCAGCCTGGGCGACAGAGCGAGACTCAGTCTCAAAAAAAAAAAAAAGTCAAACAGGACCAGGTGCCACAGGACCAGGTGCCAGGGCTCATGCCTATATCCTAACACTTTGGGAGGCCAAGGCAGGAGGATCGCTTGAGTCCAGGAGTTGAGAACAGCCTGGGCAATATGGTGTGACCCCGTCTCTATAAAATATACAAAAATTAGCTGGGTGTGGTGGCATGCGCCTGTAGTTCCAGCTACTCTGGAGGCTGAGGTGAGAGGATCGCTTGGAGGTTGAGGCCGCAATGAGTCGTATTCTTGCCACTGCACTCCAGCCTGGGTGACAAAGTAAGACCCTGTCTCAAAAAAAAAAAAAAAATACAGATAACATGCCTTCTGTGTTCTCAATGAAGAAAAAGAAAAAAAAAGGAACTTGCTTTCACTGTGAAAACACTTAAGATAATTCAGATAAACCAAATGAAACGGAAGCTGCAACATTTATCTTATGGGAAACTGAGGCCCACCAGGAGGAAGGGACTAGAGTAGCCCACACAGGCCCCAGAGAGTCGAGACCTGGTTCCTTACTTAGGGTTGCTGAGAAGATTTGTCGTTTGGAAGGGTGGTGTATGTGTATCCCAGCTTTTATGGTATAAGGAGGGTATGGGGTAAGTCTAGGGTTCGGGGGGCAGTGAAGGGAAGGGTAAGGCTGTGGTCTGGAAGTTTCGTGAAAACCGGATTCGCCGTGCTTGATTACCTCCGGTGATGGGAAGCTGTCTTTCATGTGGAGCGTGTACCAAGTTACAGGTCCTGCGTTTAGGGGTTTTCGTCCAATATATCTTTTCATCCTTACAATGAACCCAGTGAGTTATTGTTTCCAGGGCTGGAAACTGAGTTTCAAAGAGGCAAAGCCACACAACAAGGAGGCAACTTGAACGGTCTTTTCTTTTTTTTTTTTTCTTTTTTTTTTTTTTTTTGAGACGAGTCTCGCTCTGTCGCCAAGGCTGGAGTGCAGTGGCCGGATCTCGGCTCACTGCAAGCTCCGCCTCCCGGGTTCATGCCATTCTCCTGCCTCAGCCTCCCGAGTAGCTGGGACTACAGGCGCCGGCCACCTCGCCCGGCTAGTTTTTTGTGTTTTTTAGTAGAGACGGGGTTTCACCGGGTTAGCCAGGCTGGTCTTGATCTCCTGACCTCGTGATCCGCCCATCTCGGCCTCCCAAAGTGCTGGGATTACAGGCTTGAGCCACTGCACCCGGCCTTGAACGGTCTTTTCATCTGCCATGTGCTAGAGTTTTCCAAAATGTGGGGACTTGCAGGGAGGAGAGAGTCCTGGGCTGACTGGAAAATTAAGGCGCTCTCATGTCCAATGGAGGGTTCCTAGACTTCAGGAGAACACTGGAAACAGGCAGACCTCATTTCCATCTCACAGCCCTGGCACTCCTGTTTTATGGCTATGGGATTTTCTGTTCCTGCTTTTGTGTAGTTTACAGTTTTATTTATTGAACTTAAGTAGTGAATTAGGTTTTTATAGGTAATTTCAACCCATGATAAGAAAAGAAATAATAAGCAGTTTGAAATACTTATTGAAATTATTGAAATGGTGGCTGGGCCTGGTGGCTCATGCCTGTAATCTCAGCACTTTGGGAGTTCAAGGCAGGCAGATCACCTGAGGTGAGGAGTTTGAGATCAGCCTAGCCAATGTGGCAAACGCCCAAACCCCGTCTCTACTAAAAATACAAACATTAGCCTGACGTGGTGGCACACGCTTATAATCCCAGATACTCAGGAGGCTGAGGCAGGAGAATCGCTTGAACCCGGAAAGTGGAGGCTGGGAGGCTGAGGCACGAGAATTGCTTGAACCTGGGAGGTGGAGGCTGCAGTAAACAGATTACGCCACTGCCAGCCTGGGCGCAGAGTGAGACTCTGTCTCAAAAGATAAATGGTGCAAAATATTTGTTTTCTCCCTCCCCAGTCCCTGACTTCCCCTCAATGGAGGCAGCCACAGTTAGTGTCTTGGGAAACAGTCTCTGCATATATCACCACTCTGGATACAGATGTATTTATATGTTCCTCACTGTTGGTTTTTTTTGTTTGTTTTTTTTTTTTGAGATGGAGTCTTGCTCTGTCTGTCGCCCAGGCTGGAGTGCAGTGGCGCGATCTCAGCTCACTGCAACTTCCACCTCCCAGGTTCAAGCGATTTTCCTGCCTCAGCCTCCTGAGTAGCTGGGATTACAGGCACGCGCCCCCATGCCCAGCTAATTTTTGTATTTTTAGTAGAGATGGGGTTTCACCATGTTATTCAGGCTGGTCTCAAACTCCTGAGCTCAAGACATCTGCCCCCTTCAGCCACCCAAAGTGCTGGGATTACAGCGTGAGCCACTGCGCCTGGCCTACCTTTCTTTTGAGACGGAGTCTTGCTCTGTCTCTGTCGCCCAGGCTGGAGTGCAGTGGTGCAATCTCGGCTCACTGCAAGCTCTGCCTCCCGGGTTCACGCCATTCTCCTGCCTCAGCCTCTGAAGTTGCTGGGACTACTACAGGCGCCTGCAACCACGCCTGGCTAATTTTTTTTGTATTTTTTTAGGAGAGATGGGGTTTCACCATGTTAGCCAGATGGTCTCAATCTCCTGACCTCGTGATCCACCCACCTCGGCCTCCCAAAGTGCTAGGATACAGGCGTGAGCCACCGCGCCCAGCCTGTTTTTTGTTGTGTTTTTTTTTGTTTGTTTGTTTGTTTTTGAGACAGAGTCTGGCTCTGTCCCCCAGGCTAGGGTGCAGTGGTGCAATCTTGGCTCACTGCAACATTTGCCTCCCGGGATCACATGATCCTCCTGCCTGAGCCTCCCAAGTAGCTGGGATTACAGGCCTCCGCCACCAAGCCTGGCTAATTTTTTCTATTTTTGGTAGAGACAGTGTTTCACTATGTTGCCCAGACTGGTCTCAAACTCCTGACCTTGTGATCCGCCCGCCTCAGCCTCCCAAAGTGCTGGGATTACAGGCATGAGCCACTGCGCCCGACCTTTTTTTTTTTCTTTTTCTTTTTTTTTTAAAGCCTCTGATCAACACTACCTTGTACTTTGGCTTTTAAAAATTTCAATTTAGCTCTGCTTCTTCATCTTTAAATGAAGATAAGAACTTGTGGGAACTTGGTTTCAACTATGAGCCCCTCTGCTTACTTGCTGTGTGATCTGGGGCAAGTGCCTTTACTCCTCTGTGCCTGCAATTCCCTCTTGTCAAAAGGGTGAGTGTCAGAGCCTATCCCATGAGGTTGTAGAGCCGTGCAGCAGGGAAACTGGTGTCCAGCACCAAGAAGAGTGTCTGGGACCCAGGCTGACTGAGAAATGGTAGGTGCCCTTGGTAAAAGTTTGCCTTTTTTTGAGAGAGAGTCTTTCTCTGTCGCCTAAGCTGGAGTGCTAGCGGCCTGAACATGGCTCACTGCAGCCATATCCTCTTGGACTCAAGCGATCCTCCTGCCTCAGCCTCCTGAATAGCTGGGACTACAGGCAAGCACCACCACATCCAGCTAATTTTAAAATTTTATGTACAGATGGAGGTCACCATCTTGCCCAAGCCAGTCTCTCTCCTCTCTCTCTCTCTTTTTTTTTTTTTGAGACACTCTCGATCTGTCTCCCAGACTCCCAGGCTGGAGTACAGTGGTCCGATCTCGGCTCACTGCAACCACCTCCTGGGTTCAAGCGATTCCCCTGCCTCAGCCTCCCGGATAGCTGGGATTACAGGCATGAGCTACCATGCCTGGCTAAATTTTGTATTTTTAGTAGGCATAGGGTTTCACCATGTTGGCCAGGCTGGTCTCGAACTCTTGACCTCAAGAGAGCCACCTGCTTTGGCCTCCCAAAGTGCTGGGATTACAGGCATGAGCCACTGCACCCGGCCTTCCCAAGCCAATCTCGAACTCTTGAGCTCAAGTGATCCTCCTGCCTCAGCCTCCCAAAGTGCTGGGATTACAGGCGTGAGCCACCTTCCCTGGCCAAAGTTTGCCCTTTTTTACAGATGTTTAGTAACTATTGAGTCACTACTATGTGTTGGGTGCCATTCTAGGTTCTGGGGACACAGCAGTGAACAATTGGGACACAAATGTCTGCCTTTTTGGTAGCAGAGACAGACAAATATTGTGTTGGGCAGGGGTCACTGCTGTGCAGCAAGGGATGAAAAGCAGAGAAGCGTTCCCAGCTAAGGGAGTGAGGATGGCTTCTCAGAAGGGGTGACATCTAAGGAGAGACCTGAAAGTGGGGAGAGGCTAGGCCTGAGGAAGAAGCAGCACACAGGCCTGAGGCAGGAATGTGTCTGGCCTGCGGGAAGAGCAGCATGGGGGTAGGAGGCATAGGGTCTGGAACAGAGTCCCCAAGGGACAGTGGAGCGGGAAGAAATGAGATCTGAGGACACACAGATCACGGAGGCCCTGGGGAGAACTTGGCGTTGATTCTGTAGGAGCCTGGAGCTTTCAAGAAGCGGAAGGGACATTCCACCTTGTGGGTTTTTGTTAGTTTGTTTTGTTTTTTAGAGATGGGGTCTCGCTATGTTGCCCAGGCTGGTCTTGAACTTCTGGGCTCAAGCAATCCTCCCTCCTCAGCCTCTCAAAGTGCTGAGATTACTGGTGTGAGCCGCTGTTACCGGCCCCACCTTGTGTTTTAACAGGATCCTTCTGTTACAGTGGGGACAGTGTGCCCTGGAGAGGGGCAAGACCACCCCTTTGTCACGCAGCAGGCGCCAAGTTCTCCGGCCAGTCCAGAGCCTCAGCAGGGCAGGGCCGCCTGGGAGAGCAAAGTGCAGCCAGGGCGGGGCAGCGGCAGCCCCGGGCTCCTGGCCAGAGTGTGCCCTGGGTGTGGGTGGCAGGTGTGGGTGAGGCCGAAGCCTTAACCCTGCCCTGCCAGGGGCAGCAGGAGCCAGAAACAGCCCCCGAGGCTGTGCTTGTCTGGAAAGGGCACCTGGTGTTTGGGTGGGGCTCACGCAGTTCCCCGGGGTTAAGGCTTGGGAGCCTGAATTCACATCTGCACTCTGTTCCTCACTAGCTGTGTGACTGTGGGCAAGTCACTCAACCTGTCTGGGCCTCTGGTCCTCACCTGCAATATTAGGATGAAAGAGTGGCTCTCTGGATAAGCTGCAGTGAGAATGAAATGAGTGACTTTGGGGGAGGGTTTAGGGCCCCTGATCCTCCTGAAATGTCTGGTAAGAGGGAGATGGCACAATTATGTAAATCCTAGGGTCCCTACCCCAGGTTCCTACCCACAGCTGAGTCTGTCTAGGGACTTTCTATGCCCTGACTTCCCAGCGTCAGTGTCACACCCAGCCCCCCAGCCCTCCTAGAGACAGAGGCTTTGTGGGGGGTCTAATTTCTCTCCCCGGAAACCTCTGACCACCAACTTCCCCATTTCAGGAAAAAGCCATTGGGGGTGGGGTGGGGGGGAGACCAGTGCTTCTCCTTCCCCTGTGTGACCTTGGGCAAGTCACTTCCTGTTTGAGTTCCTGTGTAGGCCTGCGTTTCCTCACTGGGGGAGAGGGGACTGAACCTCCAGAGGGGCTGGTGGGAGGGTCCGAGGGTTGTAGCTGTCCTGGGCCCCAGTGGTGCCCATGAGACGGAGGTGGACAGTTACTGAGCTCTCGGTGTGTGCCGAGCACTATACGAAGCAGTTAGCTTTTTTTTTTTTTTTTTTTTTTTTTTTTTTTTTTGAGACAGAGTTTTGCTCTGTCGCCCAGGCTGGAGTGCAATGGCGTGATCTCAGCTCACTGCAACCTCCACCTCTTGGGTTCAAGCGATTCTCCTGCGTCAGCCTCCTGAGTAGCTCAGAATACACCATGCCCAGCTAATCTTTGTACGTTTTTGTAGAGACACGATTTCACTGTGTTGCCCAGGCTGGTCTCGAACACCTGAGCTCAAGTGATCCCTTCGCCTCAGCTTCCCAAAGTGCCGCGATTACAGGCGTGAGCCACCACACCCGGCTATACCAGGCACTTTAGGTGCCCAGGTTCACGTGCCCCTCCCCCACTGCCCTGGAGCTGGGGACTGTCATTTTCCCAGTTCACAGGCGAGAAGCGTTCTTGAGTGGGAAGGTCACGTGCCTGAGTCACATGAAGTAGGTGGCTCAGTGGGGATTTGAACCCAGGTCTGGGGATATCAGCTCCTGAACTCTGCACCAGTTTACTGACACCTCCCGCCCAGGCTGAGTCAGATGTTGCCTTTTCCAGGAAGTCCTGCCCGACTGTCCAGCTGGGGCAGGCGTTCCTTCAGGGCACCACCAGACCCTGGGCTCTTTGGTCCTATCCCTGGGTTGGTACCATCTGGGGACAGCTGTGTCTCCCACACTGGACTGTGAGCCCCAGGAGGGTGGTGCCGGGGCTGTCTGGGTCACTGCTGTGTCTTCATCCCCAGCCCCACCCAACAAGGGCCAGACACGGAGCAGGGAGTATCTGGGGAATGGCCGCTAGTGCCCTGGGGAGCCAGGCGATGGGTGGGCAGCGGGAAGTCCCTTTGGAGGAAGAGCTCAGAGGTCTGGGATGGATCCCCAACCTACTGCAGGCCTCACACTTCCCCTTCCAAGTCTCAGCTTCTTCCTGAGCAGGCAGTGGTGGCGTGGGGGCATGTCCAAGCCTGCTGGTAGAGATAGGGAAACTGAGGCCAGGCAGGGGCTGGTCCCTAGTGCAACTCTGGGCTCTTGGCCTCCTTCTGGCCCCTCTGTCTTCCCTCCTGCCCTCGCTCTGCTAACCTGCATCCCTCCCCGCCGGCGTTGGCCTCAGCCTCTTACACCTCTCAGCCTGTCTCTCCATCTTTATCTTTTTTTTTTTTTTTGAGACAATCTCACTTGTCGCCCAGGCTGGAGTGCAGTGGCATGATCTTGGCTCACTGCAAGCTCCACCTCCCAGGTTCATGCCATTCTCCTGCCTCAGCCTCCTGAGTAGCTGAGACTATAGGCGCCCACCACCACGCCCAGCTAATTTTTTGTATTTTTATAGAGATGGGGTTTCACCTTGTTAGCCAGGATGGTCTC
This sequence comes from Macaca mulatta, assembly GCF_049350105.2. NCBI lineage: Eukaryota > Metazoa > Chordata > Mammalia > Primates > Cercopithecidae > Macaca > Macaca mulatta. The sequence continues at coordinate 58,048,689 of NC_133424.1, forward strand.
GATCTCTTGACCTCGTGATCCGCCCGCCTCGGCCTCCCAAAGTGCTGGAATTACAAGCCTGAGCCACTGTGCCCAGCCTCCATGTTTATCTTTTCCTTCTTGTTAGTTTTGTTGTGTTGTGTTTTTTATTTTTCATTAAAAATTTTTTTTTGTAGTCTGGGTATGGTGGTTCACCCCTATAATCCTAGCACTTTGGGGGGCTGAGGCAAATGGACCACTTGAGCCCAGGAGTTCGAGATCAGCCTGGCCAACACGGTGAAACCCTGTCTCTACTAAAAATACAAAAAATTAGCTGGGCTTGGTGGTGCGTGCCTGTGATCCCAGCTACTCACGTGGCTGAGGCAGGAGAATGGCTTGAACCTGGGAGGCAGAGGTTTTGGTGAGCCGAGATCATGCCACTGCATTGCAGCCCGGGTGACAGAGTGAGACTGTCTAAAAAAAAAAAATTAGTTGGGTGTGGTGGTGCATGCTTATAGTCCCAACTACTTGGGAGGCTGAAGTGGGAGGATCAATTGAGCTCAGGAGATCGAGGCCACATTCCAGCCTGGGTGACAGAGCAAGACTGTGTCTCAAAAACAAAACTGAAACTAAAAGTAATTATTATTAGAGATTATCATGAGGATTTTGTGCGTTCCAGTGTGCCCGTGCGCACCTATGCATAAAATGCACGATTGGCCTAGCGTGGTGGCTCATGCCTGTAATCTCGGCACTTTGGGAGGCCGAGGCAGGTGGATTACCTGAGGTCAGGAGTTCAAGACCAGCCTGCCCAACATGGTGAAATGGCGTCTCTACTAAAATACAAAAATTAGCTGGGCAGCTGGGCTGGTCTGAAATGCTTGGGCTTAAGTGATCCTCCTGCCTCAGCCTCCAAAGTGCTGGGATTACAGGTGTGAGACACCATGCCAAGACCATCCTGATCTCTTTCTATGTCTTTCTGCCTTTTCCTCCAGGTCCGCTGTCTGCCCATCCTTTTTCCCCTCCCCTCCCCTATCTGTTCATCTGTCTGTCTGCCTTTCAGTCTGTCTCTCTCCCGTTTGTCAACCCAGCTCTCCCTTTCCCACCTCTCTCTGCATCTGTCTCTTCCACTTCCAGTTTCTCCCTCCCTGTGTCTGTCTGTCTTACGTCTCGTTTGTGTGTTTGTCCGTCTCTCCTGGTCTGATTTTCTCTCCTGATCTCTCTCCCCGCTCTCTTTCTGTCCACCTGGCTCCTGCCTCCCTCACTCTCTTCCTTCCACACTCTGTCTTTGTCCCTTGGAATCTCCCAGGGAGACCCAGATGAGAAGGTGACCGGCCCCTCTCCCTTTTCCTCCCGCCTGCAGCGAGACGGTCATCTGTTCCAGCCGGGCCACTGTGATGCTTTATGATGACGGCAACAAGCGATGGCTCCCTGCTGGCACAGGTCCCCAGGCCTTCAGCCGCGTCCAGATCTACCACAACCCCACGGCCAATTCCTTTCGCGTCGTGGGCCGGAAGATGCAGCCCGACCAGCAGGTACAGCTTCCCGCAGGCCCCTCTTTGCGGGCTCAGCCCCTACCTGCCCCACCCCTGCGCCTGCCACCCCTCACCCTCCCTTTCCCCTCCCACCAGGTGGTCATCAACTGTTCCATCGTCCGGGGCGTCAAGTATAATCAGGCCACCCCCAACTTCCATCAGTGGCGCGACGCCCGCCAGGTCTGGGGCCTCAACTTCGGCAGCAAGGAGGATGCAGCCCAGTTTGCTGCCGGCATGGCCAGTGCCCTAGAGGCGTTGGAAGGTCAGAAACAGCGGTGGGCAGTGGGTGGGCAAAGGGGACCACTGAATGCGGCTGTGTGGCCTCAGGCTGCCGGTTTACCACTCTGGGACTTTGCTTACTCATTGGTAAAATGGAGCAAATTCATTGCTATCATGGAAAATTATCATGAGGATTTTGTGCGTTCCAGTGTGCCCGTGCACACCTATGCATAAAATGCACGATTGGCCTAGTGTGGTGGCTCATGCCTGTAATCTCGGCACTTTGGGAGGCCGAGGCAGGTGGATTACCTGAGGTCAGGAGTTCAAGACCAGCCTGCCCAACATGGTGAAATTGCGTCTCTACTAAAATACAAATTAGCTGGGCGTGGTGGCAGGCACCTGAAATCCCAGCTACTTCGGAGGCTGAGGCACGAGAAGCACTTGAACCCAGGAGGTGGAGGTTGCAGTGAGCCGAGATCGTGCCACTGTGCACTTCAGCCTGGCGACAGAGCAAGACTCCTTCTCAAAAAGAAAACAAACACACAAAAAATGCATAATTACTCAGGGATCAGTACTCCATGAACTTTACACAGGCACACTCCTGGCAAACCACCTCCCAGATCAAGACATAGGTAGGTACCGCCCCAGAAACGGGATCTTGCTCTGTTGCCCAGGCTGGTGTGCACTGGCACAATCATGGCTCTCTGCAGCCTCCACCTCCTGGGCTCAAGTGAGCCTCTTGCCTCAACCTCCTAAGTAGCTGGGAATACAGGTGTGCATCACCATACCTGGCTCTTTTTTTGAGACAGAGTCTTGCTCTGTCACCCAAGCTGGAGTGCAGTGGTGTAACCTCAGCTCACTGCAATCTCCACCTCCTGGGTTTGAGTGATTCTTCTGGGGGACAAGAGTGAGACTTCATCCCAGAAAAAAAAAAGAGCCTCCTGAGTAGCTGGGGTTACAGGCATGCGCCACCATGCCCAGCTATTTTTTTGTATTTTGTTTTTATTTTTATTTTTTTATTTTTTTGAGACAGAGTCTCGCTCTGTCGCCCAGGCTGGAGTGCAGTGGCGTGATCTCGCCTCACTGCAACCGCCGCCTCCCGGGTTCAAACGATTCACCTGCCCTAGCCTCCCGAATAGCTGGGACTACAGGCATGAGCCACCACACCCGGGTAATTTTTTGTGTCCTTAGTAGAGACAGGGTTTCACCATGTTAGCCAGGATGGTTTCGATCTCTTGACCTCGTGATCCGCCCGCCTAGGCCTCCCAGAGTGTTGGGATTACAGGTGTGAGCCACCACGCCTGGCCTTTGTAATTTTAGTAGAGAAGGGGTTTCACCATATTGGCCAGGCTGGTTTTGAACTCCTGGCCTCAAGTGATCCACCTGCCTCTGCCTCCCAAAGTGCTGGGATTATAAGTGTGAGCCACCACGCCCAGCCACCTGGATCATTTCAAAATTGCTTTTTTACTTTTTGTGGAGATGGTCTACAGGCTGGTCTCAAACTCCTGGGCTCAAGTGATCCACTTCAGCTTCCTAAAGTGCTGGGATTGCAGGCATGAGCCACTACACCCAGTCCAGTTGCTTTTCTTTTTTTTTCTTCCTTTTTTTTTTTTTTGATATGGAGTGTCTGTCTGTCTCAGGCTGGAGTGCAGTGGTGTGATCTCGGTTCACTGCAACCTCTGCCTCCTGGGTTTAAGCAATTCTGCCTCAGCCTCCCGAGTAGATGGAACTACAGGTGCATACCACCATGCCTGGCTAATTTTTGTAGTTTTAGTAGAGACGGGGTTTCGCCACGTTGGCCGGGCTGATCTCGAACTCCTGACCTCAGGTGATCCACTCGCCTTGGCCTCCCATAGTGCTGAGATTACAGGAGCAAGCCAGGCGCCCAGCCCAGTTGCTATTTCTTAAACCTTAACATGCACATGAATCACCTGGGGATATGGTTACAGTGCAGGCTCCGGTGCAAATGGGCTAGGGAGACTGAGACTCTGCATTCTCACAAGTGCCCTGGTGATACCGAGGCTGCTGGTCCGCGGATGTGACTGAGTAGCGAGGTTTTATGTGACTGCCATGCATCTGGCCTGGAATCACTGCTGTAGAACTGAAAGTCACCAAATGCAGCGGTGTTTGCTTTGTGGGGCAACTTCTGTGCTAGTGCGGAAGGGGTTTGCTCCTCTGGGGCACACAGAAAAATACAGTGCGCTTCAGTGTAGTCATCTGTAAAATGGGGCTAATTCTTGTTAATTCATAGCCAATTCAATTCAGGTGGGTGCTGGGGCCAGCAGCCTGGAGGTAGGTGAGGAAGAAGCTCTTTACCTTTCCAGGTTCTTAGGTAAGGTCCAAGTGGCTGTGACAGTGGTTAAGAGCTGGCCAGGGGCCAGGTGCAGTGGCTCACGCCTGTAATCCCAACACTTTGGGAGGCCGAGGCGAGTGGATCACTTGCGGTCAGGAGTTTGAGACCAGCCTAGCCAATATGGTGAAACCTCATCTCTACTAAAAATACAAAAATTAGCCAGGATGGTGGCAGGTGCCTATAATCCCAGCTACTCAGGAGGCTGAGGCAGGAGAATCTCTTGAACCCGGGAGGCGGAAGTTGCGGCGAGCTAAGATCACACCATTGCACTCCAGCCTGGGGGACAAGAGCGAGACTTCATCTCAAAAAAAAAAAAAAAAAAACGAGCTGGCCAGGTGCTGTGGCTCATGTCTGTAATCCCAGAACTTTGAGAGGCCGAGGTGGTTGGATAGCTTGAGCTCAGGCGTTTGAGACCAGCCTGGGTAACATAGCAAAATCCCATCTGTACAAAAAAAAAATGATTAGCCAGGCGTGGTGAAATGTGCCCGTAGTCCCAGCTACTCGGGAGGCTGAGGTTGGAGGATCACCTGAGCCTGGGGAGACTGAGACTGTGGTTAGCCGTGATTGCGCCACTGCATTCCACAGCCTGGGTGACAGTGAGACTCTGTCTCGAAACAAACCAACAGTGGTTAAGAGCCTGGCTGCTGGAATCGGCCTGAATTCAAGTCTTGTTCCTGCACATTCCAACCTGGAGAACTTTGGGGCAAGTGACTGTCCCCTGGGCCTTAGCTTCTCCTGTCACTGGGACATCACAACAACACCTGCCTTAGGGCAACTCAGGCCAGGGAGGCTGGTGCTGCCTCACCTCCCAGGGTGTGTCCTCCTGGGCCTGGAGCCTCAGGGCCTCAGGAAGGAGGAAGTGAGTGCCCCTGGGCAGGATTCCTGGGAGGCCTGGAAGAGCAAGGGAAACGCCAAGGGCTGAGCAGAGTTCCGGGACTGACTTGTGGCCCTTTCTCTCTCACCTTCCAGGAGGTGGGCCCCCTCCACCCCCAGCACCTCCCACCTGGTCGGTCCCGAACGGTCCCTCCCTGGAGGAGGTGGAGCAGCAGAAAAGGTGGGGCTGGGCCCTGGGTGGGGAACCTTAGCCACGGCCAGTTCCATACGTTCTGGAACCCTTGACTCCTAGAGTTCAGAACCCAGCCAACTTGCAGTTTTCAGAATGTTCAAGAAATTTCTGACACTGAGAGTTGCAGAACCTCCTGGTCCCTGCAGATTCCTGGAAATCAGAATATGGTGGTTGAAAGAATCTCGTGGCTGGGCGTGGTGACTCACCCCTGTAATCCCAGCACTCTGGGAGGCTGAGGCGGGCAGATCACCTGAGGTCAGAAGTTTGAGACCAGCCTGGCCAACACGGTGAAATCCTGTCTCTACTGCAGATACAAAAATTAGCCGGGCATGGTGGCGCCCGTGCCTGTAATCCCAGCTTGGGAGGATGAAGCAGGAGAATCGCTTGAACCTGGGAGGCGGGGGTTGCAGTAAGCCAAGATCGAGCCACTGCACTCCAGCCTGGGTGACAGAGTGAGACTCTGTCTTTAAAAAAAAAAAAAAAAAAAAAAAGAATCTTGGGCATTTTGTCATTCGGGTGTTCCTGACAGTTTAGTGACTGAGATCTTGCATTCGATCTCTCCCTGTCACTGCCCTGCCCTCCATTCCCCCCACTCTCACCCACCCCCATTCTTGGTTCCCTAGGGGAGGAAGGCTTGGGTGAGGATTAGGAGCCAGCGTCCCTGGAGACCTCTGAGAGAGAGGATGGAGGTCGCTGGCCCCTTCCCTGGTCATCCTTAGGGCCCTGATTGACGGCAGCTCCCTCACCTCCCCCTACAGGCAGCAGTCCGGCCCGTCGGAGCACCTAGAGCGCCGGGTCTCCAATGCAGGTGATGCTCAGATGGCTTCGGGAGTTGGGAGGGGGCCTCCCTGGAGGAAGAGGCCAGCTAGCTGGACAGTGAAGAACGAAGCTTCTCTTTCAGCTGCCCCCTTTTCTGTGTTTGTTTCAGGAGGCCCACCTGCTCCCCCAGCTGGGGGTCCACCCCCACCACCAGGACCTCCCCCTCCTCCAGGTCCCCCCCCACCCCCAGGTTTGCCCTCCTCGGGGGTCCCAGCTGCAGCACATGGAGCAGGGGGAGGACCACCCCCTGCACCCCCTCTCCCGGCAGCACAGGGTCCTGGTGGTGGGGGAGCTGGGGCCCCAGGCCTGGCCGCAGCTATTGCTGGAGCCAAACTCAGGAAAGTCAGCAAGGTGAGGGGCCAGGAGAGGTGGGAAGGGGCAACAGGGCTTTTATGGGGGATGAGGCCAGGGCTGCCGGCGGTGTCATAGGCCTGGAAGGCCAAAAGGCCTGCCCCTAAAGCTCCTGCCCCTTTTAAATTTCTCCAGCAGGAGGAGGCCTCAGGGGGGCCCGCAGCCCCCAAAGCTGAGAGTGGTCGAAGCGGAGGTGGGGGACTCATGGAAGAGATGAACGCCATGCTGGCCCGGAGGTGAGCCTGAGCCTGGACGCCCGAGTCAACTGGAGATTCCAGTTCAGTAGGGCCCAGTCAGGGGAGGGCTCCGATTCCTGTTTGGTTTGTTTCTTTTGGTGAATGTTCCCCACTTTGATAACCAGGTTTGGGATATAATGGTGGGGTTTGTCATTTCCTAAAATGGCTGAGGCTTGCAACCACCTAGGTAGCCTGTAGAATGTTCTGAAACCCAGAATTCTAGAACCGTAGGAGATCCTGCCTTGGAATTCTGGGAACTCAGATTCCGGCAATCTCAGTGTTCTAACACAGCACCGCTCCACCCTTGGAATCTTACTATTCCCTAATATAAGAATCATAGAACCTTCTCCATGCTGATTCTAGAACCGCAATCTCTTGAATTTTTTTTTTTCTCTTTCTTTTTCTTTTTCTTTTTTTTTGAGATGGAGTCTCGTTCTGTCACCCAGGCTGGAGTGCAGTGGTAAGATCTCAACCCACTGCAACCTCCGCCTCCAGGGTTCAAGCAATTCTCCTGCCTCAGCCTCCTGAGTAGCTGGGATTACAGGCATGAGCCACCACGCCCAGCTAATTTTTGTATTTTTAGTAGACTCAGAGTTTCACCATGTTGGCCAGGCTGGTCTTGAACTCTTGACCTCAAGAGATCCGCCTGCTTCAGCCTCCCAAAGTGCTGGGATTACAGGCGAGAGCCACTGCGCCCAGCACAATCTCTTCAATTTCGCAACTAGAGTTTCCTTAGGTTTTCTGAGTTCCAGAATTCTATGCCCTAGCATCTACATTTCTAGAACTCCCCTCGGAAGGGGATGGGTTGGGTGACGGAGCATGTGTTTTTGCTTTTCTCTCCTGCAGAAGGAAAGCCACACAGGTTGGGGAGAAAACCCCCAAGGATGAATCTGCTAATGTAAGTTAGGGGCTCTTCTTGCCCTTCACCTCTTAGGCCGGATCATGAGGGTAGGGATAGTGGGATGTGTGGGGTTTGAACCTGAAAGGGGAAATGCGCAGAGGTGCGGCAGGGGCTGGCTCATGGCAGTTTTATTTCCTACCAGCAGGAGGAGCCAGAGGCCAGAGTCCCGGCCCAGAGTGGTGAGTGAGTGCCCAGTCCAGCCACAGGAACTACAAATCCCAGAATACCCTGTTCTCACATGTTAAGCACCTTCACGGGAGAGTCAGGGCGATGGTGCTGGGGATTGTAGTCTCCTGAGATGGGGCTTTGAACAGGGGCTGATGAGATTGGGGGAGTAAGATTGATTGGGGGGCAGTCTTTTGTCCCTGATCTTTCTGATTTGTTGCCTATCCCCAGAATCTGTACGGAGACCCTGGGAGAAGAACAGCACAACCTTGCCAAGGTAGGCCATTGGTACTGGGGCCCTTGGGGAGGTCAAGACGGGCAGATCGCTTGAGCCCAGGAGTTCAAGACCAGCCTGGGCAACATGGCGAGACTCCAACTCTACAGAAATTAGCCAAGTGTGGTGGCACTTACCTGTGGTCTCAGCTACTCGGGAGGCTAAGGAGGGAGGATCACTTGAGCCCAGGAAGTCGAGGCCGCAGCGAGCCGCCATCGTGCCTGCACTCCAGCCTGGGAGAGAGAATGTGACTGTTTCAAAACAAAACAAAACAAAAACTGGGGACCTCAAAATACTTGGACTTGCCCAATTTATAAGGCGGAACTCAATGTGATCCCTGGAATAGGAGGTGGGGAAGCAGGTCCTCTTTTTAATTTCATTGCTCTCCCAAACCATGCCAACTCCCCCAGGATGAAGTCATCTTCCTCGGTGACCACTTCCGAGACCCACCCCTGCACGCCCAGCTCCAGCGATGACTCGGACCTACAGAGGGTGAAACAGGTAACTTGGAGGGGAGGTTGGGAACCACAGCAAGAGAGTTCTAGGTCTGGCCCCTGCCACTGGCATGCCATATGATCCTAGATAACATCTCAGAAACCTCAGGTTTCCAATCTGACAAATGGAGAGGCTGGATTGGATCAAGGATGACCCAGACCCTACGCCCCCTTTTCTGGCGCCTGTGACAGACATTATTAATCTGTCACCGCACTCATTCCCGATGAGTGCCTTGAATCCCTTCTGCACATTGACCCAGCTGTCCGTCACCAATTGGAGTTGGCAGGAGGCTGGAACGCACTTGCCAACCTTGGTACTGGATGTTCTCCAGTACTTTTCCGGCTCCAAGGATCCAGAATTCTCCCCTAGAATCCTCCAGTCACTCTGCGACCTTGACAGCAATGTCATGGTGTCGGGGTAGGGGTGGGTCTCAAACCTACTCCCTCTGGCTTTTCCATCAACAAGAAAGAGGGGACTCTGGCAGGGTACGGTGGCTCATGTCTGTAATTTCAGCACATTGAGAGGCTGATGTGGGAGCACTGCTTGAGGCCAGGAGTTTGAGACCAACCTGGGACAACATCGGGAGACCTCATCTCTAAAAATAACTTTTAAAAATTACCTGACTCAGCCGGGCGCGGTGGCTCACGCCTGTAATCCCAGCACTTTGGGAGGCGGAGGTGGGCGGATCACGAGGTCAGGAGATCGAGACCACGGTGAAACCCCGTGTCTACTAAAAATACAAAAAATTAGCCGGGGTGGCTCACGCCTGTAATCCCAGCACTTTGGGAGGCCGAAGTGGGTGGATCACCTGAGGTCAGCTTCAAGACCAGCCTGGCCAACATGGCGAAACCCTGTCTCTACTAAAAATACAAAAATTAGCTGGGCCTGGTCGGGGGCACCTGTAATCCAGTTATTTGGGAGGCTGAGGCAGGAGAATCGCTTGAACCCAGGAGCCAGAGGTTGCAGTGAGAAGAGATTGGGCCACTGCACTCCAGCCTGGGCAACAGGGAGACTCTCTCAAAAAAAAAAAAAGAAAAAGTTACCTGATTGTGGCGGCAGGTGCCTGTGGTCCCGGCTACTTGGGAAGCTAAAGCAGGAGGATTGCCTGAGCCTGGGAAGTTGAGGCTGCAATGAGCTGTGATCGTGCCGTTGCACCCTAGCCTGGGCAACAGAGCAAGTCCCCATCTCAAAAAGTATCAGAAGGGATATTCGTTCCTGCAAGTCCCAGTACCCGCTCCTGATTAGTTGTACCCCATTAATTTTAGGAGCTTCTGGAAGAGGTGAAGAAGGAATTGCAGAAAGTGAAAGAGGAAATCATTGAAGGTGAGGTGGTTTGGTTTGGTTTGGTTCTTAAACATTTACTTATTTCGGAGGCATCATGTCCCCGGGCAAGAGCCCTGTTTTGGAAGGGAGGAGGCAGAGACTGTGCCCCTGACCTCTGCTTCTTGTTTCCTTCCAGCCTTTGTCCAGGAGCTGAGGAAGCGGGGTTCTCCCTGACCACAGGAACGGACCCAGAAGACCCGCTTCTCCTTTCCGCACATCCCGCCTGTCACCTTGCTTTCCCTGCCTCTACTTGACTTGGAATTGGCTGAAGACTACACAGGAATGCATCGTTCCCACTCCCCATCCCACTTGGAAAACTCCAAGGGGGCGTGGCTTCCTGCTCACACCCACACTGGCTGCTGATTGGCTGGGGAGGCCCCCGCCCTTTTCTCCCTTTGGTCCTTCCCCTCTGCCATCCCCTTGGGGCCGGTCCCTCTGCTGGGGATGCACCAATGAACCCCACAGGAAGGGGGAAGGAAGGAGGGAATTTCACATTCCCTTGTTCTAGATTCACTTTAACGCTTAATGCCTTCAAAGTTTTGTTTTTTTAAGAAAAATATATATATATATTTGGGTTTTGGGGGAAAAGGGAAATTTTTTTTTCTCTTTGGTTTTGATAAAATGGGGTGTGGGAGTTTTTAAATGCTATAGCCCCGGGCTTGCCCCATTTGGGGCAGCTATTTAAGGGGAGGTGATGTCTTACCGGGCTGGGGGTGCCTCCCCCCACCCCAGGGACTCCCCTTCTCTCTGGCTCCTCCCCCTTTTCTATGAGGAATTAAGATGCTGTAACTTTTTGGAACCTCAGTTTTTTGATTTTTTATTTGGGTAGGTTTTGGGGTCCAGGTCATATTTTTACCCCTTGGAGAAAATAAGATGAGGGAGAAAGGAAAAGGGGAGGAAACTTCTCCCCTCCCACCTTCACCTTTAGCTTCTTGAAAATGGGCCCCTGCAGAATAAATCTGCCAGTTTTTATAAATGCTAAGATCTCTGGAGTGATTTGAAGGGCTGTTCTGATGGGGATAGAGGTGTGCTCGGCCCCCCGTGCCCCTCCAGGAAGATTTGGTCTTCTGCTGAGAACCCCTGCCTCCGCCCAGGAATCCACCTTCCCCTCATCTTCCTTCCCACCCTGCACATTGTACCTGCTCCCACATCCTCAGGCCCGCAGCCAGGATGATCTCTGGCCCCTCTAGCCTCCCTCCTCATGCCCCTTAGGAGGCCATTTCCTCCCCATCCCATCCTGCCCTTCACCACCCTGGGGGGAGGAGGGGCAGAAGAAGCCTCACTTTGTGTGGCCTTGGGCAAGTCCATTTGCTTACCCCAGGCCTCAGTTTCTGATTTGGGAAAGGGCTCATAAGATGATTCTCTGCCTCTACTCTACCACTCTCCCAGCTTCTTTCCTTTTTTTTTTTTTTTAAATGTGTTGGGGTCTTGCTCTTTCACCCAGGCCAGAGTGTAGTGGCAGGATCACAGCTCACTGCAGCCTTGAATTCCTGGGCTCAAGGGATCCTCCTGCCTCAGCCTCCGAAGTAGCTGGGACTACAGGCGCTTGCTACGACGCCCAGCTAATATTTTTGTTTTTCGTAGAGATGTGGTCTTGTTATGTTGCCCAGACTGGTCTCTAACTCCTGGCCTCGAGCAGTCCTCCTGCTTTGGCCTCCTAAAGTGCTGGAATTGCAGGCGTGAGCCACTGTGTCCGACCTTCTTTCCTAATTTCAATGACATTTTGCAGACGCACATCATGGTTCTAAGACACATTCTTAAGATCTTTACCCCAGAGCTCCTTTAATTATAACACGCTGACAGTGTATGTAAAAAAGCATTCAGAGTCACAGAGCTCACCCACGCCCCCTTCAGTTGTCGGGTGGGTAGGTCATATGGCCTGGTGGAATATCCCGCTTGGACAGGGGGACCTCAGGGCTGAGGGATGGGTAGTCCCCCTGGAGGAGGCCTTTGCATGAAGGAGGGCGGAGGGAGACCTGGGCCAGGCCAAAGGCAGGAAAAAAGGGCGATCCCTGAGTACTCTGAGGGGCAGATTTGGAGGGAAGTTGGGCGAACTGACAATGACTTAGGTAGTAGAGGGACAGGCCGGTCCCTAGCAAAGGCAACTGAAGAGGACAGCGAGGGATGACCAGATAAAAGGACAGTGGCAGTAGGTCCAGGACTGGGGACTGGTGAGCTAGAATGGACTATCCCTGGTCAAGATGGGTTTTTCCTCCCAAAAGGCCACGTCCTGCTGGAACAGACTACAGAATGCCAGGCTGGGAGGCGTCGCCCTGGAAGACCCAGCATAGCCATGCCAGTAGGGTGCGCCATAGGTGGAAGAAGAGGGGGGTTCACTCAGGGAGGGGAGGATGCCAATGGCAGGTACTAAGATGGATTAAGGTCAGGAGCCACAGGGTGCTGACTTATTGGAGCTAACCCTGTGCAGGATTCACCCCCACCTCCCTTCCCCCTAAGACTGAGGTAGATGGAAGGGGGCGAGTCAGGAAGTCCGTACGAACTTTGTGCATTTTTACAATGGTCTGTACCAATGAGGTGGAGGTAGTGGGTGTTTGGTGCAAAAGATAAGCGTCCTAGGGGAAGGCTCCACTCAGGTGAGTGAGGGTGCAGGTGACAGAATGAGAGGTGGCTAAATCCAGGTGCAGAATCCAATTTTCTTTTGCCAAAAGTGGTGGACGTCCTGCTGGCCTACCTAGCCGGATGGAGGTGGGGTCTGATAAAAGACGCTGCCTCTCCAAAGTGCTCAACCAATGCGCTGGCAGGGGCGGGGTGGGAGAGGGCGGGGTCCTTCTTGGAACGTTCCACCTGCAGGAGGCGGGGAGTCCCAGTGGAAGGTACCACTGGGGCAGTTTAGTAGGGAGGTTGGTCGGCTTCAGCCCAGCATCTCTGCGGCGCCCTCGAAGGACTGGGTGGTGTCAGCTGGGCCTGTCCAAGATGGGACAGTGCGGAGAATAGGCCAAGACGGAGACTTCGCAGTCCAGGCAGTAGTCACCTCCAAGACCAGGGCCCCGAGACCTCCTATTTCTCCGACGCCGGCACAACTGGGGGCGCAGGCGGCGGGTCTCGGAGGCAGAGGTGGGCTCGCACCTCTTGCAGCTGAGCGCGCAGCTCCTCCAGGGCGAGCTGCATCTGCGTGGCCTGCACCTGCGTCTGCAGCTCCTCGAGCGCCAGCCCCAAGTGGCCCACCTCGCCCTGCAGCGACTCCCTGGCAATGCGTCGCTCCTTTTCCTTGCGGCGCTGCTTCAACTGGTGGCGCCAGTACTCCAGCATCAGGCAGCTGCAGGCGGTGATGAAGATGATGCCCTCACCCAGCAGCTCCGCGCCCAGCTCGGCGGCTGCCCCCTCGTTCAGCGGCTTGACGGCAGCGGCATTGAAGCCCATGATGCGCATTTTGGTCCGCATCTCCAGCCAGTGGTACACTGCGGGGAAAGACTGGAGTCAGGGATCTTTTGCAGGGCAGCCTCCTGCAAGCTCAGCCCCTCTGTGCCTCGATGTCCCCAATGTAGCAATGGGGATGTGGTCACCACAATCGGACGCGTGCTGGAGGGGGAGCCTTAACGAAGACAAGCGCAGGCCTCACACCCAGAATCCTCTAGGGAAAACTTGCTTAACTAATGACTTACTCACGTGAAGGTGGAGTGTCAGCTTTTGCATCTTTATAAACACAGAAGATGCTGATGCTCTTTTGTTTTATTTCTTTTTCTTCTTTTGAGCCAGGGTTTCGCTCTATCGTCCAGGCTGGAGTGCAGTGCCGAGATCACGGCTCACTGCAGCCTCAAATTCCTGGGCCGCCTCCTCCTGCCTCAGCCTCCAGAGTAACTGGGACAACGTGTGCGCGTCATCATGCCTGGCTAATTATTAAATTTTTTGGTAGAAACGGGGTCTCCTTGCGTTGCCCAGGCTGGTCTCGAACTCCTGGGCTCAAGTGATCTTCCTGCCAAAGCCACCCAAAGTGCTGGGTCTACAGGTGTGCCCAGCCCTGAGGCTAACTCTTAATTCCATCAAGAATTCATACTTCGCTGGGCGCGGTGGCTCACGCCTGTAATCCCAGCACTTTGAGAGGCTGAGACAGGTGGCTCAGTTGAGGTCAGAAGCTCGAGACCAACCTGGCCAACATGGCGAAACCCCGACTCTACTAAAAATACAAAAATTAGCCAGGTGTGATGGCGCATGCCTCTAATACCAGCTACTCTGAAGGCTGAGGCAGGAGAATCGCTTGAAACCGAGAGGCAGCAGCTGCAGTGAGCCGAGATCATGTCACTGTACTCCAATCTGGGAGACAGAGCGAGACTCTATTTAAAAAAAAAAAAAAAAATTGTAACTTGATTTTTCACTGCATTCCCCTCCAACCTCATGAACTACCTGGAATTCGTCACATATTCTACCTCCTACCCTTTCCCCTCCCAATTTTTACAAGTGGTTTTTATTTTTATTCTTTTACTGTTTATTTTTATTTATGTATGTATGTTTTTTTTTTTTTTATTGAGACGGGGTCTTGCTCCATTGCCCAGGTTGTAGTGCAGTGGCACCATCTCAGCTCACTGCAACCTCCACCTCCCAGGTTCAAGCAATTTCCAGCTAATTTTTGTATTTTTAGTAGGGACGGGTTTTCACCATCTTGGCCAGGCTGGTATCGAACTCCTGACCTCAAATGATCCATCTGCCTCAGCCTCCCAAAGTGCTAGGATTACAAACGTGAGCTACCACGCCCAGCCTTTATTTATTTATTTATTTATTTATCATTTATTTATTTATTTTGAGACAGAGTCTCACTCTGTCCCCCAGACTGGAGTGCAGTGGTATGATCTCGGCTCGCTGCAGCCTTTGCCTCCCACATTCAAGCCATTCTGGTGCCTTAACCTCCCAAGTAGCTTGGATCAATGGCGTGCGACATCATGTCAGCTCCTTTTTTTTTTTTTTTCTTTGTATTTTTAGTAGAGACAGGGTTTCACTATGTTGGTCAGGCTGGTCTTGAACTCCTGACCTCAAGTGATCCACCTGCCTCAGCCTCCCAAAGTGCTGGATTATAGGCATGAGCCACCACGCCCAGACTATTTTTTTTACTGTTTATCAGTAACCTATGTAATTGCTTTGTGCAATGCTTTGTGCTGCCTGAAATTGAAAATATAGACAATGTAAAATATGAAGGTTATGGAAATATTAATCCTGTAGATCCATAATGAAGATGTATTTTTATTTCACTAAACCAGTGGTGTGTGAAGCATTATCATTAAATACCAGCTGTACTCACTACTTCATATCGTGCCACATTTTTGTTTTCTTTTATTTCAACTTTGATGTTACTGTATGAAGGTTTTAGTTTTTCCTAGAATGATGATTCTCAAACTATGCAACCCACAAAAATTCACCATGGGACTAAGATCATCCAGATGTTTGCTCCTATTCTGTTTATTAAATAAATACTCATGGACACACTGGCTGTTCTCTGGGCTGCTGCAGGACTGTTCTCCTTCATATCGCTCCTCCTGTTTTGAGAAACTTGCATTCTCTTTGTTGAATTTCATTCTAGTTTTCCTGGAGTATATCCCTAAATACCTTTCGCAGAAAGGATGCTTAGTACCTCAGTGTTTTGAGTCCTTGAATATCTGAAATATCTTTTTCCACCTTCACATTAGATTAGATGATAAATTCTAGCCCCAGAATGACTAGTTCTAAATCCTATTCCTCAGCAGTTTGGTGGCCTGGTTCCATGATGTATAAAGGCAGAGAGGCTTGTTGTCACCCCTGTGGCACTGACATTACACCAAGATGGATGCTTTTCTCATTCCCCTTACTTTAAACTACTTTAAACTATCTTCTATCCAAATCCTGTTTCTCTCTTTAGCCCTTGAATTTTTCTTGTCTGCTCAGTAAAGGATTAACCTCACCCAAATAGAGGTCTGACCTTTGCCTTTTACTCCTGGGAGGTAATTTTTTAGTTCTTGGAATGTACAGCCTAAACTGGGGACTTGGGCCACACCAAATGGTTTGTGCTAATAGTGGTGATTTATGGTAGGGGCTTTGGGCCATGTGGTATCAGCTTAACCTCTGGAGGGGCTAGAATCTAAGGGGAGCCACACAAGTGGTCAGCCTTATCCACATGCCTATCCCTATTAAAAACCCTGGACACCGAGGCTCAGGGAGACTTCCCTGATGGGTGATATCATGTCTCTCATCATTACTGGGAGAAGTTAGTGCTGTCCACAACTGCACCAGGTCCTTAAACTGGCACTTGGAACTCTCCTGGACCCATGGACTTCTTCCCTGGGCTGATTGTAATCTGATTCTTTTCACTGTAATGAGCCACAACCATGAGAATAACTGACCCTAGCGAGTTCTGTGAGTCTTTCTAGCAAATTACTGAAACTGATGGTGGTCTTGGAGACTCCTGGGCTTGCAGTCAATATCAGAAGTGAAGGTAGTCTCGGTGACCCCCTAACTGTGTCTTATCCGTTGCCTCCTCTCCATTTTCTCCTACCTTTCTCCTACCCCTTCCCAGTCTGGAACGCCACCCTGCACTGATCTCATTTGCCTTTCCTGTTTTTTTCATTGCTCCTTTTTGTTACACCAGTGGGAGGTTTTGTTGACTTTTCAGAACTTATTTTTTCCCCTGATTTTCATAGTCTTTATTTAAAATTTGATTATAAAATGTCCAAACATACAGGGAAGTTTAGTGTTCATTGGGCTTTAAAATTTTTTTTTTTTTAAAAGAGATGGGGTCTCACTATGTTGTCCACCCTTGTCTCAAACTTCCAGCCTCAAGCAATCCTCCCACCACAGCCTCCTAAAGTGCTGATTGCAAGCATGAGCCACTGTGCCCAGCCCTAGGATTATTTTTATTTTTATTTTTATTTTTGAGATGGAGTTTTGCTCTTCTCCCCCAGGCTGGAATGCAATGACACTATCTCCACTCACTGCAATTTCTGCCTCCCAGGCTCAAGCGATTCTCCTGCCTCAGCCTCCCTAGTAGCTGGGATTACAGGCATGTGCCACCACGCCCAGCTAGTTTTTCTATTTTTTTTTTTTTTTTTTTTTTGAGACAGAGTCTCGCTTAGTCGCCCAGGCTGGAGTGCAATGGCGCGATCTCGGCTCACTGCAAGCTCCGCCTCCCGGGTTCACGCCATTCTCCTGCCTCAGCCTCCCGAGTAGCTGGGACTACAGGCGCCCGCCGCCTCGCCCGGCTAATTTTTTGCATTTTTTTTTTTTTTAGTAGAGACGGGGTTTCACCGTGTTAGCCAGGATGGTCTCGATCTCCTGACCTCGTGATCCGCCCGCCTCGGCCTCCCAAAGTGCAGGGATTACAGGCGTGAGCCACCGCGCCCGGCTAGTTTTTGTATTTTTACAAAATAAAATGTGTCCACCACAGCCACCGTTAAGCAGTGGGCAGGTTGTCACCTCTGACTCTGGCCTGGAGATAAGTCAGACTCAATCCATGTGAATTCTACAATCAGTTTGTCAGTTTGCACACACATGCACATGCACAAATATACAAACACACACTTTTTGGCATAGAATTGGGATTGACTTGAATCTATAAATCAGTTTATAAGATGATATCTTTACAATATTGAACCTTCCAAATGAAGGAATCCACAGCTTTGGCACAAAGATTACTTTACAGTGAAAACACTTGAAATGTTCTCTAAACTTCTCTTACTGAACTAAAGGAGAGCCTCCTGAAAATACAACTGCCATTAACCCCCTCCGAGGGAGTTTTCTGCAAATTCCAGAAAGGAGACAGACTATCCATCTCTATTAGAATTAAAAATCACACAGGAAAACAATAGAGGCCAGGCACTGCGGCTCATGCCTGTAATCCCAGCACTTTGGGAGGCTGAGGCGGATCACCTGAGGTCAGGAGTTCCAGACCAGCCTGGCCAACATAATTAAACCCCATCTGTACTAAAAATACAAAAATTAGCCAGACATGGTGGCGGAAAATAATAGAACTATCCATACTTTTCTACTGAACCCCTTTTTCTTTTCTTTTCTTTTTTTTTTTTTTTTTTTTGAGATGGAATCTTGCTCTGTTGCCCAGGCTGGAGTGCAGTGGCGTGATCTCGGCTCATCACAACCTCTGCCTCCCAGGTTCAAGCGATTCTCCTGCCTCAGCCTCCCAAGTAGCTGGGACTACAGGCACGCGCCACCATGCCCGGCTAATTTTTGTATTTTTAGTAGAGATGGGGTTTCACTATGTTGGCCAGGCTTGTCTTGAACTCCTGACCTCGTGATCCCCTGCCTTGGCCTTCCAAAGTGCTGGGATTACAGGCGTGAGCCACTGCGCCCAGCCTGAACCCCTTTTTCTTAAGTCGGTAAATAAACCTTTACTTCCAGCTATTCAATGAGTTACTCATTACAGAGTTCCCTTGCCTAATGTGTAAATAAACTTTTTCTCTCCACCTGTTGATCTGTCTATTGTTAATTAATTCGCAGGTTCCCAACAACAGGGATCTAGATTGGTAGAGGAAAAGATCTTCCTGTCAATGCAATCCATGAACATGGTATTCTCTTCATTTAGGTCTTTAAGGAATTCATCTCAATAATGTTTTGTAGTTTACAGAATAGATACCTGCATATAAATTCAGTTTATTCCTATGCATTAGATATTTTGATACTATTTTGATGGCAACATTTCAAATTTCATTTTCTATTTGTTTGTTGCTGGTACTGATTATAGCAATAAATTGATTTCTGTACCTTATATCCAGTGATCTTGATAAATTAATTCTTACTTTTTTTTTTTTTTTTTGAGACAAGGTCTCAGTCTCTTACCCAGGCTGGAGAGAAGTGGTACAACCATAGCTTACTGCAGCCTCAAGTGATCCACCCACCTCAGCCTCCTGAGTAGCTGGGACTGCAGGGATGCAACACCATGCCTGGCTAATTTTTGTAATTTTCTGTAAAGACAGGGTTTTGCCATGTTGTTCAGGCTAGTCTCGAACTCCCGGGCTCAAGTGATCCACCTGCGTTGGCCTCCCAAAGTGCTGGGATTACAGGCATGAACCGCCATGCCCAGCCTAATTAGTTCTTATTCTTCTTAGTCATATAGTTTGTTTATAAATTATTTTAATTGTACATACACAATGTAGTTGTTTGAACATAATAACTGTTTTTTCTTTTTCTTTCTTTTTTTTTAAGAGTTGAAGTCTCACTCTCTCACCCAAGCTGGAGTGCAATAGCACAATTATGGCTCACTATAGCCTTGATCTCCTGAGCTCAAGAGATCCTCCCACCTCAGCCTCCTGAGTAGCTGGGACTAAAGGTGCCTGCTGCCACAACCTGTTAGAAATTGGTTTTCTTGCCGGGTGTGATGGATCACACCTGCAATCCCAGTAAGTTGACAGGCCAAGGCAGGCGGATCACCTGAGGTCAGGAGTTTGAGACCAGCCTGGCCAACATGGTGAAACCCTGTCTCTAATGAAAAAATAAAAACATTAGCCAGGCGTGGTAGCATGCACCTGTAATCCCAGCTACTCAGGAGGC
This sequence comes from Macaca mulatta, assembly GCF_049350105.2. Taxonomy (NCBI): domain Eukaryota; kingdom Metazoa; phylum Chordata; class Mammalia; order Primates; family Cercopithecidae; genus Macaca; species Macaca mulatta. The sequence continues at coordinate 58,067,864 of NC_133424.1, forward strand.
TTAGGAAGGAGAATTGCATGAACCCAGGAGGTGGAGGTTGCAGTGAGCCGAGATTGCACTCCAGCTGGGTGACAGAGCGAGACTCCATCTCAAAAAAAAAATTAATTAAAAAAAAAAAAAATGTGGGCCGGGCGCAGTGGCTCAAGCCTGTAATCCCAGCACTTTGGGAGGCCGAGATGGGTGGATCATGAGGTCAGAAGATCGAGACCATCCTGGCTAACACGGTGAAACCCCGTCTCTACTAAAAATACAAAAAAACTAGCTGGGCATGGTGGCGGGCGCCTGTAGTCCCAGCTACTCAGGAAGCTGAGGCAGGAGAATGGCGTAAACCCAGGAGGCGGAGCTTGCAGTGAACTGAGATCTGGCCACTGCACTCCAGCCTGGGTGATAGAGCGAGACTCCGTCTCAAAAAAAAAAAAAAAAAAAAAAATTGTGGGCCAGGCGCGGTGACTCACACCTGTAATCCCAGCATTTTGGGAGGCTGAGGCAGGCGGATCACATGAGGTCAGGAGTTCAGGACCAGCCTGGCCAACAGGGCAAAAACCCATCTCTATTAAAAATACAAAAAAATTAGCCAGGCATGGTGACGGGCACCTATAATCCCAGCTAATAGGGAGGCTGAGGCAGAAGAATAGCTTGAACTTGGGAGGCAGAGGTTGCAGTAAGCCAAGATCACACCACTGCACTCCAGCCTTGGTGACGAGTGAAATTCTGTCTCAAAAAAAAAAAAAAAAGTGTATGGAAACGCAAAGGGCCAAGAATAGTAACATTGAAGAGAAAAACTGGAAACCTTACACTACCGGATATAAAGCTATCATAAAGCTATAATCATCAAAACAGGGTGGCATTTCCACATGAATAGACAGGCCAATGGTAAAGTGTAGAGAATCCAGAAATATTCACACATGCACAGTCATATGACTTGTGACGAAAGTGACACTGTGGTGCAGCGGGATAAGAATGGCCTTTTCCAGACATGTCATTGGATCACCTGAATATGCGCAGACAAAAAAATAAACTTTAACATCTACCTCACATAATACACAAAAATTTATTCCACAGGGATTGCTGATCAAAATATGAGAGACACAAATATAACACTTTTATATAAAAATAAAAAAGTAGGAGGCTGGGTATACTGGCTCATGCCTATAAACTCTGTGCTTTGGGAGGCCAAGGTGGGAGGATTGCTTCAGAGAAGGAGTTCAAGACCATACTGGGCAACATGGTGAAACCCTATCTCTACAAAAAATAAATAAAATTAGCCGGGTATGGTGGTGCACCTGCCGCCATGCCAGGCTAATTAAAAAAAAAAAATTATTAGAGATGGGGTTTTGTCATGTTGGTCAGGCTTGTCTTGAACTTCTTTTTTGTTTGTTGTTTTTTGAAATATAGTCTCGCTCTGTCGCCCAGGCTGGAGTGCAGTGGTGCAACCTTGGCTCACTGCAACCTCCGCCTCCCAGCTACTCAGCAGGCTGAGCTACGAGGATCATGTAAGCCCGAGAGTTGAAGGCTGTAGTGAGTTGTGATGGTGCCACTGCACTCAGGCCTGGACAATAGAGCAAGACTCTGTCTCAAAAAAAAAAAAAAAAACTTTCATTCTTCAAAACATGCCAGCAAGAGAGGGAAAAGGCAAATCATAGACTGGAAGAAGCCATTTGCAATATATCAATCCGACAAATAACTCAAATGCAGGACATACAGAGACCTCCTGCCAATCAAAAGGGGAAAGGTAGAGGAACCCTCCTGCTTATCAAAAGGGGAAAGGTAGAGAACCCAGTGGAAAATGTATTGCAATACATCAATCTGACAAATAACTCAAATTCTGGACATACAGAGACCTCCTGCCAATCAAAAGGGGAAAGGTAGAGAACCCAGTGGAAAATTGATGGCAATACATTAATCCAACAAATAACTCAAATTCTGGACATACAGAGACCTCCTGCCAATCAAAAGGGGAAAGGTAGAGAACCCTCCTGCCAATCAAAAGGGGAAAGGTAGAGAAGCCAGTGGAAAATTGATGCCAATACATCAATCTGACAAATAACTCAAATTCTGGACATACAGAAACCTCCTGCCAATCAAAAGGGGAAAGGTAGAGAACCCAGTGGAAAATGACTTGACTCACAAAAGAGGATGGTATCTTTTTCTTTTTCTTTTCTTTTTGAGATGGAGTTTTGCTCATGTTGCCCAGGCTGGAGCACAGTGGTACGATCTCGGCTCACTGCAACCTCCGCCCTCTGGTTTCAAGCAATTCTCCTGCCTCAGCCTCTCGGGTAGCTGGGACTACAGGCACGCACCACCACGCCCAGCTAATTTTTTGTATTTTTAGTAGAGATGGGGTTTCACCATGTTGGCCAGGATGGTCTCGAACTCCTGACCTCGTGATCCACCTGCCTTGGCCTCCCAAAGTGCTGGGATTACAGGCATGAGCCACCACGCCCGGCCACCCAGGCAGTTTCTTAAAAAGTTAAACATAGGCCAGGTACAGTGGCTTACACATCTGTATTCCCAGCACTCTGGGAGGCTACTCATCGCTTGAACCCAGGAGTTCAAGACCAAACTGGGCAACATGGTGAAACCCCTTCTCTACAAAAACATCACAAAAGAATTTTAATGTTTTTATTTTTTCTGCCACGCTCAGCTAATTTTTGTATGTTTTGTAGAGCTGACGTCTCACTATGTTGCCCAGGCTGGTCTCAAACTCCTGACCTCAAGCTATCCACCCACTTCTGTCTCCCAAAGTGCTGGGATTACAGGCATGAACACTGCACCCAGTCAAAAAACACAAAAATTAGCCCGGCATGGTGGCGTGTGCCTGTAGTCCCAGCTACTGGACAGGGGTGGGGTTGAGGTTGCAGTGAGCAGAAAGCGTGTCACTGCACTCCAGCCTGGGTGACAGAGCCAGACCTTGTCTCAAAAAAAAAAAAAAAAAGGAATGATATATTCATGCAATAAAATGGACCATGCATTGTATGACTCCATTTATATGAAATGCTCAAATAATGCAATCTATTGAGGCAGAAATCTATTGAGATCAGTGATTTTTAGGGGATGAAGGAAGGAGGCGAATGGAGAGTCACTGCAAATGAACGTGAGGGATCTTTTGGAGATGATGGAAATGTTCTGAAATTGGAATGTGGAGATGGTTGCATAACCATGTCAGTTTACTGAAAATCATCAAATCGTACCCTTAAAATGGGTGAGTTTCGGCCGGGCGCAGTGGCTCATGCCTGTAATACCAGCACTTTGGGAGGCCGAGGCAGGTGGATCACGAGGTCAGGAGATTGAGACCATTGTGACCAACATGGTGAAACCCCGTCTCTACTAAAAATACAAAAATTAGCCAGGTGTGGTGGCAGGCACCTGTAGTCCCAGCTACTCGGGAGGCTGAGGCAGAAGAATCGCTTGAACCCAGGAGGCAGAAGTTGCAGTGAGCTGAGATCATGCCACTGCACTCCAGCCTGGGTGCCAGAGCGAGACTCTGTCTCAAAAAAATTAAAAAATTAAAAATATAATTAATTCGGCCAGGCGCGGTGGCTCAAGCCTGTAATCCCAGCACTTTGGGAGGCCGAGACGGGCGGATCACAAGGTCAGGAGATCGAGACCATCCTGGCTAACACGGCGAAACCCCGTCTCTACTAAAAACACAAAAAATTAGCCGGGTGAGGTGGCGGCGCCTGTGGTCCCAGCTACTCAGGAGGCTGAGGCAGGAGAATGGCGTGAACCCGGGAGGCGGAGCTTGCAGTGAGCTGAGATCTGGCCACTGCACTCCAGCCTGGGCGACAGAGCGAGACACCGTCTCAAAAAAAAAAAAAAAAAAAAAAAATTAATTCAAGATGGATTAGAGACTTAAATGTTAGACCTAATACCATAAAAACCCTAGAAGAAAACCTAGGTAATACCATTGAGGACATAGGCATGGGCAAGGACTTCATGTCTAAAACACCAAAAGCAACGGCAACAAAAGCCAAAATTGACAAATGGGATCTAATTAAACTAAAGAGCTTCTGCACAGCAAATAAACTACCATCAGAGTGAACAGACAACCTACAGAATGGGAGAAAATTTTTGCAATCTACTCATCTGACAAAGGGCTAATATCCAGAACCTACAAAGAACTCAAACAAATTTACAAGAAAAAAAACAACCCCATCAAAAAGTGGGCAAAGGATATGAATAGACATTTCTCAAAAGAGGACATTCATACAGCCAACAGACACATGAAAAAATGCTCATCATCACTGGCCATCAGAGAAATGCAAATCAAAACCACAATGAGATACCATCTCACACCAGTTAGAATGGCAATCATTAAAAAGTCAGGAAACAACAGGTGCTGGAGAGGATGTGGAGAAATAGGAACACTTTTACACTGTTGGTGGGATTGTAAACTAGTTCAACCATTATGGAAAACAGTATGGCGATTCCTCAAGGATCTAGAACTAGATGTACCATATGACCCAGCCATCCCATTACTGGGTATATACCCAAAGGATTATAAATCATGCTGCTATAAAGACACATGCACACGTATGTTTATTGCGGCACTATTCATAATAGCAAAGACTTGGAATCAACCGAAATGTCCATCAGTGACAGACTGGATTAAGAAAATGTGGCACATATACACCATGGAATACTATGCAGCCATAAAAAAGGATGAGTTTGTGTCCTTTGTAGGGACATGGATGCAGCTGGAAACCATCATTCTCAGCAAACTATCGCAAGAACAGAAAACCAAACACCACATGTTCTCACTCATAGGTTGGAACTGAACAATGAGATCACTTGGACTCGGGAAGGGGAACATCACACACCGGGGCCTATCACGGGGAGGGAGGGGGGGGAGGGATTGCATTGGGAGTTATACCTGATGTAAATGACGAGTTGATGGGTGCTGATGAGTTGATGGGTGCAGCACACCAACATGGCACAAGTATATATATGTAACAAACCTGCATGTTATGCACATGTACCCTAGAACTTAAAGTATAATAAAAAAAAGAAAAATAAAAAATAAAAAAAGAAAAGAAAACAAAGGGTGAGTTTCATGGTGTGTAGATTATACCTTGATAAAGCTGTTTAAACAAACAAAACAGGCCAGGGCGCGGTGGCTCATACCTGTAGTCCCGGCTACTTGGGGGGTTAAAGTGGGAAGATTGCTTGAGCCTGGGAGGTTGAGGCTGCAGTGAGCTGTGACTGCACCACTACACTGCAGCCTGGGTGACTGAGTGAGTCTCAGAAAAAAAAAAGGCCAGGCGCAGCATCTCACATGTGTAATCCCAGCACTTTGGGAGGCCAAGGCAGGTGGATCACCTGAGATCAGGTGGGCGTGGTGAAGGGTGCCTGTAATCCCAGCTACTTGGGAGGCTGAGGCAGGAGAATCACTTGAACTTGGGAGGTGGAGGTGGCAGTGAGCCAAGATGGCGCCACTGCACTCCAGCCTGGGTGACAGAGAGAGACTCCGTCTCAAAACACAAACAAGCAAAAAGGCCAGAACACCGGGGTCCAGGACCTCTCTCACTGGAATTGGCAAATGCTGTCATGAAGGGTAGGGGGGGGTGGGTGGGGAGGTGGGGTTCACAGTCTCCATGCTGGGCCCAAGTGGATCCCGCCTAACTCAGAGACCTCAGGAATGAATGTCTGTATTTCTGAGGTTTTTGATTTTCCAGAATCTAAACCCCTCTGTTGGACTGGGGACACGCCACTGCTGTGAGTCCGAGTCAGGAACAGCCTGCAACAGAAACTGGAGAAACCCATGGCTTCCCCGTATGGGGACTAGTCTCCCACAACCAGAAGGCTGCCCTAGGATGTCACCGGGAACCCAGGCTCCTGGTTCAGCCCTACCCTCCTCATTACGGGGCTCTTAGCCACATGCCCAAAAGATGCCTGCTGCCCCTTGGCATCACAGCCTCCTTCCAGGCAGGAGATGGGGGCAGGGGGTGTCAGAGGAAGTGTGTGTCTAATCTGTCACTTTTTATGGAAAAGTCACTGAATTTTACAGAACCCCCATTCCACATAGCCATCCTGTACTATAGGGGGTCTGGGAGGTCCACTGTTCTTGGCTGGATACATAGTCACCCTTCATTTAATTGGGGCCTTGTGTAGCAGCTCAGGCTTGTAATCCCAGCACTATGGGAGGCCCAGGCAGGAGGATCACCTGAGTCCAGAAGTTTGAGACTAGCCTGGGCAACACAGGGAGACCTGGTCTCTACTAAAAAATAAAACAAAATAAATAAGATAAATTTTTTTTGAAGGAAAATTTGTATTTTAATTATTTTTATGCACAGAAAACTCAACAGTGTACATTTAACCCAGTTTAGTGGCAACTTCTTTAGCTTTTGCCTTTTTGAGCTTGGCGATACAAGCCACAGACTTGGGACCCAAGACATTGCCGCCCCAGTGACGATGGATCTCATCGTATCTGTCGTTGTAATTGGTCCTGATAACTTCCACCAGCTTAGCCAAAGCGCCTTTGTCTTCCGAGTTCACTTGTGTAAAGGCGACAGTGGTCCAGGTCTTCCTGTGGACTAGACGTCCCAGTCTTGCCTTCCCCTTGATAATGCAGTAAGGGACCCCCATTTTACGACACAGGGCAGGCAAGAAGACAACCAGCTCGATGGGATCCACGTCGTGTGCAATCACCGCCAGCTGAGCCTTCTTGTTCTCCACCAAGGTGGTGACGGTGTTAACTCCTGCTCGAAAGACAGGTGGTCTCTTAGTGGAGACATCCCCTTTGCCAGCAGCTTTCTTCTCGGCCCGGGCCAACAGCCTCTGCTTCTTCTCTTGCTTTATCTCTGGTCTGTACTTCTGGGCCAGCTTAAGCAGCTGAGTAGCTGTCTGGCGGTCCAGGGCCTGGGTGAACTGGTTAATTGCAGGAGGCACTTCCAGTTGCTTATAGAGGATGGCTCTCTGCCGCTGCAACCTGATAGAGCGAGGCCATTTCACAAAGCGGGTGAGGTCTCTTTTGGGCTGGATGTCCTGTCCAATGCCAAAATTCTTAGGCCTTTTCTCAAACAGGGGATTCACCACTTTCTTGGCCTCCTGCTTTTTCACGACAGCAGGGGCCAGAGCCACCTTCTTGCCCTTGGCCTTCTTTCCTTTCGGCATCTTGGGCGGCGGAGGAGCAAGATACGTTTTTTCTAGAGAAAGAGTCTCACTCTGCTAGCCAGGCTGGAGTGCAGTGGTGCAATGATGGCTTATTGAAGCCTCGACCTCCTGGGCTCAAGCAAACCTCCTGCCTCAGCCTCCTGAGTAGCTGGGACTATAGGCACGCACCACCACACCTGGCGCATTTTGAAACATTTTATAGAAACAGGGTCTCACGATGTTTCTCAGGCTGGTCTTGGACTCCTGGGCTCAAGCGATCCTCCCACCTCGGCCTCCCAAAGTGCTGATATTATAGGTGTGAACCACCATACCTGGCCTGAACCTGAAATCTTGGGGAAGGCTTCAAGGATACAAAGCGACCCCTAGGATCCATATTAGGGGGTGGGGTAGGTCCAGGGCAGTGGTAGGGGGTGGTACCCATGGTGCTGACAGCCCTCTGACCTTGGAGTCCCCCAGTGCTTCATGCTCGTTGCAACCCAACAGACAGACTCCTTGCTGAGAAGTGGCTGCCCAGCCAGGGACTATAGTTAGGGGCAGTTAGGTGTGGTCAGGGCACCAAGTTCTAGGAAAAATAAGCCAGCCAAGTGAAGTGGGTTACTTCCAGCCCTGGTCCATACAAGCCATGCTGTGTCCTCACAAAGACCATCCCCAGGGGGACCTTGAAATAAACACACTGAAGATGGCAGAGTTGCAACAGCCTGAGTCCCTGAATGACAGTGTGGAGGAGGAGGGCTGCCCTGCCAACCTGTTCCCAGCTAGTACAGCTGTGCATTGCTTAATGACAGGGACACAGTCTGAGAAAGGCATTGTTTGGTGATTTCGTCATTGTGCAAACATCACAGAGTGGGCTTACACAAACCTAGATAGTGTAGCCTGCTACACACCTAGGCTACGTGGTCGAGCTTTCTGCTTCTAGGCTATAAACCTAAACAGCATGTGACTGTACTGAAAATTGCAGGGAGTTACAACACAATGGTAAGTATTTGCATGTCTAGACACATCTAAACGTAGAAAAGGTACAGTAAAAATACGCTATTATCATTTTACGAGACCACTGTTGTATATGCGGTTTGTTGTTGACAGAAACCTCATTATGTGGTACATTACTTCACTGTTTTGGTTTTTTTTTTTTTTTTTTTGAGATGGAGTCTCGCTCTGTCACCAGGCTGGAGTGCGGTGGCACGATCCCGGCTCACTGCAACCTCCACCTCCCTGGTTCAAGCGATTCTCCTGCCCCAGCCCCCCCAAGTAGCTGGGATTACAGGCACGCGCCACCAAGCCCAGCTAATTTCAGTATTTTTAGTAGACAGGTTTCACCATGTTGGCCAGGATGGTCTCGATCTCCTGACCTCGCAATCCACCCACCTTGGCTTCCCAAAGTGCTGGGATTACAGGTGTGAGCCACCGTGCCCGGCCCATGACTTCACTGTTTTATTTTGTTTGTTTATTTATTTATTTATTTTTGAGATAGGGTCTCACTCTGTTGCCCAGGCTGGAGTGCAGTGGCACAATCTCAGTTCACTTCAAGCTGCAACTCTCCGGCTCGAGCAGCCATCCCACCTCAGCCTCCTGAGTATCTGGGACTAGAGGAGCAAGCTACCACGTGTGACTAACTTTTGTATTTTTGTAGAGATAGCATCTCTGTATATTGCCCAGGGGCTGGTCTCAAACTCCTGGGCTCAAGCGATCCTCCAGCTTTGGCCTCCCTAAGTGCTGGGATTACAAGCATGAGCTAGCATGACTGGCCTATTTTTATTTTTATTTTTAATTTTTTATTTTTTTGAGACAGAGTCTCGCTCTGTTGCCCAGGCTTGAGTGCAGTCATGCGATCTTGGCTCACTGCAACCTCCAACTCCTGGGTTTAAGTGATTCTCCTGCCTCAGCCCCCTGAGTACCTGGGATTACAGGCACACACCACCACGCCTAAGTTTTGTATTTTTAGCAGAGATGGAGTTTCACCATGTTGGTCAGGCCAGTCTCGAACTCCTGACCTCAAGTGATCTGCCCACCTTGGCCTCCCAAAGTACTGGGATTACAGGCGTGAGCCACTGTGCCCAGCTGTATTTTAATTTTTATGATTTATTTGTATTTGTAGAGGAGGAGTCTTGCTATGTTGCCCAGGCTGTTCTCCAACTCCTGAGCTCAAGCAATCCTCCTGCCTGAGCCTCCCAAAGTGCTGGGATTACACGTGTGAGCACTGCAACTGGCCAACGTTACTGTTTTAAGAGCAAGAAGTAAACTCCATTCACTCAGTATCATTACACATCTTGGGTCTCTGTTACAGAATCGGCATCTCTAACTATAAACCTGTCAAGGTTCCTGCTGGTTTTCTTAGCCAGTGAGCTACCTGATATCCTTCCAGTAAGTTCTTTTTCTGCTTCAGTTAGCCCAGGAAGGTTCCTGTTGCTGGCAACGCAGAGTCATTTTGCAACTGCTTACTCTGTGCTAAGCAGCTTCCTAAGTGTTTTGCATGTATTGATTGATTCACTTTCATAATAACCTTACAAAGGAAGTTCTGTTATCAGGCACAAGATACCCAGTGACTGGCCCAAGCTCACCCTACTGAGGCAGAGCTAGGGACTGACTCCAGGCATTTTGGGATCAGAGCCCATGCCCTTCCCATGATGCTTCACAGCTCTCGAGACAAACGATCTAAGCCTAAAAAGACTGCACGCTACATGCACGTTCATAGCAGCCCTATTCATAGCCACCACACGGCGGAGACAACCCCAACAACGTTCAACAGAGGTATGAAGAAACAAACTGTGCTCTAGCCTTACAATGGATTATTATTCAGCCATTAAAAGGGATGATGGGGGCCGGGCGCGGTGGCTCACGCCTATAATCCCAGCACTTTGGGAGGGCGAGGCAGGAGGATCACCTGAGGTCGGGAGTTCGACAGCAGCCTGACTGACATGATGAAACACTGTCTCCACTAAAAATACAAACTTTGGCCAGGTGCTGTGGCTCACACCTGTAATCCCAGCACTTTGGGAGGCCAAGGCAGGCCGATCACCTGAGGTCAGGAGTTCGAGACCAGCTTGACCAACATGGAGAAACCCCATCTCTACCAAAAATACAAAATTAGCTGGGCGTGGTGGTGCATGCCTGTAATCCCAGCTACTCAGGAGGCTGAGGCAGAAGAATCGCTTGAACCTGGGAGGTGGAGGTTGCAGTGAGCTGAGATCATGCCATTGCACTCCAGCCTGGGCAACAAGAGCGAAACTCTGTCTCAAAATAAATAAATAAATAAATAAAAATAGGAAATTAACCGGGCATGGTGGCACATGCCTGTAATCCCAGCTACTTGCGAGGCCGAGGCAGGAGAATTGCTTGAACCCGGGAGGCGGAGGTTGTGGTGAGCTGAGATCGTGCCATTGCACTCCAGTCTGGGCAACAAGAGGAAAATTCCATCTCAAAAAAACAAAAACAAACAAACAAACAAAAACAAAAATTAGCCAGGTGTGGTGGCAGGCGCCTGTAATTCCAGCTACTCAGGAGGCTGAGGCAGGAGAATTACCTGAACCCGGGAGGCGGAGGTTGTAGTGAGCCGAGATGGCACCACTGCACTCCAGCCTGGGTGACAGAGGGAGACTCCATCTCAAAAAAAAAACATAAATAAATAAATAAAGGAAATCAAGACAAGGCAGGATGGGAGTCTACTTCAAAACAGAGAAAAAAGGGGCTGGTTGTGGTGGCTCACACCTGTAATCCTAGCACTTTGGGAGCTGAGACAAGTGGATGGAATGAGCCCAGGAGTTCATGATCAGCCTGGGCAACATAAAGAGATACCCATCTCTACAAAAAATTAAGAAATTAGCTGAGTGTGGCTGTGGCACACCTATAGTCCCAACTACTCTGGAGGATGACATGGGAGGACTGCTTGAGCCTGGGAGGCTGAGGCTGCAGCGAGCTGTGATTATACCACCGCACTCTAGCCTGGGTGACACAGCAAGACCCTCTCCAAAACACAACAAACAAACAAACAAAAAACAAAAACAAAAACAAAAAAACAAGCAAAAACAAAACAAAACAAAAAACAGAGGCTGAGCACAGTGGCTCACACGTGTAATCCCAGCTTAAAAGTCTCTTCCCAGAGTAAAATTTAGTCTTTACGCTGGCCCAATGCAGCCCACGTTATACAGGTTTGTATAACACATACATCATATGTACATGCTTTTCTTTCTTTCTTTTTTTTTTTTTTTTTGAGACGGAGTCTCACTCTGTCACCCAGGCTGGAGTGCAGTGGTGCGATCTTGGCTCACTGCAACCTCTGCCTCCCGGGTTCAAGCGATTCTCCTGCCTCGGCCTCCCAAGTAGCTGGGACTACAGGCGCCGCCACCACACCCGGATAACTTTTTTGTATTTTTAGTAGAGATGGGGTTTCACCATGTTGCCCAGGCTGGTCTCGAATTCCTGAGATTAGGCAATCTTCCCACCTAGGCCTCCCTAAGTGCTGGGATTACAGGTGTGACAGGCCATGCTTTTCTTTAAGAAACAAAATAAAGGAGAATCAAAACGGCAGAGCGAGACTCCGTCTCCAAAAAAAAAAAAAAAAAAAGTAACAAAGTTGGCCTGGCCTGGCGGCTCACGCCTGTAATCCCAGCACTTTGGGAGGCCGAGGTGGGTGGATCACGAGGTCAGGAGATTGAGAACATCCTGGCTAACACAGTGAAACCCCGTCTCTACTGAAAATACAAAAATTAGCCAGGCATGGTGGCGGGCGCCTGTAGTTTCAGCTACTCGGGAGACTGAGGCAGGAGAATGGTGTGAACCCGGGAGGCGGAGCTTGCAGTGAGCTGAGATTGTGCCACTGCATTCCAGCCTGGGCAACAGAGCGAGACTCTGTCTCAAAAAAAAAAGTTAACAGTTGCCCATCACACATAAGAGCAATTATTATTCAGAGAAACTTATTCTAACAAGACATATAACATATAATGTATGATATTAACATATCATCAATGTGTTATAGAACACACATAATGGGTTTCATACATTTATAATATATGTTAAGTATATACAATGCACATATATCTGTAGTTATTCTTCATGAAATAGAATATAATAAAATAGGAAATATTAAACCGAACTGCAGGCCGGGCGCGGTGGCTCAAGCCTGTAATCCCAGCACTTTGGGAGGCCGAGACGGGCGGATCACGAGGTCAGGAGATCGAGACCATCCTGGCTAACACGGTGAAACCCCGTCTTTACTAAAAAATACAAAAAAAAAAACTAGCCGGGCGAGGTGGCGGGCGCCTGTAGTCCCAGCTACTCGGGAGGCTGAGGCAGGAGAATGGCGTAAACCCGGGAGGCGGAGCTTGCAGTGAGCTGAGATCCGGCCACTGCACTCCAGCCTGGGCCACAGAGCGAGACTCTGTCTCAAAAAAAAAAAAAAAAAAAAAACCGAACTGCAAATATTAAGGGTAATTATTTAATGAAACTTTCATTCCAATGATATGTACATAAGCATATACACTACATATAATATACGATTTATGTTACACATGACATAAAATACATATTATATTCCATTGTATGTCACATAATACATGAATTGTACACTTTTAAAATACATAGAATTGTAAATTATTGTATACATATGCACACGATGGATTATACAAACTCTGCTTTTTTTTTTTGAGACAGGGTCTCACTTTGTCCCCCAGGCTGGAGGGCTGGGGCGTGATCTCAGTTCACTGCAGCCTCAACTACCTGGGTTCAAGCGATCCTCCTGCCTCAGCTCCCCAAGTAGCTGGGACTACAGGTGTGTGCCACCATGCTGGGCTAATTTTTTTTGTTTTTGTTTTTTTGAGACCAAGTCTCGCTCTGGCACCTGGGCTGGAGTGCAGTGGTGCAATCTTGGCTCACTGCAACGTCCAACTCCCCGGCTCAAGCAATTCTCCTATGTCAGCCTCCCAAGTAGCTGGGATTACAGATGTGCACCACCACACCCGGCTAATGTTTGTATTCCTATTAGAGACGGGGTTTCACCATGTTGGCCAGGCTGGTCTCAAACTCCTGACTTCAAGTGACCCTCCCACCTCAGTCTTCCAAAATACTGAGATTACAGGCGTGAGCCACCGCGCCTGGCCTAAAACTCTGCTTCTTATTGTGGCACATGGCTGTAGATTGAGGTGGAGGTTCTGAAATCTGCGCGCAGTGGGGGTTACTGCTGAGCGCTGGGGATATTTCCTGTGGGGAAGGAGGGAGGGAGGGAGGACTCCGCAGAGGGGGAAGCTGAAGCCAGATGCGGTGGAAGCAGAGGCCTGAGTGATCCTGTGGGGGCTCCAGAGCTGGGATGACCTCCACAGTTGTGCCAATCAAGGCAAGGGGCAGCCTTTGCTTGCCTGGACCCCTCGCCCAGCCTCTCCCCTCGCTTACTCTATTCCAGGGGAGGGTAAACTTTTTCCGTAAAGGGCCAGAGAGTACAAGGGCCCTAGGATCTCTGTGCAAATACTCAGCTCTGTCACTGTACTGCAAAAGCAACCGCGGAAAACATGGAAACGAATGAGCGCCTGGGTTCTTTATTTACCAAGACAGGTAGCAATGGCCCCCTTGATTTGGCCCGAAGGCCTTGGTGGTCAGTGAGCCACTGCTCTATTCTGACAGCCAGAACCTCTTGCTGTTCCAGGAACAGGCCAACGCCACATCTGTCCTAGGACTTTCACAGATACTCACAGCCCTCTGTCTCCTTCCATCTGAAGCGCTGCCTCCTCCCTGCCCACCTGTCCAGATCAGCAGTGCCCATGAGTCCGGAACTCCTCCCCTGCCTCTATTCCTCTCAGTGCTCATCACCCCATGCTGGATTAGATCTTTCCCTTTTTTTTTTTTTTTTGAGATGGAGTCTCATTCTTGTTGCCCAGGCTGGAGTGCAACGGTGCAATCTTGGCTCACTGCAACCTCCGCCTCCCGGGTTCAAGCGATTCTCCTGCCTCAGTCTCCTGAGTAGCTGGGATTACAGGCATGCGCCACCACGCCCTACTAATTTTGTATTTTTAGTAAAGACAGGGTTTGTCCATGTTGGTCAGGCTGGTCTCGAACTCCCGACCTCAGGTGATCGGCCTGCCTTGGCCTCCCAAAGAGCTGGGATTACAGGCATGAGCCACCGTGCCCGGCCACTCTTTTCTTCTTTATTGCCGTTCTCTGGCACTAGAATGTCAGCTCCAGTGAGGGCCTCTGCTTACTCCCAACTGGTTCCCAGCTACTAGAACGGAGCCTGGCGCAGTCGATCCTCAATACACTCAGAGATGCCATGCTTCTCCTCTCTCTGTCCACACCGACTCCAGCTACAAGCCATTGCCACTGGGGACCCAAGTCCGCCACTCAGGAACACAGCGAATGGCCCAAGAGTGGCTCCGTGGGCCAACAGATCAGGTTGGGGCTTATGTAAAGCCCATTTTCTCCTGGGGTGGCTCTCAGCCATCTTTCCCCGCTCCAGGCAAGGGCATGCCCTACAGAGAAACCAGCAAGGGGGACAGCACAGCCTACCAGGAGATGGGAGAGGCACAGCCCTCAGGGCACCTCCCAGGGTTTTGTGAGCTGGGATGAATGGTTTTATAGTCCTCAGTCACTCCGGAGGGGGGAGTCTGCATTCAGCCCAGCCCCTGCTTCCTAAACAACTATGGGGTGGGGCAGAGAACACTGGAAAATAAATGTATGTGTGAGCATCTGTAAGTAAGACTGGGTGAGGGCAGGGCTGGGGCTGCCTCTGTCACCGCTGTGACCCCAGCACGGGGTGGGGCAGAGAGTGGGTAACTCAGTGAGTTTTTTTTTTTTACGGGAGATGCTCCACCAAGGACACTGGGTCCATGCCCAGGTGCAGCACCACCTCAGTGAGTTTTTCGAGTGAAAGAATAAAGGATATTTTTTCCTAAGGTTGACATGGACTTTATTTATTTATTTATTTATTTAGAGATGGAGTCTCGCTCTGTCGCCCAGGCTGGAGTACAGTGGCATGATCTCGGCTCACTGCAACCTTGGCCTCCCGGGTTCAAGTGATTCTCCTGCCTCAGCCTCCTGAGTAGCTGGGACTACAGGTGCACGCCACCATGCCTGGCTAATTTTTGGATTTTTAGTAGAGACGAGGTTTCACCATGTTGGTCAAGCTGGTCTTGAACTCCTGACCTCAGGTGATCCACCCGCCTTGGCCTCCCAAAGTGTTGGGATTACAGGCGTGAGCCACCGCGCCCAGCCCCAAGGACTTTTTAAATATGAAAAAAGAATGCATCAACTTGAAGACAATCAGCTTCATTTACAAATTTATTCTAACCCCTCTCCCCACATTGCAAGGTATACACAATTTTAGCTAGTAGAACACACGAGCAGTGAACCATCCTCTGGCCTCCTGCATTTTGAGAGGACATTCTTTCCATTTCCACACACCCCGGCCACCCCTGGCACCGCAGTGGGGGAAGTAGATGGCCCTGCTGCCCATGAGGACTGGCCGCCTGTCAGGGCAGGGCAGGACTGAGTACGAAGTCTCTGAGATGTGAGAGCAGCACTCCATCTGGGTCAGGATGGCGCTGGGGTCAGGAATTGGAGCTCCTGCCTGTCTTCACATTCCCACCTCTGTCTTTGTGTGTGTGTGTGTGTGTGTGTGTGTGTGTGGGACAGAGTCTCACTCTGTCACCCAGGCTAGAGTGCAGTGGCATGATCTCAGCTCACTGCAACCTCTGCCTCCTGGGTTCAAGCAATTCTCGTGCCTCAGCCTCCCGAGTAGCTGGGATTCAGGAATGTGCCACGACACTCGGCTAATTTTTGTAGTTTTAGTATAGACGGGGTTTCGCCATATTGGCCAGACTGGTCTCGATCTCCTAACATCATGTGATTCGTCCACCTCGGCCTCTCAAAGTGCTGGGATGAGAGGCATGAGCCACCATGCGCGGCCTGGGTCACTCCCAGTTTTAAACATAGCCCCACTCAGGACCCACTCGATCAGTTCCCTCTGCTCCAAGTTCTCCCCCTCTTCCAGAAGGAACTGAAATGTTGTTTCAGGCCAGGCACAGTGGCTCACACCTGTAATCCCAGCACTTTGGGAGGCCGAGGCGGGTGGATTACCTGAGGTGAGGAGTTCAAGACCAGCCTGGGCAACCTGGTGAAACCCCATCTCCACTAAAATACAAAAATTAGCCAGGCGTGGGTGGTGGGCGCATGTAATCCCAGCTACTCCGGAGGCTGAGGCAGGAGAACTGGTTGAGCCTGGCAGGTGGAAGCTGCAGTGAGCCGAGATCGCAGCACTGCGCTCCAGCCTGGGTGACAGAGCTAGACTCTGTCTCCAAAAAAAAAGAAAAGAATAGAAAAGAACAGAACAGAACAGAAAAGCTGTTTCAGAACCTGTTTCCTGGCCTTCTATTTGGGCAGATCTTGGTCCGGGCCATATTTACCTCCTTAGAGAAGGGAGGTGAGGACGGAAGTGGGGGAAAGCCCGGCCCTCCCACTTTCACCTGCAGCTTCCCGAGAGCAGGCCCAGGTGGAATGGTCACCCGTGTACACAATGCTATGATCTCAGGTGTGATCCGGGGCTGCTCTGAGAGGGGATAGAGAGGGTCTCCCATTGTCAACGCCACCTCTGGGACGGCCTGGGCCTCTGTGTAGAGATTGCCACCCCCCCAGCCTCTGCTCAGCCATCGCCTCTCCCTCCTCACTCTGCAGTCAGGGTAATACAAGCCCCTCACTCTGCCCCTACTACTTCACCGCCCTGGGCAGTCAGCCCCTCATTGGCTGTGGCATCTCTGGCAAGTCCCTTTGCTTACCCTTGGCCTTAGTTTCCCCACCTCATAGGGTGACTCTTGGGCCTCTCCCCATCAGAACCCTTCCCATCAGAGCTTATGTTAATAAGCTCTGTGCCCATTGTGGAGATCCACATGATGGTTCTCAGATACAGCCTCAGGATGCCTCCATCACCTTGCGGCTCCTCTAATTAGCAGACAGCTACAGTCGGAAGGGCAGACTGCAGGCTAGTGGGACCCACCCGCCCCGTGCTTCAGTGGCAGATCCGGGAAGAGAAACCCAGTAGCAAAGGGGGGTTCCTAGACTGTTCCTCTCAGCTAGCGGGAAGGCTAAATGGCCCGCAGGGTTGGCGGGAGTCCCAGGGTACTTTTTTTCTAAGAAAAGGTCTCCCTCTCTCATCCAGGCTGGAGTAAAGTGGCAGGATCACAGCTCACTGCAGCCTCAACCTCCAGGGCTCGCGTGATCCTCCTGCCTCAGCCTCCCAAGTAGCTGGGACTACAGGCATGCACCACTGCATCTGGCTAATATTTTTATTTTATTTTTGTAGAGATGGGTTCTTACCGTGTTGCCCAGGCTGGTCTTCAGCTCCTGGGCTCAAAGAGTTCCCTCCTGCCTTGGTCTCCCAAAGTGCTGAGATTACAGGTGTGAGCCACTGCACCTGGACGCCAGCATACTCTTGGGGTGAGGAGGAGTATGGGCTGAATGGCTTGAATGGTGGGCCCCCAACAGACATGTCCACATACTAACCCCCAGGACCTGTACTTATGACAGTTTATTTGAAAAAGTGTTTTTTTAGATGTAATTAAGGGTCTTGAGGTGGGATCACTCTGAACTCAAGATGGGCCCTAAGGCCGGGCGCGGTGGCTCAAGCCTGTAATCCCAGCACTTTGGGAGGCCGAGCCGGGCGGATCACGAGATCATGAGATCGAGACCATCCTGGCTAACACTGTGAAACCCCGTCTCTACTAAAAAAATACAAAAAAACTAGTCGGGCGTGGTGGCGGGCGCCTGTAGTCCCAGCTACTCCGGAGGCTGAGGCAGGAGAATGGCATAAACCCCGGAGGCGGAGTTTGCAGTGAGCCAAGATCGCGCCACTGCACTCTAGCCTGGGCGACAGAGCAAGACTCCGTCTCAAAAAAAAAAAAAAAAAAAAAAAAAAAAAAAAGGTGGGCCCTAAATACAATGACAGGTGTTCTGGTGAGTGACAAAAAAGAAGAGGGAAAAGGCCATGTGAAGCTGGAGGCCTAGCCAAGGAAGGCCTGGAATCACCAGGAGCTGCAAGAGGGAGCGTGTCCCTGTCAGCACCTTGGTTTCAGACTTCTGGACTCCAGAACTGTGTGAATTAAATTCCTGTTAGACTGAAGCCATCAAGTTCACCACCCACTGGTGACCTGTTATGGCAGCCCCAGGAAATTAATCAAGGAGTTAAGGCCAACTGGTGGCCTAATTGGTAGGATGGGGGTGGGACTGGGGGCTATGGAGGCAGGAGGGTACCGCTACATGAAGACGGGCTGTCGGGTCAGTCCAGAGCTCCGAGGAAAGAAAGCAAGAACACACAGATTAGGAGACGCGGATGGAAGATGAAGGATGTGACAACTGAATTCATGGGCTTGGATTCGATTGGGGCCCTGAAAAATGCTGAGCAAGGTGGGGAAGGCAAGAAAGGACATGCCACACAGTACAAGCTCCAGGGACTCTGAGGACAAGAAAATAGGGGGCTGAGGCAGAAGGACAGGCTGGATTAGCCCTAGTTAGGATCAAATTTCCCACCATGGAAAGAGGGTTGGAGGACATTCACAGAAAAGATCCTGTAGCGCCATTCTAGTGGGTCGTGCCACAGACTCAAGGATGAGAGTGTTCTGTTGGAATAGTTCACTTGGGGCCTCAAGGGAAGGTACAATGATTCCACGGATTGACTGCAGGCCAGGACCTTTTGTGTTTGTTTGTTTGTTTTGAGACAGAGTTTCGCTCTTGTTGCCCAGGCTGGAGTGCAATGGCACGATCTCGGCTCACCGCAACCTCCGCCTCCTAGGTTCAAGCAATTCTTCTGCCTCAGCCTCCCGAGTAACCGAGATAACAGGCATGCGCCACCACGCCTGGCTAATTTCGTATTTTTTAGTAGAGACGGAGTTTGTCATGTTGGTCAGGCTGGTCTCGAACTCCTGACCTCAGGTGATCCACCCATCTCGGCCTCCCAAAATGCTGGGATTACAGGCGTGAGCTACCGCGCCCAGCCAGGTTTTTTTTTTTTTTTTTTTTTAAAGATGGAGTTTTGCTTGTTGCCTGGGCTGGAGTGCAATTGTGCAATCTCGGTTCCCTACAACCTCTGCCTCCCGGGTTCAAGCAATTCTCCTGTCTCAGCCTTCCAAGTAGCCGGGATTACAGATACATGCCACCATGCCCGGCTAATTTTTGTATTTTTAGTAGAGACGGGGTTTCATCATATTGGTCAGGCTGGTCTCAAACTCCCAACATCAAGTGACCCGCCCATCTCGGACTTCCAAACTGCTGGGATTACAGGCGTGAGCCACCATGCCCGGCCAGGATTTTTTTTTTTTTTTGAGACACGGTCTCACTCTGTCACCGAGGCTGGAATACAGCGGTACAATCTCGGCTCACTGCAACCTCCACCTTCCAAGTTCAAGCAATTCTCCTGTCTCAGCCTCCCAAGTAGCTGGGATTACAGGCACCCACCACCACGCCTAGTTAACTTTTGGTTTTGAGATGGTGTCTTGCTCTGTCGCCCAGGCTAGAGTGTAATGGTACCATCTTGGCTCACTGCAATCTCCACCTCGTGGGTTCAAGCAATTCTCCTGCCTCAGCCTCCCGAGTAGCTGGGATTACAAGCGCACCCTATCACACCCAGCTAATTTTTGTATTTTTAGTAGAGATGGGGTTTCACCATGTGGCCAGGCTGGTCTGGAACTCCTGACCTCAAGTGATCTGGCCGCCTCAGCCTCCCCAGGTGCTGGGATTACAGGTATAAGCCATGGCTCCCAGCCACACCTTTGTTTTTTCTCCTAAAGACAGCAGTGATGCTCAACTAGAGCTGACCTTAGAAGGTGAGGGGGAGAAAAGACCACTGCAACACACTGCATTTCCTTACAGAGGTCTGTACCCATTGACAAAGAGAAGAGGGTGTTCCAGTGTAACAGATGAGTGTCCCGGTAAAGGTTAACACTGATCAGGTAAACCGGGGTGGGGTTGGGGGGAGCGGTAACAATAACACATTGATTCAGCTCAAGACCAGGTTCCGTTTTTTTCATTTGCCAGAGTGCCCGCGGTGTCCTGCTGGCTGGGACTTTGCAGGTCGTCCTGGTTTGGAGTCGGGGCTAGGGGGTGAAGGATGATGGAGAGGGCTATGTTGCAACACTTCACCTGCTGGTCCCAGTGGCAGGTAACTGCTGCTCTTATCAGCAGGGGTAACCAAATGCCAAGTTGCACCAAGATCCTGGTGGTTTCCACTGGGCCAGCACAGGCAGGGGTGGCGTGGGAAGAAGGCCACGTTAGGTACACAGGCCATGTCCAAATTCAGGGTCCAGCAAGCTCCTATTTCTTGGACGCAGACACTGCCTGGGACGCGGACCGGCCGGGGTTGCAGAGCTGGGCGCGCACCTCTTGCAGCTCTGTGCGCAGTTCCTCTAGGGCGCCCTGTGGCGGCGCCGCCTGCACCTGCGCCTGCAGCGCTTCCAGCGCCAGCGCCAGGTGGCCCACCTCGTCCCGCAGCGCGTTCCAGGCGGCGCGCTGCTCTTCCTCCTTGTGGCGCTGCTGCGCCTGGTGGCGCCAGTACTCCAGCACCAGGCAGCCGCCGCCCACGATGAAGATGGTGGCTTCGCCCAGCAGCTCCGCGCCCAGCTCGGCTGCCGCCTCCTCGTTCAGCGGCTTGATGACCGTGCCTCGGAAGCCCATGATGCGCATCTTGGTCCGCATCTCCACCCAGTGGTACACTGCGGGGGAAGAGAGGGGTCAGGCTGCGCTCTGGGAGCCCCCTGCAAGCCCCACCCCTCTCACCCAGGGAATGCAGTCACCTAGCCTGGGTAACCCAGGGGTCTTTTAAAAGACCAGAATATTCTAGCGAGCAGCCAGGGATGAGAAACACTGAGGCCGGGCGCGGTGGCTCAAGCCTGTAATCCTAGCACTTTGGGAGGCCGAGACGGGCGGATCACGAGGTCAGGAGATCGAGACCATCCTGGCTAACACGGTGAAACCCCGTCTCTACTAAAAAAATACAAGAAAATTAGCCGGGCGAGGTGGCAGGCGCCTGTAGTCCCAGCTACTCGGGAGGCTGAGGCAGGAGAATGGCGTGAACCCGGGGGGGCGGAGCTTGCAGTGAGCCGAGATGGCGCCACTGCACTCCAGCCTGGGGCACAGAGCAAGACTCCGTCTCAAAAAAAAAAAAAAAAAGAAAGAGAAACACTGCCCCAGAAGGGAGGTCCTCAGACTTGAGGGGCCACGCCCCAAGAGGGACACCAGGGACTTCCACAGCGCAAAGTTCATGGACAGTGTAAAGGTCCAGTTGCCAGATGCTTAGCTCCCTGTGTTCCTCCCTTAAGCCACCGCCAGCCAGGCTGTCCTGCCCTGGCACTGTCGCCCCACCCACTTCCCAGGAGAAAGACCAGCCCCCTTTCTTGCCTTATTTTCCCAAAGTGCAAAGTTGGGGCTGCAGGTGGGTGGGGGGGATGGGGGCTCCTGGCTCCAAAGGGCAGCTTAAGGTGGCAATCGATGCTAAGTGCCTCTGAACACTTAGATACACTTGTAATAATCAATCAATTTTGCAAGTTTGATGGCTCCAATCCTAGAATTTCATCAGCCCTGAAGGTGCAGCTAAGAGCTGCAGCTCTTCACAGTGAGGTTTTGGACACATACCTTGGTGGGAGCTCAAGAGGTGAGTGGTGTTGCTGGAACAAAAACTCCTTCCTTGCCTAGCTGCTTCTTTATGAAGGAAGATTCTCAGCACTTGAGTCTTTAAAACCAGTGCAGAACTGATGCTGCACCCTGACTCACTCCTGCAACAATTAATATTCATCCAAGGCACATGAAACCACAGAGGGAACCCTTGTCTGGTGCTTTTGCAGACTCATTTGCAACATCTTCTTTTACTTCAAAGGTTTAGTAATTATTCATGAAAATGTATAAAAGATGAACTCTTTTGTTGTTGTTGTTTTAGAGATGGAGTCTCACTCTGATGCCATGCTGGAGTGCAGTGGCACAGTCTTGGCTCACTGCAACCTCTGCCTCCCGTGTTCAAGCAATTTCCCTGCCTCAGCCTCCTAAGTAGCTGGGACTACAGGCGTGCACTACCATGCCTGGCTAATTTTTTGTATTTTCAGTACAGAAGGGGTTTCACCATGGCCAGGCTGGTCTCGATCGTCTGACCTTGTGATCCACTCGCCTTGGCCTCTCAAAGTGCTGGGATTACAGACATGAGCCACTGCTCCCAGCCAAAAAATGAACATTTTAAAGTAACTGTGCACTATTAATAATTTCAAAATTAACTCAATCCAGAAGAAAACAATTTAGCATTTAGAACCTTATGGTCACAGGAAATTAACATGTAAATTTCTGTATGTATTTTGGTTGCCGACATATAAATTAGATGGAATTCTGTGGGTATGTGGACTGTAAATACAAAAGCACACGAATGAAAAGAAACCATGTGAAATTTCTGACTGAAAAAGAAGAGCTTGTTTTTATTTTTATTATTTTCGAGACAGGGTCTTGTTTTGTCACCCAGGCTGGAGTGTAGTGGCGCAATCGTGGCTCACTGCAGCCTCGACCTTCCAGGCTCAAGTGATCCTCCCACCACCTCAGTCCCTTGAGTAGCTGGGACTACAGGTATGTCTGGCTAAAATTTTTTTTTTTTTTTTTTTTTCTGAGACGGAGTCTCGCTCTGTCATCCAGGCTGGAGTGCAGTGGCGTGATCTCAGCTCACTGCAAGCTCTGCCTCCCGGGTTCACGCCATTTTCCTGCCTCAGCCTCCCGAGTAGTTGGGACTATAGGCGCCCGCTACCATGCCTGGATAATTTTTTTGTACTTTTAATAGAGACGGGGTTTCACCATGTTATCCAGGATGGTCTCGATCTCCTGACCTCGTGATCCGCCCACCTCAGCCTCCCAAAGTGTTGGTTGGGATTACAGGCATGAGCCACTGCGCCCAGCCATTTTTGTATTTTTTTTAAAATAGAGATGGGGGTTATCAGTATGTTGCCCAGGCTGGTCTCGAACTCCTAGGCTCAAGCAATCTGGCTGCCTCAGCCTCCCAAAGTGCTGGGATTGCAGGTGTGAGCTACTATGCCTGAGAGAGAGAGAGATATATATATATCTCCTTAAACCAGACATTGGTAGGCATCAAATCATTATTATTGTATGTAATTTGCGATAAATATGAAGGGAAGGGATGCACCAGCCGTCTGGACATGTCAATATCATAACACACCAGAACCAGAAATTCCATCCTTCACAACTACTTAAGGTTATGAAAAAAGTTTTACTTGTCAACTTGAAAATGCACTAGAGGGCACACAATTTTTTTTTTTCTTTTTCTGAGACAGGATCTCGCTCTGTTGCCCAGGCTGGAGTGCTATGGCAATCTCGGCTCACTGCAACCTCCACCTCCCAGGTTCAAGTCATCCTCCCACCTCAGCCTCCTGAGTAGCTGGGACTACAGGCGCATGCCACCATGCCTGGCTAATTTTATTTTTTTGGGTAGAGATGGGCTCTTGCCATATTCCATCATATTTATTTATGTATTTAACAGATGGGATCTCACTCTGTGGTCCAGGATGGAAGGCAGTGGCTCTATCACAGTTCACTGCAACCTCAAACACCTAGACTCAAGCAATCCTCCCACCTCAGCCTCTGGAGCAGGGGGAACTACAGATGCCGTACCATGCCTGGCTGTTTTCAAATTTTTTTTTTTTTTTTTTTTTAGAGATGGGGTCTTGCTATGTTGCCAAAGCTGGTCTTGAACTCCTGGGCTCAAGCAATCATCCTGCCTCAGCCTCCCAAAGTACTGGGACGACAGGAGAGAGCCACTGTGCCCAGCCACTACACATCTTTCATCTTCAAAGGGGTGGGGCGGCAGGAAGGCGTGGGGGCGCTCTGCTGGAGCTGGAGGGAAGACCTGAGGCATGAGCCCAGGGCCCGAGCAGTCACTGTCACTGTCACTGTCAGCTGCTGCAGTTACTGTTACAGCTGACTGTGGCTTAGGCCCTGGGCTTGTGGGTTCCTGGAATCCAGGCTGTGGAGACCCTCCCACACTGAGGTCTTAGGGTCAGGCTGACCTGGGGTCCCCCTAGGGCTCTGCCACCTGCTCTCTGGTCAATGACAGCCTGCCCCGAGCCCCCCTCTGTAACACAGGAAGGACAGCATCATCCTGACAATAACACTCGCCAGCCCTGGTGGTGGCCCAGAGCTGCGCCCGTAACTGTCACTGCCTCCTTCATGCCAGGGACACCTAGCACAGTGGCCAGAGAGCGGTGAGGGCTGAGGCCTCCTCTGGCCTTCCTAGGTGGGGTTCCCAGTGTGCAACTGCAAGTGTCTCAGCATAGACCACGCATGGGGATTTGGGCCAGCAGGTGGGTCTGGGTGTGTCAATGGGAGTGGGCACGTACCCAGGCCACAGGAAATCAAATCAAAGAGGGTGTGTGTGTGTATGCGCGCAGGCATGGGCTTTCAGGGCTCTTAGAGTGGGGGCTGACGGCATTCTCTCTCGGGTCAGCGGTCAGATGTGGGCTTCAGGAAACAAGGCCCAGGTGGGAATGAATCACAACAGGGCTGTGATTCTAGAAGTGATAGCTGTGAGGGGCCGGGACAGAGTAAGCTGGAGGACTCACCAGACTTGCGGGGGTCAACAGGTTCCAGATGTCTCCTAGACCCCTCACACTCAGCGTGTCCAAACCTGAACCCAGCTCCCGGCCCCACACCTGTCCCCCAGCTAGAGACCGGGGCCTCATCCCAGCTGTTCCCCTCCTCCCACAGCCTCTCAGCTGCGTGTTGGGTCCATTCTGCATCTTGAACATCTCTCACAGTGGATTCCCTTCTGCTGTCCTGGTCCAGGATCCATCCCAGCTCTGACCAACGTTCCCCTCCCTGACCTGAATAGGAGGAATGCAGCCTGTCTATCCACTTCCGAGTGCCTATCACAACCAGGAATAGTGGATATCCAGTTACTTGTCTAAAATCAGTCTCCTCACTGTCCTGTAAGCCTCACAAGGGTGGGGCGCAGAGCTGTCACGGTCACTGCTGTGTCCCCAGCACTGCCCAGTGCCAAGCCAGGCACACGCATGATGCTCATTAGATCTAAGCTTAACACATAAGTGGGTCCCACCTCCAGCCTCCTTCCCATCTGCCGGCCCCAGCCTCACCCTCTGCAATTGTGCTCCACGCAGCAATCAGAAGGAACTGGTGAGAAGAAAAGAACAAACTGGCCAGGCACGGTAGCTCAGGCCTTTAATCCCAGCACTTTGGGAGGCCGAGACAGGTGGATCATGAGGTCAGGAGTTCAAGACTAGCCTGGCCAACATGGTGAAACCCCATCTCTACTAAAAATACAAAAAATTAGCGGGACGTGGTGGGAGGCCCCTGTAATCCCAGCTACTCGGGAGGCTGAGGCAGGAGAATCGCTGGAACCCGGGAGGCGGAGGTTGCAGTGAGCCAAGACCACGCCACTGCACTCCAGCCTGGGCAACAAGAGCAAGACTCTGTCTCAAAAAAAAAAAAAAAAATTAAAAAGAAAAAAGAAAGAAAAGAAAAAACCTACCATTCCCCGTCGCTCCCCACCCCCAATCCCCGCCGCAAATAAAAGTAACACATTGCAAGAAAACAAAGTACTCAAACTATAAAACGTAGTCAAAGTTCCCTCCTTAGAGGAACCCTCAACTACTGCCGTCGCCAGCCTGTTTTCCCCTAGCGCCATCTCCTGGACAGCCCGTAGTAGGCACACCTCACTCATTTCTGAGCTCTTCAACTGGAGGTTTGTTCAGATCTAAACCATTGTTAGAGGCCGGGCGCGGTGGCTCAAGCCTGTAATCCCAGCACTTTGGGAGGCCGAGGCGGGCGGATCACGAGGTCAGGAGATCGAGACCATCCTGGCTAACACAATGAAACCCCGTCTCCACTAAAAATACAAAAAAATTAGCCGGGCGTGGTGGCGGCGCCTGTAGTCCCAGCTACTCGGGAGGCTGAGGCAGGAGAATGGCGGGAACCCGGGAGGCGGAGCTTGCAGTGAGCCGAGATCGCGCCACTGCACTCCAGCCTGGGCGACAGAGCGAGACTCCGCCTCAAAAAAAATAAAATAAAATAAAATAAAAAAAATAAAAATAAACCATTGTTAGCTACTCATAATCCAGCGCCACTATGAAAGGTGAGCACTCTGTCCCCACACGACCTGCCCTTCCTCCACTCCCCCATTTCTACAGGGGATTTGTGTGCATTTTTATTATTCTATGTTCCGTTTTTTTTTCAGACTGAGTCTCGCTTTGTCCCCAAGGTTGAAGTGCAGGGGCATGATCTCGGCTATACGGTGCAGTGGCCATGGAAACACTCTCCAATGTGGTATGACTAAGGCAGAGAGGAGACCCTCTTGAGTGCTGCTTCATGAGACTTCAGTGCTTTTTTTTTTGATAGAGTTTTGCTCTTGTTGCCCAGGTTGGAGGGCAGTGGCTTGATCTTGGCTCACTGCAACCTCTGCCTCCCGGGTTCGAGTGATTCTCCTGCCTGAACCTCCCAAGTAGCTGGGATTACAGGCGCCGGCCACCCTGCCCAACTAACTTTTGTATTTTTAGTAGAGACAGGATTTCTCCATGTTGGCCAGGCTGGTCTTGAACTCCTGACCTCAAGTGATCTGCCCACCTCGGCCTCCCAAAGTACTGGGACTACAGGTGTGAGCCACCATGTCTGGCCTGACTCCAACTTCATGAGATATCTTAACCTATAATTTTCCTTTTCTGTAATGGCTTCGTCAAGCTTTGATATCACTATTCTATTGGACCCATAAAACGAATAAGTCAGTGGTCCTACTTTCTCTATTACTTAAAAGAACTTGGACAATGGTATCCTTCCCTCTCCTTCCCCTTCCCCTTCCCATCCCCCTCCCCCTCCCCTTCCCTTCCCCCTTCCCTTCTCTTCCCTTTCCTTTCCTCTTTCTTTCTTTTTTTTTTTTGAGATTGAGTCTCACCATGCTGTCCCAGGTGGACTGCAGTGGCGCGACCTCAGCTCACTGCAACCTCTACCTCCCAGGTTCAAGCGATTCTCTCACCTCAGCCTCCCATGTAGCTCGGACTACAGATGCACACCACCACACCTGGCTAATTTTTGTATTTTTTGGTTTCACCACGTTGACCAGGCTGGTCTTGAATTCGTGACCTCATGTGATCCACCCGCCTCGGCCTCCCAAAGTGCTGGGATTACAGGCGTGAGCCACCGCAGCTGGCCTCCTCTATTTCTCTTTTCCTGTCCTTTCCCAATTCTTCTTTTAGATCGCAGCTGAACTGTCCCTTCCTCCAGGAAGCCCTCCCTGAACCACAGGCTGGGTCAGACACATTCTCAAGGTTCTCAAAGCTCCCTGGGCTTAACACGAGACCAGCCTTAATAAATGGCAGCAAGAACTTTGGAGTCACACAGACCTGGACTCAAATCCTGGTTCTGTCACTTTCTGGATATGCAAGTTGAGCCTTGGTGTTTCCTCATCAAAACTAGGGGTCAAAATACTCAACTGGCAGGAATGGGAGAATGGCAATGACAGAGTAAGGGAGAAAATGCTCAGTTTGTAAATGTTAATCTAATATCCTCTTCCTGACTCCTATTAGGAATTTTATTCCTGGAAGTACGTCCTACCCACTGGTCTGAATCTACTCTTGGGTTACATAGAATCGTTTTCCGTCTCCTCCCTGAACTCTCCCTCCAGACTCACTCCCTTTCATCTGTCTTCCATAACAGAGAATCCCAACTCAGATGTCCCCTCCTCCAGGAAGCCTTCCCTGACCTCCAGACCCCTGGGCTTCTCCATCCGAGCTCTGACTGCTCTGGGTCCTTACTGCATGGTGACAAGTCTGTCTCTCCAACTGGACTGTAAGGCTGATGCAGGCAGGGCCTGAGCCTAACTCGGTCACTGCACTGTCCCCAGCCCCAGCTAGGCACAGAGCAGGCACTTAATGAAAAAGCTGATCTGTGGAGGTGCCCAGGAGGTGGTCATGGACAATGGGTATGGCTCCCTGTCTCTGGCTCCCCATCCCCCTTCTCTCTCTCCTGATGCTTTTGGTGTTATCTGTCCCCTCGAGAATGTGGCACTGTGCATCACCCCTCCTCCTGGAGATGTGTGCTTCTCTTGGCTCCAGGCCCCCTCCACCCGTCTGTCTCTGATATGGACCCTTTCCTCGGCCTCAGTGGCTGGCATTTCTCAGGGTACCATTTCCCAAGCCCTCTTCTTACTCGACTGTCACATCCACTTCCCGGGGCGACTCAGAACTTCAGGACCCAAACTCCTGTGCTCAGATCTCTCTCAGCCCGGGAGCTCCAGGTCACAGGCACTTCAGATACTCTAGGTCACAACACAATGGCTGACCAGGCCCAGGGAGGAGATTTCCCAGAGAAAGGAGGGATATCTTAACCCACGGAGTCAAGTAAAGTAACATACTTGGCCACAGTTAACTATTGTTCAAGATTTTTCTGAGCATGAAACTGCAGGTGGCTGGAATGCAACCCTTTCCTCAGGAAATGTGCTGCTAAGACAAAACAGCTCCCTCCATGGTGGGGGACTGGGGCTCAGGAGCTTATGGACAAATAGGACAGGCTGGACGCAGTGGCTCATGCCTGTAATCCCAGCAGTTTGGGAGGCCGAGGTGGGTGGATCACCTGAGATCAGGAGTTCGAGATCAGCCTGACCAACATGGAAAAACCCCGTCTCTACTAAAAACACAAAATTAGCCGGGCGTGGTGGCGCCTGTAATCCCAGCTACTCAGGAGGCTGAGGCAGGAGAATCACTTGAACCCAGGAGGCAGAGACTGCAGTGAGCCAAGATCATGCCACTGCACTCTAGCCTGGGCAGCAAGAGCAAAACTCCATCTCAAAAAAGAAAAGACAAAGTGCCTCCCCCACTATTGGGAACAAGTCTGCACACGATGGCTGCTTCCTCATAAAACGAAGGGAAGGCATTCCTCATAGGGGCCACTACTCTCCTGCAAGTGATGGTGAAGAGTCGTCATAAGGACACAGTAGTGACTGCTAGAGTCCACAGTGGCAAGAGGGCCATGATGAACATGCTGGCTACTGAGAGGCTAAATCCCGTGGAACTAGTAACCGGAACTGTTTACCAGTGAGGAGAGAGAGGTTATTTAATGTGGGAGAGGGAGAGGAAAAACATTAAATCTTTATCTTCCATACAAGGAAGTCAGCTGATAATAAAAGATGGGGAAGATAGGCCGGGTGCCATGGCTCACACCTGTAATCCCAGCACTTTGGGAGGCTGAGGTGGGTGGATCACCTGAGGTCAGGAGTTCACGACCAGCCTGACCAATAAGGTGAAACCCCATCTCTACTAAAAATACAAAAATTAGCTGGGTGTGGTGGCAGGTGCCTGTAATCCCAGCTACCCTGGAGGCTGAGGCAAGAGAATCACTTGAACCCAGGAGGCGGAGGTTGCAGTGAGCTGAGATCGCACCACTGCCCTCCAACCTGAGTGACAGGGCAAGACTCCGTCTCAAAAAAAAAAAAAGGAAATATGATAAATACCAAAAAAATAGCCTAAAGAGTTACAGTGGCTACCTGGGGGAAGCAGAAATTGAGGTAGAAAAGGAGGTGGCTGGGTTTTCTTCTATCATAAATCATACAACTATCAGACTGTTTAGCCTAAGTACATACAGTCCCTGACTTATGATGGTTCAACTTGCAGTTTTTCAACTTTATGAGGGTGTGAAAGCAATAAGCATTCAGTAGAAACCATATTCCAGGCCCGGCGCAGTGGCTCACGCCTGTAATCCCAACACTTTGGGAGGCTGAGGTGGACAGATCACCTGAGGTCAGGAGTTTGAGATCAGCCGGGTGAAACCCTGTCTCTACTAAAAATAAAAAAATTAGCTGGGTGTGATGGCGCACGCCTGTAATCTCAGCTACTTGGGAAGCTGAGGCAGGAGAATCGCTTGAACTTGGGAGGCAGAGGTTGCAGTGAGCTGCGATCACGCCACTGCCCAGCCTGGTCGACAGACTGAGACTCAGTCTCAAAAAAAAAAAAATAAATAAATAAATAAAAGAAATGACACCTAAATGAACATGCGTTTCTGGAGAAGATCCTGGAACAGGCAGAAAAGGACACCAGTGGAAACACTGCTGAGATAGGAATGAGGCCTGCAGGCTTTATACCAGTGTTCATTTCCTGGGTCGCCTCATTGCACTGTGGTTATGTAAAATGTTATCATCCGGAGACTCTGGGTGAAAGGTATGTGGGAACTCTCTATACTATTATTGTAACTTTTCTCTGAGTCTAAAATTAATTCAAAGTAGAAAAAAACGAAAACAGAAACAGCCCCCAGGTGGCTCGACTGTGAGGAAATGGACCTTCTCACCCATTTGCTGGGGTAAGTGTAAATCCGTGCACACCCTGGAGTCAGTCATTCTGCTTCTGGGCATTTATGCCAGGTTCACCTATCCAGGTTCGAAAGGCCTTGCTGGGCTCCTTAATCCTGCAGCACAGTGGATGATAACAATTAAAAAGCCAAGACAGACCCTCCGACACTATAATCTCATAAATTCCAGCATTTCTGTCAGCAATGGAACTAGAGTAAGGAAGTCTGGCTTTCTGTTTTTGTTTTGAGACAGGGTTTTACTCTGTCACTCAGACTGAAGTACAGTGGCAAGATCATGGCTCACTGCAGCCTGGAATCCCAGGGATCAAGCAATCCTCCTGCCTCAGCCTCCCAAGTAGCTGGGACTACAGGCAAGAACCAGCATGCCTGGCGAATTTTTTTTTTGAGACAGAGCTTCTTGTTGCCCTGGCCGGAGTGCAGTGGCGTGATCTTGGCTCACTGCAACCTCCACCCGCCGGGTTCAAGTGATTCTCCTGCCTCAGCCTCCCGAGTAGCTGAGATTACAGGCGCACGCCACTATGCCCAGCTAATTTTTGTACTTTTAGTAGAGACGGGGTTTCACCATGTTGGACAGGCTGGTCTCAAACTCCTGACGTCATGATCTACCTGCCTTGGTCTCCCAAAGTGCTGAGATTATAGGCATGAGCTACTGTGCCTGGTCTTTTATTTTATTTTATTTTTAAATAGAGACGAGGTTTCGTCATGTTGCCCAGGCTGGTCTTGAACTCCTGAGCTCAAGCGATCCGCCTGCCTTGGGCTCCCAAAGTGCTGGGATTACCAGTGTGCGCCACTGTGCCTGGCCAAAACAGATAATTAAAACTTTTTTCAAAAAAATCAAACAAGCCACCTTGGCCCCCAGGATTCCACAGGTTAAGCCTCTACCTCTGCACCTCTGCTGCTCCCTTCTCAAGACCCAATAAAACAGCAGTCTTAGGTGGAAAGACAGCAGAAGTCACAAGAACAAAGGGAAGCTGGCTGGCGGGGAGGCGAGGGGGGTGGTAATGTGACTAGGCAGAAGGGGAGGGAATCAATGATGCAAGCCTTGAGGCGGGAGCAGATGGCTGAGAGGTAACTGAGCCAGCAGGGAGGCTGCTGAGACCTAGGCACTCATGGAAGGGGGCGGGTAGGGGGAGGAAGGGGAGAGGGGGAAAGAGCGGTGGCAAGAAGCAGAAGGAATTGGAGACTAGGACCACACGTGCCAGGTGGCTGAGGGTGGGGTGAAGCCCAGAATCCCTCCTTGACTGGGGGTGAAACAGGAGGACTCCGAGAACAGCCCAGGGGGCAAGTGCCACACTGCAAACAAGCCTGTTCCTCTGGCATGGGGCTGATGGGCAATGTAGGCGTCGAGAGCCCACTCAGCCTTGGCCTTGAACTCCAGTGACCCTGCCAGGTGTTGCTGGGGACAAAACCACACCTGCCACTGAGGTCCAGATAGGGGCTCTGCTTAGCTGTGAGCCTGGCCATGGGGTGATGAGGATGGGAAAGATCTGGGTCAAAGACATCCTAATGGCTCCCAGACCCCTGCTCCTCTGTCTCCCTCCAAAGCCACTTAAAAATACACCAACCAGTTCTTTTTTAAGAGTTTGCATTGTTCCCTGCTGTCTTTGAAGTTCCACCTACATTTTACTTTCTCTATAAAGTTTTATCCTAATGTGACTTTTAATGCTCAATATCCTGTCATATGTCTCTGAAACAAAAATGTATCTATAAATTAAAACCAAAAATTTCATTCTTTGTGATTTTAGTTAAAACTTTTCTCTGCTGGGCACAGTGGCTCATGCCTGTAATCCCAGCACTTTGGGAGACCAAGGCGGGCGGATCATGAGGTCAAGAGATTGAGACCATCCTGGCTAACATGGTGAAACCCTGTCTCTACTAAAAATACAGAAACAAAAAATTAGCTGGGCATGGTGACGCACACCTGTAGTCCCAGCTACTCGGGAGGCTGAGGTAGGAGAATTGCTTGAACCTGGGAGGCGGAGGTTGCAGTGAGCCGAGAGAGTGCCACTGCACTCCAGCCTGGTGACAGAGCAAGACTCTGTCTCAAAAAAAAAAAAAAAAAAAAAAAAAAAAAAACCAAAAAAAAAAAAACAAAGAAAAAAAAACAAAACAGCCGGGCACCGTGGCTTACGTCTGTAATCCCACCACTTTGGGAGGCCAAGGCGGGCGGATCATGAGGTCAGGAGATCGAGACCATTCTGGCTAACACAGTGAAATTCCATCTCTACTAAAAACACAAAAAATTAGCTGGGCGTGGTGGCGGGTGCTTGTAATCCCAGCTACTCGGGAAGCTGAGGCAGGAGAATGGCGTGAACCCGGGAGGTGGCGCTTGCAGTGAGCCCAGATGGCACCACTGCACTCCAGCCTGGGTGACAGAGCAAGACTCTGTCTTAAGAAAAAAAAGGCCGGGCGCGGTGGCTCAAGCCTGTAATCCCAGCACTTTGGGAGGCCGAGATGGGCGGATCACGAGGTCAGGAGATCGAGACCATCCTGGCTAACACAGTGAAACCCCGTCTCTACTAAAAAATACAAAAAACTAGCCGGGCGAGGTGGCGGGCGCCTGTAGTCCCAGCTACTCGGGAGGCTGAGGCAGGAGAATGGCGTAAATCCGGGAGGCGGAGCTTGCAGTGAGCCGAGATCCGGCCACTGTACTCCAGCCTGGGCGACAGAGCGAGACTCCGCCTCAAAAAAAAAAAAAAAAAAAAAAAAAACAACTTTTCTCTTGGATTGCATTATCATGCAATTGCTATTAGTATACCACTGACTGAAACAGCATGCATTACATAATTTGTTTAGTGGCTGGGCGCCGTGGCTCATGCCTATAATCCCAGCACTTTGGGAGGCCAAGGCGGATGGATCACCTGAGGTCAGGAGTTCGAGACCAGCCTGGCCAACATGGTGAAACCCCGTCTCTATTACAAACACAGAAATTAACCAGGCATGGTGGCATGCCCCTGTAATCCCAGCTACTCGGGAGGCTGAGGCAGGAGAATCGTTTGAACCTGGGAGGCAGAGGTTGCAGTGAGCTGAGATCATGCCACTGCACTCCAGCCTGGGCAACAGAGTGAGACTAACTTTTGTATTTAGTCTAATTACGGCTAATTTTTGAAACTCTAGTAGAAACGGGGTTTCACCATATTGGTCAGGCTGGTTTTGAACTCCTGACCTTAGGTGATCCACCTGTCTCACCTCCCAAAGGCTGGGATTACAGCCATGAGCCACCGTGCTCGGCCACAAAAAGATTTTTAAATTAGCTATACATGGTGGTGCATGCCTGTGTCCCCAGCTACTCGGAAGACTGAGATAGGAGGATTACTTGAGCCCCCAGGTTCAAGGCTGCAGTGAACCATGATCCTGCCACTCTACTCCAGCCTGGGTGACAGAGTGACACGTGGTCTTAAACAAATCAATCAATCAATCAAATCTGACAAATACATACAAGAAAATAAAATTATAGAATATGTCACTGATGACCACAGATGAAATCTTTAGGAAAATATTAGCAAACAAATGCCAGCAACATATAAAAAAGATAATACAGCATAATCAAGTGGGGTTTCTGCAGGAATATAAGATTGGTTTAATATTCTTTTTTTTAATTATTTTTTTTTTGAGACGGAGTCTTGCTCTGTCGCCCAGGCTGGAGTGCAAAGGCACGATCTCAGCTCACTGCAACCTCTGCTGCCAGGGTTCAAGTGATTCCCCTCCCTCAGCCTTCCGAGTATCTGGGATTACAGGCGCAGACCACTGTGCCCCATTAATTTTTGTATTTTTAGTAGAGTCAGGGCTTTGCCATGTTGGCCAGGCTGGTCTCTAACTCCCGACCTCAGATGATATACCCGCCTTGGCCTCCCAATGTGCTGGGATTACAGGGGTGAGCCACCACTCCCTTAGGTGATCCACCTGCCTGATTTAATATTCTTTAAAAAATCAATTATTTTTAACTGATCGTAGTAATAGAATTGTGGTTGCCAGCCTCCAAGATGCCCTCCTCCCCAACAATCCCCTGTATCCTGGTGTTTACGGCCCTGTATTCTCCCTTCCCACATGTACCAGGGTTGGTCTGTATGACCAACAGAATATAGTGGAAGTAATATGTCACTTCCAAAATTTTATGAAGACACTGCCTCTTTAGTCTTGGTCACTTTCATTCTTATTCAAGTGAATCAACCTTCTTGGAAGTAGATCCTCCAGCCCTGGGCAAGACTTTGGGTCCACAGACTCCTAGCCAGGGCCACCCAACGAAGCCGTTCCTAAATTCCTGATTCTCAAGAACTGTATGACATAATACATGTTTATTTATTATCACATGGAAAAGTACTCAATAGCACCATTCACCAAAGAAAAGCAAGTAAGTTACCATTTTATACCAAACAGAATGGCTAAAATTAAACTGTGAAAATATTAAATATTGCAAGGATATGGGGCAACTGGAACCACATGGCAAAACTCTTTGGTAGTTTCCTATAAATTTGTTGTTGTTGTTGTTGTTGTTTTCGTTTTTTTGAGACAGAGTCTTGCTCTGTCGCTGGAGTGCAGTTGCGGGATCTTAGCTCACTGCAACCTCTGTCTCCCGGGTTCAGGCGATTCTTTTGCCTCAGCCGCCTGAGTAGCTGGGATTACAGGCACCCGCCACCACATCCAGCTGTTTGTATTTTCAGTAGAGACGGGTTTCACCATGTTGGCCAGGCTGGTCTTGAACTCCTGACCTTGGGTGATCCGCCCGTCTCAGCCTCCCAAAGTGCTGGATTACAAGTGTGAGCTGCCATGCCCAGCCAGTTTCTTATAAAATTAAATATACCCTTACCATACAACCCAGAAATTTTACTCCTAGATAATTACTGGGAGAATATCATTTCTACCAAGAGAAATGAAAACATCCATATAAAGGCTTGTACACAAATGTTCATAGCACCTTTATTTGCAATAACTTGGAAACAACCCAAATGTCCATCATTAGGACAGTTATCAAACAAAGCATGGCATATTCATATACTGGAATAAAATAAACGAATACACTTTTTTTAAGAGTAGCAAACAAAATAAACTGGCCAGGCGTGGTGGCTCACACTTGTATCCCAGCATTTTGGGAGGCCAAGTGGTGAGGATCACCTGGGCCCATGAGTTCAAGACCACTATCAGCAACTTGTGAGGTCCATCTCTACAAAAAATAAAATAAAGGAGCCAGGCATGGTGGCATGTGCCTGTGGTCCCAGCTACTTGGGAGGCTGAGGTAAGAGGATTGCTTGAGCCCAGGAGGTTGAGGCTGCAGTGAGCCATGTTTGTGCCCCTGCCCTACAGCCTGGGTGACAGGGGTAGACTATGTGTCAAAAAAAAAAAAAAAAAAAAAGAAGAAGAAGAAGAAATGAACTACTGATACATGCAGCAAGAAGTATCTCAAAAGTATCAAATGGACAAAAGCTAAACATAAATTTCCATTTACATCAAGTTGAACAGGCAGAACTAAACAATAAGGAGAGAAGTCAGGGAGACAGAGCAGGGGAGGAGGGACCTTTTTAGAGTGATGATGATGTTTTACATCTTGGGTACTAGTTACATGGGTATACGCATTTACCAATACTCATTGAACTGTAGCCTTTAGATTGTATAGATACTGTATCTTAACAAAGAATATACCAAAAAATCAAGTGCCGATAATTAAACATAAGAGGAGGAGTTTGGGAGCCAGTGGGATGTGACTTCTTATCCTGTGTTGCTTCAGGGAACCTGTTTCTCTCACTTTGAGAGATTTCCTCACTCATAAAACCAGGATGGTCATAAACTCCCTAATAAGGTGGTTAAGATCATTTGCTGAGATAATGGAAAGCATTTTAAATAAAAGCTGTTGTTATCAGTCAATAAATTATTATTCAGGGTAAACATAGCTTCAAGCCAGTCTGCCGTGGCTGCCCTTTCCCAGATGTGATCCAGCCAGATGATGATGATGATGACGATGATGATTATTATTATTGTGAGACACGGTCTCACTCTATCACCCAAGCTGGGGTGCAGTGGTGGGATCTCAGCCCACTACAACCTCAGCCTCCAGAGGTCAAGTGATCCTCCAGTTTCAGCCTCCCAAAATGCTGGAATTACAGGTGTTTGCCACCGCACCTGGCAATCCAGTCAGTTTATTTATGTATTTTATTATTTATTTATTTATTTATTGAGACAGAGTCTTGCTGTGTCACCTAGGCTGGAGTGCAGTGGCGCGATCTCGGCTCACTGCAACCTCCGCCTCCTGGTGTCAAGCCATCCTCCTACCTCAGCCTCCCGAGTAGCTGGAATTACAGGCGTGCCCCACCACACCTGGCTAATTTTTGTATTTTTAGTAGAGATGGGGTTTCACCATGTTGGTCAGGCTGGTCTCAAACTCCTGACCTCAGGTGACCCGCCCACCTCGGCCTTCCAAATTGCTAGGATTATAGGCGTGAGCCACTGTGCCCCACCCAATCCAGCCAGTTTTAAGCTTGCCCTAACAGTGCTCCAAGTTTTAACAGAATTGTGCAGGCCACAATAGCCGGGCAGTGCTTCCTCCCACAGACCTGGCTTGATCTTTCCATTATAGCAACTGAGACTGCAGTTAACGCACAGTGCTCCAGTTACCAGAGGGGCACGACTGGTTCTATCTGCCCAGAATCTTGGGGGATCGTATCTCCCCAACTTTTGGTTCAAGGGATTCAGGAGGAGGTAACCCCACTCCTGAGTCTGGCCAATTAAGGCACTGCTTTCCCTGGGTCACAGAGACTGTGCCGGGATGGGGATGTGACGCAGGGTGGGCCACTCGATTCAGCCTGGGAATTCGGCGGGAAATTCCGGTTGAAGCACCCCTCTGTACCCTGGGGTCACTGGGCAGGTAACTAATACCCTCAAATGTGCCCCATGAGAGCAGGGATCTTTGTTCTGTTGACTACTGAGTCATGCCTCTCAGAACAGTTCCTGGCACACAGCAGGCACTAAATAAAGATTTGTTGAGTGAATGAATTACTCAGCCTCCTAATGGACTGAACCATAGCCACACCCCAGAAAATGATCCCCACCTCTACTCTCCTCCCAGGCCTGGAGAGACCAGCTCAACTTGGTATAGAGGACACTCAGGAGTTTCTAGAAGCAATTAACAGAGAGGTTAGGGCCGCGTGCTGTGCCTCACGCCTGTAATCCCAGCACCTTGGGAGGCCAAGGCAGGCAGATTACTTCAGGTCAGGAATTCAAGACCTCCCTGGCCAACATGGTGAAACCCTGTCTCTACTAAAAATACAAAAATTAGCTGGGCGTGGTGGCGGGTGCCTGTAGTCACAGCTACTCAGAAGGCTGAGGCAGGAGAATTGCTTGAACCCAGGAGGCAGAGGTTGTAGTGAGCCGAGAGAGCGCCACTGCACTCCAGCCTGGGCGACAGAGTGAGACTCCGTCACAAAACAAACAAAAAAGATTTCAGAACAACTTTAGTGTTTCTGATTACCAGTGCTACTTTATATTATTCTCTACTGTCTTAGTAATTCCATCCTCCCCACCTCCATTAGAGTTTAGAAGCTGATACTCACCAGGGCAACCTCCCATACACCAAGGGGCGGGAGGTGACTCGGCTGTGGTAAGCTGGCAGTGAGGGGAGTTTCCTAGGGGCTTCTGGAAAAGGATTTTCCTCCTTGAGGCGCTATCCTCACTTACCTGACCACCCGCCCCTCCATACACACACGCAC
This sequence comes from Macaca mulatta, assembly GCF_049350105.2. Classification (NCBI taxonomy): domain Eukaryota; kingdom Metazoa; phylum Chordata; class Mammalia; order Primates; family Cercopithecidae; genus Macaca; species Macaca mulatta. The sequence goes on from NC_133424.1 coordinate 58,105,984, forward strand.
AGACTTCCTCCCTTAGGAAACATAAAGCCACAATGCCTGGAGCCGCAGCAGCCCTACTGAGGCCATGAGGACTGCCTGAGCACCAACACGGCAGAGACAGAGTCCTCAGGTTCCTAATGACACCACTGAGCCACCAAACCAACCATGAAGAGGCCTTCCTCAGGGCTTACTGAAAAGTCAGCAAAAAACACCCTTTTGATTTAAGGTTTGATTGACATTTACTGGCTGGGTTCTTTTTTGTTTTTTTGTTTTTTTGGTTTTTTTTTTGAGACAGAGTCTTGCTCTGTCGCCCGGGCTGGAGTGCAGTGGCCGGATCTCAGCTCACTGCAAGCTCCGCCTCCTGGGTTTACGCCTCAGCTTCCCGAGTAGCTGGGACTACAGGCGCCCGCCACCTCGCCCGGCTAGTTTTTTGTATTTTTTAGTAGAGACGGGGTTTCACCGTGTTAGCCAGGATGGTCTCGATCTCCTGGCCTTGTGATCCGCCCGTCTCGGCCTCCCAAAGTGCTGGGATTACAGGCTTGAGCCACCGCGCCCGGCCTACTGGCTGGGTTTTCAATTAATTACAGATGAGCACAAACTGATACAGAGATACACCGGGGTCAATTACAGATGGCTTCCTGTGCTTTCTCAGGCAGGCGCCATCCCCAGGCTGACACGGGCGCCCTCTCCTGTCCACTTGACATATTGCTTGCGGCCAGGACAAGTAGATTCCCTGCGATGCACTCAGGTTGCAAATCAGTCAGCCCTCTACACAGGGGCTTCTGAAAAAGACTGCTGTTCAGAAATCGGCCAGAAGATTTAGCCATGAGAACGTGAGCAAATTCCAGCAAATGCCTCTGCATAATGAAGGGTGGGACTAAAAAAGATTAAATGCAGCCAATGACACACTTCTTCCATCTGAGACTGTATGCCTTAGTTAGGTCTTTGCCAGCTGTGACAGCCACAAAGAATGTCAAAGCCAGCCGGGAGCAGTGGCTTACGCCTGTAATCACAGCTTTTGGGAGGCTGAGGCGGGCAGGTCAGTGGAGGTGAGGAGTTCGAGACCAGCCTGGCCAATATGGTGAAACCCCATTTCTATGAAAAATAAAAATAAAAAAAAAATTTAAAAAATGAGCTGGGCATAATGGCACACCCCTGTAATCCCAGCTGCTCAGGAGGGCTGAGGCAGGAGAATCGCTCGAACCTGGTGGAGGTTGCAGTGAGCCAAGACTGTGCCACTACATTCCAGCCTGGGGGACAAAGTGAGACTCCATCTCAAAAAAAAAAAAAAAGTCAAAGCCAGACTCTCACAGAGGGTTTCACCAAGAGTTTCCAAATTTACTTAATAATGTCTGTATAGGAGAATGTTTTCAGTGAGAGTAAAAATATTTGGGGGGGCATGAATACATAAGTTTATTTTTTAAATGTTTACATGTTCATTTCATCCCTCTAATTTTTGTGTATGTTTTTAAATGCATATAACATAGCCATACTGTTACATGTTAGCACTATACATGACCGCTAAATACTTTTATTTATTTACTTATTTTATTTTATTTTATTATTTTTGAGAAAGAGTCTCGCTCTGTCACTCAGGCTGGAGTGCAATGGTGAGATCTTGGCTGACCGCAACCTCCACCTCCCGGGTTCAAGCAATTCTCTTGCCTCAGCCTCCCAAGTAGCTGGGATTACAGGCATGCACCACCATGCCTGGCTAATTTTTTTATTTTTAGTAGAGACGGGGTTTCTCCAGGTTGGTTAGGTTGGTCTCGAACTCCTGACCTCAGGTGATCCGCCCACCTTGGCCTCCCAAAGTGCTGGGATTACAGGCATGAGCCACTGTGCCTGGCATTTATATTTTTTAGAGAGACAGGGTTTCACTGTGTCAACTAGGCTGGAGTACAGTGGTGTGACCAAGGTTCGTTGCAGCCACGACTTCATGCGCTCCAGTGATCCTCCCACCTCAGCCTCCCAAGTAGCTGGGGCCATAGGCACACACCATCACTCCCAGCTAATTTTTTTTTTTTTTTTTTTTTTTTTTTTTTTTTTGAGACGGAGTCTCGCTCTGTCGCCCAGGCTGGAGTGCAGTGGCGCAATCTCGGCTCACTGCAAGCTCCGCCTCCCGGGTTCACGCCATTCTCCTGCCTCAGCCTCCCGAGTAGCTGGGACTACAGGCGCCCGCCCCTGCGCCCGGCTAATTTTTTCTATTTTTAGTAGAGACGGGGTTTCACCATGGTCTCGATCTCCTGACCTTGTGATCCGCCCACCTCAGCCTCCCAAAGTGCTGGGATTACAGGCGTGAGCCACCACGCCCAGCCCCAGCTAATTTTTTTTATTGTTGGTAGAGATGGGGTTTTGCCACGTTGCCCAGGCTGGTCTTGAACTCCCGGGTTTAGGTGATCCACCCGCCTTGGCCTCCCAAAGTGCTGGGATTACAGGCGTGAGCCACTGTGCCTGGCTGACTGCTAAATAATTTTACATATGTGTACACACATGCATACATATATGCTAGGAAAGGAACCTCAGAAATGTTTCCTTGATAGGAGAATATAATAACAAACATTTGGAGGTCACCAGCAGCAGCCTGCCTACCATAAAATATAACTGATATGATGCTCTGGTGATTATAAATAGACTCCAGCAAAGTGATTTTCAAACACTGGTGCGCGTGAGAATGCACTCCAGACTGCTAAAAATAAACATGTCCACCCCTTCCCCACGTCTACCAAATCAGGATCTGCAGGTAGCACTCCTGGGCATCTACCGGAAGCACCCCAGAAAGCTCACTAGTTTTCCTCCATATTGTACACCTTTCAGCTCCCCAATCCTCTCGGCACTTGTGTTTAATCTGGTGGTTAGTCAGCCCTTCTACTAAGAGCTGAACACCAACTGTTGTAGCTGTCCTTTCTAGAGGTTCTGTTTAATTCTTTTTCCAGCTTCCTGGCAATTTTAATTTTACTTGTGTTTTAAGATCCTTCTCTTTTATCCATTTAATAGATAAGCTTAGGTATTTTATATCTACATCTGATCATTTCACATGTTTGCAGGTTGTGACCTGCCATGTTTTTCTGCTGGCTTTCGCTCATGGTGGCTGCTTTTTTCATACGGTATATAATTTTTTTTTTTTTTTACTGTGAGCTTGTATGCTGGAACTCTGTCTGAAGTTCTCCAAGGCCCAGGCAAAGAGAGCAGAGGCAGAAAGAGTTTATGTTTGTCCTTGCTAGGTGCTTAGACACAATTAGGTACCCCTAGGGGTTCATTCTCAGCGTGCAACTTCTAGGACCTTTCAAAGAGGCCCCAAGTCCACATGAGGGACAGTCAGTGGCTACAAATTCTCAGAGGAGAATGTATCAGTCTCTACCTAGGGCAAAGGCTTGTGTGCCTTAAGAAGGAGGTTTTTTTCTAGTTTACCAGGTACCTTGGCGGAGACCTGGCTATCTCCTGGCCAGTTCCCCCACAGCATAGTCCCTATCCCCCAGGCCAAGTGATATGGTGTGGCTGTGTCCCCCACCCAAATCTCATCTTATATTCACACAGAAAATTACATTCATACAAAAAATTATGTTCATACAAAAAATTAGCCGGGCATGGTGGTGCATGCCTGTAATCTCAGCTACTTGGGAGGCTGAGACAGGAGAATCACTAGAACCCAGGAGGCAGAGGTTGCGGTAAGCTGAGATCATGCCATTGCACTCCAGCCTGGGCAATAAGAGTGAAACGGTCTCAAAAAATAAATAAATAAAATAAATAAAAAGTAAATGAACATGTACAGAGTACTTGAGGGCCAGGTACAGTTCTATGTTTTATGGATATGAACATCCACATAACAACCCAATTACAAGCATAAAACTGAGGCCCAAAGAGGTTAAATAACTCTTCCTGGGGTCACATAGAAAGTGGCAGAGCAGGGATAGATAAGCGGGCAGCCTGGTTCAACGCCAGGCTGTAAAGAGTAAACAGTAAACACTGTTTACTGAATGGTGCTAAGGGAACATCAGACCTATGAGGTAAGTGCTATATGGTACAGAAAGGGTACAGAAAGGCAGAGTGACTCATGCAGGACACACACCACGTAAACAGCGGGGCAAGGATCTGAGTGCACCAAGTCTTTATCCAGAAGCAGAGGTTTTGGTACTTGGGCAGTAATGACAAGAAGGGATTCCGGCTGGGCGCGGTGACTCACGACTGCAATCCCAGCACTTTAGGAGGCCACAGCGGGCGGATCATTTGAGGTCAGGAGTTGGAGACCAGCCTGACCAACATGGTGAAACCACATCTCTACTAAAAATACAAAAATTAGCTGGGCGTGGTGGCGGGCACACGTAATCCCAGCTACATAGGAGGGCAAAAGCCTGGGCAACAAAGTTAGACTCCATCTCAAAAAAAAAAAAAAAAAAAGAAAGGATTCCATGTATACCCCATCCTGTAGTAGCAACCAGATGGGCATGTCCCAGGCCTGGGCTCACCTATCCACTATCCTGTTGCATCCTCACGAGAATCCTGGGAGATAAGTTCTATTATTATCCCATTTGATAAATATGGAAATGGAGGCTCACAGAGGTCAAGCTGCCTGCTCAAAGTCACATGGCTAATAAGAGGCAGTGCCAAGATCCGAAGCCGAGAGTGCCTACTCTGTGGCAGACTGCCATCGGGGACCCCTTCGTATCATACCCTGTGCAGTCCTTTCCCACACTCACTGTAGTCTGTGCCTGGGGCTGCTTTGACCAATAGAGTGTGGTGGAAATGACGCTGGAAGGTTCTAGGCCTTGCCCTTAAATAAACTGCAGCTTCTGCTTCTTCCTGCATGAAAATTTGGCTGTTGGGGAGTCCTGAGCAGCCGTGTGAGATATTCAGCTACCCTGCAAGAGAGACCACGTGGAGAAGAGAGGCCTAGAGACTATGCTGAGAGGGAACCAACTGCCCAGTGCCAGTTCCAGATGACTCCAGCCCAGCCACCTCCGCCTGTACCTGGATAAGAGCCCGCCAAGCAGCAACCGGCAAAAGAACTGTCCGGTTGAGCCCAGGCAAGCCACAAAGGTAACAGAAACTAAGAGTGACTGGGTTTTTTGTTTGTCTTTTTAAGACAGGGTCTTGCTCTGTTGCCCAGGCTGGAGTGCTATGGCACGATCTTGGCTCACTGCAACCTCCACCTCTCTTGGGTTCAAGCGATTCTCCTACCTCAGCCTCCTGAGAAGCTGGGACCACAGGCATCCACTAAATTTTTATATTTTTAGTAGAGAAGGGGTTTTGCCATGTTGCCCAGGCTGATCTTGAACTCCTGGCCTGAAGTGATCCACCCACCTCAACCTCCCAAAGTGCTGAGATTACAGGCATGAGCCATTGCACCTGGCTAAGAGTTACTATGTTAAGCCACCAAGCTTTGGATCAGATGGCTATGAAGAAAAAGAAAACTGAAACCAAGTCCATGGGCTAAATTCATAATAATGGCCACAGAGCTGAGCACTTCTGAAAAAATGACCTCAGCAACCTGAACGAATGATTGTGGTGTATCCGTTTCCCACGGCCACTATAACAAACTACCACAAATGCAGTGGCTTAAAACAACCAAATTTATTATTATTTGAGACAGGGTCTTGCTCTATCACCCAGGCTGGAGTGCAGTGGTGCGGTCACAGCTCACTGCAGCCTCATTCTCCTGGGCTCAAGCAATCCTGCCCCAGCCTCCTGAGTGGCTAAAACTATAGGCATGCATCACCATGCCCCACTAATTTTTTTTTATTTTTAGTAGAGACAAGGTCTCGCTGTGTTGCCCAGGCTGGTCTTGAACCCCTGGGTTCAAGTGATCCTCCTGCCTCGGCCTTCTAAAATGCTGGGATAACAGGCGTGAGCCACCACACCTGTCCTAAATTTATTATTTTACAGTTCCAGAAGTCAGAAGTCTGAAATGAGGGCCAGGTGTGGTGGCTCACGCCTGTAATCCCTGCACCTTGGGAGGCCAAGGCGGGTGGATCACCTGAGTTCAAGACCAGCCTAGCCAACATGGTGAAACCCTATCTCTACTAAAAATACAAAAAATTAGCCAGGTGTGGTGGCGGGTGCCTATAATCCCAGCTACTCAGGGGACTGAGGCAGGAGAATCGCTTGAACCCAGGAGGCAGGGGTTGCAGTAAGTTGAGATCATGCCACTGCACTGCAGCCTGGGCAACAAGAGTGAAACTCCATCTCAAAAAAAAAAAAAAAGTCCAAAATGGCTTTCACTAGGCTAATCTCAAGGTGTCTGCAGGGCTGTGTTCCTTTCTGGAGTCTCCAGTGGAGAATCCATCTCCTTGGCTTGGCTTTTCCAGCTTCCAGAGGCTGCCCACATTCCTTGGCTCATGCCTTCCTTCCTCCATCTTCAAGGCCAGCAAGGCAACATCCCTCAAATCATTCCCTCTCTTGCCTCCCTCTTTCCCTTATAAAGACCCCTATGATCACGCTGACCTCACCTGCGTAATTCAGGATCATCTCCGCATCCCCAAATCCTTAATTTGATCACATCTGCAAAGTCACCTTTGCTGTGCATGGTAACATACTCAACAGGTTCTTGGGATTAGGATGTGGACATCTTTGGGGGACCCGTCACTCTACTGCCTAGTGTGTGTGATAAACCAGGAAAGGGACCAGTGCACTCCAAAGGAATAAACAGAAATGAGCTGGAATTTTCCCACTGCCCAGAGACATCTCACAGCCTCCCTGGGTGTACCAAAAGTGAACTTTGCAGGCGTGGCCTCAACCTGCCTAGCATCACCAACCTCCTCTACTTTCAGGTTAAAATAATTTAAACAAAGGAATTCTGTGTTTAAAAAGATCTCTGCCTCCCCAGCAGGGTGCACCATCGATGATTTATGCTTCTAGCATGTACTATTCTTTCCTCAGGCAGCCACAGCTACTGCTGCAGCCTCTCCTGTGAGACAGCTGGGCCCAGCCCACTGAGTCAAAAGTATCTCAGTCAAAGGTACAGATACTGGATTTATTGGTCAGCTCGGGACGCCTGACCTGAGAGAACGCAGGGCCACCAGTGCACCCTGGGAAATTCCAATTGCCATGGCTGAGGGCCAGAGCAAGGGGCAATTAGCAGTGTGAAGACATTAATGATGTAATTAAAATGTGTAAATTTAAGAAGCCAGTACATCGCAATATCCGGTAGCATCTCCAACTCGACCTGTCCCTAACTGAGCTCCAGGTCTTTCTGTCCAACCTGCCCCTTCTCCAGTCGGCCATCTCACACCCAATCCATGGGAGATCCTGCCGGCTGTACCTTGTAAACAAATCTACTTGTTATTCATCACGAAGAGGAAAAGGAAAGTTTCTCGACATGGTTACACCTTAACCAAGCGATTCAAATCACCATCACAAATGACGGAACAAACAGACCTCAGGAGCCCCCTGAAGGGATGGCCTTAGGAGGCACCTCGAGTCTGTGGTGCTCCCGCCAAACATGTTCAACATGAATCCAATCAGGGGAAGCAATCAGGAGACTCCAGGCAGCGGGACACACTATCAATCAGAGGACTGGCTCCGATGCCAATGTCATAAAAAACAAGCGCAGGGATACTATTCTACGGCAGGGTCAGCAAACTCTTCCTGTAAAGGGGCAGAGAGTAAATATTTTAGATTCTGAAGCCGGGCGAGGTGGCTCACGCCTGTAATCCTGAAACCTCTCTTTGCAAAATTATGACTGACACAGTGAAAGAGATCTAACTTAACTGACTTCATCTTGCTTCCAACCTCTAAGCTGTCCTTGTACATTCCTGAGCAAAGGCTGAACTAACTTTGGGAGAAACTTATAGTTTATAGTTTAAACAAACATAGTGCCTGGCGCAGTGGCTCACCCCTGTAATCCCAGCACTTTGGGAGGCCGAGGCAGGTGGATCATGAGGTCAGGGGTTCGAGACCAGCCTGACCAATATGGTGAAACCCCGTCTCTACTAAAAATACAAAAATTAGCCAGGCACAGCAGCAAGCGCCTGTAGTCCCAGCTACTCGAAAGGCTGAGGCAGGAGAATCGCTTGAACCCGGGAGACAGACGTTGCAGTGAGCCGAGATGGCACCATTGCACTCCAGCCTGGGTGTCGGAGTGAGACTCTGTCTCAAAAATAAATAAATAAATAAATAATAAAATAAAATAGAACTCTGATCTTGTCCCTCTTCTGCACAGAACCCTCCAGTGAGTCCTGTTCCACTCAGAGTAAAGCCAAGGCATTTGCAGTGACCCACAGGCCCCATACAAACCGTCCCCCTTTCCCGTCATCAGTTTCCTCTGTACTGTGTGCCAGGCACGCTCATGCCTGTGTGCATGCGGGATCCTCTGGGCTGGAACGCCTCTTCCCCCAGATACCAACGCTGCTCGTTCCCTCCCTCCTTTGCATATTTTCAGTGAGTTCTCCCTGATAATCCTATCTACGCTTATAGCCTTCCTTTAAATATTCCTTGCTCTACAACCCTGATTTTTTCTCCTAGAGTAATTATTGCTATCTAATATATTTCATATTTTAACTTTTTTTTTTTTTCCGAGATGGAATCTCACTCTGTCACCCAGGCTGGAGTGCAGTGGTGCAATCTCGGCTCACTGCAAACTCTGCCTCTTGGGTTCAAGCGATTCTCCTGCCTAAGCCTCCCGAGTAGCTGGATTACAGGCGCCTGCCACCATGCCTGGCTAAGTTTTGTAGTTTTAGTAGAGATGGGGTTTCGCCATGTTGCCTAGGCTGGTCTCAAACTCCTGACCTCAAGCGATCAGCCCGCCTCAGCCTCCCAAAGTGCTGGGATTACAGGCATGAGCCACTGGGCCCAGCCAACTATTTATTTCATTTACTGTCTGGCTTCCTCCACAATAATGTAAGGTACCTGAGAGCAAGATGTTTTGCTTTTTCCTGCCTGTTGTATCTATAACATCTACATGACAGCCATGACCCTATGCCAGGCACTGACTTAACATTTTATATCCATTTACTTAATCCTCACAACAACACAATAAATATTATTTACAGCATAATGCACATATAGCATATACACAAAATGAGAATAATAATAGCATCTACCTCATCATAATTGGTGAAGACCCAATGGCAGAGGCTGAGAGGTGCTCAAGACAAGCCTTGGCACCAAATACGAGCCCAGTGAATGTGACTATTACATAACACCCACTGTACAGAAGTGGAAATTGAAGCTAAGAGGGGCTAAAGGACATACCCAAAGTCACCAGTCTGGGTAGGGATTCAAACCTATGTCAGTCTGACTCCAGAAGCCATTTTCTTTCTTTTTTTTTTTGAGATGGAGTCTCGCTCTGTCACCCAGTCTGGCGTGCAGTGGTGCGATCTCGGCTCACTGCAACCTCCGCCTCCTGTGTTCAAGTGATTCTTCTGCCTCAGCCTCCTGAGTAGCTGGGATTACAGGTGCACGCCACCATGCCTGGCTAATTTTTGTATTTTTAGTAGAGAAGGGGTTTCACCATGTTGGTCAGGCGGGTCTCTAACTCCTGACATTGTGATCCGCCCGCCTTGGCCTCCCAAAGTGCTGGGATTACAGGCGTGCCCGGACTTTTTTTTTTTTTTTGAGACAGAGTTTCACTCTTGTTGCCCAGGCTAGAGTGCAGTGGCACGATCTCTGCTCACTGCAATGCCTGCCTCCCGGGTGCAAGCGATTCTCCTGCCTCAGGGTCCCAAGTGGGATTACAGATATGCGCCACCATGCCTGGCTAATTTTGTATTTTTAGCAGAGACGGGGTTTCTCCACGTTGGTCAGGCTGGTCTCTAACTCCCGACCTCAGGTGACCAGCCCACCTAGGCCTCCCAAAGTGCTGGGATTATAGGTGGGAGGCACCGCGCCTGGCCCAGAAATCTTTTTATTTATTTATTTATTTATTTATTTATTTTATTTATTGAGACAGAGTCTCGCTCTGTTGCCCAGGCTGGAGTGCAGTGGCGTGATCTCAGCTCACTGCAACCTCTGCCTCCTGGGTTCAAGCAATTCTCCTGCATCAGCCTCCCAAGTATCTGGGACTACAGGTATGTGCCACCACGCTTGCCTAATTTTGTATTTTTAGTAGAGATGGGGTTTCACCATGTGTGGCCAGGCTGGTCTTGAACTCCTGATCTCGTGATCCACCCACCTCCGCCTTCCAAAGTGCTGGGATTACAGGCGTGAGCCACTGCGTTCGGCTCCAGAAGCCATTTTTAAAACCACAATGCTAAGAATGTCACAGTGTTTGGAAGACAGGCAGAGACAGGAAACAAACTGGGTCTAGGAATTCAGTGTCCAAAGTCCTGCCTCTGGCACAAATCTCTGCGTATGACCTGAGCAATTAACTTCTGCCCTCAAGGCCTCCATTTTCCCTTCTATAAACCAGAGGAAGTCATTCCTCTTTCTGGACATGGGGACAAAACAGTTGTGGGGGTCAAATGAGATGGCTAACAGGAAAGCACTGTGGTAACCGTGAAATCTAATACTTTCCCATTCTAAGAGCTGCAGCCCCAACAATGACCCCATCAAACACCGAAGAACCAAGAATTCTGGGCCCTGGAAAGCAAACTTTAAGCATCCAAACTTACAGAGGGGAAAAAAGGTACACTCCCTTAACTATGTAGGCCTTGTATGTGGTCCTCTCTCTGCCCCATTGCTTTCCTTGCTCCTTGTCCTGGTGTTGTCCTCACCCTTCAGGTCCCAGTTCAGATGTCTCCCCTGCCAGGAAGCCCTCCCTGAACCCCACGCCACATCAGGTGCCCAGTGAGCTCCCCCATCTCAGCTCTGCCCACTGTCGGGGGATACATCCATCCCCTGCTGGACTAGGAATTCCTTGAGGGCACAGATTGGTGCTGGCTTGGTCCCTGCTGTTTCGCCAGCATTGCCAGCACAAGACCTGACACAGGGCAGAAGCTCACAAAATACTAGCTAAAGGAAGTAATGAATGGATGGAGGGATGAATGGTGTGTAACCGCCCAAGGGGTTCACCTTGCCCGCTGCCTAGACAGAGCTGATTCATCAAGGCAGGATAACTGCAAGACAAAGTAATTCACGCCGAGTTGGCTGTGCGGGAGGGTTTTTTGTTTGTTTGAGACAGAGTCTCGCTCTGCTGCCCAGACTGGAGTGCAGTGGCACAATTTCGGCTCACTGCGACCTCTGCCTCCCAGGTTCAGCAATTCTCCTGCCTCAGCCTCCTGAGTAGATGAGACTACAGATGTGTGCCACCACACCCAGCTAATCTTTGTATTTTTAGTAGAGACGGGGTTTCACCACGTTGGTCAGGCTGGTCTCGAACTCCTGACCTCGAGATCCGCCCATCTTAGCCTCCCAAAGTGCTGGAATCACAGGTGTGAGCCACCGCACCCAGCCAGGAGTTTTACTATTACTCAAATCAGTCTCCCTGAGCATTCAGGGAGCATATATATATATATTTTTCTTTAGATGGAGTTTCACTCTTTCGCCTGGGCTGGAGTGAAGCGACGTGATCTTGGCTAACTGCAATCTCCATCCGTGGGTTCAAGTGATTCTCATGCCCCAGCCTCCCGAGTAGCTGGGATTATAGGCGCCGCCACCATGCCCGCCTAACTTTTGTATTTTTAGTAGAGATGGGGTTTCACCATGTTGGCCAGGCTGGTCGCAAACTCCTGACCTCAGGTGATCCACCTGCGTCAGCCTCCCAAAGTGCTAGGATTACAGGCCTGAGCCCATGGGCCCAGCTGGAGCAGAGTTTCTAAGGATAACTTGGTGGGTGGGGGAAGCCAGTGAGCCAGGAATGCTGATTGGTCAGATATAAAATCACAGGGAGTCCCAGCAGTCTTCCTGCGCTCAGTCAGTGGCCCCCGTGCGTGGGGGCCACAAGATCAGATGGGCCAGTTTATTGATCTAGGTAAGGCCAGAGGATCCATCAAGTGCAGGGTCTGCAGAATATCTCAAGCACTGATCTTAGGAGCAGTTTAGGGAGGGTCAGAATCTTGTAGCCTCCAACTGCATGACTCCTAAACCATAATTTCTTATCTTGTGGCTAACGTTAGTCCTACAAAGGCAATCTAGTCCCCAGACAAGAAGGAGGTCTGCTTTGGGAAAGGGCTGTTACCATGTTTGTTTAAACTAGAAACTAAATCTCTCCCAGTTAGTTCAGCCTTCGCCCAGGAATGAACAAGGATAGCTTGGAGGTTAGAAACAAGATGGAGTCAGTTAAGTTAAATCTCTTTCACTGTGTCAGTCATAATTTTGCAAAGGCGGTTTCAGTGGTTCTCCGACCCAGCCAATTATGTTAAATTCCCTTATGTCCCACGTAGCACACAGCTCACCTTTTTAAAGTAGTTTATATTTTGGGTGTTTACTATGCCCTTTATTTCTATTTATTTATTATTTTTTGAGACAGTCTTGCTGTGTCGCCCAGGCTAGAATGGCACAATCTAGGCTCACTGCAGCCTCCACCTACAGGGTTCCAGCGATTCTCCTGCCTCAGCCTCCCAAGTAGCTGGAACTACAGGCGTGCGCTACCACATCCAGCTAATTTTGGTATATTTTGTACATACGGGATTTCACTATGTTGGCCAGGCTGGTCTCGAACTCCTGGTCTCATGTGATCCGCCCGCCTCGGCCTCCCAAAGTGCCGGTATTACAGGTGTGAGCCACCGCGCCGGACCTTACTATGCCCTTTAGATCTGAGCTCGGGCGGCCCCCTCTAGGCAGCCCTGCTGGCCTCAGGTCCTTGGGTCAGGAGCTCCTTTGAGCTCCGGGGCTCCCACTTTCCCGACCACTCTGGGTTGACAGTGATGGATCAGGAGTGTATCTCCCAGTGCTGAGCAAAAAGGCCGCATAGTCTCTCTACCGAATGAAAGGACGGCGTATGAGCGCATTAATGAGTACACAGATGAACGTCCTCTCTGGTTCAAAGTCCTTTTCCAGATTCCCAGGCCATGCCTCCAGACTTCACCCCCGAACCATGCCCCTAATCCAGACTTACTGCCTACAGTAAAACTGAGGCACGTCGACGTCCTAAACGGAGGATATACAAGCACCTCCCAGATCAGGGGAAACTGAGGCACAGGGTGGAGCTTTTGTTTTTTTGTTTTTGTTTTTGTTTTTTCTTTTTTGAGACGGAGTCTCGCTCTGTCCCCAGGCTGGAGTGCAGTGGCCGGATCTCAGCTCACTGCAAGCTACGCCTCCCGGGTTTACGCCATTCTCCGGCCTCAGCCTCCCGAGTAGCTGAGACTACAGGCGCCCGCCACCTCGCCCGGCTAGTTTTTTTTGTATTTCTTAGTAGAGACGGGGTTTCATCGTGTTAGCCAGGATGGTCTCGATCTCCTGACCTCGTGATCCACCCGTCTCGGCCTCCCAAAGTGCTGGGATTACAGGCTTGAGCCACCGCGCCCGGCAGTGTGGAGCTTTTGAAACGAAGTTGCCCAAGGACGGCCGGGCAAAGGACCCCGTCCGGTTTCTCCTCAGCCCCTCCCCTAGTTCCTCTATCCTGGAAAGCTCCGTCTAAATTTCTCCCATCCCTCACACTATTGGTTTAACAGGGCATCAGTCTCCAAGTGCTCTTCCTCTATTGGCTGGCATTTCCTACTCACGCGGCGGCGCCCTGACCCGCCCCCTTACGCCACGCCCCGCCCTCACTATTGGGCCACCCGCACGCCCCTCTATCAGGAACCCTCCCTATTGGCCACTGGACTTTGCCGGTTCGGGCTGTGATTCGTCGTAAACAGAAGTCCATCCCCTGAGCAACCACCTGAGAGGGGTTGGAGAAAGGAAAAAGGTTGGAGGGAATTCGGGTCAGACTCACGTTGAGCCGGCGGGAGGCAGATATAGGTCTTGAAGAACTCGCTTCGGCGGGCGGCCTCCTTAATGCGGTTGGCAAGCGGCTTGCTGACCTGCCGGATGCCCAAGTATAGCAGCTTCGCCATAGGGAACGCGCCCACCACCATCTTGGCGGTCTCACAGGGCACGCGCAACCCTGCTGACTGGGCGGGGCGCCTCAACCTCTTCACTCCTCCCCCGCCCTCTCGTGGCCATGCGTGCGTCAGTACGTATGTACGTATGCTCGGGGGAAACTGCAGAGGCGCACCCTGACGTCACCCCGTCGACGCTGACGTACCGGCGTCCGTTCGCTGAATATGCAAATATACACGGAAGTGAGGCGGGTCGGGGGGCGGTGCCGTTAACGGATGCTGGAAGGCGCGTGGATTCCCACGCCCGCCTTGGCCGACGTCACTGTGCTCCTTCGTGATGTCATGTACCGAGTTGGCGTCCCCACCCAAAGGAGGCTCTTAATTAGTCCTAATTAGTCCTATGAGCCCCAAATACACCTTGCTCAGCAAGCTAGGGCTGTCATTGGGATTAAGAGGAAGCCACGTAGCCATACAGACCTTGGTTGTATGGCTTTGTCATGCCTCTGGGATCCATGACAGAGGATCCCAGCTCTGTCATTTCCTCGCTGTGTAATATTAGATGAGTGGCATAACCTCTCTGGACTTCAGTATTACCGTCTACCAAATGGGAATCCTAATAGCACTTGCCTCTTTGGGTTGTTGTGAGGCTTCTGCGCTAATCTTGAGTGTAAAACAGTAGACCATGGGAAGTGGTTAGAATGGTGCCAGTCATATAGTTAAGCACTCAGTAAATAGCCCTTCTTACTATACAGGTAATGATTGCATTATTATTGCTAACTCCAGGCTGAGGGTGCATTTCGCCCCCAGAAGCAGCGAATACAACCCTTTCCCAAGTAACTGACAAAGAAACTGAGGCCCAGAGTGGGGCAGGGGGTCGCAGAATATTCCTGCAGAGGTTGATATCCTAGCATCTTGGCTAATAAAACCATACCCGTTCTCAAGCAACCCAACTTCCTTCATTAGGAGGTAGGGTCCCCAGGGAGCTAGTTCAGAAATAAGTTTAAGGACATGTCCCAGACTGTCCTTTCTTACCCAGCAGGGAGTAAAATCATATAAACAATGTCAGGAAGGGGTTGAGAGAAATTCCTGGATGATGGAGTGCTGGTGGGTAATTGAGAGATTCTGGGAGGCAGAGGGACAGAAGAAAAACAGGAACAGAGGACCGGCCGCCATGGCTCAAGCCTGTAATCCCTGCATTTTGGGAGGCTGAGGAGGGTGGATCACCTGAGGTCAGGAGTTTGAGACCACCCTGGCCAACATGGTGAAATCCCATCTCTACTAAAAAAAAAAAAAAAAATTAACCCGGCATGGTGGCAGGTAATCCCAGGTACTCCGGAGGCTGAGGCAGGAGAATTGCTTGAACCTGGGAGGCAGAGGTTGCAGTGAGCGGAGATCATGCCACCGCACTCCAGTCTTGTTGGTGACAGAGTGAGACTCCATCTCAAAAAAAAGAAAAAAGAGCAGGAACAGAGGAGTGGTGTGCAGGAGGAAACATACATTCAGGACACAGAATCAGGGGGCTCTGGACTTCCTTGGTATCCACTCTGACTCTCTCAGTTTCCTTTGTCAAGCTCCTGGCACTGAGGGACCTGCGTTTCCTCATCTGTAATGATGGTGCTGGTGTGTGTGAACCCTGATATTCTGAATTGCTAAGAATGCCAGGATTCCATAAAAACAACCTTTCCTGGGCTCCCTTCCAGACTGAAGGTATGCAGGAACTTAGGACTACTTAAGGTCCATCATTCACTTGGGACCAGCCCCCTTCCCATTTTACAGACTGGTCAAGTGAGGCCAGAGGATGAAAAGGATTTGCCCACAGTTCCAGAGGAAATCAGGGTGGAGCTAAAACAGGGATTTATTTATTTTATTTTATTTTTTGAGATGGAGTCTCGCTCTGCTGCCCAGGTTGGAGTGCAGTGGCATGATCTTGGCTCACTGCAAGCTCCGCCTCCCGGGTTCACGCCATTCGCCTGCCTCAGCCTCCCGAATAGCTGGGACTACAGGTGCCCACCACCAAGCCCGGCTAATTTTTTGTATTTTTAGTAGAGATGGAGTTTCACCATGTTAGCCAGAATGGTCTCGATCTCCTGACCTCGTGATTCACCCTCCTCGGCCTCCCAGAGTGCTGGGATTACAGGCATGAGCCACTGCGCCCGGCCTTTTTTGTTTTTGTTTTTGAGATGGAGTCTGGCTCTGTTGCCCAGGCTAGAGTGCGGTGTCGGGATCTCAGCTCACTAAACAAGCTCCGCCTCCCGGGTTCAAGTGATTCTCCTGCCTCAGCCTCTGGAGTAGTTGGGATTATTGGTTCGCACCATCACGCCTGGCTAATTTTTGTGTTTTCAGTATAGATGGGATTTTAACATGTTGGCCAGGCTGGTTTTGAACTCCTGATCTTAATCGGTCCACCTGCCTCGGCCTCCCAAAGTGTTGGGATTACAGGCGTGAGCCACCACGCCTGGCCTAGTGCTTAATTAATTTTATTGAATGAATGCAAATGAGCATTTGGAGGGAAGGAGTAGTGTGCAGGTTTTCATCTGATTTTTTTTTTTTTTTTAAGACGGAGTCTCGCTCTGTCACCCAGGCTGGAGTGCAGTGGCCAGATCTCAGCTCACTGCAAGCTCCGCCTCCCGGGTTCCCGCCATTCTCCTGCCTCAGCCTCCCGAGTAGCTGGGACCACAGGCGCCGCCACCTCGCCCGGCTAATTTTTTGTGTTTTTAGTAGAGACGGGGTTTCGCCGTGTTAGCCAGGATGGTCTCGATCTCCTGACCTCGTGATCCACCCGTCTCGGCCTCCCAAAGTGCTGGGATTACAGGCTTGAGCCACCGCGCCCGGCCTTTTTTTTTTTTTTTTTTTTGAGACGGAGTCTCACTCTGTCCCCCAAGCTGGAGTGCAGTGGCGCGATCTCGGCTCACTGCAAGCTCCGCCTTCCGGGTTCACGCCATTCTCCTGCCTCAGCCTCCCGAGTAGCTGGGACTACAGGCACCCGCCACCGCACCCGGCTAATTTCTTCTATTTTTAGTAGAGACGGGGTTTCACCGTGGTCTCGATCTCCTGACCTTGTGATCCGCCCGCCTCGGCCTCCCAAAGTGCTGGGATTACAGGCGTGAGCCACCGCGCCCGGCCTCATCTGATTCTTCAAGGAGACTGTTCAAAAAGTTTCTGGGGCAGGCCATGGTGGCTCGCATCTGTAATCCTAGCACTATGGGACGCCAACGCAAGAGGATTGCTTGAAGCCGGGAGTTTGCGACTAGCCTCCAGAGGCTCCAGAGACCTCCAGAGGCTCCAGAGGCTGAGACAGGAGAATCACTTGATCCCAGGAGGTGGAGGCTGCAGTGAGCTGAGATCGTGCCAATGCACTCCAGCCTGGGTGACAGAGCGAAACTGTCTCAAAACAAAACAAAAAAAAACAAAAAAAGTTGGCCAGGCACGGTGGCTCACGCCTGTAATCCCAGCACTTTGGGAGGCCGAGGTAGGTGTATCACCTGAGGTCGGGAGTTTGAGACCAGTCTGGCCAACATGGAGAAACCCGGTCTCTACCAAAAATACAAAATTAGCAGAGTGTGGTGGTACATGTCTGTAATCCCAGCTACTGGAGAGTCTGAGGCAGGAGAATTGCTTGAACCCGGGAGGCGGAGGTTGCGGTGGGCCGAGATTGTGCCATTGCACTCCAGCCTGGGTGACAAGAGTGAAACTCAGTCTCAAAAATATGTGTATATATATTCTCGCCCCAACATCTCCATTCCAGTAGCTTTATGGCAGTGGGATAGGGTGGGAAGACTACTAGGCCTCCCAGATCCCAGGCCTCCCTCTCTTCTCTAGCCCTCCAGCACTCTAACACCAAAGCCTGGATTTCCCCCATCTCTGTGCTCCCTCCACCCCAGAAAAATCATTGAGTGCACTTTTTCCCCCTATTCCTCTCCTCCTTCTTCCTTTCTCTGAGAAGGGTTCCCGGGAACGTCTTCTGGGAACCTCTGTGGAGGGAGGGGAGGGCACGGGAGGGGGGAGGGTAGGAGGGTTGTGGGTGGATCTTCACACCTCAGGAGTCTGTTTACACACCCGTGAGGAGGAAAGGGAGAGGAGACCTTCTCTGAAGGGCGAGGCCTGTTCAGAGCTGGGTGCTTCTTCCTGCCCTCCAGCCTAGTTACGGAACAGTGGCCATTCCTGGTGACCCCTGAGACTAGGGGAGGGAGGGCAGCCTTGGCCACCCTGGGGCGTGGGAATAC
The DNA here is from genome assembly GCF_049350105.2 of Macaca mulatta. NCBI lineage: Eukaryota > Metazoa > Chordata > Mammalia > Primates > Cercopithecidae > Macaca > Macaca mulatta. The sequence continues at coordinate 58,124,042 of NC_133424.1, forward strand.
AAGCAGAGATGGGGAGGGGAGAGGGAGCCCAAGTTGGCTCCAGCGCTGACTCACCAGCCATGCGACCTTGGACTGGTCGCCTGGCCTCTCTGGTGACCGCCCTAGACCAGGGCCTGGGATCCTTCCTGGAAATTATTCCTGCTCAGAACCCCCAGTCCCCCTTTTCCCGGAATGGGAGAGGTACTCATGTTTCATCATCCCGCTGGCCCCTGTGCTGCTTCCATGAGAGGATTCCTTCACAATAAATCCAAGGCTGGGCATGGGGGCTGAAGCCTGTAATCCCAGCACTTTGAGAGGCTGAGGTGGGAGGATCACTTGAGGCCAGGATTTCAAGACCAGCCTGGCCAACATGGCAAAACCCCGTCTCTACTAAAAATACAAAAATTAGCCGGGCATGGTGGTGCGCACCTGTAATCCCAGCCACTCAGGAAGCTGAGGCACAAGAGTTGCCTGATCCCAGGAGGCGGAGGTTGCAGTGAGCCAAGATCCTGACACTGTACTCCAGCCTGGTGACAGAGCGAGATTCTGTTTCAAAATAAATAAATAAACGAACAAAAATAAAACTCCAAAAGCTGATCACTGCTCCTTGTTAAATCCACCTGGCCCAACTGACAGCACATTCCTCTCGGACTCCTGCAGTCACCTCCTCACTGGGCTCCCGGCTTCTATCCTTGTCTCCCATATTCCTTTTTCATTTTGAGACAGGGTCTTGCTCTGTCGCCCAGGCTGGAGTGTAGTGGTGCAATCACTGCTCATCGCAGCCTCCACCTCCTGGCTCAAGTGATCCTCCCATTTCAGCCTCCCAAATAGCTGGGACTATAGACACACACCACCATGCCCGGCTAATTTTTAAATTTTTTGTAGAAACTGGGTCTCCCTATGTTGCCCAGGCTGGTCCCAAACTCCTGTCCTCAAGCAATCTTCCTGCCTCAGCCTCCCAAAGTGCTGGGATTACAGGCTTGAGCCACCATGCCCAGCCAACCTCCTATATTCTACTCCCTACTCAACAGCCCATGGGATACGGTTAATAAAGTCAAATCACCTTCATCCTCTACTGAGAACCCCCTCATAGCTCCCATTTATCTCAGATTAAAAGGCAGAGTCCTCACTGGGACTTACATGGCGCCACACGACCTGCTGTCCCCTTTCCTGTCTCATTTCCACTTTCCTGTTGTCCTCCCCACCTCCGCTGCAGCCACACTGCCATACCTGCTATCTTTCAAATTCAGACAGTCTATCATTATTCTTTGAGATGGAGTTTTGCTCTTGTTGCTTAGGCTGGAGTACAGGGGCACAATCTCAGCTCACTGCAACCTCTGCCTCCTGGGTTCTAGCGATTCTCCTGCCTCAGCCTCCTGAGTAGCTGGGATTACAGGCACCCACCACCATGCTCAGTTAATTTTTTATTTTTGTATTTTAGTAGAGACAAGGTTTCACTATGTTGACCAGATGGTCTCAAACTCCTGACCTCAGGTAATCCGCCAGCCTTGGCCCTCAAAGTGCTGGGATTATAGGCGTAAGCCACCATGCCCAGCCGAAAATTCAGACACTCTCTAACCCCAGGGCCCTTGCACCTGCAGTTCTCTCTGCCTGAAATGCTCTTCCCACGACAGCCACAGGGCTGAGTGCCGCACATCCTTCAAGTCTTTGCTGGAAAGCCACCGCAACAAGCCCTCCTCTGCCCTCCTTATTTAGATCAGACTCCAAGTCATCCTCTGTCCCCTCAACTGGCCTTACACAGAAAAATGTCCCCTTCACATTTAGCAATTCCAAACATTACATATTTTTTATTTACTTGTGTATGGTGAGCCCTGTGAAGGCAAGGCCAGGCTGCCTCAGTCATTGCTGTATCCCAGCCCCACCCAGCACAGTGTGCTACATAAACCTCTGTTGAATGAATGAATAAATACGCAGCCGGGTGCAGTGACTCACGCTTGTAATCCCAGCACTTTGGGAGGCCGAGGCAGGTGGATCATGAGGTCAGGAGATCGAGACCATCCTGGCTAACATGGTGAAACCACGTCTCTACTAAAAATACAAAAAAATTAGCCGGGCGTGGTGGCGGGCACCTGTAGTCCCAGCTACTCGGGAGGCTGAGGCAGGAGAATGGTGTGAACCTGGGAGGTGGTGCTTGCAGTGAGCTGAGATCGCACCACTGCACTCCAGCCTGGGCGACAGAGCGAGACTCCGTCTCAAAAAATAAAATAAAATAAAATAAATACCCTTTTCTCTTGTCCCAAACCTTCTTCCCAAACCTTCCTGCATCACTCCTCCAGGCAGTCTGCCCTGATTGCCCTTCACTTGAGTTCTGACATTCTCCCTCTTCATCCCCAGTCCTGACTTGGAGATCGCTGTTTATCCAGAAACTTAGAATTGCTGTCTTACGTTCTCTCCCCTGTATGACCAGGGGCTTTACAAACATAATGATTCTATATGCTCTGTATTTCTCCTTCCACTTTCTCCCTGAGTCACAGACTTTTATCCACTTGTTGGAAAAAAAAAAAAAATCTAACCTACTCTATTTGTCTTTATTTTCTGGAAACCAAATGTTTGACTTAATTTATCTGGCCAGACATGGTGGCTCACATCTCTAATCCAAGCACTTTGGGAGGCCGAGGCAGGAGGATCTCTTGAGCCCAGGAGTTCAAGATCAGCCTGGGAAACATAGTGAGACTCCGTCTCTACAAAAAGTACAAAAATTAGCCAGGCATGGTGGCACACATTTGTGGTCCCAGCTACTCGGGAGGCTGATGTGGATCTCTGGAGCCCAGGAGGTGGAAGCTGCAGTGAGCCACGATTGCACTACTGCACTCCAGCCTGGGTGACACAGCGAGACCCTGTCTCTAAAAAAAAAATTTACTCTAGGCCGGGCGCGGTGGCTCAAGCCTGTAATCCCAGCACTTTGGGAGGCCGAGACGGGCGGATCACAAGGTCAGGAGATCGAGACCATCCTGGCTAACACGGCGAAACCCCGTCTCTACTAAAAACACAAAAAATTAGCCGGGCGAGGTGGCGGCGCCTGTGGTCCCTGCTACTTGGGAGGCTGAGGCAGGAGAATGGCGGGAACCCGGGAGGCGGAGCTTGCAGTGAGCTGAGATGTGGCCACTGCACTCCAGCCTGGGCGACAGAGCGAGACTCCGTCTCAAAAAAAAAAAAAAAAAAAAAAAAAAAATTTACTCATCTCCTCCTCCAGGAGGCCTTCCACAACTGCCAAACTGTGATGGCATCTGGGAGCACAAAAGTTGACCAGCGACACACCAACCTCACTCTTCCTAAGTTCTTGTATTCTTATATTAACATAGCCCTTTTTCCATACAATTTGCATACACCAGACCAGGAGAGAAGGGACTGTGGGATGAGAGGGGAAAACTGGGGGTTCTGTGCCACACGGGGTTCACTGTGCTGGTGGCAGCATCTTCAGCTGCACCTGGTCCCCCTGGGAGGGCGGAGTGGCCGCCCAGCCGCCAGTCATGGCCTTGACTGTGCTGTTCCTCTTGGAGGTGAGTGGGGTCTCCAGGGTGAGTGAGGCGTTGGCCATCTCCTGGGGCTTGTCGCTGGCCAGAAAGCGGAGCAGGTTGTGCAGAGCCTTGGCCACGTCGCTGCGGGCACCCTCGTTGACCAGGCAGTAGAGGATGGGGTCCGCCACACAGTTGAGGCTGGTGAAAGCCAGTGAGCTGTGGTATGCAGAAAAGACGCGCTCCTCGAAGCCGCAGTCCCAGGGACGGCCCAGGTAGATGGCGCTGCGGGACAGCAAGAGCACGTGATAGGGCGCAAAGCAGACCAGCACGATGGCGATGAGGCTGAGGGCCAGCCGCTTGATCTTGGCCTTCTCCTGGCGCTCGGTGGACACGCTGCCTCGCACGGCACGCAGGATGCCCCGGTACGACAGCAGCATGAGCGCCCACGGGAAGAGGAAACCCACGAAGACCCGATAGAGGTTCATCCAGGCCACCCAGCCTTCCATGGGGAACTTCTCAAAGCAGAAGGTGTGATTGTAGCGGTCTCGGAAGAGCTCGTCATGGAACAGGGGCGCCGAGTTGGCGCCCAGCTCGGTGGCCCAGACCACGGAGCTCACGGCCACGGCGGTCTTGACGCGGCGCAGGCGGGCGAAGCGGAGTGGGTGGGCCACGGCCAGGTAACGGTCCACCGAGATGCAGCATAGGAAGGCGATGCTGATGTAGATGTTGGTGTAGAAGATGAACCCGAAGAGCTTGCAGGACCCGGGGCCGTGGATCCAGTTGTCATGGTGCAGGAAGTAGTCCACCCACAGCGGCAGGGTGCAGATGTACAGCAGGTCGGCGATGCTGAGGTTCATCAGGTAGACGCCCAGCTCGTTGCGCTGTTGCACCTGGCGGTAGGCCGCCCACAGAGCCAGGCAGTTGGTGGGCAGCCCCACGCCGATGACGAAGATGTAGAGGGATGGCGGAAACAGGTGGTCCACAAGTGAGTCCACGTGGCAGCCCTCCCACGTGTGGTTGCCCATGGTGGGCACTTCGGCTTCTGGGACGCTTCCCCTGGCCCACGGGGGCTGTGGGGCCACGGGGAGCGGGAGGCCATGGGGCCCCCTGAGCCCCTTCCTTGGAGGCTCAGGGGAACATGGTGGGATGTAGTCTACAGGGAAGAAGTCCGATAGGCTGGGCTGGGCTGGGAAGGGCAGAGCTTGAGAGGGAAAAGTTGGAGGAGGGATGGAGTTAGGACAGGAAGGAAGTCTGGAGGATGATGAGATTAATAAAGAGATTTGTCAAGGAGGTTATGTATAGAGTTAATCAGGGTGTCAATGAGGGAGTATAGGGGTGACACAAAAATTGGTCTCGGGGAGTGTTTATGGAGGGGACGAAAGCATCACTGGGCAACGGTGAGAAGGAGATGTTTGCAGGGCAGTTAGGAAGTATGTGTAGCCATACTGAAGTAATAATGGCTGGGGGATGTTCTAGAAGACACAGGAAATACATGAGACAGTGTTGAGATAGGACACAGGGCAGTTAGGGAGTGTCGGAAAGTCCAGGCAATGCGGATGGGAGTGCTGGCATTTCCTAGGACCCCAGAAAGAAACAGAGATAAGGTCACTAGTAAGGAGAACGTTCTGGAAAAGGAGGTGTCTGGCACAGGGTGGACAAAGACAAAAGGCTCAGTCTGGGGACTGCAGGAAGGAGTCTTAGGAAACAGGAAGCAGGTGAGTAAGGTCTAGATCAGAGATGAGTTTGGGGACAGAAGGGAAATTTGAATGGGGGCAGGGGAGGGACTCCAGATTGGTCCTGGTGGGGGCTGAGAGACTGGGATGAAGTCAGTTCACCGCTGACTTTGCAGTGCCTGTTGGGAGAGAGGACAACAGTGAGGGAGTCACGGACACTCTGACCTTCTTCTCCCCACACTCCTCACCATAATTGCTGTGGACTGCAGAGAGTGGACACCCCAACAATGCCTACTTGAGCCCCACCCTAAGCAACCACTCTCTGAGAACACAGATTTGAGGTTTCAGGCATATTTTTCCCCTGATAGATGTTAGAATAAAGACTCAACTCAGGCCAGGCACAGTGGCTCACGCCTGTAATCTCAACACTTTGAGAGGCTGAGGTGGGAGGATCGCTTGAGCCTAGGAGTTCAAGACCAGCCTGGGCAACGCAGTGAGACCCAGTCTCTACAAAAAGGAAAAATAAAAATATTAGCCAGGTGTAGTGGTGCATACCTGTAGTCCCAGCTATTGAGGAGGCTGAGGTAGGAGGATCACTTGATCCCAGGGGATTCAGGCTATGTGAGCTATAATTGCACCACTGCACTCCAGCTTGGGCAACAGAATGAGACCCTTTCTCAAAAAAAACAAAAACAAACAAACAAAAAAGGCTGGGTGCAGTGGCTCACACCTGTAATCCCAGCACTTTGGGAGGCCGAGGCGGGTGGATCACGAGGTCAGGAGTTCAAGACCAGCCTGGCCAACATGGTGAAACCCTGTCTCCACTAAAAATACAAAAGTTAGCCAGGTGTGGTTGTGTGTGCCTGTAATCCCAGCTACTGAGGAGGCTGAGGCAGAAGAACTGCTTGAAACCAAAAGGCGGAGGTTGCAGTGAGCCGAGATCACGCCACTGCACTCCAGCCTGGGCAAAAGAGTGAAACTTTCAAAAAAGGAAAAGAAAAAAAGAAAAAGAAAAAAGAAAGAAAGAGAAAAAAGGGAAAAAAAGTCCCAACTCAGATTTTAGCACTTTCTTGCAGAAGCCCTGTAAAACTGGCACAGGTATCACATCATGCTTCAGGAAATGCCAGACTAGTCTAACTCTATCATGTCACAGACAGAGAGAAGGGGCCCAGAGAGGCTGAGTCACCTCCCTAAGGATGCACAGCATGGAAGCAATAGGACCAGGGCTGGGGCCAGCCTCCCTCTCCTTACCCAGGAATCCCATTCTTGTCAACAAGGATAGTAACAGCAAACATCAATCGAGCCCTGCTACATAGCAGATCCCATTCCAGGCATTTTTACACGTATTATTTCTTTGTATTTATTTATTTTTTGAGACAGGGTCTTGCTCTTTTGTCCAGACTAGAATGCAATAGCATGATCACAGCCCACGGCAGCCTCGACCTCCTGGGCTCCTAGTGATCCTCCTGCCTCAGCCTCCCAAGTAGCTGGGAACACAGGCATGCACCACCATAGTATAGATGGAGGTCTTCCTGTGTTGCCCAGGCAGGCCTCGAACTCCTGAGCTCAAGAGATCCTCCCCTGTAATCCCAGCACTTTGGGAGGCCGAGGCGGGTGGATCATGAGGTCAAGAGATTGAAACCATCCTGGCCAAAATGGTGAAACCCTGTCTCTACTAAAAATACAAAAATTAGCTAAACGTGGTGGCACGCACCTGTAGTCCCAGCTACTCGGTAGGCTGAGGCAGAAGAATCGCTTGAACCTGGGAGGTGGAGGTTGCAGTGAGCCGAGATCACACCATTGCACTCCAGCCTGGGTGATAGAGTCAGACTCCATCTCAAAAAAAAAAAAAAGAAAGAAAGAAAAGAAAAGAGAGATCCTCCCACCTTGGCCTCCCAAAGTGCTAGGATTACAGCAGTGAGCCACCATGCCTAGCCGATTTATGGATATTACTTCACTGAAATTTTCAAGACTCCTATGAGGAAAGTAGTTGTTCTTCCTCTTTGACAAACTGAGGCACAGAGCTGTTCCGAGACCTGTCCAAGGTCCTGATGTCTAGAGTGCGGCCATCGCCGCTCTCAGTCCTCGTCTCCAGCCTGTGCTTCAGTTTCCACCCCAGAATAACTGGACTAGTCAGATACAGTGGCTCATGCCTGTAATCCCAGCACTTTGGGAGGCCAAGGCAGGAGGATCGTCTGAGGTCAGGAGTTCGAGACCAGCCTGGCCAACGTGGTGAAACCCTGTCTCTACTAAAAATACAAAAATTAGCTGGGCATGGTGGCACGTGCCTGTAATCCCAGCTACTCGGGATGCTGAGGCGAGAGGATTGCTTGAGCCCAGGAGGTAGAGGTTGCAGTGAGCTGAGATAGCACCACTGCACTCCAGCCTGGGAGACAAGAGACTCCGTCTCAAAAAAAAAAAAAAAAAAAAAAAAGGAGGAAGGCCTGGCACGGTGGCTCACGCCTGTAATCCCAGCCCTTTGGGAGGCCAAGGCAGGTGGATCACCTGAGGTCGGGAGTTCAGAACCAGCCTGAGCAACATGGAAACATGGAGAAGCCCTGTCTCTACTAAAAATACAAAATTAGCCAGGTGTGGTGGTGCACGCCTGTAATCCCAGCTACTTGGGAGGCTGAGGTGGGAGAATTGCTTGAACCTGGGAGGCAGAGGTTGCAGTGTGCTGAGATGGCGCCATTGCACTGCAGCCTGGGCAACAAAAGCAAACTCCATCTCACCAAAAAAAAAAAAAAAAAAAAGAATAACTGGACAGAAAAGGGTCCTGGGCTGCCAGTGGGGACTGGGAACCAAAGCTGCAGAGGAGTAAGGGAAAGGGGAGAGTCAGGAGTTGCTGGGAACAGTCAAGGTCAGGGTCAAGGTCAGGGAGCATGGGGAAGCCCTGGGGTTAGCGCCAGCAGTCTCCTCCCTTGGGGACCACTCCGTTCACTGTCTCTGCCCTTCCCCCCCCAATTTTCCTGAGTGAGAACCTTGAGCCTGCCACCCATTTTGTTCTGGGAAGATCTGCACACACAGGGTAAAGGATATTCATGGACCAAGCCCGTGTCATCAATCCCAGAGAGAAGCGGAGCCAAGTCCAGAGTTACAGGCAGCCTCAGGAGCCATTCCATCCAGGAGTCTTTTGGTTTAGTTATTTTGGATGTGAAGCCTGTTTTTTTTTTTTTTTTTTTTTTTTTTTCCAACAAGATCTTAACCAGAAACCAATCTAAAACAGTGAAAAGGGTGAGCTGCTAGCTGCTCTGGTGAAACGAGGTGGGGGTGGAGTGGCCACCTCTGAAGAATCCCCAGGATGCACTTTTAAAACATTTTTTTTTTTTTTTTTTTAGATGGAGTCTCGCTCAGTTGCCCAGGCTGGGGTGCAGTGGTGCGATCTTGGCTCACTGAAAGCTCCGCCTCCCGGGTTCACGCCATTCTCCTGCCTCAGCCTCCTGAGTAGCTGGGACTACAGGCGCCCGCCACCACGCCCGGCTAATTTTTTGTATTTTTAGTAGAGACGGGATTTCACCTTGTTAGCCAGGATGGTCTCGATCTCCTGACCTCGTGATCCGCCCACCTCGGCCTCCCAAAGTGCTGGGATTACAGGCGTGAGCCACCGCGCCCGGCCTTAAAACATTTTTAAAATGGAGTTTAAGGTGAAGTCTATTGACAGATGAGGAAACCGAGCCCCAGAAAGGGGAAGGAAGGAGGTCCATGGGAGCCTCCCAGATGCCAGAGCATCTTTCCATGGGAAAGTCCTCTCAGCTCCATCTCCCCAGTGCTTCCTGAATCTGTGTGCGTCTCTCTCAAACACCTGCCACTGTCCACTCTGCGTCAGTGTCAGCATCATCGCTCGCTGGGATCACTGCAGTAGCATTACCATTGCTTTTCTGGGCTACTACTCTGACTTCCTTCAAATCACTTCCCATATGGCAGCCAGAAAGATCTTTTCTTTTTTTTTTTTTGAGACGAAGTTTCGCTCTTGTCACCCGGGCTGGAGTGCAATGGCCTGATCTTGGCTCACCGCAACCTCTGCCTCCCGGGTTCAAGGGCTTCTCCTGCCCCTTCCTCCAGACTAGCTGGGATTACAGGCATGAGCCATCATGCTGAGCTAATTTTGTATTTTTAGTACAGACAGGGTTTCTCCATGTTGTTCAGGCTGGTCTCCAACTCCCAACTCAGGTAATCCGCCCGTGTTGGCCTCCCAAAGTGCTGGGATTACAGGCGTGAGCCACCGCACCCAGCCAAGATCTTTCTAACATGAAAATCAGTTCTTTTTTTTTTTTTTTTTTTTTTTTGAGACAGGGTCTCACTCTGTCATGCAGTGTTGCAATCTTCACTCATTGCAGTCTTGACCTCATGGGCTCAAGCGGTCCTCCCACCTCAGGCTCCTAAGTAGCTGGGACTACAGGTGGGTGCCACCACACCTGGCTAATTTTTCTATTTTTTGTAGAGATGGGGTTTCCCCATGTTGCCCAAGCCAGTCTACAACTCCTGGGCTCAAATGATCTTCCTGCCTTGGCCTTCCGAAGTGCTGGGATTACAGGCATGAGCACCTGGCCTAGTTCTTGTTACTTCCCTGCTTGAAACCCTCCAGTGGCTTCTAAATGGACTTGCGGTAAAATCTAGCCTCCTCATCTGGAGTCACAAGGCTCTGTCTGACCTGCTGGGGCAGCCTAGCCAATCTCACCCACCTCTCCTTCCTGCCTCAGCAGGCTCAAGGCCACTGACCTTCTTTCCAGCCTCCAACCTTTGCACATTTACCATACTCTCCATCTGGAATGCTTTTTTTTTGGAGACAGAGTCTTCCTCTGTTGCCCAGGCTGGAGTGCAGTGGCACAATCTCTGCTCACTGCAACCTCTGCCACCTGGGTTCAAGTGATTCTCCTGCCTTGGCCTCCCGAGTAGCTGGGATTACAGGTGTGCACCACCATGCCCAGCTAATTTTTGTATTTTTAGTAGAGATGGAGTTTTACCATGTTAGCCAGGCTGGTCTCGAACTCCTGGCCTCGAGTGATCCACCCACCTTGGCCTCTCAAAGTGCTGGGATTATAGATGTGAGCCACTCCTCTTCCTTCAGATAGTCTGAGTAGCTCCGTTCCCTCCTTCACTTCCTCAGGAGTCCCTCTCCACTCAGTCCCCGAATCTCCCCTGCCCCAGGACCCTCTCCTCACATCACCTTGTGTCTTGTTTGTGTCTGACTGTCTAGAATATGTATTCCAGGAGGGCAGAGACTCTGTGTGTCTTGTTGACTGTTGTATCCCTAGCACCCAGGACAGGCCCGGCATACAGTAGGTGCTCAATAAATTACCAAGGTCATGGTCAGGGAGCACGGAGCCATTTGCCAATGGCAGAAACCATTCCAGAAGCTTTGTAGAGGCCAGAGGCATAGAGTAAAAACATATTCTCTGCCCATGAGGCTGCCCCACCCCGCCCCAGGCTCAAACAAGGGCATGGGGGGGAGGGGGAAGGGAGGGAGAGGAGTCGGTTCCCAGGGGAAGAGGTGGACAGGGGAGAGCTGGAAAGGGCAGGATCTATCCGCTTCTTAATTGACTTTGAAAGGTCAGGGCTGAGTCCTGCTCAGTAAGTCCTGCCCCCTGTGGGGTCCTCAGTGGCCGAGCTGCCTCCCTCGCCTCAGACTCCTGGGCAGAAGCTTGTGGGTCCTGTGGAGATGGAATGGGTGGGGGCGTACTCTGGGCTGGAACAGTGCAATCCAGTCCCTCCCTTCCATTAGAAACCTCCCACCCAGACCAAGTCACTCAAAATATCTCCCTCCCCTCTCCTCTGCCCTCTCTCTCCCCATCTCTCTGCCCCTAGTCTCTCCCTTCCTCCTGTGACATTTAAAGAATTACATCTCCAGGAGCCTCAGTTTCCCCTTCTGTAAAAGGGGGCACAGCCTTTATACTCATCACATCACAGACTGGAACGTCCTTGCAAGAATGCGATATCAGCTCCAAAACGTGCAGGATTTGAACAATTATTATTATTCCACCGGGACTAGGGGGTTGAGACAAGAAATGAACCAGTTCTTCATGGCAGGAGGCACCCACCGAGGGCTAGAAGTCCCCTTTGCCCCACTTTCTGTGACCCTCAGGGCTCTGCTGACCTAACTGGGGGACCCGGGCAGGAAACATTTCCGGCAGCCAGAGGAGGAAATACACTTCCCATTGCTAATTTCCTCGAGGGGGAACCAGTCTAGCTCTCACCACTCCTTCCTCCCACCCCTCCTCCCCAACCTGCTGGCATCTTGGGGATGGTGGACATGGGGGGAGGGGTGCCCAGACAGCCCTCTCTTCTTCCCCACGTGAGATCTGCTCAACGTGGAAACCCCAAAAGTCAGCATGGAACGTCAGACTCAGAGTGCCACAGTGCAGCCGACGTATATGTGACAGCTGCGGGTGCGAAGCTATTTTTGACCCCTTCCTGGTACAGATGGGGAAATCGAGGCCCGCAGTAGCAAGGCAGTTGTCTAAGTCACTTGATGTCTCAAGACTGGGCAAACCTCCTGTCGCTCTTAACTAAACAGCTTCCCTTCCCCTGAGGTTTTTCTCTTCACTCTCTGAACTTCTGTAATTTTTCTCAAGTCTTTCTCAGCATCTCTAGCCCCTCTGAGAACCTACTGGAAGGTATGACCTTCTCCCCACAAAGAAAGCAAGCGACCTTCCATCACCTGCTCCCCATAACCCCGTTCCCCTTCCAGGACCCTCTCTGGTTCTAAGTTCTGCCTCTTACTTAGGCTCTGTTGAGGGAGTGAACCCCCAAATCTCACAGTCCACAAGAAGCTCCCCTTGTCTGTCCCACAGGCCCCCACTTCTTGGGTCCCTGCTGGCCCCTTCCAGAGGGTTGGGGGGAAGATAAATATATCCAAGATTGGAGCGATAGTGGGATGGGAAAGACTAGGAAGACCCAGCCCCCCACCCCACTTTAGCAGCCTCGGCTGCTGCATCCTGCCAGCCACCCCAAAACCCAGCAAAGCTGAAAAACTTGGAGGATTTCGAGGACAAGAGGGTGAAGTGCTACAACCCCCTGCATCCCCCAGCACCCCTCAGCTCACTCACCGGCCTTGTCCCCGATGCCACCAGGCTATCTCACCTCCCCCTTTTCCTCCTCTGTGGGCTCCTGCTCCCCCGCCTTCCCCCAGCAGCCCCAGGGGACCGGCCAGCTCCGGTCTGCTCATTAGGGACGAAATGTGATCACCGGTCCTCGCTCCCCACCTGGTGCCCTGGCGGCCGGCGGAAACCAGGGGGCAATCGGGCCACCCTAACCGCCCCACTGCACCTCAGTATCCCCGTTTCAACCTAGGGGGTCTCTGTGTCCCCCACGCCCACACTGCCCATTAGGGATACCAGTCCTTAGACTGCCTCTCTGACGTTCTAGGTCCCTACGGTTCTGCAATCTTCAGGTTCTATCCTTAGTTCACTTCGCAGTTGAATGTTCTATTATAACATTCTAGAGCATTACTCTTCTTTCATTCTATTTATTACATCGTGGCTTTGTAAGTACCTACCCTAAGTTTCCAATATTCTAGGAGTGTCACATTCCAAGATTCGAAAGTTCTATTGTTAGAACATGCTATGATTTTTTTAAGCATTCTATGACTTTCATAATCTATTATTAAACCGTCAGTGATTTTTATCTTTCCCCAGCAAACAGGAATACGTATTTCCCTTTTCTCTTTTACAGAAATGGGAACGTACACTAAATACAGTGAGCCCCACTTCCTTTTCTTTCCCCCCTTCTCTCGCCTGCTTTTGAACATTCCAGCAGCCTGATTTCTAAGATTGTGCAGAATTCTAAGAAACTATGGATTCACAGAGCGAAGAGAGGGGCATGTTAGTCACCACCTCCACCTGGTTCCTAAATTCTCACCACCTGGGGGTGACATGAGATATCCAGGCCTCCTCTCTACCCTTTCCCTAGTGGGCCTAGCCTCAGCCCTCCCCGCTCACACCAGCTGAGTTATTATTTGTCTAGACACAAACCAAATTATAGGCCCTGTCCCCGAGGGAACGGTGGGCTCCAGGCGGAGGGTCAGGAGACTGAAGCTGGAGTTAATCCCGGTTCCCCTCCACCTCCCTCCTTCTCTTCCCGAAACTCCACCCCTTCCACCCAAACCAACTCTTGCCCCTCTCCCTCCCCACCACCATGGTTTTGGAAATATTTTCTCTCCTCTGCTTCTAAAACCCTCTCTTCTGGATTCCAGCCATTTCTACTCACCCTGGCATCTCTCCCTCCTCATTGAGAAGACCTCTTTCCCCAAATTAATCCGGCTTAGTGGTAGAAGAAGCAGCCAGCTCTCTGGATTTGGGCTTCGGTTGAAAACTGGGGTCCCAGCCCTCCAGCCTGGCACTGACTCACTGTGGGGACTTCTGCTCTTGGGCCTCAGTTTCTCCATCTATAAAATGGGGTGGGGGGAGTTGGCCTAGGTGGCTCTGCAAACCCTTTCCAACTCTCAGCTGCCATCACTGAAATGTGCCAAGATTTCAACACTCCTCTTTTTGGATTGAAGGACTCCAGTATCCCCAGGACCTTTCATTGGAAGGATCTGGAATTTCCAGGCCTCCCCTCTGATCCTTCTTCCATCTAGGCCCTTCCATTAAAAGATATTCACGTTCAAGGTTCTTGATCATATGATTCCCAGGGTTCCGGGGGCCCCCATGGGTCTCTTATCCTCTTCAGCTGGGATTCCCCCAGAAAAGAAAACCTCCTCATCCTCACCCCAAACCTGAAGTCGAGTTCATCTACAGAGACAGATCTGGGGGCGGGTGCCCCCTTGGTGGGTTCAGGAGGAGGGGTGCTGATGATGGGCTCTGGAGGGGGCACTGGGGGGTGTGGCCCCATCTTCTCCACTTCTGCCCCAAATTCCCCAATGCACATCCAGCCCGAGTGCGCACACCCACATCCCACAACCGATGCCTCCCAGACATTCTAGGGCTGTTCCTCAGCCTAGTTTGGGAGGAGGGGTTGTCCAGTTCCCCGGGGGGAGAGTGAGGCGGAAGCAGGAAAGAGTTAACGGTGACCCAGCCAAATCCTGGAAGAGAGGAAGTAGGCGAGGAAGTTCACCCCCCAGCCAGGAATTCCTGAAATTGGCGGGCGGGGTGGGTGCGACTTCAGGGGCAGTGGGGTGGCTCCGGGAAGAGGGCGCTGGGGTCAGGGTGTCACTTTGAGTCCTCCTGCCCCAGGTCACAAGCCTCCTGCCCTCTACTCCCAAGCAGCTTCCCAGCCCAGAGGAAAGTTCCGGGATGCGGAGGATTTGGAAGGAGAGAAGACAGAGCAGAAGGTGCCAAAACAGGGTTATAAGAGACGGAGAGACAGAGACAGGGCAATAGAGAGAGACGGAGAGACATGGAGGGAGAGAGCAAAGAGATATACAGAGACAGGGAGAGATGGAGATAGAGGCAGACACATCCCCAGAGGTCCCACAACAGATGGGGGAGAGGCAGAGGCAGGGACAGAGGAAGGTGGGACCCAGAAACAGAGAGACAGAGACAGACGGAGACAGACGGAGACCGGAGAGGCAGAGATCAAGAAACTGACAGAGACATCCAGAGACACAGAAAGAAAGACAGGTCCAGAGGCAGAGGGACCACAGACACAGAGACACAGGCGGGAGTTGGAGACAGACGCAGAGCCAGGGAGAGCAACAGAGGGGGCGGGCGCCGAGACGCCGCGGGAGACTGAGGCAGCCCCAGAAGGGGCGGGGAGGAGCGGTCCCGCCAAGAGCAGGGCAACCTAGTGAGACCTCGCAGCATCGCGGGGGCCGGGGAGGGCCCGGCACTCACCTGCGCGCGGCGACTGGACGGGGCGGGCGGCGGCACCTCTCTCGGCTGCGTCCGGGTCTCCGGTCTGAATGACGGCGCGGGGACCCAGCGGATGCCCCCGCGGGGCAGAACAGCGGCTACTCCTCCCGGCCCCCGGGCCTGAGCCGTCAGCTGAGGCCCCGCCCCGGCCAGGCCCGCCCCCATTAACCCCACCACTGCCGCTGCCCCTTAACCCCTTTCAGACTTCACCCCATTCAACACCTCCAGCCCCGGGTGAGGCTCATCTGCTGCTGGAACACCCACTAGTCCTTCCAAGTCCCCAGCTGGAAGGTCCCCTCTCTCGAACCACACACCCCCAACTTTATCAGGCCCTCAGCTATGGGAAGAGGAGGCCCCCGCTACTGACCTTCCCTGAGTTGAGCCATTTCCTCCCGTAGAGACCCCAGGCCTCAGTCATTCATCTTCTGGCCGTTAACCTTCTGCATCTTCCGCCGGTAGGAGGGGGAGAACAAAGGGTTCTGTTAGGTCCCCAACTCCAAAGTCAGGGCCACCCCTAGAAGGAGCTCTGGGGTTGCACTTCCAGCCTGCCTCTTGGTCAGACCTTAGGCTAGTGACATCTCCGTGCCCCAGTTTCCTCTTTGAAACAAGGTGGTCACTCATGGTGCCTGCTTGCTTCCTTCCTTCTTTGCTTTGCTTTGCTTTGCTTTTTTCTTTCTTTTCTTTCTTTTGAGAGGGAGTCATGCTCTGTTGCCCAGACTGGAGTGCAGTGGCACAATCTTGTCTCACTGCAATCTCCACCTCCCAGGTTCAAGCAAGTCTCCTGCCTTGGCCTCCCAAGTAGCTGGGATTACAGGTGTGCACCACCATGCCCGGCTAATTTTTGTATTTTTAATAGAGATGGGGTTTCACCATGTTGGCCAGGCTGGTCTCGAACTCCTAAGCTCAAGCTATCTGCCCACCTCAGCCTCCAAAAAGTGTTGGGATTACAGGTGTGAGCCACCGTGCCCGACGTCTTTTTTTCTTTTGCCCAGTCTGGAATGCAATGGCACTATCATGGTTCCCTGAAGCCTCAACCTTCCAGGCTCAAGTGATCCTCCTACCTCAGCCTCCTGAGTTGCTGGGACCACAGGCATGCGCCACCACAGCTGGCCAATTTTTAAACAATTTTTTTCTACAGACAGGGGTCTCACTATGTCTAGGCTGGTCTCAAACTCCTGGGCTCAAGCCATCCTCCTGCTTTGGCCTCCCAAAGTGCTGGGATTATAAGACTGAGCCACCGAGGCCGGTCATCATGGTCCTTTTCTCTTGGGGGTTTCATTTCATTGTGTCAGTGCTATCAAGGCTGTAAAATACGCCAACCAAACCTCAACACTCCCCATCTTTCTCTGCCTTACTTTCCCCCTACCCTTTGGGGAAGGTGACATTCTCCGTTTCCCTTGTTTTTTTCTAGTTGTCTGCCTTCCTACCAGGAGGAGTGTCATTTTTGTGTCTGGCTTGTTTACTGTTGCATGTCTGTTGCCTACAAGACAGCTGGGCAGGTGATAGGTGTGAAATACATTGTTTTCGGGCTGGGCGCGGTGGCTCACGCCTGTAATCCCAGCAATTTGGGAGGCCAAGGCAGGCAAATCACGAGGTCAGGAGATCGAGACCATCCTGGCTAACACAGTGAAACCCCGTCTCTACTAAAAATACAAAAAAATTAGCTGGGCGTGGTGGCGGGCACCTGTAGTCCCAGCTACTCCGGAGGCCGAGGCAGGAGAATGGCATAAACCCGGGAGGTGGAGCTTGCAGTGAGCTGAAATCGCGCCACTGCACTCCAGCCTGGGCAACAGAGCAAGACTCCATCTCAAAGAAAAAAAAGAAAAAAATACACTGTTTTCAGGGAGTGAACAAATGAATGATAAGTGCTCCTAAAACATTAGCTTATTTTTATTTTTGACTTTAGATCTTTCATAAACTAATCGTGAGAATTCATTATTGGTTAAGGGACCTCAGATAGACGTGGCATACAACACTAAAAAATGATAGCTGTCAGGTTTGATTTTTTTTTTTTTTTTTTTTTTTTTTTTGAGACAGAGTCTTGCTGTGCCCAGGCTGGAGTGCAAGGACATGATCTCAGCTCACTGCAACCTCCTCCTCCCGGGTACAGGTGATTCTCCTGTCTCAGCCTCTTGTAGCTGGGAATATCAGCATGAACCACCACACCCAGCAATTTTTTTTTTTTTTTTTTTTTTTAGTAGAGACAGCGTTTCACCATGTTGACCAGGCTGGTCTCAAACTCCTGACCTCAGGTGATCTGCCCACCTCCCAAAGTGCTGGAATTACAGGCATGAGCCATGGTGCCCAGCTTGTTTTTTGTCTTTTTGAGACAGAGTCTTGCTCTGTCCCCCAGGCTGGAGTGCCATTGTACCATCACAGCTCACTGCAACCTCCACCTCCCAGGTTCAAGTGATTATCCTGCCTCAGCCTCCCGAGTAGCTGGGACTACAGGTGCGTACCATCACACCTGGCTAATTTTTGTGTTTTTAGTAGAGACAGGTTTTCACCATGTTGGCCAGTTTGGTCTCGAACTCCTGACCTCAAGTGATCAGCATGCCTTGGCCTCCCAAAGTGCTGGGATTACAGGCATGAGCCATCGTGCCTGGCTCTTTTTTTTTTTTGAGACGGAGTCTCGCTCTGTCGCCCAGGCTGGAGTGCAGTGGCCGGATCTCAGCTCACTGCAAGCTCCGCCTCCCGGGTTCACGCCATTCTCCTGCCTCAGCCTCCCGAGTAGCTGGGACTACAGGCGCCCGCCACCTCGCCCGGCTAGTTTTTTTTTTGTATTTTTTAGTAGAGACGGGGTTTCACCGTGTTAGCCAGGATAGTCTCGATCTCCTGACCTCGTGATCCACCCGTCTCGGCCTCCCAAAGTGCTGGGATTACAGGCTTGAGCCACCGCGCCCGGCCTTTTTGTTTATTTTTAAATTAAAATTAAAATGTAGGCCAGGTATGGTGGTTCATGCCTGTAATCCCATCACTTTAGGAGGCCAAGGCAGGGGGATCATTTGAAGCCAGGAGTTTGAGATCAACCTGGGCAACATAGCAAGACTCTGTCTCTACAGAAAAAAAAATTTATTTTAACTAGCCAGCTGGGTGGTGGTGCGTGCCTGTGGTCCCAGCTACTGCAAAGGCCAAGGTGGGAGGATCACCTGAGCCCAGGAGGCAGAGATTGCAGTAAGCCAAGATCACACCACTGCACTACAGCCTGGGAAACAGAGAGGGAAAAAGGGGCAGTCAAGCTCTGTGGCTCATGCTTGTAATCCCAGCACTTTGGGAGGCCGAGGTGGGAGGATCACTTGATCCCAGGAGTTTGAGACCAGCCTGGACAACAAAGTGAGACCCCCATCTCTACCAAAAAAAAAAAAAAAAAAAAATTAAAAATTAACCGTGATTAAAAAATAAATGTAATTAAAAATTACATTTAATTAACAATTAGTCTCAAAAAATTTAATTAAAATGTTCAGATCTTAAGGGAACAGTATAAGGAATCCTGAAAATTGAATATACCATGTAATTAAACACCCAAATCAAGACTCAGGATATTGGCCAGGTGCGGTGGCTCACATCTGTAATCCCAGCACTTTGGGAGGCTGAGGTGGGCAGATCACTTGAGTTGAGGAGTTCAAACCAGACTGGCCAACATGGCAAAACCCCATCTCTAGTAGAAATACAAAAATTAGTTGGGTGTGGTGGTGGATGCCCGTAATCCCAGGTACTTGGGAGGCTGAGGCAGGAGAATTGCTTGAACCCAGGAGGTGGAGGTTGCAGTGAGCCAAGATCGTGCCATTGCACTTCAGCCTGGGCAACAGAGTGAGAATGACTCAAATAATAATAATAATAAAAAGATAAATTCTGAATGCTCATTGGTGGGCTTAGGGTCCCCTTCTCTCTCTGGCTTACCCTAAATTTATGCTGAGACTTGATCAGGGTCCTGGAGGGAAGCAAGTGGCCAGTCCCGAGTTTAACTGGGAGCGTTTATGGGCAGTTTATGGAGAGATGGGCAGAGTGGAGAAAGCCACAAAGGATGGGGCGGCACCAGGGGACCAGCCGAAGTGGGCACGAAGCCATCGCCAGCCTAGGGCAGAAGGGACAGGGAGGGAGTCTATTACCGTCTCCAGGGACTGCTCGAGTTCCCAGAGGAGCTGCGGCTCAGAGGAGGGGAACCACAGCCACTGTGAGTGCAGGATGCAGGGAGGGGCCCAGGAAGCAAATATCCTGACCTCTCTCCACCGACCCTGCGGATAGAGTTTGCACACGGCAGTCTCCCAGGGCCCCGAGCTAGGGAAGGAAGGCTGAGAGTGACCCTGGGGTGGAGGAGGGTCACGTGGAGAATCACCAGCACTTTTCCAGCAGAACTTTCTTGGTGCATTTTTCCATGTAGGTCCAAGTCTGGCCACCAGGGGTCGAAAGAGCACCCGGATTCCCAATGAACGGGCCGCTTTCGCAGCGCTGGGCCACTTTCCCAGAACCTGGGCAATGAAAGGTAGGTAGTGAAGGGATGAAAGGTAGGGAGTGAAGGGAGGAGGAGAAGAGGCTTTGACCCAAGAGCAGCAGAAAACTGTCTTCTAGACCTAAGGGTGATAGGATAAGGCTAGTGCAAACTCCATCCACGGGGTCGGTGGAGATAGGTCAGGGTACATTCACTTCCTGGGCCCCTTACTGCTTCCCTTAGTCCCACAGTGGCCGTGGCCCCTTCCTCTGAACCACAGCTCCTCTGGGAACTCTGTCTGTCCCTGGAGATGGGTAACAAATTCCCTCCCTGTCCCTTCTGCCCTAAGGGTTGTGATGGCTTGGGTCTCACTGGGGCTGGTATCCTATCTCCAGCATAGGTCTGGTCACTGCTGGCTGAATGGGAGTTCCGCAGTGGACAAGTTCAGAAAGGGAGGGTTCAAATGGCTGGTGCATAAGACAATGTGACTGTAGAGGGTGCTGGCTTTTATAAAAGTGAAGGATCAGCCCGGGTATGGTGGCTCATACCTGTATTCCCAGCACTCTGGGAGGCTAAGGCGGGCAGATCACCTGAGGTCAGTTCGAGACCGACCTGGCCAACATGGTGAAAACTCTTTATTAAAAAATACAGGCCGGGCACGGTGGCTCGCGCTTGTAATCCCAGCATTTTGGGAGGCCGAGGTGGGCAGATCACGAGGTCAGGAGATCGAGACCATCTTGACTAACACAGTGAAACCTCGTCTAAAAATACAAAAAAAAAAAAAATTAGCTGGGCATGGTGGCAGTCGCCTGTAGTCTCAGCTACTTGGGAGGTTGAGGCAGGAGAATGGCGTGAACCCAGGAAGCGGACCTTGCAGAGAGCCGAGATCACGCCACTGCACTCCAGCCTGGGTGACAGAGTGAGACTCCGTCTAAAAGAAAAAAAAAAAAAAGGGGCCGGGCGCCGTGGCTCAAGCCTGTAATCCCAGCACTTTGGGAGGCCGAGACGGGCGGATCACGAGGTCAGGAGATCGAGACCATCCTGGTTAACACGGTGAAACCCCGTCTCTACTAAAAAATACAAAAAACTAGCTGGCCGAGGTGGCGGACGCCTGTAGTCCCAGCTACTCGGAAGGCGGAGGCAGGAGAATGGCATGAACCCGGGAGGCGGAGCTTGCAGTGAGCTGAGATCTGGCCACTGCACTCCAGCCTGGGTGACAGCGCGAGACTCCGTCTCAAAAAAAAAAAAAAAAAAAAAAGAAAAAAATACAAAAATTTGCCAGGTGTTGTGGCAAGCACCTGTGTTCCCAGCTACTCAGGAGGCTGAGGCAGGAGAATCGCTTGAACCTGAGAGGCAGAGGTTGCAGTGAACCGAGATCATGGCACTGCACCCCAGCCTGGGAGACAGAGCAAGACACCATCTTAAAAAAAAAAAAAAAAAGTTTTATTTTATGTTATTTTAATTTTCTTGAGACAGAGTCTCACTCTGTTACCCAGACTGGAGTGCAGTGGCGCGATCTCGGCTCACGGCAACCTCTGCCTCCCAGGTTCAAGCAATTCTCCTGCCTCAGCCTCCGAGTAGCTGGGACTACAGGTGCCCGCCACCACACCTGGATAATTGTTTTGTATTTTTTAAGAGATAGGGTTTCACCATGTTGGCCAGGCTGGTCTGGAACTCCTTAATTCAGGTAATCCACCTGCCTCAGCTTTCCAGAGTGCTGAGATTGCAGGTGTGGACCACCGCACCGGGCCAGAAAGTTTTATTTTAATCCAAGTTAGAGCAAGATGGTTTCTATTGCTTGCTTCCAATGAAGACCTAAATAACAACGGTCCCTCATTACAAGCACTGTAACACACTGATATGGTTTGGTGGGGTCCCCACCCAAATCTCATCTTGAATTCCCAGGTGTTGTGGGAGGGAACTGGTGGGAGGTAATTAAATCTTGGGGCAGGTCTTTCACATGCTGTTCTTGTTGATAGTGAATGAGTCTCACAAGATCTGATGGTTTTAAAAAGTGGCATTTTGGCCGGGCACAGTGGCTTATGCCTGTAATCCCAGCACTCTGGGAGGCCGAGGTGGGCGGATCGTGAAATCAGGAGACCGAGACCATCCTGGCTAACATGGTGAAACCCCGTCTCTACTAAAAATACAAAAAATTAGCTGGGCATGGTGGTGGGCACCTATAGTCCCAGCTACTCAGGAGGCTGAGGCAGGAGAATGGCATAAGTAAACCCGGGAGGGGGAGCTTGCAGTGAACCGAGATGGCACTACTGCACTCCAGCCTGGGTGACAGAGCGAAACTCCGTCTCAAAAAAAAAAAAAAAAAAAAAAAAGAGTGGCATTTCTCTGCACAAAGTCTCTTCTCTTCTCTGCCGTCATGTGAGATGTGCGTTTCATTGTCCAGTCTCAGGTATGTCTTTATCAGCAGCATGAAAACGGGCTAATACACTAATACACACACACATCCATACACATACACAACTGTGTAGGTACACACCATACAAATACACAGACCCGGACACACCATAGCGCACGTGTCTTTATTTCTGGATGATATAAAAGAAAAAACTTAAAAAACACCCCAAACCAAACACCAGTGGATCCCCAAAGCAATGTGATTCCCTCATCCCACCCGGATAAATAGAGACTTCTGTCAGTCTACCCTCCCGCCCCCATAAACCCCTCTGCTATAGACATACTCTGGGTATATATTACTCTACTCGGCAATAGACATCTCCCGAAAATAGAATTCCTGCCCTGACACCTGACTCTTCCCTGGCCTCATCAGACCACCCGCCACTGTAGCACACTGGTGTCCTTGCCCCCCGTGGTCAGGGCCATGCTGTCATCCCACAAGAAGGCCACATTTGTCACGTGGCTGCTGTGTCCACCGTACTTGTGGCTGAGGGCCTGTTATAAGGAAAGAAGTAAGTAAAGAAAGGTCAGTGGGGACAATGCCACTCCATCATGGTCCTCTTGTCTTGACCCAGTTCTTCTCTGCTCTTCCTCTTTTTTTTTTTTTTTTTAAATCACTTAGGTTAGAGTGAAGTCACTGAGGCATGAGCACAGCTTCAATGTAGCCTCAACCTCCTGGGCTCAAGGGATCCTCCCACCTCAGTCTCCCGAGTAGCTGGGATCACAGATAAGCGCCACCACACCTGGCTAATTTTTTTTACTTTCATAGCGATGGGGTGTCCCAATGTTGCCAGGGCTAATAAACCCTTGAAGAACCAACGGAGGCCAGGTGCAGTGGCTCACGCCTGTAATCTCAGCACTTTGGGAGGCCGAGGCAGGCGGATCACAAGGTCAGGATATCAAGACCATCCTGGCCAACATGATGAAACCCCGTCTCTACTAAAAATATAAAAATTAGCTGGGCGTGGTGGAGCATGCCTGTAATCTGAGCTACTTCGGAGGCTGAGGCAGGAGAATCGCTTGAACCAGGGAGTCGGAGGTTGCAGCGAGCCGAGATTGTGACACTGCACTCTAGCCTGGCGACAGAGTGAGACTCCATCTCAAAAAAAAAAAAAAAAAAAAAAAAACCAGAACAGCTGCGTGTGGTGGCTCACACCTGTAATTCCAGCACTTTGGGAGGCCGAGGTGGAGGTGGATTACTTGAGGTCAGGAGTTCGAGACCAGCCTGGCCAATATGGTGAAACCCCGTCTCTACTAAAAATACAAAAAATTAGCTGGGTGTGGTGGCACACGCCTGTAGCCCCGGCTACTTGGGAGGCTGAGGCATGAGAATCACTTGAACCCAGGCGGCAGAGGTCGCAGTGAGCCGAGAGCATGCCACTGCACTTCAGCCTGGGCGACAGAGGGAGACTGTCAAAAAAACAAAAACAAACCAACAAAAAACCCAGCAGGGCAACTGAATTGGTTTATTCAACAAGTTAATGGCATAAATAGAGGAAACAGCATGCACATGGGGAAGGCTGTTCTACATGCTGAGATTTGAGACATAAGCAAACGCAGTTTGGACCCTGATTCAAACAAACCAACCGTAGAAGGCCAGTCTGGGGCACATCAAGGAAATGTGAATATGTACTGGCTATGAGATCATATTTAGGAATTGATGTTTTGTTTTTGCCTCCTTAGGGATGAGGCATACAAGAAATTAATGTTGCCGGGCATGATGGCTCACGCCTGTAATCCCAGCACTTTGGGAGGCCGAGACAGGTGGATCGCCTGAGGTTGGGAGTTCAAGACCAGCCTGACCAACATGGAGAAACCCTGTCTCTATTTTAAAAATACAAAATTAGCCAGGCATGGTGGCGCAAGCCTGTAATCCCAGCTACTTGGCAGGCTGAGGCAGGAGAATTGCTTGAACCCAGGAGGCGGAGGTTGCAGCAAGCTGAGATCGCGCCATCGCACTCCAGCCTGGGCAACAAGAGCGAAATTCTGTCTCAAAAAAAAAGAAGAAGAAATTAATGTTAATGAGTAGGAGTGGTCAGAGGCTTGTGGATATGTAAGAATTCTTCTTTTTATTATTATTATTATTTTGAGACAGAATCTCACTCTTTTGCCCAGGTTGGAGTGTAGTGGTGCAATCTCAGCTCACTGCAACCTCCGCCTCCCAAGTTCAAGTGATTTCTCATGCCTCAGCCTCCTGTGTAGCTGGGATCACAGGCGCCCACTACCACCCACGACTCCTTTTTTTGCATTTTTAGTGGAGACCGGGTTTCACCATGTTGACCAGGCTAGTCTTGAACTCTTGACCTCAGGTGATCCGCCTGCCTCGGCCTCCCAAAATGCTGGGATTACAGGCGTGAGCCACCGTGCCCGGCCAGAATTATCCTTGTTTTTTTAAACATGAATGCTTAATTTAGAGGGCTAAAAGATAGCCTATGTGTTTTTGTGTGTGTGGTGTTTTTTTTTTTTTTTTTTTTTTTTTTTTAAGACAGAGCCGCCGGGCGCAGTGGCGCAAGCCTGTAATCCCAGCACTTTGGGAGGCCGAGACGGGCGGATCACGAGGTCAGGAGATCGAGACCATCCTGGCTAACACGGTGAAACCCCGTCTCTACTAAAAATACAAAAAACTAGCCGGGCGAGGTGGCGGGCGCCTGTAGTCCCAGCTACTTGGGAGGCTGAGGCAGGAGAATGGCGTAAACCCGGGAGGCGGAGCTTGCAGTGAGCTGAGATCCGGCCACTGCACTCCAGCCTGGGCGACAGAGTGAGACTCTGTCTCAAAAAAAAAAAAAAAAAAAAAAGACAGAGCCTTGCTGTCGCTCAGGCTGGAGTAAAGTGGCATGATCTTGGCTCACTACAGCCTCTGCCTCCTGGGTCCAGGCAATTCTCCTGCCTCACCCTCCCCAGTAGCTGGGATTACAGGCGTGCACCACCAGGCTTGACTAATTTTTGTGGGTTTTCTTTGAGACAAAGTCTCACTCTGTCACTCAGTGCGGTGTCGCTCAGTGGAGTGCAGTGGCATGATCCTGGCTCACTGCAACCTCCGCTTCCCGGGTTCAAACGATTCTCCTGCCTCAGCCTCCTGAGTAGCTGGGATTACAGGCACCTGCCACCACGCCCAGGTAATTTTTGTATTTTTAGTAGAGACGGGGTTTCGCCATGTTGGTCAGGCTGGTCTCAAACTCCTGACCTTAGGTGGTCCATCACATTGGCATCCCAAAATGCTGGGATTACAGGCATGAGCCACCACACCTGGCTACATATGCAGTTTCTTAAAACTACAGACCAGGACAGGTGCTGTGGCTCATGCCTGTAATCCCAGCACTTTGGGAAACTAAGGTGGGAAGGATTGCTCAAGTCTAGGAGATCAAGACCAGCCTGGGCAACAGGGACCCTATCTCTATCAAAAATACAAAAGTTGGCCAGGTGTGGTGATGCACGCCTGTAGTCCTAACTACTCAGAAGGCTGAGGTGGGAGGACCGCTTGAGTCCAGGAGGTCAAGGTGCAGTGAGCCGAGATTGTGCCATGCCACTGCACTCCAGCCTGGGCAACAGAGTGAGACCCTGTCTGAAAAATAAAAAACGAAGAGAAAGGAGAAAGAAGAAACAAATGAAATAAATATACCAAATCTGGTAATAGTTGAACATGGGTAACAGGTACAGGAGGGGTCACTGTACTAGTCTTTCTGCTTTTATGCATGAAAATTTCCTAGGAAAATGCTGAAACAACCCCTCTTCTGTTAGAACCAGAGAATGGTAAAATTAACGTCCAGCTTTTTTGTTTGTTTGTTTTCGTCTTTGTTTTGAGATAAAGTCTTGTTCTATCGCCCAGGCTAGAGTACAGTGGTGCAATCATGGCTCACTGCAGCCTCAACCTCCTGGGCTAGCAATCCTCCCACCTCAGACTTTCTTGTAGCTGGGACTACAGGCGTGCACCACCATGCCCAGCTAATTTTGTGTGTTTTGTAGAGATGGGGTCTCACTTTGTTGCCCAGCCTGGTCTTGAACTCCTGGCCTCAAGCGATCCTCCTGCCTCAGTCTTGCAAAGTGTTGTGATTACAGGTGTGAGCCACTGCACCTGACCTTGGCCTCCCTTAAAAACTTGTAAGATCTGGTTGTATATCCTGTGCCCAGGTACATAGTAGGTGCTCAATAAATATTTACTGAGTTAACAAGGATAAAAGAACCAAAGAGCTCAGAATTACAGTTGCTCAGAATTTTAGAGAACCATGTCTTCGGCTGGGCACCGTGGCTCACGCCTGTAATCCCAGCACTTTGGGAGGCCAAGGTGGGTGGATCACGAAGTCAGGAGATCGAGACCATGGTGAAACCCTGTCTCTACTAAAAATACAAAAAATTAGCCGGGCGAGGTGGCGGGCGCCTGTAGTCCCAGCTACTCGGGAGGCTGAGGCAGGAGAATGGCGTGAACCCGGGAGGCGGA
The DNA here is from genome assembly GCF_049350105.2 of Macaca mulatta. NCBI lineage: Eukaryota > Metazoa > Chordata > Mammalia > Primates > Cercopithecidae > Macaca > Macaca mulatta. Next base: position 58,150,240 of record NC_133424.1, read on the forward strand.
GCTTGCAGGGACCCGAGATCACACCACTGCACTCCAGCCTGGGCAACAGCGCGAGACTCCGTCTCAAAAAAAAAAAGAGAACCATGTCTTCAGCATGGCACACTCTGAAATTCATCCACCTTTGGATTAAGAAAGGCCCTTGGGATCAAGACCACTGTCCTCCTTGTACAGATGGGGAAACTGAGGCTCAGAGAAGGGGTGGGGTTGGACCAGAGCTGCCTGAATCTTGTCCCCACCCCTGCTTGCTACCCCTATCCACCCCCATCTCCCCAAGGGACTCACTCGAGGCTGACAGCACGGGTAACTAAACAGGTGAACTTTGCCAAAGTCATCAGCTGAAGCCAGCAACTTCCCATCATGGGAGCGGGCCACAGCATTGATATCAGTGCCATCCGCCCCCTCGGACCAGATCCCTGTGGGCAAGATGGAGGTAAGTTGTAAGATGTCAGCTGGAGCCAGGGACTGCCAAGAGAAGCAGACTGCCACACCAGCCACCCTAATTTGTTCCGACCTAGCCTGTATCTATCCAAGGATACGACCCAGAATGACCTTCTTAAAATGTGAATCCGAGCCTGCCCCTGCTCTGCTCAAAACCCTTCCATGGCTCCCTGGTGATCTTAGAAGAAGGTCTATGGTTCTAAGCCTCAGCGGGCCCCATGCACTGCTCCAGCCTCATCCCTCATCAGTGCTCCCGTTAAACTCTGTAATGATTTGGCCACCCTGCCTCCCTGCATTTCTCCGAATGCCAAGCTCTGTGACACGCCTGGGCTTTTGTATGTGCTATTCCCTTTGCCTAGAGACTGCTTTCCTTCTCCACTGCCCTGGAAAGTAACTCCTCATCCTCCAGGTCCTAGCTCAGATGTCTCTTCCTCCAGGAAGCCCTCCCTGATTCCCTCCAAGACTAGGCCAGATGCCCCACCCTAGGTTTCCCTGTCCCAGCCCTGCTCACTCTGCGTCAGCACTGTCTGGGGACAAGTCTGCCTCCCCAACTGGACTGAGAGCCCCAGGAGAGCAGGGCCCTCAGTCATGGTCACTGCCAAGCCCATAGCGGGCACAGAACTGCTCAGGGAATATGTGTTCGCTGATTTCGTGCCTGAATGAATGGCTGGCTAGGGCACCGGCAGTGTGGTCTCTCCTGGCCAGTCACCACGCCCATTTGGTTTCATTTTATTACAGCTCTAATCAGTCATCTCACCCTACCCTTTCCTCTTACACAAACACAGCCCACATGCAGTAAAGGAGTGAGCTTCCTACACTGGAGGTAAACAGTAAGACTCTGGAAACCACCAGCAGGGATGTCTCTCAGAACTCCTGTCCTCAGGGAGACCTCTCTCATTCCAGAACTCACCAAACACCCCAAACCCCAGGACACAAGTAGCTGTGGCCCATTCCATGTTCCTCACAGCATCTGCACTGGTGATCTGCTTACAGGTAGCCGGGTCCCCTGGGGCAGAAAATGGGAGGAGACATTCAGAGTTGGAAGAACTACACAGGAAACCCGTCCCTTTCTTAGACAGTGGGAGCTGAGGTCCAAGACAGAGGAGGTTAAGGTCCCAGGGCTCATTCCACCTGTCAGGACTGGCTGAGAAGGCTGCATGCTGGGTCTTCACAGCCAGCTGCATAAGCGGGAGCATCTGCTTTGAAACCTGCATCTGGCAGGGCGTGGTGGCTCATGTCTGTAATCCCAGGAGGCGGCATGAGCCACCGCGTCCGGTTGGATCACCTGAGGTCAGGAGTTTGAGACCAGCCTGGCCAAGATGCGGAAACCCCATCTCTACTAAAAATACAAAAATTAGGCCGGGCGTGGTGGCTCATGCCTGTAATCCCAGCACTCTGGGAAGCCGAGGCAGGCGGATCACCTGAGGTCAGGGTTTAAGATCATCCTGGCCAACATGGCGAAACCCCGTCTCTACTAAAAATACAAAAAAAAAAAAAAAAAAAAAATAGCTGGGCGTGGTGGCAGACACCTGTAATCCCAGCTACTCAGGAGGCTGAGGCAGGAGAATCACTTGAACCTGGGAGGTGGAGGCTGCAGTGAGCCAAGATCACACCATTGCATTCCAGCCTGGGAGACAAGAGGGAAACTCCATTTCAAAAAAAAATACAAACAGAAATATTAGTTGGGCATGGTGGTGTGCTCCTGTAATCCCAGCTACTTGGGATGCTGAGGCAGGAGAATAGCTTGAACCCAGGAGGTGGAGGTTGCAGTGAGCCAAAATCGTGCCACTGCCCTCCAGCCTGGATAACACAGTGAGACTCCATCTCAAAAAATAAAAATTAAACAGCTGGGCGCGGTGGCTCACACCTGTAATTCCAGCACTTTGGAGGCCGAGCGGGCGGATCACGAGGTCAGGAGATTGAGACCATCCTGGCTAACACGGTGAAACCCCGTCTCTACTAAAAATATTAAAAAATTAGATGGGTGTGGTGGCAGGTGCCTATAATCTCAGCTACTCGGGAGGCTGAAGCAGGAGAATCATTTGAACCCGGGAGGCGGAGCTTGCAGTGAGCCAAGATCGCACCACTGCATTCCAGCCTGGGGGACAGAGCAAGACTCCGTCTCAAAAAATATATAACAATAATAATAATAAATAAAAATTAAAAATTTAAAAATGTAAAAAAGAAACCTGCATCCCTGCATCCTACTCATCCAACCAGAAAGGGGAGGAACTGACTAAAAGTGGGGTACACCAGGGGGAAAATAAGCCAGCAGTCCCTGAATTCCAAATCAGAACCAGCCTTGAATGCTAAGGGAGCGAGACCTGAAGCCCCTGCCTCCTGTCCCAGAACTCAGGGAAGTCTGCAAATGAGACGGAGGAAGAAATGTCTCTGGGTCCCGGAGAACTCACAGTACAGAATCTCATAGTCCCCGGAGTTGGTGACAAAGCAGCTGCTGTCCTGGGCCCAATCCAGGTGGGTGATAAAACTGGAATGGCCCTGCGGGGGAGGGAAGGGATGGTGTTAGAGCTGCAGAGGGCGGAACCAAGGAGAGGGGGACAGGATTAAATCAGGAAAGTGGAAGGTCAAATACAGAGGTAGGGCAAGAACACAATGGGACTAAAGGAAGGATACACAGGCCTTTGGAGTGTGGGGGCAGGGCCAGACTACTGTGGGCGGGGCCAGACTGTGATGGGCAGGGCTAGACAAAAAGCACTTAGAACACAATGGTAGTTTAGAACAGGTGGGCAGAGCTAGACACAGAGGAGCTGGCTTCGAGAATGTGAGGGGCGGGGCTACACAGAGGGGCGGTCTCGGAACGTGAGGGGCGGGGCTACACAGATGGTGAGCTTAGCACGTGGGGGCGGGGCTACACAAAGGGGCGGGCTTAGAACACGAGGTGGTGAATGTGTGGGCGGGGCCAAGACTCCTTGCTCTGATCAGGGCACAGTCAGTTGAGTGTTGAAAGTTGCGCTCCCTTGAGGTAGAAAATTGGTTAATTCTGCACCCCCTGGGCGGGGTGGCGGCGCGGGCTGGGGGCCACTGCCCACTCACCGAGCACTTGCCCAGGCGGCTGACCTTGCGGCCGCCCTGGTCCACCGTGTACACGTACACCAAGTTGTCGTGGGAGCCCACGGCCAGGTACGCCCCGTCTGGGGGAGGGGGAGGGGGGCTATGAGGAGGCACCCAGGCTCCGCCCCCTCCTTGCCCAGACTCAGCCCCCTCAACAGTCCCCAGCTCCATCCCCACTGCGTCCCTCATAGGCCTCCCTTCGAAGGCTCCACCCCTCCCCCTGCCAAGAACTCTGAGCCTCTGTCCCCTGGCCCTGCCGCTTGGGTGTCCCAGGCCTGCCGCTTACCTGGGGAGAATTTGACCACTGAGATCTGTTCATTGCCGTCTGTGTGGATAGCCACCAGGTCATGGGTCTCCGTGTCCAGCAGCAGCCATCTTGAAGGAGAGGGCGTGGTGGGGGGGAGGAGGGGTCAGATGATCTGACAGAGAGGGGCGGCAATTTGTGGGGTCTGAGGGAGGGATCAGAAGGACCCCAGAAAAGATCTGGGCTGGGCACGGTGGCTCAGGTCTATAATCCCAGCACTTTGGGAGGCCGAGGTGGGTGGATCACTTGAGGTCAAGAGTTCAAAATCAGCCTGGCCAACATAGCGAAACCCCGCCTCTACTAAAAATACAAAAATTAGCCGGGCGTGGTGGCGCATGTGCCTGTAATCCCAGCTACTCGGGGGGCTGAGGCACGAGAATTGCTTGAACCTGGGAGGCAGAGGTTGGAGTGAGCTGGGATCATGCTACAGGACTCCAGCCTGGGCAACAGAGCAAGACTCTATCCCAAACAAAACAAGGCCAGGTGCGGTGGCTCATGCCTGTAATCCCAGCACTTTGGGAGGCTGAGGCAGGTGGATCACTTGAGGTCAGGAGTTCAAGACCAGCCTGGCCAACATGGTAAAACCCCATCCCTATTAAAAATCAAAAAAATTAGCCAGGCATAGTGGTGGCCACCTGTAATCCCAGCTACTCGGGAAGCTGAGGCAGGAGAATCGCTTGAACCTGGGAGGCGGAGGCTGCAGTGAGCCAGAGGAATATTGAGGGATCGGGGCTTGCTAAATAGTGGGATTTGGGCAAGTAGGAGAGAGGGAAGAAGGGCCAGTTACCCAGGGAGCAGAGAAGCCCTCCCGAAATGCCGTCCTCAGCTTTACCTGCCAGTCACTGTACCCACAGCCAGGACAGAGCCACTGGGGTGGAAGCCGGCTGAGCGGGCAGGGTCCTGAGAAGGGAGAAAGAAGAGGCAGGGCTCAGAGCTGGGGCCCCATGTCCATCTGGCCATTCTCTTGCCTCAGGGCCAAGTCTAATCTTGGGATGAGGGCTCTCCCCTCCCTCTGCTGCCCTTTGGGACACCACCACCCCAGACACCATGGCAGCCATTCCTCTTTCCGTTCCTGTAACATGTTAGCCTGAACAGAAGACATTCCTCCTGTCACCGCTGTCCCTGGAACCTTCCTTACTCCTCTTATAAATTCCCACAGCTTTATTCATCCAAGACAACTTCTTTAGATAATTTCCTAGATGTGGGAATGCTGGGACAAAGGGCATCCAGAATTTTAAGACTCTTTTTACTTTTATTTTTAATTCTTTTAATTTTTATTTATTTTTTTGAGATGGAGTTTCGCTCTGTCGCCCAGGCTAGAGTGCAGTGGCACGGTCTCAGCTCACTACAACCTCTGCCTCCCAAGTTCAAGCAATTCTCCTGCCTCAGTTTCCCAAGTAGCTGACATTACAGGCACCCACCACCACGCCCAGCTGATTTTTGTTTTGTTTTGTTTTTTGTAGAGATGGGGTTTTGCCATGTTGCCCAGGTTGGTCTCAAACTCCTAGATTCACACAATCTACCTGCCTCGGCCTCCTAAAGTGCTGGGATTACAGGTGTGAGCCACCACACCCAGCTGAAATTTTTATTCTGTTTACATTTTAATTAACTGTGAATAGCCATGTGTGGCCAGTGGTTACCCTATGGGACAGTGTAGCTCTACACTTGACTGTTGCAGCAGTCACACCTTCCTTGAACTCAGCGGCTCCTGACTCCCCGCTCCTCATGGCAGCTCCCGACAGGATGGTTCTGTGTCGTCCTGGGCTCCCTTCCAGTCAGGAACCTACTCCTCCACCCCTTCTGAGAGAGCTTCTAAGCACCCAATTCCCTGGACAAAACCCCCACCCTGCTTAAAAAGACCTTGTTTGGGCCAGGCTTGGTGGCTCATGTCTGTAATCCCAGCACTTTGGGAGGCCAAGGTGGGCGGATCATGAGGTCAGTTTGAGACCAGCCTCACCAACATGGTGAAACCCCGTCTCTACTAAAAATACAAAAATTAGCTGGGTGTGGTGGTGTGTGCCTGGAATCCCAGCTACTCGAGTGGGAGGCTGAGGCAGAAGAATCGCTTGAACCCGGGAGGTGGAGGTTGCAGTGAGCCGAAATCATGCCATTGCCCTCCAGCCTGGGTGACAGAATGAGACTCCATCTCAAAGAGGAAAAAAAAAAAAAAAGACCTTGTTTGGTTTCAGTCTAATGTGCTGAGATCTGACACATGGGGAAAGGTAGTTCTGTTAGGACGGTGCGTTTCCAGTCCCCGGGCCCCTCACCTCGATGATCCTGCTCCACAGGGGCTGGTGGGACTCTGAGCTCCACAGATGCACCAGCTTATCCTGCCCGCAGGTCACAAACTGGGCCTGACTGGGGTGTGTGGCCAGGCCCCACAGCTCTTCCACATGGCCCTGGTGGAAAAGGAGGACAGCAGGATGGAGACAGCAGCCCTGGCCTTTTCCCACCCAACCCTAATGCCAGACAAGTGCTGGATAACTCACCCTGCCCCAGCGGGACCCAGGGAAGACCTTTCCCGGTGTGTCTGAAGGGGGCCTCGATTGGGCATCTGAACCCATGCCCTAGTGTGTGACTCAAGGCAAACCCTGCCCCTTCACCAGGGACCTCTGCTTTCTTCTTTGCACAATGGGAGGCAGGAGGGCATGGTGGCTCAGAGCTTGATCTCAGGGGTCAAACAGGCTGCACTCTGGCCACACGCCTCCCAGGTCTCCAGCTCCAAGGATCTGGGAAGGCCCTCGTGGAGTCTGCCTGCAGCCAGACAGAGCCCAGAAGTCTGAGGGACCTCATGGAGGGCACTAAACCTGATGGCTCTGACCCTCGGCCTTCTATTACTGACCGAGGGCAGTCACCTAGGCAGGTGACATCTCCTTGGAACCTCAGCTTGATCGTCTGTAAAATGGAGCCAGTTGGTGTGTGTGCCTCATAGCATTCTTGTGCTCACTCAAATCGTGGATGGAAAATGCTGGCCGGGTGTGGTGGCTCAGGCCGGTAATCCCAGCACTCTGGGAGGCTGAGGCAGGAAGATTGTTTGAGCTCAGGAGTTCGAGACCAGCCTGGGCAACATGGCAAAACCCCATCTCTACATAAAATACAAAAATTTGCCAGGTGTGATGGTGCACACCTGTAGTCCCAGCTACTTGGGAAGCTGAGGCAGGAGGATCCCTTGAGCACAGGAGATGGAGGTTGCAGTGAGCCAAAATGGCACCACTACATTCCAGGCTGCGTGATATAATAAATAAATAAAATGCTAAACATAAGGATAATTCAGAGAATGTGGTCACAAAATGGAAATGTCTAACTATTATTATTTACAACAAAGTTTTTTTTTGAGACGGGATCTCACTCTGTTACCCAGACTGGAGTGCAGTGGTAGGATCTCAGCTCATTGCAACCTCCACCTCCCAGGTTCAAGCAATTCTTCTGCCTCAGCCTCTTGAGTAACTGGGATTACAGGCACACGCCACCATGCCCAGCTAATGTTTTGTATTTTTAGTACAGATGGTGTTTCACCATGTTGCCCAGGCTGGTCTCGACTTCTGATGTCAAGTGATCTGCCAGCCTCGGTGTTCCAAAGTAATATTAATATTACAATTAATAATTATTATAGCCAAGGTAATAGTATGGGCTGGGCGCAGTGGTTCATGCCTGTCATCCCAGCTCTTTGGGAGGCTGAGGTGGGTGGATCACCTGAGGTCAGGAGTCTGAGACCAGTCTGACCAACATGGCGAAAACCTGTTTTTAATACAAAAATTAGCTGGGTGTGGTGGTACATGCCTGTCATTCCAGCTACTCGGGAGGCTAAGGCAGGAGAAGCGCTTGAACCTGGGAGGCAGAGGTTGCAATGTGCCAAGATTGTACCACTGCGCTCCAGCCTGGGTGACAGAGTAAGACTCTGTCTCAAAAATTAAAAAAAAAAAAAAAAGTATAAATAGAGTGCTTCCCGGTAGGTGAGTTATTTAACTGGGTCAGGGACAAGGGAGGGAGGGAGGAGGCCAGGAAGGGAGGAGCAGGCATTTGAGCTTCGAGAAGAAATGCGAGCAGACTCCAGCAGAGCCTTCCCCAGTCTGTGGAGCTGGAGACCGAGAGGTGTGTGGCCAGGGTGTCTGCAGCCATGGGACAACCTGTAGGGACACTCACCAACCTGAAGGATGCCACCCCCAATCAGAGTGGCAGGAGGCAGCACAGTTGGAGCAGGGGCCTGGGGCCCCTCTGCTGTGCTCGGAGTTAAACTCTTGGTTGCTGGATCCTGGGAAGGGGTCCTGGGTCAGGGCCAGGTCAGAGAAGGGACACAGCAGGGAGGTGAGGAGAACTAGGAGTGGGGAGGGGGAGTGGATAATGCAGGGAAGACAAGGGGAAGAGTTGGGAAGAGGGGAGGGGTGAAGTGGAGGGAGGCGCACCTGGACCAGCAGCGAGAAGCCCGTGTGCATGGAGCCCTGCAGGATGGAATTGCGGGTGGTCCCCACGTACAGTGTGTCTCCGTGGCCCTCTGCCACAGTGCGCACAGGGCCAAAGTCCTCGGGGACCTGGGTGGGCAGATAAGAGGGAAGATGAGTAGGATGCACACAGGGGTGGGCGTGGGGTGACATGCTGTGGGGAGGAGGGTCTGGTGTTGGCAGCCCTGGTGAGATGGGGGGGTCTCTCCACCCCCATCTGAGCCCACTGCCCCTCCTCACCTCCACTTCCTGCAGCTTGCTGTAGTCAGAACCCCAGAGGACCACCCGCCGATCACGGCCCCCTCCGGACACCAGCGTCCCGTCCCGCAGGGCGCAGAGCCCAAACACGCCACCGTCATGGGCGCCCAGCACCGCCTGTGTGATACGGTTCCCACCTGCAGGGTGGCCAGGGGCAGGGTCAACAGGGAGAAGCGACCTCTGTGCTGACCCCTGAAAGCATCTTGAACTCTCAAGCCTATGTCCATACATTCTCACCCACCTTTCCACCTTTCTTTTTCTTTTTTTTTTTTTTTGAGACGGAGTCTCGCTCTGTCGCCCAGGCTGGAGTGCAGTGGCGTGATCTCGGCTCACTGCAAGCTCTGCCTCCCAGGTTCATGCCATTCTCCTGCCTCAGCCTCCCAAGTAGCTGGGACTACAGGCGCCTGCCACCGCGCCCGGCTAATTTTTTTTTTTATATCTTTTTAGTAGAGACGGGGTTTCACTATGTCAGCCAGGATGGTCTCGATCTTCTGACCTTGTGATCCACCCGCCTCGGCCTCCCAAAGTGCTGGGATTACAGGCTTGAGCCACCGCGCCCGGCCCCATCTTTCTTTTTCTTTTCTTTTCTGTTTTTTTTGAGACAGAGTCTCTCTGTCGCCCAGGCTGGAGTGCAGTGGTGCTACCTTGGACCACTTCAACCTCTGCCTCTCAGGTTCAAGTGACTCTCCTGCCTCAGCCTCCCAAGTAGCTGGGATTACAGGTGCCCACCACCACACCTGGCTAATTTTTTGAGTTTCTAGTAGAGACGGGTTTCACCATGTTGGCCAGGCTGGTCTCAAACTCCTGACCTCAAATGATCCACCTTCTCGGCCTCCCTAAGTGCTGGGATTACAGGCATGAGCCACCATGCCCGGCCCCACCTTTCCACCTTTCTATCTGCTCTTCCACCCACCCAACCACCCAAGCACCTGCCACATACCCACTCAAATACAATACCTTATCATCCATTCATTAAACCATCTGAACTAACATCTACCCATCCATCCATCCACCCTTTGGCCTATACACCCACCCATCCATCCATCCACTCACTTATCTACTGGTCTGTTAGATGAACACTACCCACTCATCCATTCATCACCCATTCATCCACCAGACTATCCATCCATCACCCTACCCATTCATCCACCCATCTCTCTACTGATCCATCCAGTCAGCCACCCTGCCATCTATCCATCAACCCACCTCTCATCCAATCATTTGCCCTCTCTTGTTTTTTGTTTTGTTTTGTTTTGTTTTTTGAGACAAAGTCTTGCTCTGTTGACCAGGCTGGAGTGCAGTGGCATGATCTTGGCTCACTGCAACCTCTGCCTCCTGGGTTTAAGTGATTCTCATGTCTCAGCCTCTGGAGTAGCTGGGATTACAGGCATGTGCCACCACACCCAGCTAATTTTTGTACTTTTAGTAGAGACAGGGTTTCACTCTCTTGGCCGGTCTCAAACTCTTCAACTCAAGTGATCTGCCCGCTTCGGCCTCCCAAAGTGCCAAGATTACAGGCATGAACCATGGCACCCAACCTAATAAAGACAATTTTTTAAAAAGAGAGGGCAGGCTGGCTGAGCGCGGTGGCTGATGCCGGTAATCGCAGCACTTTGGGAGGCAGAGGCGGGCAGATCACGAGGTCAGGAGATTGAGACCATCCTGGCTAACATGGTGAAACCCCGTCTCTACTAAAAATACAAAAAATTAGCTGGGTGTGGTGGCAGGTGCCTGTAGTCCCAGCTACTTGGGAGGCTGAGGCAGGAGAATGGCATGAACCCGGGAGGCGGAGCTTGCAGTGAGCCGAGATGATGCCACTGTACTCCAGCCTGGGCACAGAGCGAGACTCCGTCTCAAAAAGAAAAAAATAAAAAGAGAGAGAGGGCAGGCTGAGGCGGGTGGATCACTTGAGCTCAAGGGTTCGAGACCAGCCTGGACCACATAGCGAAACCTCATCTGTATTAACAAATACAAAAATTACCTGGGCCTGGTGGTGGGCACCTGTAGTCCCAGGTACTTGGGAGGCAGGAGGATCACTTGAGACTGGGAGGCAGAGGTTGCAGTGAGCTGTGATGGCACAACTGCACTCCAGCCTGGGCGCTAGAGTGAGACCCTGTCTTAAAAAAAAAAAAAATCCTTTATTAAAAAAAATTTTTTTTTGTTTGAGACAGTCTCACTCTGTCCCCTAGGCTGGAGTGCAATGGTGCCATCTCTGCTCACTGCAACCTCCACCTCCTGGGTTCAAGCGATTCTCCCACCTCAACCTCCTGAGTAGCTGGGATTACAGGTGCTCGCCACCATGCCAGGTGAATTTTTCTATTTTTAGTAGAGATGGGGTTTTGCTATGTTGGCCGGGCTGGTCTTGAACTTCTGACCTCGTGATCTGCCTGCTTCGGCTTCCCAAAGTGCTGGGATTACAGGTGTGAGCCACCGTGCCTGGCCTAAAAACTTTTAAAAGTAAAGATGAGGTCTCACTATGTTGCCCTGGCTGGTCTCAAACTCCTGGGCTCAACCAGTCCTCCTGCCTCAGCCCCTCAAAGTGCTAGGATTATAGGCGCTAGCCACCTCAACCAGCCCATCCTCTCTTTCAGTCAACTACCATTCACCAGTTGATGCATCCTTCTATCTATCCATTTTAGGCAAGGCGTGGTGGCTCACGCCTGTAATCCCAGAACTTTGGGAGGCCAAGGCGGGTGGATCACTTGAGGTCAGGAGTTCAAGACCAGCCTGAGCAACATGGTGAAATCCCATCTCTACTAAAAATACAAACATTAGTTGGGTGTGGTGGCATGCGCCTGTAGTCCCAGCTACTCGGGAGGCTAAAGCAGGAGAATTGCTTGAATCCAGGAGGCGGAGATTACAGTGAGCCGAGATCGCACCACTGCATTCCAGCCTGCACAACAGAGTAAGACTCCATCTCAAAAACAAGCAAACAAACACAACACAAACAAACAAACAAACAAACACAAAAAACAAACATCCACCCATTTTCTATTTTCCCATCTATCTACCCATTCACCCGTCTATCTGCCCATCTGGCAATCTGCCTATCCATTCTTTTATCCATTAACCCATTCAATCAATAATTCTTTTTTTTTTTTTTTTTTTTTTTTGAGACGGAGTCTCCCTCTGCCGCCCAGGCTGGAGTGCAGTGGCCGGATCTCAGCTCACTGCAAGCTCCGCCTCCCGGGTTCACGCCATTCTCCTGCCTCAGCCTCCCGAGTAGTTGGGACTACAGGCGCCCGCCACCGCGCCCGGCTAGTTTTTTGTATTTTTTAGTAGAGACGGGGTTTCACCGTGTTAGCCAGGATGGTCTCGATCTCCTGACCTCGTGATCCGCCCGTCTCGGCCTCCCAAAGTGCTGGGATTACAGGCTTGAGCCACCGCGCCTGGCCCAATCAATAATTCTTTAACCAGTATTTGCTCTGGGCCCAGGTTCATATGGGGACACAGTGGTGACCAAGGCAACCACACACCCTACCCTTGCAAGGCTCACTGTAAGTCAGCGCTAACCCCAGGTGTTCAGGCCCAGAAGACTCAGGCGCACACCCAGGAGACTGAGATCCCATAGAGGGCTCCACCCAGCCAGGTGAGTCAGGGAGGGCTTCCTGGAGGAGGAGATAGCTGAGCAAGGATCTGGAGGTAGGGTAGGAGTCAGCTGGGACAAGAGAGGACGGGAAAATGTTCCAAGTGGAAGGAACAAGTTTCTGTTGCAAAAAGCAGAGAGTAGGCAAGAACATGGATAACTGAGGGAACTAATAGAGATTTGGTGTGATTAAGTGTAACATACAAGGGCATGCATGTCAAGGCAGGAGACGGCAGGGCCAGATCGGGCAGAGTCCTGGAGGCCTCAGTGAGGAGCATGGACTTGTCATAAGGGAACCTGGGAGCAATGGAAGGGGAGGGATTGGGTCAGATTTACATTTGCTTCTGGGAACAAACCTAATTGGAGGTGGCGAGGCTGAAGGCTGTGAGGTCAGGAAGGAGACCGAGAGAGGAGAGGAAGAAACAATAATTCTCTTTAATTTCCCATCCTTCAAGACTCAAATGTGGTTTCACTTCCTCCAGGTAAGCTGGGCTCTCTTTTTTATTTTTATTTTTTTTATTTTTTGAGATGGAGTCTTGCCCTGTTGCCCAGGCTGGAGTGCAGTGGCACTGTCTCAGCTCACTGCAGCCTCTGCCTCCAGGGTTCAAGCGATTCTCCGACTTCAACCTCCCCCACCCCCGTGTAGCTAGGATTACAGGCACCCACCACCATGCCCGGCTAATTTTTTTTTTTTTTTTAAACAGAGTCTTGCTCTGTAACCCAGGCTAAAGTGCAGTGGTGCAATCTCAGCTCACTACAACCTCCACTTCCCAGGTCCAAGCAATTCTTACGCCTCAGCCTCCCAACTAGCTGGGATTACAGGCACACGCCACCACACCTGGGTAATTCTCTTGTATTTTCAGTAGAGACAGGGTTTCACCATGTTGGCCAGGCTGGTCTCGAACTCCTGACCTCAGATGATCCACCTGCCTTGGCCTCCCAAAATTCTGGGATTACAGGCATGAGCCACTGCGCCCAGCATATTATTATTTTTAAATTTTTTGTAGATATGGGGTCTCACTATGTTGCCTAGGCTGGTCTAGAACTCCTGGGCTCAAGCAATCTTCCTGCCTCGGCCTCCCAAAGTACTAGCATTACAGGCATGAGCCACTCTCCCAGCCTCAACCCATTAGTTTATTAATAAAGTCATCCATTGGTTGGAACAAGCATTTCTTCACTCAACCATTGGCTAAGACAATCAAGTCATTTATTCATCCAATCATTGATTAACTTCTTGGAACAATCTGTTCTTCATAACACATTAATCCATTGGCTGAAACAACCATCCATTCATTCACTCATTCATTCATTGCTGTATAGATCCACTGCCTAAAACAAAACCTATTTACTAACATAGCTAGCCATTAGTGGTAACAACCCACTCATTTGTTCCTTTACCTAGTCACTCTCCCTTTAAGGAGGATGACACATTCATTTACTTATTCTTCCATCCATTTCCTAGGATCACACCTTCATTCATTCCTTCGTTCACTCATTCATTGATCCACACTCTGGGACAAAGCATCTGCCCATCCGTCCTTCCTTCCATCCGCCCATCCATCCATTCATCATCTAACCACAACTGAACTAACCCATTCATTGATAATCTGGACTTGATCCCTAACAGGGGATTTCCAGAGGTCAAGGCAGAGGGGAGTCAATAAAGATTTCCTGGAGATGGGGATATTTGAGCTGAGCCTTGACGGGGGTGTTGGAATTGGACATCCGTTTACACTCATTCCACACAAGCAGCATTCCACGAAGGGAGGCAGAGCCAGGAGTGTTTGGGAAGACTGGATTGGGGACCAAACAAATAGGGTGACACTGACCTTTGCCCCAAACATAGAGGTTCCCCCCAGAGTCCCCCGTGACCACGTCGCCACCTTCCAAAAAGGTCACACACAGCACATACTTCGGTTTCTCATGTTTCTAAGGTGGGGGAGGAAAGGAAGGTTTCAGAGCGTCACTGAAGCAGGTAGCCTCCCAGAGGTCATCTGTCACCCAGGACCGTGGCCAGGCAATCCCCTGTATGCATTTGGGTGTAAGGCTCTGCGTGGAGCATCACTTCTCCCACCTGCCTCCATCCCGCCTGCAGTGCTCCGGTGGCCTAGAGGTTCTGACCACAACTGTCTCGCTTTCCTACCCCTGGGCCCACTTCCTGCCGTCTCTCTGGTCCCCCTGACTCTTTCTCTTGAGACATAGTCTCACCTGTCATCCAGGCTGGAGTGCAGTGGTACATATCGGCTCACAGCAACCTCCACCTCCTGGGTTCAAACGATTCTCCTGCTTCAGCCTCCCAAGTAGCTGGGATTACAGGCCTGCACCATCACGGCCGGCTAATTTTGTTTAGTTTTTGTTTTTGTTTTTGAGATGGAGTCTCACTCTGTCGCCAGGCTGGAGTGCAGTGGCACAATCTCGGCTCACTGCAACCTCCACCTCCTGGGTTCAAGCGATTCTCCTGCCACAGCCTCCCAAGTAGCTGGGATTACAGGCGCACGCCACCACACCCGGCTAATTTTTGTACTTTTTTTAGTAGAGATGGGGTTTCACCACGTTGACCAGGCTGGTCTTGAACTCCTGACTTCGTGATCCACTTGCCTCCACCTCCCAAAGCGCTGGGATTACAGGCGTGAGTCACCGCGCCCGGCCTGGTCCCCCTAACTTCTCCACTCCTGTCAGCGCCTCATTCGTCCTATCTCTCCTCCTCCCTCCTCACCTTCAGTCTCTCTACGTCCCCTTCCCTGCCTCACTCCACCTTCTCAGTGTCTCTGTTTCATCCCTATGCCCAGTGTTCTCTGGGCTTCCCTTTTTGGGGTGGAAGCCCCATCTCTCACCAAAGGCAATGACCCCTAGGAGAGGAAGCCCTGTGTCTTCCCACCTTCTGCTTCCCACTCAGTTTGTCTGCCTCAGCTTGTGGCTCTCTCAGCCAGGCAGCCTCCGAGTTCTCTGATTATCCCTCATATTGACAACTGCAGCACCCCAGTTTTTTTTGTTTGTTTGTTTTTGGTTTTTTTTTTGGAGACAGGGTCTCACTTTGTCACCCAGGCTGGAGCACAGTGGCACCATCATGGCTCACTGCAGTGTCAACCTCCCTGGCTCAAGCGATCCTCCCACCTCAGCCTCCCAGGTAGCTGGGATTACAGGTGCGCACCGCCATGCCGGTTAATTTTTGTATTTTTTGTAGATATGAGGTCTCACCATGTTTCCCAGGCTGGTCTCGAACTCCTGGGCTCAAGGGATCCTACCACCTCAGCCTCCCAAAATGCTGGGATTACAGGCGAGAGCCACCTCGCCACAGTACCCATTTATTGAGCATTTACTATCTGCTAGGAGCTGCTATACTCTTCATCCCTTTGAATCCTCACGACTTTTTTTTTTTTTTTTCTGAGACAGGGTCTCGTTCTATCACCCAGGCTGGAGTGATCACGGCTCACTGCAGCCGTAAACTCAGGCGATCCTTCCACCTCATGGTGCCCGGCCACCCTCTTAAATCCAGAGTTAAGGCGGATCATCACCATGGTATGGAGAAAGAAACTGAGGCCCCAGCAGGCAACATCTCAGCGTCCCTGTAATCCCAAACCCCGGCCACCCTGTGGGGGATCTTGCTGCCTCCCTGCCTGTCCCTGACTACCTCTCTCAGGGCCAGCCTGTCCCCCAAATCCCTGGCACTCACCTCAAAGAGGCCTTGCCGCTTGCTCAAGCTGCCCCCCTCCAAGGTCCAGAAGTAGATGTGAGATTTCCCGCAGGTGATAAGCACAGTGGGGTCCGTGGGGTGGAAGGTGGCCACCAATACAGCCTCGTTGGAGCACTTTGGGGGTGGGGGAGATTCTGAATGAAGATCTCAAAGTCCCCAAGGCTACTATACCCGCCCCTCACAGGACTGCCCTGTACAGCTGTTCGGGTTGTATGCTGCACACCTGAACTTTTCCTTTTTTTTTTTTTCGAGAAGGAGTCTTGCTCTCTCACCCAGACTGGAGTGCAGTGGCATGATCTTGGCTCAATGCAACCTCCGCCTCCTGAGTTCAAGCAATTCTCCTGCCCCAGCCTCCCGAGTAGCTGGGATTATAGGCACGTGCCACCACACCCAACTAATTTTTGTATTCTTAGTAGAGATGGGATTTCACCATGTTGGCCAGGCTGGTCTCGACCTCTTGACCTCGTGATCCACCTGACTCAGCCTCCCAAAGTGTTGTGATTACAGGCGTGAGCCACCACGCCTGGATTTTTTTTTTTTTTTTTTTGAGTAAATAAATAGAACAAAACCCAAGTTTCCTGCCCCCAGCCAGGATAGGTATGCAACCTGAGGCAAGTATGTCTTCCCCTAACCATGCCTCATCCATAAAATAGGTCACCTTCCAGAGAGGCAAATCGAGACACCACAGGACTGCAGAGTCAGCAGCCACCTCAAACCCACCCTTCTGTTGGGCCTGGTCCACCACACCACATATCCCCACATCCTGACCAAGGCCCTATGAGGAAGATGCTACTCACCAAGACCCTACGAGGAAGATGCTACCATTATCCCCATTTTATTTTATCTATTTATTTATTTTTTTTGAGACAGGATCTCACGCTGTTGCCCAGGCTGGAGTGTAATGGTGCAATCATGGCTCACTGCAGCCTCAACCTACCAGGTTCAAGCGATCCTTCCACCTTAGCCTCCCAAGTAGCTGGGATTACAGGTGTATGCCACATCCAGCTATTTTTTTTTTTAAGTGCCAGGAGTTTTTTTTGTTTTTTTGTTTTTTGTTTTTGAGACAGAGTTTAGCTCTTGTTGCCCAGGCTGGAGTGCAACGGTGCGATCTTGGCTCACTGCGACCTTCACCTCTGGGTTCAAGAGATTCTCCTGCCTCAGCCTCTCAAGTAGCTGGGATTACAGGCATGCGCCACCACGCCCGGCTAATTTTGTATTTCTAGTAGAGACAGGGTTTCTCCATGTTGGTCAGGCTGGTCTCGAACTCCCGACCTCAGGTGATCCGCATGCCTTGGCCTCCCAAAGTGCTGGGATTACAGGCATGAGCCACCGCACCTGGCCTTTTTTTTTTTTTTTTTTAAGTAGAGATAGGTCTCCTTATGTTGCCCAGGCTGATCTCAAACTTCTGAGCTGAAGCAATCCTCTCATGTCGGCCTCCCAAAGTGCTAGGATTACAGGTGCGAGTCACCTTGCCCAGCCTATTATCCCCATATTATAGATGAGGCCACCGAAGCTCTGAGGTGACAAGCGGCTTGCTCAAACAGCCAGCAAGGAGTAAAGCCAGGGCTTAAACACGGGTCTATCTCATTGCAGATTCCTAACCACTGAGCTTGGGCAAGTCCCACAGTGGCACCCAGGGGGAGAGGATGAGAAAAGTCACCTCACCTTAACATCCACCACCTTGGTCTCCTTGGCCCAGTCCCACACCGAGAGCATGTGATCATTGGATTCGTCCACTGCGCACAGCAGGTTGCCCCCATTCTAAAGAGGAGGAGAGAGGAGGGGGACAGAGGCAAGGGGAGTCAGGACCCATCCTCCCCCATGCCCATCAAGGCATTCACCACACAGGCCTGTTTTAAAACCTTCAGGCTGGGCACAGTGGCTCATGCCTGTAATCATAGCACTTTGGGAGGTCTACGTGGGAGGATCGCTTGAGCCCAGGAGTTTGAGGCCAGTCTGGGCAATATAGGGAGACCCTGTCTCTTAAACAAAACAAATTTAAATATTTAAAAAAAAAAAAAAAGGCTGAGCGTGGTGGCTCACGCCTGTAATCCCAGCACTTTGGGAGGCCAAGGTGGGCGGATCACGAGGTCAGGAAATCAAGACCAGCCTAGCCAACATAGTAAAACCCCGTCTCTACTAAAAATACAAAAAATTATCCAGGCGTGGTGGCAGGTGCCTGTAATCCCAGCTACTTGGGAGGCTGAGGCAGGAGAATCGCTTGAGCTGCGAAGCAGAGGATGCAGTGAGCCAAGATCATGCCATTGCACTCCAGCCTGGGCGACAGTGAGAGACTCGATCTCAAAAAAAAAAAAAAGACCTTCAAAGGCCCTGCCATTTCGCAGGAAACACATTAAAATACACCCTCCATTAGAAGCTGTGAAGACATCTGAAATGGTTTTCATACTATGCCTTGAAATGACTCATCCCTAAGAAACTCATCTCATTTGCCTTCAGCTATTGTTTCTCTGCAGCCAGCACCCCTAGCCAGGAATTCTTGCTGACATCATTTCATTTGCATTTACATATATATAGAATGACTGATGTAGGTGAAATTCAGCAATTAACCAAGTTGGTATTATTTTGGGTTTTTTATTTTAATTTAATTTAATTTATTTATTTATTTTTTTGAGACTGAGTCTCACTCTATTGCCCAGGCTGGAGTGCAGTTGCACCATCTTGGTTCACTGCAAGCTCCGCCTCCCTGGTTCAAGCGATTCTCCTGTCTCAGCCTCTCAAGTAGCTGGCATATGCCACCACATGCCCCGCTAATTTTTGTATTTTTAGTGGAGACAGGGTTTCACCATGTTGGTCAGGCTGGTCTTGAACTCTTAACCTCTGGTGATACACCCACTTCCACCTCCCAAAGTGCTGGGATTACAGTCATGAGCCACCTCGCCCGGCCAATGTTGGGTTTTTATGCCTTTCATTAAATACAGGTTAATTCTGATTTGGCAAGGTTTTATTTTTCCCACACCTTTGGTAACAATATAGCTTACCCCCACCCCAAGCTCTTAAACATTTCTTTAGGCCTCAGAAAACCCATGAGGCTCCAATCCAGTGCTTCTTAAGCTATCTGTGCAGGAGACTGGGTATTTTTTACTCCCTAATCCATTGAAGACCAATATTTTAATCAAATATGATACAAATGTAAAATATGATTTATATATATACATATATATTTTTAGATAGAGTCTCACTCTGTCCCCCAGGCTGGAGTGCAGTGGTGGGATCTGAGCTCACTGCAACCTCTGCCTCCCAGGTTCAAGTGATTCTCCTGCCTCTGCTTCCTGAGTAGCTGGGATTACAGGTGCCCATCACACATAGCTAATTTTCGTGTATTTTTAGTAGAGATAGAGCTTCACCATGTTGACCAGGCTGGTCTCGAACTCCTGACCTCAAATGATCCACCCATCTTGGCCTCCCAAAGTGCTGGGATTACAGGCATGAACCGCATCTGACCAATTTTTATTCATTTTTTACTTTTTTAAGTCAGGGTCCTGCCATATTGCCCAGGTTGGAGTGTAGTGGTGTGATCACAGTTCACTGCAGCCTCGATCTCCTAGGCTCTTTCAATCCTCCCACCTCAGCCTCCCAAGTAGCTGGGAGTACAGGCCCACACTAGTACACTCAGCTAATTAGAGTTTTCTTTTCTTTCTTTTTTTTTTTTAAAGATGGAGTGTCGCACTGTCGCCCAGCCTGGAGTGTAATGGCGCGATCTCGGCTCCCTGCAACCTCTGCCTCCCAGGTTCAAGTGACTCTCTTGCCTCAGCCTCCCGAGTTGCTGGGATTATAAGCACCTTCCACCATGGCCAGCTAATTTTTGTATTTTTAGTAGAGACGGGATTTCTTTTTTTTTTTTTTTTGAGACGGAGTCTCGCTGTGTCTCCCAGGCTGGAGTGCAGTGGCGTGATCTCGGCTCACTGCAAGCTCCGCCTCCCGGGTTCACGCCATTTAGAGACGGGATTTCACCATGTTAGCCAGGCTGGTCTCAAACTCCTGACCTTGTGATCCACCGGCCTCGGCCTCCCAAAGTGCTAGGATTACAGGCGTGAGCCACCATATCTGTCCTTTTTTTTTTTTTTTTTTTTTTTTTTGAGACGGAGTCTCGCTCTGTTGCCCAGGCTGGAGTTCAGTGGCGTGATCTTGGCTCACTGCAACCTCCCCCTCCCGGGTTCAAGCAATTCTCCTGCCTCAGCCTCCCAAGTGCTGGGACTACAGGCGCCCGCCACCACATCAGGCTAATTTTTGTATTTTTTTGGTAGAGACGGGTTTCACTATGTTGGCTAGGCTGGTCTCAAACTCCTGACTTCAAATGATCCTCCCACCTCAGCCTCCCAAAATGCTGGGATTACAGGCATAAGCCACCATGCCCAGCCAAAATATGATTTTTTTACAAAAAAGCCCACAATCACACACTTGGATGTTTTGCTGCTGTCATTGCTCTCCAAATTCCTAAAGGCTTACTCTCGCTTTCTGCACTTATCTCTGCCCGGACATGCCAAAACCCGCCTGCAAATGGGCAAGGAGCAGCTGGGCCCTAGGTACTGGGTTTAAAAATGCCTGCGAGAGCTGGCCAGGCACGGTAACTCACCCGCCCCTTGGAATGAGGCCACGCCCTCATTGTGACGTCACAGAGGCGGGCCACGCCTCCAGCAGAATTCCTAGCTCTTAACCCAAGGGACGGGTGAAAAGGTGCGGGCACTTGCCCTCCTTTTGGGGGTGAGGGGGCGGGGTTAGCGTGGGCGAAGGACTTACAGATTTGGAGAAGCCTACACAGCACACGGCTCTGTCAAACACCCCCAAGCCCAGCACGTGTAAGGTGGAGAGGGAAACTGAGTCCCAGATGCGCACGTGGGGTGGCAGCGGCTGCAGGGAAGAGAGGCTTGTTATCTTGAGGGGACCAGCTGCTTGTCCCCCACAACTGCGTCCTGCACTCTTTTCGGCTTTCCCCTCCCTTCCATTACCTTCCCTTCCTTAGTGGTGCCCGCCACCTGTCCCGTGGCGATGGTGACCATATCCGGGTGGATGGCCAAGCTGCAGAAAGGGACAGACAGACCAGGGCTCAGTGGGAAAGAGGAGGCCCAGGACATTCATTCCACAAATTGGCTGGTTCAGTTTAGTCAATAAACGTGTATTTAGTCCATTAATAGCAGTAAGCGGATGCCCTCCGGGTACGCTGGCTCAGCAGCAAGACTTAGGCCTGGGGTCTCTAACTCAAACGCCAGCAGGACGCAGGTCTGTACTTCAAATAGCGGCCAGGAGAGCACACTGATTTAAGGGGGATTACACCACCCAGCTCCAACCACGAGGAATTGTCTGGAATGCCTATTCAGTTTTTTTGTTTTTGTTTTTGTTTTCAAGAGACGGAGTCTCCCAGCACTTTGGGAGGCCAAGGCGGGCGGATCACCTGAGGTCAGGACTTCAAGATCTGCCTGGCCAACATGGGGAAACCCTGTCTCTACTAAAAGTACAAAAATTAGCGGGGCGTGGTGGCGGCCTTTTTCTCAAAAAAAGAAAAAAAAGATGGAGTCTCGCTCTGTCTCCCAGGCTAGAGTGCAGTGGCAGGATCATAGCTGACTGCAGCCTCCAACCCCTGGGCTTCAGCGATCCTTCCACCTTGGCCTCCCAAAGTGCTGGTTTTACAGGTGTGAGCCACCTCGCTGCCCAGATTTTCTTTTCTTTTCTTTTTTTTTTGAGACAGAGTCTCGCTCTGTCACCCAGGCTGGAGTGCAGTGGCCAGATCTCTGCTCACTGCAAGCTCCGCCTCCTGGGTTTATGCCATTCTGCCTCAGCCTCCCGAATAGCTGGGACTACAGGCGCCCATCACCACGTCCGGCTAGTTTTTTGTATTTTTTTAGTAGAGACGGGGTTTCACCATGTTAGCCAGGATGGTCTCGATCTCCTGACCTCATGATCCGCCCATCTCAGCCTCCCAAAGTGCTGGGAGTAGAGGCTTGAGCCACCACGCCCGGCCCCAGATTTTCTTTTCCTTTTTTTTTTTTTTGAGACAGAGTCTCGCTCTGTCACCCAGGCTAGAGTGCAGTGGTGTGATCTCGGCTCACTGCAAGCTCTGCCTCCTGGGGTCACGCCATTGTCCTGCCTCAGTCTCCCGAGTAGCTGGGACTACAGGTGCCCGCCACCATGCCTGGCTAATTTTTTTGTGTGATTTTAGTAGAGACGGGGTTTCACCATGTTAGCCAAGATGGTCCCGATCTCCTGACCTCGTGATCCACCCGCCTCAGCCTCCCAAAGTGCTAGGATTACAGGTGTGAGCCACTGGGCCCAGCCCCAGATTTTCAAAAGAAGGGAAAGATCCAGGAATTGAGTGAATTCACTGTCTGAATTTTTTCTGAGATAAGGCTTGCTCTTTCACCCAGGCTGGAGTGCAGTGGCTCAATCACAGCTCACTGCAGCCTCGACCTCCTGAGTTCAAATGATCCTCTCGCTTCAGCCTCCCGAGTAGCTGGGACCACAGGGGCTCACCACCACACCCAACTAAAACATCTGAAATATTGAAATATTGATATTCAATCCACATTTTCCCACTGAATTCAGCCTGAGGGCAGCTGGTGGCTTTGGAGAAGGAGCAAAGTCTTGGCCTCGCCCCAAACCCCACAGGGCGGCAATGTGAAAAGAGGCCTAGAGAGGCAGGGGCTGGAGCTCCACCTCCGGCCACAGCTCCCTCCCGTCCCCTCCCTCCCACATCTCACCATTTGATGTCATCGTTGTGTCCCAGGTAGTGTCGCTGCCTCTGCTCCTCCACGCTGTATAGCACAGCCACGGAGGCCACAAAGTACACTATCTCCCCGGTGGGCAGCAAATAAAGATTGGCTCGGCAGTCTCGGCCACGGTAGCCATAGCTGGAGCCACCCAGGGGTCGGTTAAGGAATGTGTCTTTTTGTTCTTGTTGTTTGTTTTCTTTTTATTTATTTTTTCTTTTTTTTTGAAAAGTGGCACAATCTCAGCTCATTGCAACCTCCGACTCCCTGGTTCAAGCGATTCTCCTGCCTCAGCCTCCTGAGTATCTGGGATTACAGACACACGCCACCAAGCGCAGCTAATTTTTATATTTTTAGTAGAGACGGGGTTTCCCCATGTTGGCCAGGATGGTCTCGATCTCCTGACCTCATGATGTGCCCGCCTCGGCCTCCCAAAGTGCTGGGATTACAGGTGTGCGCCACCACACCCGGCCTGTTTTGATTTTTTAAGATGGAGTCTGTCGCCCAGGCTGGAGTACAGTGGCATGATCCCAGCTCACTGCAACCTCCGCCTCCCGGGTTCAAGCAATTTTCCTGTCTCAGCCTCCCAAGTAGCTGGGACTACAGGCACATGCCACCATGCCAGGCTAATTTTTGTATATTTAATAGAGATGGAGTTTCACCATATTGGTCAGGGTAGTCTCCAACTCCTGACCTCAGGTGATCCACCCACCTTGGTTTCCCAAAGTGCTGGAATTAGAGGCATGAGCCACTGGCGCCCGGCCAAGGAATGTATTTTGCATCACACACACTGGCTGAGGACCAGACTCAACAAGCTCATTGGAATGAGGTTTTTCCGTTTCCACTCTCACCCCTGTAGTGGGCCTCCCACTCCAAAAAAAACATGTCTGTTTCCTTTGTTTTTTGTTTTTTTGATATGGAGTTTCATTCTTGTTGCCCAGCCTGGAGTGCAATGGCATGGTCTTGGCTCACGGCAACCTCCGCCTTCTGGGTTCAAGAGATTCTCCTGCCTCAGCCTCCCAAGTAGCTGGGATTACAGGTATGCGCCACCATGACTGCCTAATTTTGTATTTTTAGTAGAGACAGTATTTCTCCATATTGGTCAGGCTGGTCTCGAACTCCTGACCTCAGGTGATCCGCCCGCCTTGGCCTCCCAAAGTGCTGGGATTCTAGGTGTGAGCCACTGAGCCCAGCCTGTGTCTGTTTCTTAATCCCCTCAACTTGCAAATGTGACCTTACAAGGAAAATGGGTCTTTGCAGATATAATTATAGATCTCAAGATGAGCTCATCCTGGATTATCAGAGTGACCCCTAAATCCGATCACAAGTGTCCTTATAAACGACAGAAGAGGCAACCTCAATCTGCTGGGCTTAAGTGATCCTCCTGCCTCCGCTTCCCAAATAGCTGAGACTACAGGCATGCACCACCATGCCCAGCTAATTTTTTATATATTTTTTGTAAAGATGCAGTCTCGCCATGTTGCCCAGGCTGGTCTCAAACTCCTGGGCTCAAGCAATCCACTTGTCTTGGCCTCCTAAAGTGCTGGGATTATAGGCATGAGCCACTACACCCAGCCTGCCTGGCTAATTTTTTAAAAAATTGTTGTAGAGATGGGATCTCGCTTTGCTGCCCAGGCTGATAGTTATCTGGTTTATTTGTTAAACTGCTCATATTCCCCGATAAGACTGTGAGTTCCATGGTGGCTGAGATTGGGCTGTTCTTTTCATTTCTGTATCTCCTCCTCCAGGAAGCCCTCCATGACCCCAGGCTGGGTCAGCCCCATCCCTGTGGATTCCCCATCCCAGCCTTGCACACTCTGGGTTGTCACTCTCAACGAGTCTGTTCCCATGCTAGACTGTATGCCCCAGGAGGGCAGATGGATGCTGTCATGGTCAGCACTGGTCCCCAGCCCTATGTGGCAGATGTTCAGAAAATATCTGAATGGGCCAAACACGGTGGCTCACGCCTGTAATCTCAGCACTTTGGGAGGCCGAGGCAGGTGGATCACTTGAGGTCAGGAGTCCGAGACCAGCCTGGCCAACATGGCGAAACCCTGTCTTGACTAAAAAAAAAAAAAAACACACACAAAAAATTAGCCAGGCATGGTGGCGCATGCCACCCAGCTGCTCGGGTGGCTGAGGCAGGAGAATGGCTTGAACCCAGGAGGTGGAGATTGTAGTGAGCCAAGATCGTGCCACTGCACTCCAGCCTGGCTGTCTCAAAAACAAGAAAATATCCGAATGATTGTCAGTACACATATACCCTGACCCAGTGGAAACTGCTCTGCCCTGCAGTCACTGCAGAGGGGAGCAATCTGAGGTCCACGCTTTTGCAGTCTCAGCCACCTCTCATCAGATGCTTATCAAGCCCCACTGGCAGGACATTTGGGACAGACTCCAGGGGATGTTTCCAGCTGCCTCGAGAAGGCTCTGGGCTCCCAGAAGGCCAGGCCATTTCACCAACCACCCTGTCTCCTCCAAAGAGTAAACCAAGGCTCAGAGAGAAGCAGACACGGACCGGATTCCTGGGGTGTGGACTCCAAGCTCAGTAGGCTTTTAGGAAAAAGTTTGAGTCCCAGAATCAGGATTCTTGTCCCTATCTATAATCTCAGTTTCCGTATCTGGAAAGGGGGGTATAATAATTTCCAAACTGTAGGCCTCAGAGAGCTCTCGGAGGCCACTAGTTGTAAAAAAACAAATTCATACCTGGAATAACTTAGAACAGTGTCTGTCACATAGTAAGTGCTTGAGTTATTATTATTTTGAATTTTTTGTTTTGTTTTGTTTTGTTTTTGAGACAGGGTCTCACTGTGTTGTCCAGGCTGGAGTGCAATGGTACAATCATGGCTCACTGCAACCTCGACCTCCCAGGCTCAAGTGATCCTCCCACCTCAGCCTCCAGAGTAGCTGGGAATCACAGGAGCATGCCAGCATGTCTGTCTATTTTTTTTTTTTTTTTTTTTTTGAGATGGAGTTTTGCTCTTGTGGCCCAGGCCGGAGAGCAATGGGGCAATCTCAGCTCACTGTAACCTCTGCCTCCTGGGTTCAAGCGATTCTCCTGTCTCAGTCTCCCGAGTAGCTGGGTTTACAGGCACATGCAACCACGCTCGGCTAATATTTTTTTTTTTTTTTTTTTTTGAGACGGAGTCTCGCTCTGTCGCCCAGGCTGAAGTGCAGTGGCCGGATCTCAGCTCACTGCAAGCTCCGCCTCCTGGGTTCATACCATTCTCCTGCCTCAGCCTCCTGAGTAGCTGGGACTATAGGCGCCCGCCACCTCGCCCGGCTAGTTTTTTGTATTTTTTAGTAGAGACGGGGTTTCACCGTGTTAGCCAGGATGGTCTCGATCTCCTGACCTCGTGATCCACCCGTCTCGGCCTCCCAAAGTGCTGGGATTACAGGCTTGAGCCACCGCGCCCGGCCAATTTTTGTATTTTTAATAGAGACGGGATTTCATCATATTGGTCAGGCTGGTCTCAAACTCTTGACCTCAGGTGATCCTCCCGCCTCGGCCATGAAATTCATTTTTCAGAGAAGGCAATTAACACACAGAGTCAAGGCGACTTTTCCAGGGTCACGCAGCCAGCTACGGGCTGGACTGGGGTTTGATCCCATCTCTGTCAGACTCCAAAACCTGGGCTCCCAGCCATTCCCAACTCATTGTTGCTCAAATGCACCATTCCCACTCTGGTCACACAGCCCTTGAACGTGCTGTACCTTTTTTTGTGTGTTGCCCAGGCGGGTCCCAAACTCCTGGCCTCAAACGATCCTCCCATCTCAGCCTCCCAAAGTGCTGGGATTACAGGCCTGAGCTGCCTTGACCGCCTTTCTATTTCCTCTTGAAGAGATGGGAACACTGAGGGGATTCCAGAAAAGGATACACCCAGTCCAGCTTGAGCCGGCAAGAAGGCAGCTCCGAGCGTGTGTCCAGGCTGTAGGTGGGTGCCAGCTCATCTGGGATCAGCATGGGCACAGGGCGGCCCCTCAGGAACATTTTCACGGAGCCATCCTCTGCCAGGACACCCCCAGAGGTCAGGCACTGACACCAATCCCATCCCTATTCCCTCTCCTCTTCCAGCTTTTTTTTTTTTTTTTTTTTTTTAAAGGCAAGGAAACTGAGGCCAGAAAGGCAAAGACCCAGTAGCCAGGATTCCTGACCTCTGGCTCCAGCCTGTCACCCCAGCAAGCAAGCTTCCACCAAGCCCTTCCCCATCTCCCCACTCACCCACACTGAAGATAACTTCTTTGGTTTTGCTGTCAGGAAAGGACAAAGAAAAACAAAAGGTCTTAGCAGTCAGGTCAGAAAAGGGGAGAAACCATTCCTCCTCCCCACCGCTCCCCGGAGGTCTCCGATGAAAACGGGGCCGAGTAAGGGGCAGAGCGCTGCCTCTCTGCAGGCCGTGTGCTTTGCTCGGTTGATCTTGCAGAGCCTAAGACACAGGCCCAGAGAGGCAGTGATCGCCAAAGATCACACAGCATGAAGCGGCAGGGACGCGATCCTGAAAGAAGGGAGTCACCAAGGACCCTTCCTAATCAGCACGGTGCTCCCAACGCCCCCCACCCGCAGTCCCCCAGCACCCCAAACGTCAAGCAGCAGGAGAAACCTGGAGAGTTTAAGGGAAGGGGCGTGTCCCCACGCCGGCCTGGGCCCCAGGGGATGGGGGAGACCTGAGAGCTAAGCCCGGGGAGCGCGGAGAGGAGATGGGGGGTCGTCTGCAAAAGGGTCTCACCCAGCTCCAAAGCTACTCATGGCGGCGGCTGGCGGAGCTTCAGGGCCGGGGGTGGAGCCGGGACCGGCTCTGCCGCTTCCGGCCCTGGGAGGCGCCCGTACCGCCTCGCCCCTGCCCCGCCCTCCACGGCCGCCCCTGGAGCCGGAGGGTCCCACCGGGTCACACATCCCGGATTGTGGACTCCCGATCCCAGGTTCTTTCAGGGTGGGTGGGGGAGAGTGGTTGAGAAGATGGACTCGGGAGCGCTCCTGCTTCAGTTAAAACCCCCGTTCTGCTAATTCCTAGCAGTGTACATAGGTCGTCCAACCTCTGCCTCGGTTTCCTCATTTTAAAAATGGGGATAATAAGAGTACCCGGCTGGGCGCGGTGGCTCACGCCTGTAATCCCAGCACTTTAGGAGGCCGAGGCGGGCGGATCACCTGAGGTCAGGAGTTCAAGACCAGCCTGGCCAATGTGGTGAAACCCCATCTCTACTAAAAATACAAAACTTAGCAGGGCGTGGTGGCTGGCGCCTGTAATCCCAGCTACTTGGGAGGCTGAAGCAGGAAAATCATTCGAACTAGGGAGGCGGAGGTTACAGTGAGCTAAGATTGTGCCATTGTGCTCCAGCCTGGGCAACAAGAGCAAGACTCTGTCTCTAAATAAATAAATAAATAAAGATAACCCACACCTCCAGGGGATAGTTGAGAGGATGAAATTGGTTAATTATTGGGAAGTGCCTGGAGTATACATAACGCTGTATTTGTGTTTGCTAGGTTTGAGCAGAGTTGAAATGTGCAACTTTTCACCTTGGTCTTGCCCTTGCCGTGGCCTGTTAGCTCTGACCACGCCCACTACACCATAACTCCAGCTTTAGGGTGATTTTTGTTTTGTTTTGTTTTTGATACAAGGTGTTGCTCTGTCAACCAGGCTGGAGTACAATGGTGTGATCATGGCTCACTGAAACCTTGAATTTCCTAGGCTCAAGTGATCCTCCCGCCGCAGCCTCCCAAGTAGCTGGGTCTACAAGCCCAGGCCAGCACGTAGGGCTATTTTCTTTCTCTCTCTCTCTCTTTTTTTTTTTTTTTTTTTTTTGGTTTTTTATTTGTTTTAACTGAGTCTCGCTCTGTTGCCAGGCTGGAGTGCAGTGGCGTGATCTCGGCTCACTGCAACCTCCGCCTCCCGGGTTGAAGTGATTCTCCTGCCTCAGCCTCTCCAGTAACTGGGACTACAGGCACGCACCACCACGCCCAGCTAATTTTTGTATTTTTAATAGAGAAGAGGTTTCACCATGTTGGCCAGGATGGAGATCTTGTGAAACACCCGCCTAGGCCTCCCAAAGTGCTGGCATTACATGCTTGAGCCACCACGCCAGGCCTAATTTATTTTCATTTTTAGTAAAGACGAGGGCTCGCTATGTTGCCCAGCCTGGTCTCGAACTCGTGAGCTCAAACGATGATCCCTCCTCGGCCTCCCAAACTGCTAAAATTATAACCTCAGGTTTTTACTCGGTCCAGATCTTCAGTATGGCCCCGCCTCTGGAGTTGACCACGCCTGTCATTCTGATCTCAACCACCTCCTCCCTTCTAGCCCTGTCCCTGAGTTGACTCAGTCGCTTGAGAATTGACTGCTACCTCCCCGCAAAGCTCCTTCTCCGGCCCGCCAGGCATTCTGTTTACGTCTATTTTCTTTTTTTTTTTTTTTTTTT
Source organism: Macaca mulatta (assembly GCF_049350105.2). Lineage (NCBI taxonomy): Eukaryota > Metazoa > Chordata > Mammalia > Primates > Cercopithecidae > Macaca > Macaca mulatta. The sequence goes on from NC_133424.1 coordinate 58,179,167, forward strand.
TTGAGACGGAGTCTCGCTCTGTCGCCCAGGCTGGAGTGCAGTGGCGCTATCTCGGCTCACTGCAAGCTCCGCCTCCCGGGTTTACGCCATTCTCCTGCCTCAGCCTCCCGAGTAGCTGGGACTACAGGCGCCCGCCACCTCGCCCGGCTAATTTTTTTGTATTTTTAGTAGAGACGGGGTTTCATTGTGTTAGCCAGGATGGTCTCCATCTCCTGACCTCGTGATCCGCCCGTCTCGGCCTCCCAAAGTGCTGGGATTACAGGCTTGAGCCACCGCGCCCGGCCTTACGTCTATTTTCACTTATTCCTTAGTTGAGTACCTTCGAGGCCTCCAAGTTGGCTCCACCTCTTGGCATTTGGCCACGCCCCTATGGCCCCGCCTAACCTTTAAACCACGCCCTTTTCCACCAGGCAGTGTCCCCTGATTTTGATGTCAAGGCTTCTGGAATCTGGCATGCCTCCACCTGGTCTCAGCCTCTGTTACCCCGTACCCCAGGTTTTAATTTCGCCCAGGCGAACACTCTGGCCGCACCCTTAAATTTCTCAGACTCCCTCTTTCCTTGCAGAAACTCAGTGGCTGCTCCCTTGACTTCATCTCTGAAACTCAACGGGGCCTTCTCCTTTACTTTAATAACCACGTCCATAAGCCAAGCTCCTCCCTGACTTCCTCGCCCTGTAGACCTGACTGTCCAGCTCCTAAAAACTCTGGCCACGCCCCTCAAATATTGACTCCGCCCTCCCAGACCTTCCTCTGTTACCGTGCCACCTCAAGATTGGTCCTTCCAAGGCTCTGGCACTGTCCCCGCATTTGAAGCGGCTGGCCCCACTCTAGGTTACGACCTCGTGGCCTGGGGCATGGCTACATTTCTCGACCACTTCCTCCCTATCTCTGCTGCTTGACACCGCCCCAGTCCTTACCCTTCCTTTTTGGCGCTACAGTTGCTGCTGGAGGATGTGGTCCGGCTGCGGGGGTCCTCGCGGCGCACCGAGGCCAGGCGCTCTGGTGACAAGTAGCGGCGGACACTGCTAAAAGAGAGCACACAGTTGGGGGCAGAGCCTTCGAGGCCAGCAGGCAAGTGCCGTGAGCGGGCGAGATCCTCCCTGCACCTTCTGCTGCTGGAGCTCAGGCAAACAAACCACCTTTGTCTCCCACGAGGTTTTGGAAGAGGCTGGGGGTCCCGGCCTTGTGCCTTACCTGCGCCCGGAGGTCGCCTCCTTCTTGGGAGAGGATGGGGACGTGGCATAGCCACCCACGCGCCGCGGGGGTCCTGAGCCATTAAGGGGCGTCCTGGTGGGAAGGCCTTTCAAGAGCTGACACACTGGAGGGATGGGGGCAGAAAAGGGTGAGTATGAGGACCGGGCCCCGGTCCTCCCCATCCCACCCCTCCAGTCTAACCCGGATACCCGAGGCAGTGGTGCCTAAGCGCGGAGGCGCCCGGCCCTTGGGGGTGCCCCGCGCGCGGAGCGCAGCTCCCTGTTCTTCACACGCCCGCAGGCGACGCAGAGCATCCGCCAGCGCCGCCTTTAGGACCGCCAGCTCGTCTTCCTGTAACTGCAGCCGCTGCTCCAGCGCCGACACGCGGTCGTCCACTTCCATACCGCTCGTGCCCGACAAATTGTCATCTGGAAGACGGGGGGAGTGCCGGCTGCAGGGCCACCCAGGAGCTCCAGTACCCAACGGGTCCCTCCCGCCTTCCTGGGTCTAAGCGAGGGGCCAGCCACGCCCCTTTCCTGTCCCGCTACCTGGGGCTGGGACACTTGGAGATGGGCCAAGGAAGAGGACTCTGAAGGGGGAAGGAAATCCCCACCGCTCTCCAACCCATCCCCACACTCCTCTCTGCTGCAGCGCGCTGGCCCTGTGACCTTGGGGAAGTCCCTTCCCTCTTATTTTCTAAGATTCTGTGAACCCAGGAGCCTCTCGCTCTGGCTTTAAGATTCTATGACTAAGACGTGGCCCGGCACGGTGGCTCACGCATGTAACCCTAGCACTTTGGGAGGCCGAGGCGGGCAGATCACGAGGTCAGGAGATCGAGACTATCCTGGCCAACACGGTGAAACCCCGTCTCTACTAAAATACAAAAAGAAAAAGAAAAAAAAAATTAGCCGGGCATGGTGGCGTGTGCCTGTAGGCCCAGCTACTCTGGAGGCTGAGACAGGGAAATCACTTGAACCCAGGGAGTCAGAGGTTGCCATGAGTCAAGATCACGCCACTGCACTCGCACTCCAGCCTGGCGACAGAGCGAGACTCCGTCTCAAAAAAAAAAAAAAAAAAAAAAAAGATTCTATGACTAAGACTTTAAGTATCTATGAGTGATAAGAGCATTTGCAAAATGACACACTAACCTACTCCTAATGACACTAAAGTTCTAGAATTGATCCCCAACATCCTCCGACGAAGATGATGTTATGAATACCAACGTCTCTTCACTGTTTCTAAGACTTTCCCAGTCAAAAGGTCATGCCTAGCCTCCCCATGTCCCCTCCTCTCCTCACCCTGAGGTTCGACCCTAGAGCCAGCTGCAAGGACAGAGCTTCGGCGGCCCCTGGCGGCGGACTTGGGGGTTGCAGGCAGCGCCTCGCAGACCCAGAAGACCCAAGGGAGAATGCAGACGGGGATGACACCTAAACTCTTCCCCAGCAGGCATTCCTCTTTTCTGTTTTCCTTCTTTATTTCGCCTCTACCCCGCGCCCCAGATTTGGCTCTCCAGCCTATGGATGCAACCAAAATGACTCCCCGAGTGGCCCCCCCAACCCCGCTCATTTTCCCAAAGTGGGAGGGGCGGAGACCCAAGGGGTCCCTCTCCCTCTTTTCCCCCAGAATACTCATACCCAGACTCATTGCTGACCACAACCAAGGAAGCCCTGGTTCCCAGCCTGGTGGAAGTAAAGGTGGTAGCTTAGACAGGGACAGGGCGTGGAGCTCGCACCTGCCATCCCGCGTCCATAGGCCGCCCAACTGGCCCTCTGGGCTCCGCAGTGCAGCCGCCGCTCCTCCCTCCTCCCCCCCGTAGCCCAATCGCCTGCCGAGGCTTGTCCGCCCTGCCCCCAACTCAGCGCCTCCCAGGTCCGGTGCCTGGACCTGCAGTGGGAGGTGGGAGCCTCCTGAGGTCAGAAGGAGTGAGCCGTCAGCACTTAGAACTCATAACAGTGGGAAACCTCTAGGGGTCTTGTTGGCATCAAGTTTTGCAAACGGGAAACTAAGGAAGGAGGCTAGCAGGAGTGTGCAGAGACACGCCAAAGATCACCCAGCCAGTAGGTGGGGGCGGGGGACCCAGTCACCTCCTTTGCTCAGCCTGGTCCTACCTACCATTAATAATACGACCAGAAAAAAATGGCATCTGATACCGTGAGCTTACATGTGCCAGGCGCTGCTCACACAAAACACTTAGCGCGTTCCTGGCTCATGTTGATGCTCGATAAATCCAGAATAGGATTAACTATTATTATGATACCTAATGCTTTTGGCAACTCTAGTAGTCGTAGTGGCATAATCCATTTTAGGAGGAGAGGAGGAGGAAGGGTACTGAAGCCCAGAAAGGTGACGTTACTTGTTACATGCACACACAGCCGATCAATGGAAGAACCCATACTCAACCCAGGAATGGCCACCCTGTCATTCTGGCTCTTAGAGGGACAGAGGAGGACAAAATAAGCATTCTGGGTCCCCTGCTAATTCCAGTGGTCCCTGGCACTAGGGTGTGTGCCCAGAGGGCTGAACCTCCAAACTGAGTTAAATAGAGGTGCTTTCATCTTGACACTTGTGCCCCACCCAGAGCGGCCAGTTGCACTGTCAGGCCTTGGCCAGCCCATCCTGCCAACCCCCACACCTCCACCATCCCCATCCCTGTGACTCAAGCCCTCTGCTCCCTCCTGACCATCCCCCCATCCTCAGCCCTTTTTCCCAGAGACCAGGCCTCACGTCCCACTTTTCCCTCCCAACTCCCCTCTTCTCCTATCTCCCTTCACCTGAGCCTGACACCCACAGTGGCCCTTCTGGTATCACACGCATTTGTCTAGGGAGAAGGGATGGTCCTAATGCACGGGAGGGCCAGGGCCAGAGGATTTGGGAGGTATCCTAAAGGCAAAGTCCTCTGACTGTCCCTTTCCAGTCCCACACTCTGCCCTCAACTCAACACCAAATCCATCCCCACCCCCTCTGTCTGTCCCCCTGCTACGGAGATAGGGGAGCGTTCCAGAAGCTTGAAGGGAGAAAGGGCAGAGTTCCAGGCCCAATCGACTCCCAGGTCCTGCCCCCTTCCAATCCCTGGTTCCTTGGTGTTCTGCCCTTCTGTCCTCTCCGTCTAGCCACCTCTGGAGTAGCGGAGGATCCAAGTGGATGGGGGGCTGGGATCTGGGTTTTGGGGGCCAGGGACCTTCTCTTGGGTCAGGGTGCTGCTGAGGGAGAGGAAAGGGGGATCTTCAGCAAGGGAGGGGGATGGGGACTTGGAAGGAGGAGGTTGGGGCAAGAAGAGATGGGTCCAGCCTTGGGCGGGGCCAAGGTCGGAACTGAGGAGGGGTCTCACCGTTGCAGTATTGCAGCAGCGAGGACGTGTCGTACAGGCCGCAGAAGGCCGGGCCGCGCTCCGCCATCGTCCCACCACAGCCACCGCCGGCCCCCCCGGTCCCAGCTCGGGCCCGGTCCCCCCCACCAGGCCCTGCCTCCCGTTGCCATAGCAACGCCCTTCGTTCCAGCATCCCCAGCTCAGCTTGCCTGGCATCAGGCGGCCGGCGCCGGGCCTGGCGCTGGGGTCATCCCCCAGGATGCCCAGAAAGGGGGGTAGGACACCCCCTGCCAAGCCCCCCAACACAATCCTCGGGCCAGGATTGGCTGCGCCCAGATCCCCCTAGGTACAGTCTGGTCCCGCCCACAACCAGAGTGTTTTCTCTCTAGACCCCCCTCCTCGCCCTTTCAGAACCAATGAGAGACTGTCGCGCAGGGCCTTCCACCAATAGAGATGCAGAGGGATTGGAAGGGGCAGGGCCTCTCCTGCTTTCAGCCTGAAGCGCAGCCCCGAGCTCCGGGAGGAGGATGGGTTGGAGGTAGTCACTCCCCTATCCCCAAAACCTTCTCTTCAGATTTTCATTGGATTTTCCAAAAGCTCCCTCCTTAAGACCAGGGCCCGACCTTACAGCCCCAAACCCGCTCAGGGAGCTCTTGTTTATTACATCTAGGCCCACCCCCAGGCTCTTAGCCCCACCCCCGGAATCTTGCGGGTGCTAAAGTTTTATTCCTGCCCACAGAATCATTAGCACCGCCCCCTGAACCTCCAAGGGTTTATAGTATAGTACTTCTCCAGAGCTCTGGACAGGACCTTCTTATAGGATTAGTTCCGCCCTCGGAATTTAAACCCCTCCCCCCGCGGTCTGTTAGTCCCTCCCCAACCTTCCCCACCACTCTGTCTGCGGCCCCAGGCCCTTAACTCCGCCCTTAGAGCCGTGGCCTCCCGCAACCGTATTATCCACTCCGGGCTTTGGCACAGGCCCAGTTGTGAGGCTTGGACTAGCCCGCGTGTCAGGCAGAGATGGCTCGAAAGTTGTGGGGGAAGAGGGGAGGGTAGAAAACCCGACAATGGATTTCAAGAATATTGGACCGCCTTCCGCAAGTCTCCAACGAGGGTAAACACCTAGAGTATAGGCAGGAGAAGTGAAGTCTAGAGTCGAAAAAGAATTCCCTCTGGACACAGAGACAAACAGTAGAAACTTTGGAACCAGATTGACCTGGGTTTGAATCCTGACTCCTCCACTGTCTGGTTTCGTGACCCAAAAGCTCCACTTCCGCATCTGGAAAGTGAGGTCTCATAATCGTGCCTGCCTCATTCATTCATTCAAAAATGTTTACTAGGCCGGGCGCGGTGGCTCAAGCCTGTAATCCCAGCACTTTGGGAGGCCGAGACGGGCGGATCACGAGGTCAGGAGATCGAGACCATCCTGGCGAACACGGTGAAACCCCGTCTCTACTAAAAAAATACAAAAAACTAGCCGGGCGAGGCGGCGGGCGCCTGTAGTCCCAGCTACTCGGGAGGCTGAGGCAGGAGAATGGCGGGAACCCGGGAGGCGGAGCTTGCAGTGAGCTGAGATCCGGCCACTGCACTCCAGCCCGGGCGACAGAGCCAGACTCCATCTCAAAAAAAAAAAAAAAAAAAAAAAAAATGTTTACTGAGTGCCTAACGGGCCAGGCTCTGTTCTAGGTGCTGAAGTTTCAGGAGTGATTAAGTGAACCTGTTTCCTCTCATGAATCGTTCATTCAATGCAAGAGGTAAACAATCATACACAAAATAAATAACAATACCTAACGTTTAATCAGCAGTCACTATGGGCAAAACACTGAGTTATCCTCACCAAAAGCCCTATTTTGTTGTTGTTTGTTTCTTTTTGAGACTGATTCTCGCTCTGTCGCCCCGGCAGGAGTGCAGTGGTGCAATCTCAGCCCACCGCAACCTCCGCCTCCCGGGTTTAAGCAATTCTCCTGCCTCAGCCTTCGGAGTAGCTGGGACTACAGGCGCGTGCCACCACACCCAGCTAATTTTTGTATTTTTAGTAGAGACGGGGTTTCACCATGTTGGCCAGGATGGTCTCGATCTCTTGACTTTGTGATCTACCCACCTCATCATCCCAAAGTGCTGGGATTACAGGCGCGAGCCACCGCGCCCGGCCTATTTTTTTATATTTTAAAAATATTTTGTAGAGAGGAGCTCTTGCTATATTGCCAAAGCTGGTCTCGTACTCCTGGCCTCAAGTGATCCTTTGGCCTGGGCCTGCCAAAGTGCTGGAATAATAGATGTGTCTCACTCAGTCTTGCCCTGCCTGTAATGCAGTGGCATGATCTTGGCTCACTGCAACCTTCACCTCCCAGATTCAAGTGATTTTCGTGCCTCAGCCTCCCCAGCAGCTGGGATTACAAGTGTGCACCACCATGCCTGGCTAATTTTTGTATTTTTAGTAGACACAGGGTTTCACCATATTGGCCAAGCTGGTCTGTAACTCCTGACCTCAAGTGATCCTCCCGCCTCAGCCTCCCAAAGTGTTGAGATTATAGTCGTGAGCCACCGCGCCCAGCAAAGGCCCTATTTTAATCACCATTTTCGAGATGATGATACAGAAACAGCGTGGCAGTGGCTTACACCTGTTAATTCCCAGCACTTTTGAAGGCCAAAGAAGGGGGATTATAGGGGCGCGAGATCAGCCTGGGCAACAAAGCAAGACCATGCCGCTACAAAACAAAATTTCTTCCTTTTTTTTTTTCTTTTGAGATAGAGTCTTGCTCTTGTGGCCCAGGCTGGAGTGCAATGGCACAATCTTGGCTCACTGCCACCTCTGTTTCCCAGGTTCAAGCAATTCTCCAGACTTAGCCTCCCGAGTAGCTGCGATTACAGGCACCCGCCACCACGCCCGGCTAATTTTTTTGTTTTTTTTTTTTGTATTTATTTACTTATTTATTTTGAGATGAAGTCTCACTCTGTTGCCCAGGCTGGAGTGCAGTGGTGCGATCTTGACTCACCACAACCTGCACCTCCCTGGTTCAAGCGATTCTCCTGCCTCAGCCTTCCAAGTAGCTGGGACTACAGGCTCAGGCCACAATGCCTAGCTAATTTTTGTATTTTTAGTAGAGATAAAGTTTCACTATGCTGGCCAGGCTCGTCTGGAACTCCTGACCTCATGATCTGCCCACCCTGGCTTCCCAAAGTGCTGGGATTATAGGTGTGAGCCATCGCACCCAGTGAAAACAAAATGTTTTGTCAGCCTGGCATGGTGGTACACGCCTGTAGTTCCAGCTACTTGGAAGGCTGAGATGGATCACTGGAGCTCAGGAGGTCGAGACTGCAGCAAGCTATGATGATGCCACTGCACTCCGGCTTGCGCAACAGAGCAAGAAGGTTTACAGACAGGATAATATAATCAAAAAGGGAGCAGGAGGCTCATTTAGAAACCATAGAGCTAGGCAGTTACCTCTGAGGAAGTGATATTCAAGCTGACATGTGTAAAACAAGAAGGGTTGGGCGCGGTGGCTTACACCTGTAATCCCAGCACTTTGGGAGGCCGAGGCAAGCAGATCACCTGAAGTCAGGAGTTCAAGACCAGCCTGGCCAACACGGTGAAACCTTGTCTCTACTAAAAATATAAAACTTAGCTAGGCATGGTGGTGCACACCTGTAATCCCAGCTACTCGGGAGGCTGAGGCAGAATTGTTTGAACCAGGGAGGTGAAGGTTTCAGTAGGCAGAGACCAAGCCATTGCACTCCAGCCTGGGTGACAGAGTGAAACTCCAGCTCAAAAGAAAAGAAAAGAAAGGAAGAAAGAAAGAGAAAAACAAGAAGGAAGCAGTTATGCCTGGAGTTGGGAGGCAGGGGATTTCTAGGCAGAGGAAAGAGCAAGTGCAAAGGTCCTGAGGTTGGTTTGAGTTTAGCATATTCCTGGGGAACCAGAAGGTTTATGAGGATGAAGCTGTGGAGAGAGATGGGAAGGCGAGGATGCGAGATAAGTGCGGCTATGGGCCTTCCATATCTTACAGGGCCTCAAAGGCTGGGGGAAGACTTTGGCAGTTTGTCACTGTATCCTCCACAAGCCACAGTGAGTCACAGATATAAATTATATATGAGTGGCCAGGCCATGCATGTAATCCCAGCATTTTGGGAGGCCAAGGTGGGTGGATCACTTGAGGTCAGGAGTTTGAGACCAGCCTGGCCAATATGGCGAAACCCCGTCTCTATTAAAAATACAAAAATTAGGCCGGGCGCGGTGGCTCACGCCTGTAATCCCAGCACTTTGGGAGGCCGAGGCGGGCGGATCACAAGGTCAGGAGATCGAGACCACGGTGAAACCCCGTCTCTACTAAAAATACAAAAAATTAGCCGGGCGCGGTTGTGGGCGCCTGTAGTCCCAGCTACTCGGGAGGCTGAGGCAGGAGAATGGCGTGAACCCGGGAGGCGGAGCTTGCAGTGAGCCGAGATCGCGCCACTGCACTCCAGCCTGGGCAACAGCGTGAGACTCCGTCTCAAAAAAAAAAAAAAAAAAAAAAAAAAAAAATTAGCCAGGCGTGGTGGTGCATTGCCTGTGATTCCAGGTACTCAGGAGGCTGAGACAGGAGAATGGCTTGAACCCTGGAGGCGGAGGTTGCAATGAGCCAAGATGGTGCCACTGGACTCCAGCCTGGGCAACACAGCAAGACTCTGTCTCAAAAAAGAAAAAAAAATTGTACATTGAGTACAGTGCCTAGCACACAATGAGGCATCAATGATGGGCTGGGCACAGTGGCACGTGTTTGTAGTCCCAGCTACTCGAGAGGTTGAGGTGGGAGCATCCATTGAGCTCACGAGTTCTGGGTTGTAGTCCACTATGGCAATTGGGTGTCTGCACTCAGTTCAGCATCAGTTCGACTACCTCCTTGGAGTGGGGGACCACCAGGTTGCTTAAGGAGGGATGAACTGGCCCACGTCAGAAAGGGAATAGGGCAAAACTCCCATGCTGGGCAGTAGTGGTTTCCAGCCTGTGAATAGCCACTGCACTCCAGTCTGGGCAACATGGGGAGAACCTATCTCTTAAAAAGTAAAAAACAGAGGCTGGGCACAGTGGCTCACGCCTGTAATCCCAACACTTTGGGAGGCTGAGGCGGGTGGATCACGAGGTCAGGAGTTCGAGACTGGCCTGGCTAGCATAGTGAAACCCCGTCCTAAAAATAAAAAAAATTAGCCGGGCGTGGTGGTGTGTGCCTGTAATCCCAGCTACTCAGGAGGCAAAGGCAGGAGAATCACTTGAATTGGGGAGGCAGAGGTTGCAGTAAGTGGAGATTGTGCCATTATACTCCAGCCTGGGTGACAGAGCAAGACACCATCCAAAAAAAAAAAGTAGCTCATGCCTGTAATCCCAGCACTTTGGGAGGCCGAGGCAGGCGGATCACGAAGTCAGGAGATCCAGACCATCCTGGCTAACACAGTCAAACCCCGTCTCTACTAAAAATACAAAAAAATTAGCTGGGCATGGTAGTGGGCTCCTGTAGTCCCAGCTACTCAGGAGGCTGAGACAGGAGAATGGCATGAACCCGGGAGGTGGAGTTTGCAGTGAGCCGGGATCATGCCACTACACTCCAGCCTGGGTGACAGAACTAGACTCCATGTCAAAAAAAAAAAAAGTAATAAATAGGGCTGGGTATGGTGGCTCACATCTATAATTTCAGCTCTTTGGGAGGCCCAAACAGAAGGATCAATTGAGGCCAGGAGTTTGAGACCAGCCTAGGCAATATAGTAAGAGCTCCTCTCTACAAAATATTTAAAAGTTAGCTGGGGCAGGGCACAGTGGCTCACGCCTGTAATCCCAGCACTTTGGGAGGCCGAGGTGGGCGGATCACAAGGTCAGGAGATCGAGACCATCCTGGCTAACACAATGAAACCCCGTCTCTACTAAAAATACAAAAAATTAGCCAGGCGCGGTGGCGGGCGCCTGTAGTCCCAGCTACACGGGAAGCTGAGGCAGGAGAATGGCGTGGGCCCGGGAGGCGGAGCTTGCAGTGAGCCGAGATGTCGCCACTGCACTCCAGCCTGGGCGACAGAGCAAGACTCCATCTCAAAAAAAAAAAAAAAAAGTTAGCTGGGATTACTTTTTTTTTTTTTTTTTTTTTCCAGATGGAGTTTCGCTCTTGTTGCCCAGGCTGGAGTGCAATGGTGTGATCTCTGCTCACTGCAACCTCCACCTCCTGGGTTCAAGTGATTCACCTGCCTCAGCCTCCGGTGTAGCTGGGATTACTGGCATGATCCATGCCTGGCTAATTTTTGTATTTTTAGTAGAGACAGGGTTTTACCATGTTGGCCAGGCTGGTCTTGATCTGCTGACCTCAGGTGATCCACCCGCCTTGGCCTCCCAAAGTGCTGGGATTATAAGTGTGAGCCACCATGCCTGGCCAGTTGGGCTTACTTCTTGTCGAACAGGTCTAAAAAAAGAAAAATAGGCAGGCCTGGTAGCTCATGCATGTAGCTCCAGCTACTTGGGTGGCTGAGGCCAGAGGATCACTTAAGGCCAGGAAGGAGTTCCAGGCTGCCGTGAGCTAGGATGGCACCACTGCACTCCAGTCTGGGTGGCATAGTGAGACCCCATCTCTTAAAAAACAAACAAACAATCAAACAAAAACAAATAAATAAAATAAATAAACAAATTTTAAAAATCAATGATGGGTTCAAAGTGATGACCAAAATAGCCATGGGTCCTTATCCTCTCACGATCATCACTAATTGTCTTACTGATAGAAACAACGCAGGAGGTTTTCTGCCTCCCAAATCCCGCTTCTCCCACCCCCCTCCCAATCCTCTTGAGCTCAGATTCTAGGAGAGGGGAAGTCAGACACCCAGATACAGAAATCTGAAGCAGGCTGCAAAGTGTTAAGGGCTGTTACCGGGATGTCCCGAGAGGACCGCGGAGTCCCAGGGGAGATCAGATCCAGGGGCTCCATAGGGTGCGGGAGGAGGAGGGAGGAGAGCCAGGCACAGGGATTTAGCTTGATGAGTTATGGGAGGTGGGAGATGGCACACAAAGATGAGTCAGACCCAGTCCTTGCCCTTGAGGGGCCCCCAGCCTCCGTGTGGACACCGAACACTGTCAGGGTCCATGCCAGCTAAGTGATCTTGGCTCGGCGGCTTGGTTTTTCCTCCTCTGCAAAACAGGAGTCAACCCAGCCCCCACTTCCCAGGGGAGCAGAGCAGGTTGAATAGGCTCATGCTCATAAAGTGCCCAGCACAGTGGTTTGGGGGTACAGGTAATGGAGGTGGTTTGATTACAACTGCTTTTGCAGGGAGAGGTCAAGGGTGTGGGAGACAGACGTGGGGAGAGAGCGGCCCTGTCTGAGGAGGGGGTGGGGGCAGGCAGGGCTCACCGTCTCTTTGTCTTTCTGCCTCCAGGTTTCCTTCTCCCTGAGGCTTGTCGCTCTCATCGCTATCTCTGTTTTTCTTCATATCTCTGTCTAGAAATTGGATTTCATCCCAGCACTTTGGGAGGCCGAAGTAGGTGGATCACCTGAGGTCGGGAGTCCGAGACCAGCCTGATCAACATGGAGAAACCCTGTCTCTACTAAAAATACAAAATTTCCGGGCTTGGTGGCTCACACCTGTAATCTCAGCACTTTGGGAGGCCGAGGCGGGCAGATCACGAGGTCAGGAGATCAAGACCATCCTGGCTAACATGATGAAACACCGTCTCTACTAAAAATACAAAAATTAGCCGGGTGTAGTGGCGGGCGCCTGTAATTCCAGCTACTTGGGAGGCTGAGGCAGGAGAATTGCTGGAACCCAGGAGGTGGAGGTTGTGGTGAGCCGAGATCACACCATTGCACTCAGTGAGCTGAGATTGTGCCACTGCACTCCAGCCTGGGCAATAGAATGAGACTCCTTCTCCAAAAAAAAAAGTTGGACAAACTGAGTCTTCCTTTCATCACCTATGAGACATGTCACCCTGAGCAAGTTACTTCCCTTCTCTGGGCCTCAGTTTCTCTATCCAGAAAATGGGTAGGGATATAACACCTCTGCTACAGGTCTGTTATGAGAAGGGAGATATAGATGTGTAAAATACCCAATATGGTGGCCATTATTATCATTATTATTACTGATACTAATCTCTGACTCTGTTTTTCTCTCAGCATCTCTTTTATTTATTTATTTATTTTGAGATGGAGTCTCGCTCTGTCATCCAGGCTGGAGTGCAGTGGCGCGATTTCGGCTCACTACAAACTCTGCCTCCCAGGTTCAAGCAATTCTCCGGCCTCAGCCTCCCAAGTACCTGGGATTACAGGTGCCCGCCACCACACCCGGCTAATTTTTGTATTTTTAGTAGAGACGGTGTTTCATCGTGTTAGCCAGGATGGTCTTGATCTCCTGACCTCATGATCCACCCACCTCGGCCTCCCAAAGTGCTGAGATTATAGGCGTGAGCCACCGCACCCAGCCACTTTCTTTTATTCTTTCATTTTTTGTTTGTTTTTTGAGACAGAATCTCGCTGTATTGCCCAGGTTGGAGCACAGTGGTACAATCACAGCCCACAGCAGCCTCAACCTCTTAGGCTCAAGTGATCCTCCTGCCTCACCCTTCTGAGTAGCCGGGACTACACGCACCAGCAGCCGTGCCTTGCTAATTTTTAAAAAATTTTTTTGTAGAGACAGGGTTTCACTATGTCGCCCAGGCTGGTCTCGAACTCCGGGGCTCAAGCGATCCTCCTATCCCAGCCTCCCAAAATGCTGGGATTACAGGTGTGAGCCACCATGACTGGCCTCTTTCTTTCTTTGTGTTTCTCTCTCTATGTCTCATTCTGTCAGTCTGTCTCCCTACTCCTGTCTAGGAAGCTCTCTTTAGGACAGGCATTCAAGACCAGCCTGGGCAACAGAGTGAAATCCCATCTCTAAAAAAAAAATAAAAATATAGTCGAGCATTGTGGAGGGCACCTGTAAACCCAGCCACTCAGGAGGCTGAGGCATGAGAATCGCGTGAACCCGGGAAACAGAGGTTGCAGTGAGCCGAGATAGTGCCACTACACTCTAGCCTGGGTAACAGAGCAAAACTCCATCTCAAAAACTCATAATAATTAAAAAAATAAATAAATTAGCCGTACTTGCTGGCCTGTGCCTGTAGTCCTAGCTACTGGGGAGGCTGAGGTGGGAGGATCACTTAAGCCCAGGAGGTCAAAGCTGCAGTGAGCCGTGATTGTGTCACTCCACTCCAGTCTGGACGACAGAGTGAGACGCTGCTCCAAAAAAAAAAAAAGCCTGGAGGAAAAGGCCCAGGTTTGCCTGCTCTCCCTGAGGCTTGAAAAGGGGCTTAAGGGCTTGCTGAGCACTACCAGGGAGCAATCAGGGACCCCTACAGGTTTGAATCTTTCAACTGATCCTGCCCATTGCTGGCTGTTTGCACTGGGTTTTGGAGGCAGGGAAGGCTGGAGCTGTCTCTAGGGCCCCAGCTGAGAGCCCCTCTGCTGGCCTCTGAGCCCCTGGAGCCCCCACCCCACCCCGCATGAGATTATGTCAACATAGCCCAGACTATGCTGGCCAGGACAATATTTGCCCTCAGGATCTGGGGAGGTCGCTATGGAGATGTGCCCTCCCCCACTAGGCCGGAAGAGGCCGAGGGGAGCCATGCCTCTCTGTCTCATGGAGTCTGAGGTTAATCCCTGTTCTCTTCTGGGCTATAAGTCCCTCTCTCTGTTTTTGCCCCTCTCTGCTCCCCTCCTTTCCCTTTCCTTCCCCTCTCCTCCCCTTCCCTCTCCCTGTCTTTCTCTCCTTTTTTTTTTTTTTTTTGAAGACAGGGTCTTACTCTGTCACCCAGGCTGGAGTGTAGTGGCGTGATCTCCGCTCACTGCAACCTTCACCTCCCGGGCTCAAGAGATCCTCCCGCCTCAGCCTCCCCAGCAGCTGGGACCACAGGTGCGTGCCACCACGCCCAGCTAATATTTTTTTGTAGAGATGAGGTTTTGCCATGTTGTTCAGGCTAGTCTCTAACTCCTGAGCTCAAGTGATCCATCTGCCTCATACTGCTATCTCGGATCAGTGCAACCTCGGCCTCCCGGGTTCAAGCGATTCTCCTGTCTCAGCCTCCTGGGTAGCTGGGATTACAGGTACCCGCCATCACACCCGGCTAATTTTTTTTATTTTTAGTAGAGATGGGGTTTCACCATGTTGGCCAGGCTGGTGTCGAACTCCTGACCTCAGGTGATCCACCTGCCTTGGCCTCCCAAAGTGCTGGTATTACAGGCATGAGCCACCGCGCCCGGCCTTGTTTCTTAGGTCTTATCTCTCTGCGTCTCCTCTCTGTCCCTCTTTCTCTGGGTCCCCATCTCTGTGTTTCTGTCTCTCCATGTCTCTGTCTCACCCTGGGTTTCACGTCTGTGTCTCTCTTTGGGTCTCTATATATTTTTTTTTTTTTTTTTTTTGAGACGGAGTCTCGCTCTGTTGCCCAGGCTGGAGTGCAGTGGCCAGATCTCAGCTCACTGCAAGCTCCGCCTCCCGGGTTCACGCCATTCTCCGGCCTCAGCCTCCCCAGTAGCTGGGACTACAGGCGCCCGCCACCTCGCCCGGCTAGTTTTTTGTATTTCTTAATAGAGACGGGGTTTCACCGTGTTAGCCAGGATGGTCTCGATCTCCTGACCTCGTGATCCGCCCGTCTCGGCCTCCCAAAGTGCTGGGATTACAGGCATGAGCCACCGCGCCCGGCCTTGTTTCTTAGGTCTTATCTCTCTGCGTCTCCTCTCTGTCCCTCTTTCTCTGGGTCCCCATCTCTGTGTTTCTGTCTCTCCATGTCTCTGTCTCTCCCTGGGTTTCACGTCTGTGTCTCTCTTTGGGTCTCTATATTTTTTGTTTTTCTCTCCAGGCCCCTGTCTCGGGATCTCTGTCTCTTCCCATCCCTGGGCTCCCCTCTCTCTGGTTCCTATCCGTTTGTCTGTGTGTGCCTGGACCCACATCTCTCACCAGGTCTCTGTCTCAGCTCTTCTGTCTCTCACTCTCTGTGTCTCTTCTCATTCTGTGTATTTGTGTGTCTCTGGGTCTCTATCATTCAGGCCTCATCTCTCTGCAGTCCTGAATCTCGGGGACGGAGCGGGGACTGTCACAGCTTCCCACTCCTGGTCTCTGTCCCCACGGGGCGCCCCCTCTCCCCATCTCTCTCTGCCTCATTTCTCCGGCACCATCTGCCAGCACCCCAGGCCCCCGCCTGCTCCCCACAGGCTCTGCTTAGCCAGGCAGCCCCATGGGGGGAGACACAGGCCTTCCAGCTTCCACCCCACCCTTGCATCCTGGGTAGGGGCACTGCCTGGTCATTGCTGGAGGGCGAGGGGAGGCAGGAGGGCAGGAGACCAGAGCCAGGAGACCAGGGACCAGGGACCAGGGACAATGGATAGAGAGAAACAGACGCAATCCCAGAGAGGAGATGGAAAAAGGGGAAGAGAAAGGAGAAGCTTTAAAGACTGGCAAAAAGAGGCTAAACCAGAGGGAGAGAGAGAGAGTGAAAGAACCCAGCAGAGAGGCAGAATGAAAAATGGAAAAAGAGAAGAGAAAAGCCTTCCCAACAGACAGGAGAGAAAGACAGAGGCAACCTGAGTGTGGGCTCAGAGAAAAGAAATAAGGAGGCCGGGCACAGTGGTGCCCACCTTTAATCCCAGCACTTTGGGAGGCTGAGGCAGATGAATCACTTGAGTTCAGAAGTTCAAGACCAGCCTGGGCAACATAGCGAGACACCACCTCTACAAAAAGTAGAAAAATTGGCTGGGCACCATGGTTCACACCTGTAATCCCAGCACTTTGAGAGGCCAAGGCAGGTGAATCACCTGAGGCCAGGAGTTTGAGACCAGCCTGGCCAACATGGCAAATCCCCATCTCTACTAAAAATACAAAATTAGTTGGGTGTGCATTCCGTAATCCCAGACACTTGGGAGGCTGAGGCATGAGAAATGCTTCAACCCGAGAAGTGAAGTTTGCAGTGAGCCGAGATGGCGCCACTACACTCCAGCCTGGGTGACAGAGAGAGACTCCGTCTCAAAAAAAAAAAAAAAAAAAAAAAGGCTGGGCATGGTGGCTCACGCCTGTAATCCCAGCACTTTGGGAGGCCGAGGCGGGCTGATCGTGAGGTCAGGAGTTCAAGACCAGCCTGGCCAACACGGTCAAACGCCGTCTCTGCTAAACAAAAATACAAAAAATTAGCTGGGCGTGGTGGCAGGCATCTTTAATCCCAGCTACTCCAGAGGCTGAGGCAGGAGAATCGCTTGAAACCCGGAGGCGGAGGTTGCAGTGAGCCGAGATCGTGCCATTGCACTCCAGCCCGGGCAACAGTGCGAGACTCCATCTCAAACAACAACAACAACAACAACAAAAATTAGCCAGGCATGGTGGTATGTGTCTGTAGTCCCAACTACTCAGCAGGCTGAGGTGGGAGGATTGCTTGAGCCCAGATAGGGGGTCGAGGCTGCAGTAAGCTGTGATCGTGCCACTGCGCTCCAGCCTAGGCAACAGAGGGAGGCCCTGTCTCAAAAGAAAATAAAATGAGTAAGGAGAGATTTGGATGAAAGAGAGAAACAAGGTAGGATGGACAGAGAGAGAGAGAAACATTGTGTCGGGGGAGGTGGGAGAGAGATGGGAGAGGCAGAGGGGTTGGGGGAGAGGGTTTGCCAAACATGGAGACAGGACTAGAGAAGGAAAATGGAGGAGGGAGAAGAGAGGCTGGGGAACGAGGCTTGTCTCGTTCTGAGTCCCCTGTTGCGGGAGCGGGGCGTGGGACTAAGCTGTCTGGGAGCACTGAGTTGGGATGGTGCATGCTGTTTCTTGGCCTGAGGTTTTCAGAAGCCATGAACAAAGCAGCTGGAGGGGGGCCTGTGCAGCCAGCACCTTTGCAGACCCTGGGAGACAACAGAGGACCCCAGGAGGGCTGAGGTGGGCAGAAGACCAGGCATCTACCCAGCCCTGAATCTCTCCTTACTTCTCTCTTTTTTTTTTTTTAGAGATGAAGTCTCACTCTGACGCCCAGGCTGGAGTGCTGTGGTGCAGTCTCAGCTCACTGCAATCTCCGCCTCCCGGGTTCAAGCTATTCTCTCGCCTCAATCTCCCGAGCAGCTGGGATTACGGGCACGCACCACTACACCCAGCTAACTTTTGTATTTTAGTAGAGATGGGATTTCACCATGTTGGCCAGGCTGGTCTCGAACTCCTGACCTCGGTCTCCCGAAGTCCTGGGATTACAGATGTGAGCCACTGCACCCGGCCTCTCCTCATTTCTTTTCTTTTCTTTTGAGACAGGGTCTCCCTCTGATACCCAGGCTGGAGTATAGTGGCATGATCACAGCTCACTGCAGCCTCGACCCCCTCCCCGGGCTCAAGCAATTTTCACTCAGTCTTTCCATCTCGCAGTTTCTTTTCTGGTTATTTTTTTGAGACAGAGTCTGGCTGTGTCGCCCAGGCTGGAGTGCAGAAGCACAATCTCAGCTCACTGCTACCTCTGCCTTCCAGGTTCAAGTGATTCTCCTGCCTCAGCCTCCCGAGTAGCTGGGACTGCAGGTGCCCACCACCTTGCCTGGCTAGTTTTTGTATTTTTACTAGAGCCTAGGTTTCATCATGTTGGCCAAGCTGGTCTCCAACTCCTGACCTCAGGTGATCCACCCACCTCGGCTCCCAGGGTGCTGGGATCACAGGCGTGAGCTACCGTGACTCTGTCTCTCTCCGGCTCTTGCTCTCTGTTTTCTTTCTTGGCTTCTCTCCCACCCCCTCTTATCTGTGTCTGTGTTGTCTGTTTGTTTCTCTGTGTGTCTTTCTCTCTGTCTCTCTCTCTCTCTCTCTCTCTCTTTCTTCTATTCTATTTCTCTCTCTCTTGGTCTTTCTCTTCTTGTCTTTTTTTTTTTTTTTTTTTTTGAGACAGAGTCTTGCTCTGTCACCCAGGCTGGAGTTCAGTGGTACAATCTCAGCTCACTGCAACCTCCGCCTCCTAGGTTCAAGCAATTCTCCTCCCTCAGTCTCCCCAGTAGTTGGGATTACAGGTGCACACCACCACACCCAGCTAATGTTTGTATTTTAGTAGAGACGGGGTTTCATCATGTTGTCCAGGCTGATCTCCAACTCCTGACTTCAGGTGATCTGCCCGCCTTGGCCTCCCAAAGTGTTGGGATTACACGCGTGAGCCACCGCGTCTGGCCTCTCTTCTTGTCTTTATCTGTCTCCCACTCTAGATCTTTCTTGGTCCTTGGTTTCTTTTTTCTTTTTCTTTTCTTTTCTTTCTTTTTTTTTTTTTTTGAGACAGGATCTCACTCTGTCACCCAGGCTGGAGTGCAGTGACACGATCATCACAGCTCACTGTAGCCTCAATTTCGTGAGCTCAAGCAATCCTCCTGCCTCAGCCATCCAAGTAGCTGGGACCACAGGTGCACCACCACCACACCTGGCTAATTAAAAAAAAAAAATTTGAGAGGCCGGGCATGGTGGCTCATGCCTGTAATCCCAGCACTTTGGGAGGCAGAGGCAGGCGGATCACCTGAGGTCAAGAGTTTGAGACCAGCCGTGGCTAACATGGTGAAACCCCACTTCTACTAAGGATACAAAAAAATTAGCTGGGCATGGTGGTTCATGCCTGCAATCCCAGCTACTCGGGAGGCTGAGGCAGGAGAATCACTTGAACCCAGGAGGCAGAGGTTGCAGTGAGCTGAGATTGTGCCATTGCACTCCAGCCTGGGCAACAAGAGCAAAACTCCGCCTCAAAAAAAAAAAAAAAAAAAATTGGCCAGGTGCGGTGGCTCACACCTATAATCCCAGCACTGTCGGAGGCCGAGGAGGGCGGATCACCTGAGGTCAGGAGTTCAAGACCAACCTGACCAACTTGGTGAAAACCTGACTCTGCTAAAAATACAAAAAAACTAGCTGGGCATAGTGGCAGGTGCCTGTAATCCCAGTTGCTCGGGAGGCTGAGGCAGGAGAATCACTTGAATCTGGCTCACTGCAATCTCTGCCCCAGCCTGGGTGACAGAGTGAGACTCTGTCTCAAAAAAAAAAAAAAATTTTTTTTAAACCTAGATGACGAGGTTGATAGGTGCAGCAAACCACCATGGCATATGCATACCTATGTAGCAAACCTGTACGTTCAGCACATGTATCCCAGAACTTAAGGCAAATTTTTTTTTAATTGGAAAACTGAAAAAAGAATTTTTTTTTTTTTTTTTTTTGAGACGGAGTCTTGCTCTGTCACCCAGGCTGGAGTGCAGTGGCACGATCTCGGCTCACTGCAAGCTCCGCCTCCCGGGTTCCCGCCATTCTCCTACCTCAGCCTCCCGAGTAGCTGGGACTACAGGCGCCGCCACCACGTCCGGCTAATTTTTTTGTATTTTTAGTGGAGACGGGGTTTCATTGTGTTAGCCAGGATGGTTTTTTTTTTTTTTAAGACAGAGTCTCCCTCTGTCGCCCAGGCTGGAGTGCGGTGGCGCAATCTCGGCTCACTGCAAGCTCCGCCTCCTGGGTTCCTGCCATTCTCCTGCCTCAGCCTCCCGAGTAGCTGGAACTACAGGCACCCGCCACCACGCCCGGCTAATTTTTTGTTTTTTTGTTTTTTTGGTTTTTTTTTGAGACAAAGTCTCCCTCTGTGGCCCAGGCTGGAGTGCAGTGGCCGGATCTCAGCTCACTGCAAGCTCCGCCTCCGCCTCCCGGGTTTACGCCATTCTCCTGCCTCAGCCTCCCGGGTAGCTGGGACTACAGGCTCCTGCTACCGCACCCGGCTAATTTTTTGTATTTTTAGTAGAGACGGGGTTTCACCGTGTTAGCCAGGATGGTCTCGATCTCCTGACGTCATGATCCGCCCGCCTCGGCCTCCCAGAGTGCTTGGATTACAGGCGTGAGCCACCATGCTCGGCTTTTTTTTTTTTTTTTTTTTTTTTTTTTGCGGGGGGACAGGGTCTCACTATGTTGCCCAGGCTGGTTTCCAACTCCTGGGCTTAAGTGATCCTCCCATCTCGGCCTCCCAAAGTACTGGTATCACAGGCTTGAGCTACCACGCTAGGCTCTCGGCTCCTTTTCCTGTCTCACACCACCAGCTCATTTCCTCTCCACTGCTTCCCCCTCTCTGCCAACCTCTCCCTTCCCCCTCTTCAGCCTCCCCACCCCTCACTGCCTTCCTCTGTGGAGTGACTCCAGGCCCTCAGTGGGGCCCAGGAGAGACTCCCTTCCAACCCCAACTTCTCCCAAGGTGCCGGGCAATCTCAGACCCCCTTCCCTCTCCACTCCAAGACCGGAGCCTTTCCCAGGACCCAGAGGGCGCCAGGAATGTGGGGCAGAGAGCGGGGAGGCAGCCTGAGGCCAGGAAACGAGGACCCTGGACCCTCGCCTCCCCCGAGACTTGTCTCCTTCCAGC